>NC_142045.1:47234216-47846716 GCF_982192425.1 Myodes glareolus
TGTTGAAAATATATGCAAAGAGAGAAATATTCTCTCTTTGGGAGAGAAAAGAAAAAGTTTAGAATCCTTAAGATAAAAAAAAGAGAGAGTAGTTGGGTGTGGTGGCACACTCCTTTAATCCCAATACTTGGAAGACAGAGGCAGGCAAACCTCTGTGACTTCAAGGACAGCCTGGTCTACAGAGGGAGTTCCAGGACAGCCAAAGATATACAGAGAAACACTGTCTCAAAAAGCCAAAAATTAAAAATAAAAGAAATAGAGGTTAAAATAAAGCCATGTAAAGATGAAAAGTACAAAGAGGGTCTAGATACTGTATGTTATTATGCTCTCTTTCAATTGTTTGAATGTTCTCTTTGAATTGTTTGAATGCTGAGGAAGGAGCAACAGCTGCTAAGAGATATTTGCTTATAAATGTTGCTGAATTAGTCTAAGATAGGTATTTTGAAAATACCTTGACTTCAAAATTGAAGTCAAAAGATATGTTACTTTGGAGAAGAGGTTTTGCTTTTGTTTCCACAGAAAATGAGAGGCTATAGATTTATTCTGAGTTAAGAGAAATCATGTTTGATCAAGGAAGACCACCTGAGAAATCTCTAGTAGGAACAGATGGCCCTGATGTCTGAGTTCTACATCCAGAACAGATTCAAGATGCTGCCTGAGATGATCAAGCCTCACAGGATACTCCAATCAGGACTTGATCATAATTCTAAATTTTCTTTAGGTCCCCATAAGATTATCAGCACCCCTAACCAGCAGGAAGTAGCCTGGAAAACTATGCCCACATTCCCCAAAAATGGATTATGGATATTTTCCTTTGTTTAGAATGTTGGTTACAAGTTTTTATGGCTAATGGTCGGGAAAAAAGCTAAACAAAATATATTAGATTCAGAGTTCTTGTAAGAGGGGGAAGTGCTGTAGGACAATGGTCTGTAGTCTGTCAATTATATTTTAAATAAATACTGATTGGCCTGTAGCCAGGCAGGAAGTATAGGCAGGACAACCAGACAGGAAGTAGAGGCGGATCAATGAGAACAGGAAAATTCTGGGAAGAGAAAAGCTTATTTTGCAGTCCTGACCCAGCCACAGAAGAAGCAAGATGTGACTGCCTCTATGAGAAAGGTACCAAGCCCGGATGTTTACAGCCTGCTCTCCTGCAGAGACCACCCCCACCAAGATTAGCTAACCTTTTGGTCCCCATCCCCCTGTATACCATAAACACTGCCTCCTTGTTTGTACCCTAATCTCACCTCCTTGTTCAACTCTATGTAATAAACATTGCGTATCCAAAGTGCTGTGATTTCTTCATCAGAGAGTCCCATCTATCTAAGCCCAGTCTTGTCTTCACTCCCTAGCCACCCCAGTCAGGTCTGCAGTGTGCAGTTTAAAAAGTGTTTGTATCATGCTAGAATGTTATTTACCTTCAATTTGGATAAATTAAAAAAAAAATAGTTCTGCATAGAGAATAGACAAAAGGGCCGAGGAGATGGCAGAGTGTTTAAAGCGCCTACGCAAAAACAAGAGGGCTGGAATTTTGATTCCTGGAGCCCATGAAAATGCCAGGTAAGCAGAGCAACTTGCCTGCAATTCCACCCTCAGAAGGCAGAGACTGGATCCTCGATAAGAGTGCCTGCCTCACAGTAAGGTGGGAGCACAATTGAGGAAGGTTATGGACCTCAACCTCAGGCATCTCCACGGTGGCTGACATAAAGAAATGGGGATGGGCTAGGAAGAGGGCTGCGAGGGCCTGGAGGAAGACTGGAGTGCAGAAAGTTTCTGTGGAGCCCTCGGGGAGTGGAGTTTGGGCAGGAGGAGGAGCGGCACCTGCAAGCAGGCTGCTGCAGGGAAGCGATTCCAAAGACAGTAGTGACCGCGGTGCCAGAGAGTCAGAGTGTGGGTCTCCACGTCTGAGCGCACATCCTAGTTAGGATACCCACACAGCCACCTAAGGTGGAAGCTGGCTGGTATGAAAATGGGCATTTCCGTGACAGATGTGACCGGGGTAAGATTCACTAAGGAAAACCCAGGGCTGGAGGATTTAGACTAAGAAGTCAGGCAGCAGCAGAACCACACTGGACAGAGAGCCAGTGTCCTGTGTCTGCGCAGGTTTGCACAGCTGGAGGAGAGACGCCAAGCTGGCCAGGCTACACGAGAAAAGTGTGTAACGGAGGCTGAGGAAAAGTCCTGCCAGGAGGTGAAAAATGGATGAGGGGCAAGTGGTGATTGTTATGGTAAAAATAAAATGGCACCATTCTCCAAGTGGCTGCAAACGCTGCAGGTGCCCTAGTAGTGGCAGTGGACAGTGGGCCACACCACAGCTAGCCATGAAGGCAGCTGGTCCCAGACAGGGAGCCACATGGTGGGTGAAAGACAGAGACATGGATAGACACATCATGCAGAGAGAGTGGGTATTTATTTAGTGGGTTATGGAAGGGTAAGGGGAGAGGGGAACAGCAGAAAGAGGCAGAGAGAGAACTGAAGGAGGAGAGAGGAGAGGAGAGGAGCCCAGCAGCAGTTACCTGCTAGAACTCAGGCTGGAAGATCTGCTTGTCTCAGTGGGGGGAGGGGAGTAGGCAGGGCTTGCCTCTTAAAGGGACAGGACAGACCATTACAGTGATCATATAGAATTACTTTTTAAGCAAGGAACTGAGGAACCTGCCTGAGTCCATTTTGAAGGCAGGGGCCATTATACTATATTTTACAAAATAAGTTTCTATTTAGTAGGAGTTGAGTTGCTTTCTATTTCCTAGAACCTGACCTTCCTTCCTTCCTTAACCCATGACCTTGATTTGTTCTTAAGAACACCCTAACTTCTATGACCCTCCCTGATTCTCTCTGACCCCTCCATAATCACATGCCAGGTGACCACATGCTGTATTTTAGACTTTTTTGTATTTCCTTGTTGCCCCACTGCCTCCCTTCTGTAAAGCTACTTTTGATTTTACCACTTCTAAGGGGCCCAAGAGGTAGATTCAGGGCTTTGCTCTCTTTAACTGACTTAGAAGGCAGTCATTGACTAGCTCTTTGGTGCACCCCAATAAAAATCAAACTTGCTTCAAATTTGGATCAAATTGTGGTAGTGATCTTATTCTCACCATTAGGATTAACAGAATATGGTGATATTTGAGGGGAGAATCTGTCTTGCATTTAGAGCCCCTTGGAGAAACAGACATCATTTCCAAGATTAAATATTCCCATGCCCTGTAATCTAACATTCTACTCGTAAAAAGCTCCAAATATACTTCTGCAATAGGCATACTCACAGTAAACTGAAATTCATTGGTAGAACACTTGCCTAATATGTACACAGTCAACACACACACACACACACACACACAAATTCATAGCCATACAATCAATTGTCAAGAAAAGGGAGAATATGGTTTGGGCACACATTGGACACAACAAACGAAGCAAGTGGAGTCATTGGTTAGAGAAATAAGCCATTCTGTGCTAACATACAGTGTGTAATGATTTCTGCCTGAGAGGGACCTGGGTGGTGGGTGAGAGCCACAGCAGGCGATGGGCAGACAAATATGCCATATGAGCAAACCTTAAGTGAAGAGTTTTATTGAGATAAAAGGAAGAGGAGGGAAGAGAGAGAGAGAGAGAGAGAGAGAGAGAGAGAGAGAGAGACCAACTTGCCTCTTGAGAAGAACAGCAAGAAGAGAGTAGGAATGGTGGCGCTTGTCTCTTAAAGGGACCTTTTGCACCTGCATAGAGACTACACACTGATGCAGCAGCCAGAGGGCCCTGGGCTGGATGAGTACTGCCTGGGCTCATCCTGCCAGGTGACGGGCCAGCCCAATGCCTGAACCCTAGCACAGTGTACTACTCAGACTTCCAAAGTCAGGGACCTGACATAGCGTTTAGCTCATCTAGAGAAGTAGTGAAGCTCCACCCTTTCAGATGTGATACAGACTTCCCAGCTGCAGACACAGCGGTGGTTAGCTCTGGGTCCCAGACACACAGCCTGAGCTGGCTGAAGTACATATGGTCCAGTGTGTCTAGGTGGTAATTCTGCTACCTTTGTTATGAAATTAGATATACTTCATAAGGAGTGACAGTCAAACCTTTTATAATCAAATGTTACATTAAGACATACTTGAAGAAACTGTATTTTACAACAGCACCCAAGCTGGGGAGAAGGAGTGATGGGAAGGGAGGAGGCAGTTAGAGAGTTAGTTACTCCTAAGATCCACAAGCATGAGATGACAGCCTTCAGACCATCGGAACCATGACTTTTCAAACTATGGCTTCACCACTCTTTATTTACTTATTTTTGGCGATGGAGAGCAAACCCAGGACCTCGCACCCACAGGCAAGTGCTCTGACACTGGCTTGTGCCTCCAGGCCCCAAACTTCCCATCTCTGGAGGAAGGACTGCAAAGTCTGTGATGGAAATTTCTACTTGCTATTTACCCCTTTCAAATAAGACTGTTTAGATCTTTCAGGGTAGCAAAGGGATCTCTTTAGACTATGTGGATGGAAAGAATCAGAAGCCCAGCTGTGGTGGTTTGAATAAGAGTGACCCCATAGGCTCATACTTGAATGCTTGGTCATCAGGGAGTGGCACTATTTGAGGAGGATCAGGAGGTGTGGCCTTGTTGGAGGAAGTGAGTCATTGGGGGTAGTTTCTGAGGTTTCAAAGGCCCAAGCCAGTCCCAGTGTATGTCTCTGCTTACTGTAGTTCCAGATATAAAATTCTCAGCTCCCTCTCCAGCACCATGTCTGCCTGCATGCTACCATGCTTCCCCCTCATGCTGATAATGGACGGAACCTCTGAACTGTAAGCCAGCCCCAATTAAATGCTTTCCTTTAAAAGGGTTGCCATGGTCATGGTGTCTCTTCACAGCAGCAGAACAGTGACTCAGACCCCAGCACATTGGAATTTCTTCTCAGAATGATCAGCAGTTGTGACTCCATGAAGGCAGGTGGTGAGACTAGATCTCTGACAAACAACTAACTTAATTCCCCTGACTTGTCTTGCACAGTAATCAAGAATTTTTTTTTCTTTTATTAGTACAAGTTTGACAACCAGCAAAAGGGACGTGGGGCGAATGCTCCTCTAGCCTTCGCGTTCTACCAGGATAGCAGCGCACGAGTCAGTAATGGGGAGGTTGGTGCCATGGAGCACGCCTGTAACCCCAGAACTCAGAAGCAGGAGGATTGCAATTTGCAGACCTTATGGTTTTTGTTTTAAGGCGAAACCCCAAGAATGTAATCTTTGTTCTTGCATAACTGAAAAGCCCTTCGTGGTTAGGCAGCTAAGGTCAGGTGTGCATCTCCGGACTGTTACAACACAGTCCTCCATGGTGGAAACACCCTCTGCTCATCCAAACCATTCCTAACCCAGCCTTCCAGCAAGAAGGGCTTGGGACCGGCGCCACTTATCTTCTCATTAAGCCAACTTGAAACAGTTGCCTCTCTTGCTTTCTCTAAACGGGCCTGTGTGAAGGGAGCAGCCAGACTTGATCAAGTGGCAAGAGGAATTCCTTCATGCATGCGTGCGTGCATGCATGCCAGTTCTACAGACATGTGACATTTGCTCCTGCCCCTGGAAACAAAGAAGGCCCTGGATCTATCTGAGGGAAATGATGCAGCCATATAGGAAAAGGTAATAAATCTAGTAAGAAGTACCTGGGCACTAGCTGCTATGAGGACCAAGAGAGTAGAAAAGATACTGGAGATCAAGAATGTGAGAGAGGGGGTAACATTTTGGCTGAGCTTGAAAGGCCAGCCATTTGCCACACAGAAAAGAGATGGCAGGTAGTATCAGGACACCAGGCATCGGGACTAGCAGAAGCTAGAAAGGGGCTATAAGAAAGCAGGAAACCACAGTGTTTGGGGGAAAGAGTGCTCCAGCACGGACTGGACAACAGGTACAAGGAAGCTGCTGCCCACAGAAGCAAAGGCTTCTTGTGCCTCAGTCTGTCCCTGGAGCTGGGGGCTGCTGAAGACTTAACAGCTTACGTTTTACAAGTTGTATATTGTGCACAATTTCAAGTTCACCTTGGAGAATGTGGAGGCTGTCCAGAGGAGACCAAAATGCAGGACCTAAGGTTGGGAGCTGAGTAGGGAAGACAAACCTTGGTGTATACACATCTTAACTTTGTATTTGTTTTTTTCTCTGAGTCAGGGTCTTGCTTTGTAGTGCTAGCTGGCCTGAAACTCACTATGTAAACTGTTGTGTGACAAAATATTTCCTGGGGGATGCAACTCATATAACTGCTCACTCCAGATAGGAATCCCAATACAGACCAAAGTACAGAGACCACCAGAGTCCAACTTGGTGAACCAATGGGTTTTACAGGGGTTATAGACGCATGGTGAGGGGTTTCTTCCAGGAGCAGAAATGACTCAAAGACAGCTGCACCATCAAGGCCCTTCCCAGCCCACAAAAGCTAACAACCTGGAGCACACTGCACAGCCTACAGGGAATTCAAAAGGTTGGAGAGTATCCTTTCCAAATGACCCTGGTCTAAGCCTCTCCCAGGCTGACTTCTGTTTTTGGGTTTTTTTTGTTTTGTTTTGGTTTTTTGTTTTGGTTTGGTTTTGTTTTTCAGGCAGCAGATCTGATGTCAGAATTTTCTTAGAGAATGGCTTGTTCTACAGTCTTTGCAGTTTAGATTAGGCAGTCTGAAAGTAACTCTCAGCTTTTATTGCTTACTCTGGCAGGAAGGGGCCTGGTGAATCTGGTCAGTTTCAGGAACTTCCTGAAGCCACTTTGAGTTAGGCAACCTTCTTGTTTAATGAGATTCCCCGGAGGTCGGAATGTTTCAATCTGGAAGGAAACTGTTAAACAACACAGACCAAGTGGCCTTGAAGTTGCAGCAGTTCTCTGTCTCTGCACCCAAGGGTCAAGATTACAGGTATGAGCTACCATTCTTGTATTTGTTTTGTGACAGAATCTCGCTGTAGCCCAGGCTGGCCTTGAACTCATAGCAGTTCTCCTGTCTCAGTCTCCCAAATGCTGGGATTGCAGGCTTGAAACACAATACCCAGCTACATGTTCTCAATTTAAAAGTAGTTCTTCCGAGTTAGAGGTGTTTTTCAGGGATAGAATGTTAGCCCAGCATGAACAAGGCTCTGGGGCCCATGTAGAGAGAGGAAAGGAGGGTCAGGACTGGAAAAGGGAGCTAAGTTCAGCCTGGCTAGTTACTCTTGCAAACATCAGGTCCTTGGGTGATGATGAGCCTTGGTTAAACATGCATCAGACAGTTCCTTCTCTTCCCCCTTTGTCTCTAGTCTGTTCCAGTGACACCATTATATGACTCTGTAGAAAAACCTCCAGTGTTTGCCAGGCTGGCATGTCATTGGAATCTGTGAGCTAAAGGGGTCTCAGTATGTCTCAAGGGCAGCTCATCTCTGGCATGAAGACTGGGCCTGGATTTGTTCTATCTGCCTGTTAGCTGTAACATACCCATAGCTGTCATGGGAGGGAAGCTGTTGTGTCTGGCTTCAGTGTGGAGACATTGCTCCATCCTCTGGACAGCAGAGTGGGGCTGACTTGCAGCTGAACTTATTGCCTTGTTTTCCACTGTCAGCTCCTCTTGCTTTTGTGCACGTGCTGTGCTTAACCCTCAAAACAAAACCCTCGGGTATGTCAGAAGTGGTAGCATCACTAGCTCCCTGACCTGCTTGCAGGGTTCATAATAACACTTGGCTTGTGTTGCACCTTTCATCAGAGGACCTCAAGAAACACTCCTAGAGATATTCATACAGTGCTTACAATTTTCAGGAAGACAGGGAAAATGTGGTTTGAATTACATGCCAGAGGAGAAGAGATGGAGGCCTCAAGGTGCTTTGCTTTGTACCTGCATTAGATACTTCTCTCTTGCTGTAATAAACACCATGGCCAAGACAACATAAAAAGAAAAGTTATATGGGTCTTAGAGTTTCAGAGGAATAGAGGCCATGACCATCATGCTGGGGAGCATGGCAGCAGGCAGGTAGACATGGTTGCAGGTGCAGCAGCTGAGAGCTCGTATTTTGATCAGCATGCAAGAAGCAGAGAGTGAGTACTGAAATTGTGAGGGTCATTTGAAATCAAAGCCCAACCCCAGAAGCACACCTTCTCTAACAAGGACACACTTCCTAACCCTTCCCAAACAGTTTTGCTAACCGGGGATCAAGTATTCAAATATATAAGTCACCTTTCTCATTTGATCTCCCTCAGTGCCCAATGCAAGGAAGGAACCTTTGGTCATGACTCCTCAGATGTGGGATTCCCCTCTGTATGCTGTGGATATCATTGGTTAATAAAGAAACTATCTTAGGCCTGCACAAGGCAGAACTTAGATAGGCAGGGAAAGCTAAGCTGAATGCTGGAAGAAAGAAGGCAGAGTCAGGAAGAAGCCATGGAGCCCCTCTGGAGACAGATGCCAGAACTTTACCTGGTAAGTCACAGCTTCGTGGTGATATACAGATTAATGGAGATGGGTTAATTTAAGATATAAGTTAGCCAGAAATGTGCTTAAGCCATTGGCCAAACAATATTGTAAATAATACGGTTTCTGTGTGATTATTTCAGGGCTGAGCAGCTGGGAACAAACAAGCGGCCTTCGCACAACACTCCTCTCCTGCTGAACACACTTTTGCTCAGACTCTCTCAGGTTACAGCCATGATAGTAGACTTTAAAGTCCTACAGAGCCCCTGGAAGCCCTGCTCAAAGCTCTAATCCATTGTCTTTGTGGAGGCATCTTGCCCTTCCCGCAGGACTCCTGCAATGTCTCTGAGGACACTGTTCCTCTGGGCTATGGGACTCCAGACTCTCTTCATCACTAGATGTTTATCTCACGGCCTCAGGAATTAGAGAGCCTTAGTTACCACAGTGCACTCAGGCGATAATGTAAATGCCTTCTTTCCCTTATGGTCAACTCAATTATTCATATATAACAACCCTCAGTATTGCATTATTAAGCCTTTAGATTAGGTTGGAAATATTTCTCGAGGAGTTGGGTAGTGTAGCTCAGTAGGAGAGTATGTGGTTAGTCTGTGTATGGTCCTGGGGTTAATCCCTAGCACAAACCCTGACTTAGTTATTTTTCTATTGCTATTTTAAAGTACCCAGATAAAAGTAATTTAAGGGAGAAAGAATATATGAAAAGCCATATGGAAACACATGACATCATAAGCTAATAAAAATATTTTTTAAAAAGGGAACTTGAATGGTAGGACACAACATGAGTGGACGATACTGTCCCCAAAAGACAACCTCATCAGCGGATATGGAGCACACCTTGCAAGCTGTAGATCAGGGAGGTCCTAGAGACTTCAAAATCAGCACACACTATGATCATTGCTCTTGGCTGCCCACCAGAACTAGAGGGTAAGATCCTATAGTTGAAGGTAACATACGTTTGGGTTTCAGGACAGAGAAATTCATCTAGAAATGATCAGAAAGCCTCCTCCTTACTGACTAGCTTTCATAAGGTCCGAAGGCTATGGGGAGAAAAAAAAATCAATTGTCTTACCCAGAGCTGGACCCTGTACGCCACAACACTGATATGCCAGGCAAGGCCTGCTGACAGAGGCACAACGATTTATAAGAATGGCAATGGTTAGAGCATAATCATCACCCCCCCCCTTTTTTTTTTAAGAGTTAAGGCCTGTCCTACAAAAGAGAATTCATGCCTGGTACTGTGTCTTAGGGTTTCTAGTTCTGTAATAAAACACCATGACCGAAACCAAGTTGGGGAGAAAGGGGTTTATTTCATCAAATAGCTTGACACCTATCATCTGGAGGACTCGGAGGAGCTCCAGGAAAGAATCTGGAAGCTTTGGACCTGTCCTAGAACTAGCTCTTGTAGACCAGGCTGGCCTCGTACTCACAGAGCTCTGCCTGCCCCTGCCTCCTGAGTGCTGGGATTAAAGGCTTGTGCCACCACTGCCCGACTATCAGTTTGTTTTCTTATATACCCCAGGACTACCTGCCCAGGAGTGGAACTTCCCACAATGATCTGGGCCCTCCCACATCAATTACTAATCAAGAAAATGCCCTGTAGACAAGTCTTATAGAGACATTCTCTTAATTAAGATTCTTTCTTCCCGGATGGCCCTAGCTTGTATCAGTAAAGCTGGACAAAACGCTGTGTATGGCTGGGGAAGTCATAGGCTCTAGGGGAGGACTTACCACTTTGTTTTGCTAAATGGTCATACTGTCAAACTACCTTTTAATATTTATGCTTATACCCATAGATCTGTCCTGCTGTCAGCCTCTGTGAGAGAAGTGTTTTATAGGGGGTAATAGTTAATGCAGAGACTCATAACTGTCAGAGTGACCGAGTGATCAGTCCTAAATGGATCGTTTATATCAACTCTGTCCCACAAGGTCAGAAAACATCATGGACAAGAGGAAGGGAAACCTGAGAGCTGAAGGATAGGGGAAATTGTGTAAAATGCTGCCTGCTGGACACGGCATGATGGCTTCATTCACAAGCGTACCACAGCCGTAGTTACCTGCACATGTGAGGCAGAGAAACAACAGCAAGGCTAGGGAGGGGCTCCTGAGACCTCACCACGAGCTGAGAAACTACTGGCAGCTGGTGGATGCTCTGGGAGGGAGCATCTGACTTTGAGGACGTGTGTTTACTGACAGATTGCCCATGTTCCAGTGCATGGCTCCACACTCACGTACATGTAGGCAGCGCTGATGGGCATGCTGGGTTGGGAGGAGAAGGTGGAGGAGGACTAGGAGGTGATATTGGAGTTGAGAAGATGTGTTGGGAAGAGTCCAGGGAAAGTTCAAATGGGAAAGGGGTGGATATGTTCAAAATACATGGTACACATATACAAATTTTCAAAGAGTGAAAATATCATTTGAAATTAAATAAGTGTAGGGAATAATCTACCCACCCAGTTCTACCTCCATCAGCAGTTAAGCACTGTTGTTTCTTGTGTATCCTGGCATTTCATTACACTCACAAAACAGGTAGCAATGCAGTCTCACTCCTTCCATTCACAGAAAAAGCAATGTTCTCCACAGCCCTTCTGATGGGTAAGTAATGGAGTCTTGCGGGGATTTTATTCCTTAGCAACTAATGAGGAACACGTTTTCATATCCTCTTAGCCATTCAGGTACCTTTCTTGGTGAAATGTCTATTCAGCTCTTGTCCATTTAAAGGCTGAGTCTCTAACCTTTTGCCTGCAAGAATTCTTTACATAGTTTGGACATCCTTTTTTATATTTCTTTTTTTATTGATTTTTATTGAGCTTTACATTTTTCTTTGCTCCCCTCCCCCCTTCAACCCTTCCACAAGGTTCCCATGCTCCCAATTTACTCAGGAGATCTTGTCTTTTTCTACTTCCCATGTAGATTAGATCTATGTAAGTCTCTCTTAGAGTCCTCATTGTTGTCTAACTTTTCTGGGATTGTGGTTTATAGACTGGCTTTCTTTGCTTTATGTTTAAAAACCACCTATGAGTGAGTACATGTGATAATTGTCTTTCTGTGTCTGGGTTACCTCACTCAAAATGATGTTTTCTAGCTCCACCCATTTTCCTGCAAAATTTAAGCTGTCGTTATTTTTTCTGCTGTGTGGTATTCCATTGTGTAAATGTACCACATTTTCCTTATCCATTCTTCAGTCGAGGGGCATCTAGGTCATTTTCAGGTTCTGACTATGACAAACAAAGCTGCTATGAACATAATTGAGCACATGTCCTTGTGGCACGATTGAGCATCCTTTGGATATATACCCAAAAGTGGCATTACTGGTCTTGAGGAAGATTGTTTCCTAATTTTCTGAGAAATCACCACACTGACATCCAAAGGGGTTGTATCAGCTTGCATTCCTACCAGCAATGCAGAAGTGTTCCCTTTTCCTCACAACCTCTCCTGCATAAGTTGTCATCAGTGTTTTTGATCTTGGCCATTCTTACAGGTGCAAGATGGAATCTCAGAGTTGTCTTGATTTGCGTTTCTCTGAAGACTAAGGATGTTGAACATTTCCTTAAGTGTCTTTCAGCCATTTTAGATTCCTCTATTGAGAGTTCTCTGTTTAGGTCTGTACTCAATTTTTTTTATTGGATTATGTGTTCTTTTGGTGTTCAATTTCTTGAGTTCTTTGTACATTGGAGATCCTACCTCTGTCTGATGTGGAGTTAGTGAAGATCTTTTCCCATTCTGTAGGCTGTCATTTTGTCTTGTTGACCATGCCCTTTGCTTTACAGAAGCTTTTCAGTTTCAGGAGGTCCCATTTATTAATTGTTTCTCTGTGTCTGTGCTGCTGGGGTTATATTTAGGAAGTGGTTCCCTGTGCCAATGCATTCAAGTGTACTTCCCACTGTCTCTTCTATAAGGTTCAGTGTGGCTAGCTTTATGTTGAGGTCTTTGATCCGTTTGGATTTGAGTGTTGTGCATGGTGGTAGATATGGGTCTATTTTCATTCTTCTACATGTAGTCTGGGCATCATTTATCTAACAGGATAAAGATAACTCAGGGGGGTGTTTCCTGTGGTCTGTGACTCATCTTTTCATTGAGCTACTGCTGTCTTTGAAAGTGTGGTTTTTTTTAACTTGGGGTAAGTCATTTTTTTTTGATAAATTGTGATTCTGTGTCATTTCTAAGAACTCACCAAACTATGAGCAAATACTTCTGCTTTCTCCTAATGTTTTATAGATTTAGCTCTTACCTTTAGCCTGTAATCCATATTTTATTTATTTTATCACAGAAGAAAAATCGAATTCATTCTTTGAAATCCAGTTGTCCCAGCAACATTTGTTGAGTGTTATTTTCCCCCACTGAGTTGCCTGGATCCTTTTGTTGAAAATCAATTAAACATAAATGTAAAGGTTTATTTGGGAATTCTCAGTTATGGGCAATTGATTCTTGTCTGTCTTTATATTACTATAATATTTGGGTCACTACAGCTTTATTAATAAGATCCACGATACGGAAACATAAGTCATTGAACTCGGTTAGAGGTTTTCCAAGTTGTGTTGCTAGTCCAGGTCCTTTGAATTTTCATATAAATCTTTCAGATTCACCTTATCAGTTTCTAGAAATCATACTAAGATCTTGGTAGGAAACTATATCGAGCCAGAAAATTAATCTGGGGGCATGAGCTATGTTAGCAATGTTGCATATTCATGAATGTGGGATAACATTGGCTTACATTGCCCTTAACTTCTAGCAAAGTTTTTTCATTGTCAAATTATAAGTCTTGCACTTAATTTGTTAAATTTACTCCTAAGTACTTTAATATATAGAGGTGTTCTATTAGTTCTTTTTCTCTAGAGAACCTTAACTATATTGTTACAGCAATGGGAAATAGATTAACACAAATGGTGATACTAGACATACTTTTCTTCTTGTCATTTTAGGGAGACACATTTAGGTTTTCGGTGTGGTTTTGTTGTTTTATCCACCAGTAAGTATGATGTTGGTGCTAGGACTTTTCTTCATACCCTTGGGAAGTATGACACTTCATTTTATTACCATTTTACTAAGAAATGTAACTGTGATGACCAATCTTGGTTGTCAAGTTGAATACATTTGGAATCAACCAAAAACACAAGCGGCTGCCACACTATTGTTTCTTGATTGAATCATTTGAGGTGAGACGACCCATCCCACTTCTTGTACCACAACCAGTATTAGTCAGGGTTCTCTGGAGGACTGGCACTAACTGAATACACGCAGACGGGAGCTGGGGAGCTATGAGAGTGACTCACAGGCTACATAGCCCAGCTAGTTCAGCAATGACTGACTGCCAAGGGAGATGCCAATAATCCAGTAGCTGTTCAGTTTACAAGACTGAAAGTCTTACTTTTCTTCAGTCTGTGTTGAAATCCCAATGAGGTAGGTTCTAATGCCCGAAAGTAATGCCTCAGCAGCATGATAGATGAACTTGGCAGTGAGAGAGAGGGGCAAGCAGATAAAATTGAAAAGTTTCCCCCTTCCATGTCCTGTGTGGTCCAGATTTAGGGTTGTTCCTCTTACCTCAAAGGATCCAATAAAGAAAGTTCCTCGGGTGCATGTTTTAGATGGTTTCAGATGGAGTCACGTTGACAACCAAGATTGGCCATCACATATAGATTCACTGAGTGGAGAGTCTCAATTTAATATAGAAGTTTGATCAGTTTTTTTAAAGGTGTCAAAAGGTTTGAGTTATTGGTTGGTTGAAGCGTTTATCAAAAGACAGCCTATTGAATGGGAGCTGGAGATGCCTGATATGGCTTGGTTTAGTATTGATGAAGAGATATGAAAGCTTCAGGAAACAACAGTGACAATGCAGGTGTGGATGTGTGAAACCTTACCCCTCCACCATTAGAAGGCCCACAAGATATGCCTTTCACTCATCTTGTAAGACCCAAATAGTGAGAGGGGCATCAGCATATCTGAAGAACTTCTGGTGGCTCTTTTCCTTGTGCCAGACCTTAGGGTTAGAGATGCTGGTACCCAGTTAGATGAATTAAATATGTATGATAGGTTAATTGGGCCCCAGCGTAGCAGGGGCCAGGTGGCAGCAATGCATTGTCAAAGGCAAGGTGACTGTAGTTATCTTAATAGGCAGCACAGGCAGAGTGCTATTGATGGTGGCATGATTCGTATGTCTTTGGTATTAGCTAATAAGTCATGGTGTTTCCAGGAATCAAACAGGTAAGTTCACGACATTTTTGTTTCATTTTATAAGCAGAAAAATTCTGAAGCAAATGGAAGAAGGACTACACTGGATCATAGTAAGAAAGAATTTGGCCTGTAAACCAATTTCCAGACTTGGGCCAGTCTGCGGGCCCAAAATTCCTTAAGTGAGGAGATGGCCAGGTCTACCTGAGGAAGGACCTTGCTAAAATATCTAAGAGTTTTATTGTTAGCCAGATGATGGCAGTGCATGCCTTTAATCCCAGAATTTGGGAGGCAGAGGCAGGAGGATCTCTGTGAGTTCAAGTCCAGCCTGGTCTACAAAGTGAGTTCCAGGACAGCCAGCGATACATAGAGAAACTCTGTCTCAGAAGCTCTCTACTCCCAACCTCAAAAGGAGTTTTACTGTTAGCCTTTCTCCCGTCCTTCCCTATAGGGACCTATGACCTTTACAAGGACAGCTGTACACTTGGGGAAAGGAAACAATCATTTTCCGGGGTCTACTGGACACTGGTTTAAAAAAACTGTGCTGATTCTGGGAAACCTTAAGGAGCACTGTGACCCTCCTGCTAAAGTGGGCCTTATGGAGGTCCACTGTCAGTGGAGTTTTGGTTCTAGTGGGCCTCAGAGCTAAGCCTGTGGTTATCTCCCCAATTTCAGAAGAAATAATTGAAATGGATATAACTACAAGTTGGCAGAATCCCCACACTGGTTCCCTGGTCTCTGAAGTAAGGGCTATTATGGTTGGAAAGACCGGAAGCCATCTGAGTTTCTTCTACTGCGGAGAAGAGTGAACCATAGAATATATTGAACCTGGAGGAACTGTAGAAGTGAGAGCCGCACCAAAGGCTTGAAAGCTGCAGGGATGGTGGTTCTGCAGGGATGGTGGTTCCCAGCACATGCCCCTTCTGCTGTCCGATTGGCCTGTGCAGGATATAAATGGGTCGTGGAGAAGGATAGCTGATCATCACAAGCATAGGCAGCAACTCTAACTGCAGCTGCTGCTACCAGATGTGGTGTCCTCATTGAGCAAATTAACCCATCTCCAGGTACATGATATTGTGGAATAGTAAGATGTAGTACATTAGTTTATGCCATGGAACATCAAAATGATGCAGATGTGTTGCATTCTCTTATGCTACATTTGTTTAACTCTGTGAAGCTGTGATTCTTTGCCTGCCTAAAACACCTGATGGTCCTAATAAAAAGACGAACGGCCAATAGTGAGGCAGGAGAAAGGAGAGGCAGGGTGCAGTAGAGAGAATAAAGGAGAAATTTGGCAGGAAAAGAAGAAGGAACAAGGGAGAAAAAGAAGAGAGAACAAGAAGAGTGATCAAGGAGAGAGAAAAGGAGTCAGCCACACAGTCAGCCACAGAGTAAAAGTAAGATTACAGAAGTAAGAAAAGGGAAAAGTCCAGAGGCAAAAGGTAGATGGGATAATTTAAGAAAAGCAGACTAGAAACAAGCCAAGCAAAGGCCAGCCATTTATAAATAATAATAAGACTGTGTGAATTTTTTGGAAACTGGGTGACAGCCCCCCAAAAGCCAAAAGACAACATGACATGCAACTATTGATCTAGAAAATGCCTTTTTGTCTATACCTGTTTGTACAGATCACCAGAAGCAATTTGCTTTATAC
The DNA here is from genome assembly GCF_982192425.1 of Myodes glareolus. NCBI lineage: Eukaryota > Metazoa > Chordata > Mammalia > Rodentia > Cricetidae > Myodes > Myodes glareolus. The sequence goes on from NC_142045.1 coordinate 47,250,441, forward strand.
CTTTATAGTTGTACTTCATCGGTCTATTAACTCTCTGGCCCTGTGTCATAACACAGCTTGAAGGAATAGTTATGGTCTCTGTCTCTCCCACAAATACCACACTGGTCCACTATATTGATGACATTATGATGAATGGTCCATATGAGCAGGAGGTAGTAACAAATTTAGACTTGTTGGTAACACAGAGAATGTGAAATAAATCCAACCAAAATTCAAGAGCCTTCATCCTAAGTAAATTCTTAGTCCAGTTGTGTGGGACATGAGAGAGATTCCTTCTAAAGAGAAGGAAAAGTTATTGCACTTAGCACCTCCCACCATCAAGAAAGACACAGAATATTTAGGCTCATTTGGATCTAGAGGCAGCACATTCCACACTTGGGTGTGTTACTCTGGCCTATATACCAAGTGACTCAAAAAGTTACTAGCTTTGTGTGGGGTCTGGAACAGGAGAAGGGTTTTCAAAAAGTCCAAGCACTGTGCAGACTGCTGTAACACTTGGACAATATGGTCCAGTAGATTCAGAGGTACTATAAGTGTCCATGGCAGATAAAGATGCTGTTTGGAGCCTTTGGCAGGCTCCTATAGACGAATCACAGAAGAGACCTTTGGGATTTTGGAACAAGGGTCTACCATCATCTGGAGACAACTATTCCCACTTTGAGAGACAGCTCTTGCTTTGTACTTGGGCCTTAGTGGAAAATGAATGTTTGCCAATGGGCCACCAAGTTATTCTGCAACCCCAGCTGGGTATTGTCTGACCCACCAAGCCATAAAGTAGGATATACACAGCAACAGTCTGTTATTAAATTGAAGTTGTATATATGTGATCCTGAGGGAAAAAGAAAGTTACATGAATCCTTTGCCCAAATGCCTACTATCTAACACTCAGAAGTGGTGGGGCCTGGGAGAACGGAGGCAAGAAATGAGGCGGACTAAAGTCTCATGCAATAGCCAACTTTATTCAGAACATCAGACAGTATACACTTTAAGGATACAGAGTCACGTAAGTCACAAGGGCAAGCTGCACTAACGTTCTTCCGCAGAGGCATGTGTTTACAAATAACAACACCCAGCTGTAATGAGTAAACTGAAGTAGACTCACTCCTATCTGCTACACCTGGGGGAGGCACGAAAGCATAATACAAGAAACAATTTCATGTTTTTAAAGAAATTGAGGTCCTAAGACTCTTGTTTTCTTGGAGTTTTCTCACAAGCACTCAGAAATCTCCCACTACATTCTTGGACCATGTTCTGACACCTATGGGTTCTACTCCTATTACAGGGCCTTCTGCTCCCAACTATGCACCTGTAGTTTCAGGGGTTGTCTGAGGGGAAAAAGGGCTAGGGTCTGTTTTATTGATGGTTCTACATGCTATGCAGGCACCATTCAGAAGTGGACAGCTGCAGGATTACAAACCATTCATTTCTGGGACAACTCTGGAAGACACCAGCGAAGAGGAACCTTCACAGTGGGCAGAACTTTAGGCAGTACATATGGCTATACATTTCTCTTGGAAGGGGAAATGGCCAGATGTGCGACTGTTTGCCGACTCATGGGCTGTAGCCAATGGACTGGCTGGGAAGAGCATGAATGGAAAACGGGTGAGCAAGACATCTGGGGAAGGAGTATGTGGACAGATCTCTCTGAATGGGCAAAGCATGTGAAGATAATTGTGTGCCACTTAAATGCTGAGGAAGTAGATAGGACGACCCCTTCTTTGGACAGCCAGCCTTCTCCCCAGTCATCTGAGTCATTGTCCAGCTGCCCATGAACGAAATGGTCATGGTGGCAGCTGGAGGTTATGCATGGGCTCAACAACATGGATAACTCACTCACCAAGGCTGGCCTGATTACAGCTGCTGCTGAGTGCCAGATCTGCCAAGAGCAGAGACCAGCACTGAACCCCAAATATAGTATGGCACCATTCCCTGGGGTGACCAGCCAGTGGCCTGGTGGCAAGTTGACTCCATTGGACCGTTTCCTCTGTGGAAAGAACAATGCTCTGTCCTTACTGGAGTAGATAATTTCTTCCGATTGTCGGTTTGCCTTTACTGCATGTCATACTTCTGCCTAAAGCACCATCTGTGTACTTACAGAATGTTTCTTCCATCGTCATGGTGTCCCGCGCAGTATCGCTTCTGACCGAGGAACTCACTTCACAGCCAGAGAAGTGCCACAGTGGACCCTCGCTCGTGGGATCTGCTGCTTACCATATTCCCCAGCATCCGAAAGCAGCTGGCTTGATACAACAGTGGAATAATGACCTTTGGAAAACGCAGGTACAGCACCTGTGTTAGGTGGCACCATTTAGGTGGCAGTGGCCTCAAGCAAGCTGTATATTCTTTGAATCAACATACAATATACAGTATAGTTTCCCTTATAGTCAGGACTCATGGGGTCCAGGAATGCAGGGGTGGAAATGGGATTCATTCCACTCACTATCACCCCAGTGTCCCATTATGAAACTTTTTGCTTCTTGTTTTTATGGCCTTAAGTTTGGATGGCCTGGAAGTTTAGCTCCAGATGGGTGAGCACTCCTGCCAGGAGACACAATAAACATTTCCTTGAACTGGAAGTTCAGACGTCTCCCTGGACACTTTGGGCTTCTGATGCCCTTAAATCAACAGGCTAAAAAAGAAGTGTCAGTGTTAGGATGGGGTGATTGATCCAGACTACCGGAAGGAACTGGATTGCTTCTCCACAAAGAAGGTAAGGAAGATTATGTCTAGAATGAAGGCGGTCCATCAGGGAGGCTCTCTTGGTCTTACAATATCCTGAGGTTAAGGTCAATGGGAAACTGCAACAATGCAATCCAAGCTAACTGACAAAGAACTCAGACCCCAAAGGAATGAAGGGATGGGTCATGCCTCTAAAATTCAAGACCTGCTGAGCGTATTACACACACACACACACACACACACACACACCATATATTTGTTTTTTCCCTCTATTTCTTTATCATGTAACATCAATTGATACAATAGCAATGGCTGTCATATTTAAGTTATAAGACACTTAAAGAATGTCCCTTGAGGGACACTGGCACTTATCTAAAATATATATATATAATGTATAAAATTGTTTGCAGATGTACATGGGGTACTTTGTGAATGTTCATGGGAGTTACATCATGTTAGGTGTAATTATGACCTGGTTGTTGTTTCTATTTGTATTATGCATGGCATGACAAAATGTGACAAACTGACAAGGGTGGACTTGTGACAGCTAATTTTGGTTGTCAGCTTGACTTCATCTGCAATCAACTAAAGCACAAGCAGCTGGGAGTGCTTCTGAAGAAATTTCCTTGATTGGATAATTTGAGGTGAGAAGATCCACACTAAATCTGGGCCACACCTTTTGTTGGCAGCCTACACAGAAGGACATGGAAGAGGAAGCTTTTGCTTTTTGCCTGCTTGCCCTCACGCTTACCGGCAAGTTCATCTTCCTTGCAGTCAAGGCATTACTCCGTTGCCGTGAGGACACACTTGATCAGGGCTTCAGCACAGGCTGAGCCGAGACATCCAGTCTCATGTACCCATCAACCACTCGATTCTTTCCTTTCTGTCAGGGGACAGCCAGACTAGCTAAACCATAGCCTGTAAGCCACCCTAATAAATCTCTAATATTCTCTCTCTCTCTCTCTCTCTCTCTCTCTCTCTCACACACACACAAACACACACACACTCTTTCCATCAGTTTTAACCCTCTAAATAGGTGTTAGATTTTGTTAAATGCTGTTTCTGCATGATTATGAGGTTTTTTGTCTTTGATTCCATTAAAAATCATACATGACCTCAGTTGATTTTCAATGATAAAATCAACTTTGAATTTCTGGGTACTTGGTCATACTGTGTAAATAGTTTTGTATAGTATTAGATTCACTATGTCAAGTTTTTGTGCAAGCTAGGTATTCGGTCCAAGGCCTCAACAAGGAGAAATGTCTAGCACCAGCAGCTACACTCTAAGCTGTCCGCTAATATTTTCAAGACAGGATCTTCTATGTCGCTTGGTTGGTCTGGAACTTGTGATTCTCCTGTCTCAGCCTTCCAAGTACTAGAACTCAAGAATGCATCTTCATGGGCTGGAGAGATGGCTCAGTGGTTAAGAGCATTGCCTGGTCTTCCAACAGGCCCTGAGTTCAATTCCCGGCAACCACATAGTGGCTCACAACCATCTGTAATGAGGTTGGGCGCCCTCTTCTGGCCTGCAGACATACACACAGAAAGAATATTGTATACATAATAAATAAATATTAAAAAAGAATGCATTTTCATGCTAGTCTTCTAATACTTCTGAAGTTATTTTTTGCATGTATATTTAAAAGGGATGTTAGTCTCTTGTTTTATTTTCATATTTGTCTTTTCACTTTGGAGTCAGGCTCTTGGCTCATAGTATGGCAGCATGCTTCCACAGACATGTAAACAAGTGTTCATTATAAAACAAGTGTTATAATTTATAAATTGTAATGTTTCACTTTCTGTGAGTCAGATCATCATCATCTGGTGCAGGATTGAACCTAGTGTGTAGTGCGCTAACTCTAGAGTACCTATCTGAACCATCACAGTTTCTGCCAACTCCCAAGTTGCCACTAAGGAATAAGCCAGATCTCACTCAACAATCTGACCACCATCTAACTGGTGTGGCATGTCTAGAATCTCATACTGTGTCTTGTTGCAGTCAAGAAGAGAGGCAGATGAGATGCCAGGACTTCATACTCAGCATCAGCTCCACTGACTAGACAGGAGAGGAGTGTGCTGCCTCCTAATTTCTTCTGTATCATGGGGCGATTAAAAGATACTTCCTGAGTTGTTGCTGGCCATTGTTGTCACAACTTCTTATCCTGAGATCACATTCTCTAGAGATCTGGAGGAGGGGTGTGATAATGTACACAGATATTTATGAACAACCGGCTAACTCTGCTGTTTAGTGTCTCCAGATGCCAAGAGCCAGCCAGCTGTCAGAAGAACCTATGTGTCGGCCTGCGGTTTCGGGGGTCAGGCTGTCCAGTCACTGCTGCCTTCACTATGCTTCCGCGGTACTTGTTACTATGACTGATTTGTGTGGTGTACTGTTGTACGAATATAAGGCCACTGGAAGGAACTGGTTCTTTCCAAATCTTGGTATATAATTCATTAAGTTACTTCAAAAACTTTGTTTTTGAAAATAAAATCACCTTAGTCTGATATTCACTGCTGTTCATACACCTCAATTCACATGTCACCTCTTCTAGAATGGGCAGCCGCTACTCACCGTCTTGTGCTATGTGTACTGTCTCCTTTATCCTCCACACAGGCTACGCGGTAGACCTTTTACAGGTGAGGCCCAGAGTTTAGGAAATAAGCCATTGCCACCTCTACAGTGAAATGACCAGTTTGGGTGGCTCAAGCTGCCTCTCCTGTTGCTGAACTAGCCCTCTGCTCGCCACTCACCCCCTGCCCCAGCACCTGCAGTTTCCTTAGAGACCTCGCCTCTCACAGATTCCGTGTGGCTTGACGCAGACTCTGGGATGAGTAGCATGGGAAGGCCTTCCAGAACTGTGGGACTGGTTCTGTTTTGTATGTCTAGCATTCTAAAGGGTCGTGACACACATTGTTCTGTGTTCACACAGGCGACTTACTGAAAGCAGCTATCCATCCAGGAACTCTGACACAGAGGGGAGCTAAGTAATACAGACTTTGCTACCAAGGAGGGAAGGTGGCATCTGTCCAGTCATGCAGTGATGAAGTGGAACATGTTTTCTGTCCATGACTGTTTTTGGGTCAGAAGTTGCAAAGCTGATGACGTACGCCAATTTGTAAGTTGTTAAAAAAAAATGTAAAAACGACTAAAAAAAACCTAAGGGATCTGAACTTAAGATATCAGAGGTGCTGTGGAAAATTCTAGTCAGTGACTTTATGCCTATCAAAGCTGTTTATTAGTTCTGAAGATCAGCCCCCACCTGAAAGCAATGGAGGCCTCTCTCAGACCCCAAATCAGCCAACTTAACCCCTTCCTCAGAGCTAGTAAACAAGGAGACTGGACGTGGGCCACTGAATTCAGCCAGGGTAGGCAGCCCAGCACAGCTGCACAGACGAGCATGGTGTTCTCCGACTCCACAGCTGTGCGCGGAGTCCTATGGATGCAGAGTAAACATAATCTCTCTCAGCCCCTCCCAATGGCTGCTCCTTCCAGATAGGCCTGACCTGCTAGTCCTGCTGTCATTCTCCCCACACCCCAGAGCTCACCAGGCCTGCCCAGCCACAGGCCTCAGGCTTCTTCCTCCCCACTCAACACCCACCCTGATCCATTCCAAGTAGTCAAGGTTATCAAGAAAACCGTGAGACCTCTTTTACAGCAGTGCAGAAAACAAAAGCAAAGACAACCTCTAAACATCAAATTCTCTATAATTCACGGCTTGGGTCCCACCGAGAGAACTGTGGTCATAGCCTTTCCTCATCGTGCTGCAGGTCAGTTAGAAGCCGTCTCACATCCCCGTGAGGAATTCAGCCCAGTCATTTCCTTGCTCAGCTGCCCTAAAAGGATCTCCTAGTTTCTCACGTCACATCAACGCAGCTGGACTTTGATTTCTCCATTGACATTCCTTTTGTATAGAATGCCCTCAAAATGATCATCTTATAATATGAGCATTTTGTTATTTTGATTATCCTCATTCACTTATGCTTACCTGACTCTGATATCGATATTTTTTTCTGTTTTCTAATATTTGTTAAGAAAATTTTTCTTAAAACTCTTCTCATTCATCCTAAGTAATTTCTTTGAAGTTATTACACACTGTGATGGGGCCAGTTAGGGGTGAGTTTAAGGTCAGGCTTGGTAACATTGGAAGGCTTATTCAAAATTAAACTGTGAAGAGAGGACTGAAATGTAGCTCAGCGGAGAGGGCTTGTTTGTCTGGACACAGACCTTAGGTTCAATTCCCAGGACCTCGAAAATAAGTTTTGTATATGTGGTTTTTCTAAATTGCTATACATATAAAAATATGTATTCAAGGCAGACGTACAGATGCACACACACACATTTGAGACAGACTCTCAGATAGCCCAAGCTGTCCTCAACTAACTATACAGCCAATGACAATAAACATTTGACTCCTCTGCCTGGGAGGGATGTCACTATACCTGGTTTTTCCCCTATTGCGGGTATTAGGAGGGCTGTCACTGTACCTGGTTTTCCTTCCCCGAGTGCGGGTATTAGGAAGGCTGTAACTATACCTGGTTTCTGGTTGCTGGTGGAATGAACCAGCACTGGTGCAATGGTAGGGAAGCACTCATTACCTGAGCTGCACCTCTAGCTCTGAGATGCTTATTTCTATTATACTTTATTTCTCTCTTGTCCAAAGTTTGGCTTCAATTGAACTATCAGAACTTCCCAAGTGCTAAATTTCTGTGCTTTCTACTGGTTATACACAAATATTTCAGATTCACTTTGATTTCTGTTTATTTTGTGAAGGTAAAAACTTTGGGGCTGGAGAGACAGCTCAGTGATCAAGAGCACTGGATGTTCTTCCTGAGGACCTGGGTTCAATTCCCAGCACTCACATGGTAGCTAACAACTGTCTGTACCTCCAGTCCCAGGAGAGACAACACCTATCTCTGATCTCCAAGGGTACTAGATGCACACAGTGCACAGACATATTTGAAGGCAAAACACCCAAATGTACAAAACAAAAATTTAAAAACCCGATAATAATTTTAAAAGAATACAAACCTCCCAGGATTGTTGAGTATCTGTTTCAGGCCAACTACCGCCCAGGCCGGAGCTAACTGAAGCAGGAACTGCTCCCACGGACAGCAGCTGGTCTGAAATGCAGTTCCTCTTTCTGAATTAGTATGCATGGAAGGTGGAAGTACTCACCTAACACAAATCCTACCTGGAAAACAGAACATAAAACATCTCTGTAATATTTTATATTGAATATATATTTGGGTTAAATGAAATATTAAATAATAAATAATGTCTTTTAAAAACTTAAAATGTTCCCATCGATGGTGGTGCATGCCTTTAATCCCAGCACTTGGGAGGCAGAGGCTGGCAGGTTGAGGCCAGACTGATCTACAAAGCGAGTTTCAGGACAGCCAGAGCTGCGGCACAGAGAAACCCTGTCTTGAAAAACCAAAAACCAACCAAAAAACCTTTAAATGTCACTGTGAGGAAACCTGAAAGTTTGCCATTTGCCTGCACTGTGCCATTAGCTAGCAGGCAGCAGTGGCCTGAGAATCTCACACTCAAGAGAGAAAGGTGAATGTGTCTATATTTCCCTGATGTTTTGTGTTTTGTGAGATGCGGGTCTCAATTGTGTGGCTCAGCTGGCTCAGAACTCAAGATCCATCTGCCTCAGTCTCCCCATGCTGGGATTACAGGTGAGCAAACCTGGTTATTTTCCTGATTTGGGGAACAGTTCACTAACAATGAATCAAACAGGATTTTTAAAATTTATTTTGTGGACTTTTATTAAAAATTAACACAATATTTTCATTTGTACTTGAGACTACCAAGCCCCAGCAAGGCAGTTTTATATCTTACATACTATCCATGTGATAAAGACGGGGCAGCAGTGATAATTCAACAAGGGCGCTCTTCTGCCATCCTGGTGGGAGAGGCCTGTTGGAGGCCATGTTCTCTCCCTTGACCTCATCCATTGAAACTGAAGAGCTGTTCAGGATGAATACCTGAGCAGAGGGGGTCACATCTAGGAAGGACTGTGCCTACTGGGGCAGAGAAGTAGGTTCACTCTGGGACAGTAGGACATTGTGACATCAGCAGTGATGGTCTCTGAGTTTCCTCCTGCTGAGCCCCGGTCCATGCTGTTACGTATGCCAAGCCCATTCCTCTACCATGAGTGTGAAACAGCTAAAATCAGCACTTCCGCATGGACCTTGAGGTGACAGACTGGCTCTGGTGAATATTCCTATTTTCTATTTAGAAGGTGACCCACCGCAGTATTACGCGTTTGTTATTAGTGGACAATGATGCCTAATTCCCTGAGGCTTTTCCCTTTGTCCACATTAAGGATTCCTCTTCGAATGGTTCAGAATGTGGAGGAAAGAGTCCCAGGCAGTCATTCCTTCAGCTTCACTGGTAATGTTTACTGGGGCAGGGGGCAGCAAAGGCTTTTACTTCTAAGCCCACTCTCATAATTTTGGTGCGAATTGGGGCCTGTGTCCCACATAGATTTTCTGTGGGCCATAAGGCCTAACCTCTTAAAAGAAAGGGGGGGTATTTACCCTTTAAAAGTTATATTTTGGAGGCTGAGGGTAAAGTATAGAGGCACAGGTGTGCTCAGCATATATGAGGCCCTGAGTTCAATTTCCAGCACACACAGGCACAAAACATGCTATGATTCTGCATCAATAAGCTCTACATGGTATTTTATTCAGGCAAAAATACATTGTGACAAATTCATGTACACATTTATAAATAAGTAAGTGTGAGTCCAATAAACACATCATATGTGAACACCGGACTAAATGGCATGAACTGAGGTGTGAGTGAGAGACTGGTGGCCACATCTCAGACTCATGCCTTGAAACTGAAGTTGGGCATACAGAGTTAGCCTGCAGTGATGCTAAGGGAACTACCAGAAATGCTAACAGTCTGTCTTTTCAGAGTTTTCCTCTTTCTGCCAAACACAGATTCTAGAAGTATAGACTCTTTGGTTATCCATGTTTTTCTAAACAGAGCTGCAGTGATTTTTATCAGTGAATGTTTAACACGAAAAATGTAAGCTTTTACAGCAACATTTCCCAAATTGGTTTACCTTGGAATGTCACCTGTCTACGAATACTATGCCATTATAGCCATGGGTGCACAAAGAATACGAGTATGCATGTGTGCAACATTGGGTTTCAGCTAGGTGTTTTCATCTGGTTTCTTTTTACTTAGCCAAAATCACTGCTATAAAAGTAGTTTTTAAAATTATGTATTTAAGGGACTGGAGAGATAGCTCAGTAGGGAAAGGAGCCTGCTGCTTAAACACGGGGGCCTGAGTTCAGATCCCAGCACCCACATACAAAGCTAGGCATGCCAGACTGCAAACCCAGTGCTGGGGTTGGGGTGGAGCTGAGACAGGAGGATCAATGGATGTCGCTGGAAACTGGTTTAACTCCAGGTTCAGTAACAGACCCAGTCTCCAAAGAGTGAGGCAGAGTAACAGAGCAGGACATCTGATCTCATTGGCCTCCACAAAGGTACGTGCACACCTGTAAACACCACACACACATACACAAATTCTGTATTTGAAAAAACCTAAAGCATTTGAAACTTATTAACGAATACCTTTTGTTAATAAAATATTGTAACTTACGCTTTATCTTCAAGAATCTGCCAATTAAAAAAAAAAGGACAATTTTCACAAATAAGCTTATCTCACACAATAATAATGATTAATATTCTTCATTTCACATTCAGTTCTATAGACTGGAAATGTAGAGATGGGTACCACTGCTATTGCATTTACCATATTACCCTATGTATAATATGCATTATACACATGCTCATGCTAAGGAGCATGATCATCCTACTACAATAACAAACAGCATGGGCACATTATTATTATAACTTCCTTTGAGACAGTCTCTCACTGTTTAGCCCTGGCTGAGCTGGAATTTGCTATGTATACTAGCCTGGCCTCCACTTGCATCTGCCTAACAAGTATTGGAATTAAAAGGATGTGCCACCACACCTGGTCCAGTTTTCTTTTTCTTTTCTTTTTTTAAGTGCAGGGCAAACATTCTACCTCTGAGCTTTATACCTACAATCTTAAGATCCATGGAGACCTGGTTTTTCTGTGTAGCTTTGGAGCCTGTTCTAGAACTTGCTCTGTAGACAAGGCTAGCCTTGAACTCTCAGAGATTCACTTGCCTCCTGAGTGCTGGAATTAAGCACCACCTGGCTGATTATTTTCCTTTAATTTAGCCAACTAAAATTTCCCCTCTCAGTGTGTGTGTGTGTGTGTGTGTGTGTGTGTGTGTGTGTGTGTGTGAGAGAGAGAGAGAGAGAGAGAGAGAGAGAGAGAGAGAGAGAGAGAGGTCAGCCTCTCACCTAACACTAAAACTCAAAGATAGGGTAAAACACTTGCCTCATAAACCTGAGGACTTGAATTTAAACCCTCAGAAGGCATGGGAAAGTAGAACACACAGGTCCATTGTGTGAAATCCTGGTACACCTACAGCAAAATGTAAGGTGGACCCTGGAGAATTCCCAGAGTTCAAGGGTCAGCCAGTTTGGCACATGAGGTGGAAAAACAACAGGAACGCCATCTTAAACAAGGTGGAAGGCATGACACCTGAGGTGGTCATCTGAAGTCCTTGCAAATGCCACAGCATCACTGACTCCACATACAAGCAAAACAAAATTACCTCAAAGATGCATGTGATCAGGTCTCTGCCCCTGTCTGGAGGCAAATGATTATCAGAGGATGTCAAATCCAACAGTATACACTAGGTGGTCATAGAAATGCAAAATGAGATGCCCCAATTGTGGAAGCCCAGAGTAAAAAATGACCCGTGTATTTAAGAGAACACATTATAAGCAGATTGTCTGAGTTTAAGCCCAGCTCTATTGCTTGCTGTGCAACCTTAGGGATATTCTTTACTCACTCTGTGCCTCAGTGCTCCCTACAAAATGGACACAGCTCGGACCTGAAGTTCTGCGTGAGTCTCGTGGGCTTAGACAGTACGATACATGGGGAGCACTCTCTCTGTTGGCTAGTGTGCCAGGGACAAAATGAGATGAAGCCAGGAAGCATGAAGTATCATGCTTAGCAGGCAAACACAGAAATACGAGCCGCATTTGTGGAGAGTCATGACAAAGGCAGTGGGAAGATGAGGGAGGAAACCCCCCATGACTCCAGAGAGGCTCATGCTAGGATAGTTCTTGGAGAAGGGGCATCGCAGACAGACGTCTCTGGCACAGAAGTAAAAGTATAGAGAATATGGAATAGGGGAGCACACAGGCCTGTAATCCTCGGCAGCTCAGCAGAACTGTTAGCAGTTAGCCTGGGCTCCATGGTCAGACCCCTACTATCTCAAAAGGGATGACGGAGAGAGACTACTGACAAGAGATATGAAGTTTTGGCTAAGAGACAGAGGTAGAGTGCAGGTTTGTTCACGTGATAAAACTGGCAGGATTAGACTAAGGGGAATGAGGTTGAGCCACTGTGGAAGGTTCTGATATTTAGATTGCATGATGAAAAAGTAGGGGGAAAAGGAGGTTTGGGGTAGGGCTTTGACTTAGAGAGTCTGTAGAATGCACAGAATGTGTCTTTGGGATCCACCACTGCAGGACTTCGGTCAAGATTTTGGACTAAATGGGGATATGGACAGGAGTCTAGGAATACAATATATGAAGAGATTCGGGATTGGTTCTGGAAAACCCATCACTGAAAAGCCAGAATTTAGCTAGTAGAGAATGGCCAGGGGTGGGGGAGACTAGAAGTAAACCAAGTCATGGAAAATGATGGAGATTCCAGGAGGAAGTGTTTATATGCAGGAGAGAAGGAGGTCATGTGGAACTAAGAATCGTCCCTTGGAGGTGGCACTTAGGAAAAAGAGCTTTAGGCCAACCTACAGGCTCTAGCTGCAATAAGGTCTAACGGAGTGCAGCGAGAGCCGTCTTCGTTAATATTTCAGGTCGCTAGGTTGAGTTCCTAGAGAATATCCACAGGTGTGATCCAGTTTCACGCCTGCTACGTGTTATTTTCTCAGGGCCTTGCAAGAGGCTGGTCACATCAGCGCACATATGCTAATGGAAAGAATGAGGGGCAGGTCTGGAGCGCCAAAGTTCTCTCTGTGGGGCTCCGGGAGCTCCCAACACGTGGTTAGCTCTAAGCAGTAGTGGGAGGCCTTGAGGAGTGTCACAAAACCGTTCTTTAGTAGGAACTCGGAAGGCTGTTAACTTCTAGGGCTGATCTGGTGTATGCCTGTGTTGAAGGGACACCCATGTTGGTGATGAAGAAGCGGATGGTACTGTTGGGTGACATACACAAACCTGGGCAATCTACAACAGCTTTTTTTTTTTTTTTTTTTTTTAAAGTGCCGTACTTGCTGTTTTATTTCCTTCCTCTGCAGGGAGCACTGTGTTTCCTTCTCCTTGCTGCACACACGCGTCCTCTGGACCGCAGCTCAGAAGCCAGGCTAGGTCGAGCTTGGACAGTCCACCATGATGACAGTGACTCTAGGTGCAATAGTCTCCCGGATTCTTCCCCAAACTTACCAGGGGACTCCGATGTGGAGCTATTAGGAGCGCACCGCGGACAGGACGCGGCCGTGACCGGGGCGCCCTGAGTGGGGGCGCAGGCAGGGCCCCGCCGTCTCGGGTGCCGACGCGCCGGCCCGTACCCCGCTCGCCCGCCGCGCGGGTCTCGGCGCGTGGCCTCAGCCCAGGCGACCCGGTCGCCCGGCCGCTCGCGCCACGAATGCCGACAGGCCAGGCCGCCCACCCCGGGGCCCGCGCCCTCCGCCTCCCGCGGCCCGGCCGCTCCGCGGGCCGCCGCACTGCGCATGAGCGGGAGCCCGGCGAGCCCGTGAGAGGCGCCGCCGCCGCCGCCGCCGTCCATTCGCTGCGGAGCCGGAGGAGGAGGGGAGAGGTCCGGAGGACACCAACATGGTGAGGCACCGCGGCGCCGTGCCGCCCGGCCCGGGCCCCCGACCCGCCCGCGCTCCGCTACCACTGCTCCCCCGGCGCCCGACTCGGCCCGTCCCTTCCCGGCGCCGCCGCTACGCGAGGGCCGGGCAGCGGAGCGCGGCGGGGCCTAGTCGCCGGAGCGGGGCCGGGCGCCGGGCGCGGAGGCGTTGGGGGACGGCCCGCGCCCCATTGTGCGGCCGGGCGGCGCCTGGGCAGCGGGCCCGGCGCTGCCTGATCCCGGCCGGGCCCCTCGGTGCGGCCGGCCCTGGCGAGCCGGCGTCGGCCTTCCCCGTCCGGACGCGCTGGCGCCGGGCGCCCGGGAGTTGGGGTGGCTCGGCAGAGGCTCGGTCCCAGCGAGAGGACGGGGAGGCTCCGGGTTGCGGACGGAAGTGCAGCCGGGGGACCCGAGACCTGCTGCCTTCCGAGCGCCCGCTCTGTTTGCTTGGGGTGGGAGGAGTAATTGCTTTATTATAGCAGTTAGGGACCATTGGTGATTCTTAAAAAACAGTTTGTCAAGTTGCTCCCCTCTTGGTTTTTGTTCGGGTGAGAAAAAGTCACGGAAGCTGGAAGACGCTGGAGTGAGGCGACTCCTTTGTCATTAAGTACCTGGCGCTGCTGGACACTATTTTTCAGTTTGCAAGTATACAGTCACACCTTGTTGGAGTTCCGGGCAGGCTGCTGGGTGAATAGTAAAGGTGATTGGGTCCTTTCGCTCCGGAGAGCAGAAGGGCCTCTTTGGGGAGAAGGGTGTGTGTGTGTTCCCAGTCTTCAGTTTGTGCGGGTTGTTTTCGCTCAGTGACACTTATGTGGCCCCAACCTCCAGCTGCTTTGGTCTCATGTGTTGATTGTGTGGTTTGGTCCTACATATTCAAGATTTCTCTTCTGTGCAAAGTTCGTAAAACTTTGTATTTGTAAGAAGGCTTTCCTGTAGAGTACAGGTTAGTGTTTGGATTGAGATTAGAGTGTAAGTCCAAAGACCCAACAGAGTGTCTGCAGTTTCTTCTTGGATAGGCCTTGGACATCACCCCTGAACCCCTAAGAGTTGACTCTCTCTTACTAAGGTGCTTGTAGCTGGCTGACATAAGGAAGTGCGTGGGGTCTCCCGGTCTCCGATGAACACTCACCATGGCGGTGTCTGTGTGCAGCTTCCTCCGACAGCACCCTTCAGATTCCCCTCAAATCCAGTACCTGCCATTGCTCATTGGGAACGTAGGATTCTTGCTGTTTAGATGAGAGCTCACTTTGGGTTTGGGCTTGTAGCCTTCTGTCCCTTTGGTTAATATTAAATTAGCTCATTTTGGAACTTAGCCATAAGTCACGCAGTAGTACTGGTTGTGATAAGATGCCCTTAACTTAAAGCACTTTCTTAACTCGTTTTTAGGTCACTCGGACAGTCTCGGTATGATCATGTTAGTTTAGAAAGTCAATACGGGCCCATAAGAATCTAACAGTAAATGTATTTCATTGTAAATTTATAGTTTTTTCTTGGTACAGTTTTAGGCTGTTAGGCTTTTTTTTGTGTTTTTTGTTTTTGCTTTGCTTTTGGTAGGTGAACCACAGCTAATTTCTACAACATGAAAGACATAAATGATGGAATATCCGAAAATGTTTTTATAAGGAAAAAAATTCAGTTACCTGTCTTTCACACTCACAGAGAAACCAAAAATAACCCGGGGCTGGGGATCAAACCTAGGCAGGGCCTGATAGGCCAGTGTATTTTAAGAAGTATTCAAAACATCTGAGTTTCTCCTTCTAAGACTGGGAAGGACTGGGCTCCTTAACTTCTAAAGTTCTGCTGAGTTTAATAACTTTATGATTCTAATGATTTTTTTAACTGTGCAAAATATATGTGGATTGTGTGACCTATTTGATTTTTGTAAATTACCAGAAAACTTTAGACCTATAGTGTCTTAAGAAATCATCTGGCTTGTCGCCTCCCCTTTACAAAAGAAGAAATGGAGTCTCAGGGTTTTGAGATTCAAGTTTGTAAGATGGTTACAAAAATGTAACTGTTTTCTCCCAGGCTATCACTTCCTGGTATTTGTGGTGCATGTAAATAAGTTTTTAAAATCGACTAGAAATGAAATCTAGAAAAGTGGCTGAAAATTGCATTTGAGATTAAATTATATTAAATAGGAAAATAAGTATTATAAATATGTTAAGTAGCAAAATTAAAATTAATGGGTAGTCGATTACTGCTTTTAATTACTTTAAAATATATGGACTTTGAAATGTATATTATATTTTCTGCAAATTGCAGGCCCTAAAAATGCAATATGTAAATCCGTTGTGGGTTGTTCTTTGGAATTTGTTGCGCATCTTCTGTATAACTTCAAGGAAAGGAGGGCCTGACTGCTTTTGGTTGGTTAGGTATCTGCTATGTTCCTCATACTGTTCTAAACCTTGAGATTTATCTGGATTCATAAGGCCTGGAAAGTCAGACAAAAATCTAGGGAAAGTCAAGAAGGAAACATTGTATATATTTCCTCACTACTGTTTAGAAGGTGTTAAGTGTTCTGGGGAAAAGACACTAAGGCAGCTGATGATTTGACCCATACCTTGCACAGTGGAAGTGGGGATACAAAATAGCAAAATAGTGTCTGCCCTACTGAGGAGAGAAAACTTAAGCTAACTGGAGTTGAGAGAATAAGCCTAGTAGAAATAGGATGGAGAAGGGTTTGTGAGACCGGTAGCAGGAGAGCAGTGTGTGAGTGGAGGGGCCTGCAGTGTGGCCACCAGAGTGGAGGGAGGGAGAGCTTGGCTTTTGCCTTGGTGAACTTGTTAAAATAATCAGACTTATACTTCTATAATGGGGTTTCTTTTTGTCTCAGGTATCCTGTTACAATGTATTTTTAGTCTTTTACATACAAGACTCTCATTAAAGTTTTTTTCTTTTTGTTTTTGTTTTTTGTTTGTTTCGTTTGTTTTGTTTTTTGAGACAGGAGTTCTCTGTAGACCAGGCTGGCCTTGAACTTGCAGAGATCCACCTGCCTCTGCTTCCCTGAGTGCTGGGACCACCAGCTGGCTAAAATTTTTCTTGTGTAGCTAATGTATACAAAGTTTTGAATTCTGTTTCACTATATACTATTTAATACAGAATTTTCCTCTAGCTATTTTAGGGTTAATTTTAAAAAATTGTTTTTCTTAAGTTGTTGGATGTTTTGGTGATTTGTATATACATCAGTGACTATATGCAGAAAACTGGCCTTTGAGGAGAGAAGAAATTGAGAACATAGCACATGCTCGTCTGACCGCTTATAGCTGTGTATTCCTACTCCTACTTGTGGAGTAGGCAGTATTACCGCCTCTTGACAGCATAGCTGGCAACTGTCTTGGTAGTTCTTAGAGATCTGAGCAAAGTTAAGAGCTAGTATGGGAAAGAGCAGGGATTACAGACATGGTCCTGACTCCAGCCCTCAGTTTTCCCTTAAAAAAAAAGAAAGAAAAGAAAAATCAAGTAATATTTTACTACTGATATGGAATCTTTGGCTAGTTTCTTATATTGAATACAGCTAAGTTGCTTCTATGTTAAGTCAAACGGTCTGATGTAAACATTAAATATGTAATTGAAAATTAAAACTCTTTGGTGTAAAACATTGGAAATAAAATGAACTGAGTGTGGATTTTGTTTTCTTAAGTTGTAAGAGAATAGGACTCATTTGAGTGCCTTTTTAGTATGGTCTCTTAGGTTGGCGTGCCCATAGAGGAAATTTGAGGCAGCCCCTTTCACACACAGCTCTGAGATGCTGAGGGCCAGCTCAGGGGCTTCTGCATAGTAGACAAGTACTCTACCGATGTGCTACACCCCCCACCCAAGAAAGTCTCTTTGAAGTACAGGATGTAAGGGTCTGGGTATGGTGGTGCCTATAATCCCAGAACACAGAGCGTTAAGGTAGGAGGTCACAAGTGGGAGTCAGAGCCAGCCTGGGCAACATAATGAGTTCATCGACAACCAGAGCTATACAGTAAGACCCTACCTCAAAGCAAACAACCAACAATAAAAGCATACATAGCGCTAGGCAGTGTTCAGGCCATGGTGAAGTCAGCCATGATGAAGAGAGATAATTCAAAATAGGATTAAATTGCTGTGTGGACAGAAACAAGTTATTGAGTAGTTAATGATTTATTTACCTTGCTATTTTAGGTTTGTACCCCTCAACCAAGATAAAGCACCTCCAGAGCCATCTTTCAGTACTTTTATGATTTAAACATTTTTTAATGATTTATTATTTTGTTATCTATTCATTGGTGTTTTGCCTAGTTGTATGTCTATATTAAACTGCAGGTCTGCACTATAAACATTTAAGAGATTTACTCAAATAGTAATTTTTTAAAGAATTGTATCCAATTATACTTTTGAATCCCTCACTGAGGTAGTGATCAGTTGCTGAAGTATATACAACCTGTCCTTTTGTTAGGTTGGTAGGTTTTAGTTTTAATAAATACTTAAGGGGCTGGAGGACTGGTAGAATACTTGAATATCAAAGCCCTGGGTTTCATCCTGCCATTATATAAGCCAGCTATGGTGGTATATGCCTGTAATCCCAGCACCCTAGAGGCCTAGACAAGACGGTCAGAAGTTCAAGGTCATCCTTAGCTACGTGTGGTACAGATGAGCAATCCCTGTCTCACATTTAGAGTAGTTATTACATTATTAGTGTATTGCTTAAACTTTGAGGAGATAAGAAATCTTAAAATTCATAAAAAGGTTTCACTTTTTATGAAACAAATACTGATTAGTTGTTGAATGCTAGCCATTGTAGTTACCTGTGAAACTTTCAAAATACATAGTTCTTTGGGTTCTTGTTTTAGAATTTTTTAATAAAAAAATGTTTATGAAAAGGGAAAAGCAATTTGTTTATTTTTGAGGTGAGATTGCCCAGGTTGATCTCCACCTCCTGGGCCCAGATGGTCTGTTTGGGCTGGGGAAGTAATCACTGCGCTCAGCTTGAAGAGCAAAGTTACCTATTAGGACTCTTGTTTGATAGTAAAGCCATAAGCTATAAGCTAGGGAGATCAACCTGTTAGGACTGCTTGTTCAATGGTCAAGTCATAAGCTAGCGAAGATTAATTGAAAAGTGACTAACAGAAGTAAAATTAAAGGAACTTGTTTCTGCCTTCTTACCACATTTCACTAGAAATTAGCAAAAGTAACTTTTAAGTAGTCAAACACTTTTTGTAGAAAATCAAGACATTATTCCATTTTTAACAACAGCCATCTTTTAACTAACTTAACAATTGAGGAGTAATGAAGAGAAAACTGTTCAAATGTCTATGAATAGAACACTTGTTGAGAATTTGTGAGGATCAGGTGTGATTGGGCATGCCTCTGCTGGCAGTGGAGAGGAGGGAATAGATTGTTGTGAATTCAAGGCTACTCAATGTTAAATGGTGAGAGGTCTTAGACCAGCCTGGGCTACAGTATGAGTAAGACCCTGCTCAAACAACAACTACAACAAACCTGTGAGGAGCATTTTCTGGAGCCATCTTGAATCACATAGATGTACTTTCTGATTGTGTCATTGTGCATTCTCAACTTTCTGTTCGGTAGCAGGGCGCTGCCTCCCCTTAGATGACGTAAACTGTTATGGTGCAGAGAGCGAGTGATAAGCTGCACAGCCTAGTAACTCATTTTCACTGCAGGTTGAAATGTGAAAGAGTATCCTGAGAGTTCTGTTTGTTGTAGCTCAGTAGTGGACGTTGTTCTCAGTAAGTTGTTCTGGCCGTAACTTGTTTATATTTTTGTGTGTCAAGTCGTTTCGTTGAAGAAGGAAACCATGACTCCCGTGGCTGTCGGTCTTCCTTTCTCTTCATTCAAAGCTGTAGGTTGTCATCTGTTTAAAAACAGACTGTCATGGAGCCATAAATATACTTTTCGTCTTGTTTTATTACTTGTCTTAAAAATAACCTATCCCCTCACTCCCCCAGCAGAGCCCTAAATAGATGTTCATCCCAGTCCCTGTGTTAGCCTGGGGACTAGATGGGGAACCAGTGTTTAAATGGCAGTTGTAGTTAGAATACTGATATTTGACTTGAGAAGGAAAAGGTCAGTTCTGCTAAAGTAGATGAAGAATGCTGCCCCCCTTCCCTGCACTTTCTGCTGAGTCAGTGGCTGCACTTTTGTAACCTTTGTTTTCATTTCCCATGACCATGTGTGTAGAATAATGGAAAGACTGCATTCTTTGAAGGCAGGCACCATGCTTTGGGTACTGGCTTTGCTCTTTTGGGTGAGTGTAGATCCTACCCTGAGCCTTGTTTTCCTTTCCTGTAAGGTGGGCCCAGTGAGGCCACTCTTCAGAGTTGTTATATGTAAGTCATGATGGTCTGTTGCCTCCAAATCCAGCTTGGGCAGCTGAGGCAAGACTATCTCTCAAGTTTCAGGCTAGCCTGTGGCCACAAGGGAGATCCTGTTTCTTCTCCATGCTTCCCCCATCCTCTGCCCTCTCAAAAAAGAAAAGAAAAATTGGCTAGTGTAAGGTCTGACACACAGCAGTAGCTTAAATAAATACAAGCTGTTAGTTTTTAAATTATGATCCTTATTTTTCATTTACCTTTTAAATAATTTTGTTTTGTCCCCCCTCCATTGTTCTTGCTTAATTTATGGACCTATAAGAATCCTTACTATGTACAAGTTAAAGTTAAATTAATCCAAGTTAAATGCCTAGAACTGAAAACTTTGTTTGCTACAGCAGAGATTACTTTTCTTTGAGTGGAATGGAAGTCTTGCCAGGTAGATCTGAGAGGAGACACTTCAGTTTCGACAAACCATGGTATATAGTGCGCCTCTGCAACCAAAGGAAAGACGTGGGCAGTTTACTCTTCTCTTAGCCTGACTTCCCTGGAGTAGAACTTTGTCCCGAAGCGAAAGTGTTCTGTTGCAGCAGGGTCACCTCATGGAATTGACTTTTCTAGCTCTCTTGACCTGTGATCTGTGGGAAGGCCAGTTGAGTGGTTGGGTGTGAGTAACATTGGACTATGTCTACAGCAGACTCTGTCTTCCATAAGAATACTTAGTTTGCTAGACTAAAGCTAGCTCTTATAAATTTCATAGGAATTTAAAAATGTTAATCACATTAACCACACAGCTTTAAAAAAAAAGTATAACATTTATGTATTTATGTGTGGGGTGCATATGTGCCGAAGTGCACGTTTGGAAGTTGGAACAACTTGTGGGAGTTCTCTCTCCCTACTCATCTGGGGCTTGGGGACTGAACTTGGGTCATCAGGCTTGGTGGCAAGTGTCTCTACAGGCTGAGCCGTCCCAGTGGCATCTTCTATACATAGAGCTTTTAATGAAAGTGACACATGACCATTAAGGTTGTTTTATTTTGAGTCAGAATCTCACGAAATAGCTCTGGCTCGCTATGTAGACCAGACTGACCTGAGCTCATATTAGACCTGCCTTCTGTGCCCCTATACCTGGCCTCATTAAGATATTCTGATATTTTGAAACATTGACTTTTGTGAACTAGGTATCAGCTAACTAGAATTGCATTTCAAAAGGTAATTCCAGAGCTGCAGAGGTGGCTCAGAATGTAAGAGATTAGGTACTCCTGCAGAGGACATAACAGCTCACCATGGTCTGTTCCAGCAGATCTGATGCCCTCTCCCATCCACCTTCTGTGGGCACTTGAGCATGCACGCCTGCAGGAAAATGCTCAGACTCACCTTTAAAAAGGAATTTCTTTGAAACTGTGAACCTGAGTGTCTTTCTGGAGTTGAAATTGAAGTTGAAGCTTAGGGGTCAGGTAAGAAGATGAAACCCTGGGTGAAAATAAGTGAATGAATCTTTTTTTTTCTTTCACAAGTACGATTTCCTCAGTAAAGTTACTTCTGTTTTGAAAATTTGAGGCGTTAGTTGGTAGGAGGTCATTTTCCATGTACATGGTTTCTCTTGGGGGACACGATAGGAGGACTTTCCTGTCATTGTTATGCTTTGCTGTGATCTGTTAACCTAGTCACTGTTTTGTTAGTTCAGGGGTTAAATGTGCTTGGCTAGATTCAGAACACCATATTTAAGGTTTTTCAGATAAACTACTTATTTTTGGTTCTGGAAATTAAACCTGCAGTATGGACTTCTACTACCGTGACACACCATCTTCCTGGGAAAGTTATTTTTTTAATGTAATATTTGAATTTATTGAGCTAAAATAGGAGGGAAGATTTAAGTACAAAGTGGTATGTGTTCAGTCTAGGCATTTTTTTATTTTGTAAAGAAAATAGATGAATTTTGTTGTTTAGATTATGAAACTCTTTTCTCCCCCTGCTTCTAACACAGCCTGAGTATTGCATGTCCTTGCATGCTTACCATTCTTGACTTTTCTTGAAAACTCGGCTGTAACACGTGAGATTTGAAGGCTGTACTGCTTAATCTCCTTTCCCAGCCACTCTGTTGTAGTAGTTTTTAATATGTAGTAAAGGAAATTACTGCCAAGTCTTGGAGGCAGTCTCATGGAAAAAGGTCTCCATTAGCTTTTAAATAGAAACCTATACACAGGTGTTGTGGCTCAAGCCTTTAACCCCAGCATTCAGGAGGCAGAGGCAGGTGGGTTTTGAGTTTGAGGCCAGCCTGGTTTGTTGAATGAGTTCCAGGACAGCCAGGGCTACACAGAGAAACCCTGTCTCCAGAAACCAAATTTAAGAAAGAAAAATCTGCTTTTTTTTTTCCTCTTCAGTTTTTGATTTTAATCCATCCTTTTGTCTCCTGCTTCTCAGTAATGCTCTGCTTAATCTAGTGAGCCTACTCCTGAGGTTGGCCAACTTTTGATACTGCTCTCCCTTGGAATTGGGACACCTTGCCCAATACCACCTGTGGGGCCTGGGAAGGGGGGGTGGGCACATTAGGATTCTAACCAGCCTGAGCATAGGGCCAATGTAGTTTGCCTAGGAGAGCCCTGTGTTCTGCAGACCATCCTGGAGGGAAATGGGTGCATGCTTTAGGTGCAGAGCTGAAAGGAATGTGACAGCCCATCACAGAGCTGGAGGTGCTTATCAGACACTGCAGGAGCAGGCAGAAACCGGGCACGCCAGCTCTTCGACATCCTCTATCCGGCCTTTGCCAGGTGCTGCCCAGTCATTTATGAGGTTACAAATGGGAAACTAGTTGCTTTTGAAGAAAGTGTTTGTTTCCCCACAGACTAAAAGTTTATAATTGATTCAGACAAAATAGTTACTGTATTTAAAACTAAGTGATATGACATGAATTAAGTAGTTCATGCAATGTTGTCGCCTAGTTGTACTAGACAGTGATTTGTCTTTCCCCTTGCTTGTCTTTCAGTATCTAGATTTCTGTTAGGAAGTCTCTAATGCGGGTGAACGAGTCTTGGCTTGTAGAAGTAGTTTACGTTGTGCTTTTAAGTTTCCGTCTTCAGCAGGGAAAAGTGTACTGGGTTAAAATCCTAGATAAGGCAGACTGTCTTGCCACCTCCAACTTTAGAAGAATGGAGGTGGGGAGTAGAGGAACTATGCAAGAAGTCAATCAGGGTTAACTCAAAAGTAGGTTCCAGGTTCACTTTCGACGTTATACGATGGTGGTGGTGATCTCAGTGACACTCGAAGGGTATAAATAAGTCACCCCTGTGCTTCAGGGAGAAAGTATGCTGTGCTTCAGAATGGTTTTCAAGGTTGAAACAAAAATGGGTTTCTTGTTTCCTTTCAGTTAATTAACTTTCAGGAATTTAAATTATTTCCTTTTTGGTTATTTCATTGGGATTGCCATTGAATAATACATTTCAAGGATAGGAATAATCCTGGATCTTTGAGCGGTGCATCTCACGTGACAGGTTAGAGCAGTGGTTCTCAGCCTGTGACCTTTAGTACACTTCTTCATGTTGTGGGGACCCCCAGCCAGAACATTATTTTGTTGCTACTTCGTAACTGTAATTTTGCTACTTTTATGAATTGTAATTTAAAATTTTCAGAGCTAGAGATTTGTCACAGGGGTTGTGACCCACAGGTTGAGAACCACTGGGGTATAACTTGGGTGGTATCTAGGGGTAGGGTTATCAGTGAAGAGAGCTGATATATTTTACAATTTCTGTTTGAGTGGAGGATAGTGGTTGAGGTTGTAATCTGTAACTTCAAACATTGACCTTTGCCAAGAGAGGAGAGTGGCAGATGAGAGGCTCTTTGGCATAAACGTATTTCGTGTTCCAAGAAAGAGGGTTTGTTTTTATACTTGATTTTGCAGCCTTATTTTTCTCTGTGATAGTGATAATAATTATATCTTTGATAGTCCCTCCGAGATTCCCAAAAGCTTCTTAAATATCCACCAAGCAGGGCGGTTCCTAGAAAATTTACCAGGACATGAGTTTGCAAAGCTACTGTTGTTGTTCCCTCATTTCCCCTACACAACTGGGTGAACTTTGTGAACAAAGAACTTAGCCAGGTTTGCTCGGTGTTAGTCAAAGGTTGGGTTCGGGGTGTGTCAGTCTGGGTCAGGCCAGAGCTTTAGGGGGTCTTAGTGGTGTTGCTTAAAAGACAACACTGTATTTTTAATGTGTCTGCCCCTCTGTGTACATGGTAGCAGTAGAGGAGCCCAAGTATTTTGCTGAGAAAACAGAATTGGGACTTGAAAGGAGGAAGAGTGCAGTGGGCCTTGCCCAGGAGGCCGGCCTGAATGCGAGGGGAGAGTAGTCTTTGACAGCAGGAGAGAGTGGAGAGCCTGCTGGCCCTGTCTCATTCTTTGGGCTTAAGTCAGAGAAGTAAATCCTTGTCAGTGTAGGGCAAGTGAAAACTTGAGGCCTCTTAGGCACAAGCAAAGAAAAAGAGATGATTCCTTCTAGGGAACCAGAAGATACTCTTAGTGAGAAGTGTCTCAGGGACCAGCCAGATGGCTCAGCTGGCAAAGGTACCGCCTGCCGCCAAGTCTGCAGCCTGACTTCTATCCCTAGGACATATATGGGAGAAGGGAGAACCAACTCCTGCAAATTGTCTTTTGCTCTCCACATTAGCATTGGCGTGTGTGTGTGTGTGTGTGTGTGTGTGTGTGTGTGTGTGCGTGCCCATAAGTATGTGCACACATGCACACACTATAATTAAAAGAACCCTTTCAAAAGAAGTATTTAAGTGGTATAGATTTCTTCTTATTTGAGGGGATCCTAGTAAGAATTCTATGATTTCTAAACACCATGTAGGAGGAATGTAGGCTGTTCCTACCCCATCACGTTCCTACATTTGATGAAAGTAGCAGACATTCAGGCAGGTAGTGCTGGACTGAACGTTGGGATTGTAACGATACCTGTCTGGTTCTCTCCTTCCCACGGAGGTTTGTCTCTGTCTGTGTCCTCTTTGAAAGGAGGCTGAGTACTCTTGTTCTGTCAACACCAGCTGCTTTTCCAGAACTGGGCCACACTTTGTGCTTCTGATACTTGTAAATGGTCTTGCTGATTAATGACATCACAAGTAAGTCCTAGAAAAAAAATGCTTTCATGCTTTGTGAAGAAAAACATTCCTAATTGCGATAACTTAGCTACGTTGAAATGTGTGGTGATGTGTGATTTTACACAGTTTCAGTTTGTTTTCTGGTTCTCCTAGAACAAGTTGAAATCATCGCAGAAGGATAAAGTTCGTCAGTTTATGATCTTCACACAATCTAGTGAAAAAACTGCTGTGAGTTGTCTTTCTCAAAATGACTGGAAGTTAGATGTTGCAACAGATAATTTTTTTCAAAATCCAGAACTTTATATACGGGAGAGTGTCAAAGGATCATTGGACAGGAAGAAGTTAGAACAACTTTACAATAGATACAAAGGTGAGTGTCATATGATTAAATGTTTTGAGCAAAGTTCTCCCGAGTTAAAGGCTTGTTCTGAGATGGCAGCTCCACAGCCTGGAGCGTGTGCAGTGGAGCTCCGACAGAGCCCAGGACTAGGAAGACACTAGAAATGACTCTCCTTTGTTCTTCATCTCCTCTTGGCCTAACCCCATCACGGAGTCTGAGAATGGAAGGTTGGGGCAGTTTTTCCTAACCTTGTGTTTGTAAAACTTGCTGAGCCAGGTTTTAAGAAAGTCTGAGTAATAACTTTTTGTAACATAACACAAACTTTTAAAAACTTGAATAGTTGAGCATATATCTCAGAGGCGGAAGCAATCAGACTGAGAGTTCAAGGTTAGTCTGGCCTAAACTGTAAGACCATCTCCAAAAGGGAGAGAAGAAAAAGAAAAAAAAAGGAAAAAAGGAAAAGGTTGGAAAAAGTTAACAGTTTAGCTTTCCCTTGTTCTCCCTGAGGATAGCCTATATTAATAGCTTAGTATGAATGCATGCATGTCTTGTTTATGCAGGCACATATAGAGGTATTTTCAAACTTTTCCATAAATGGGATTATATTATATGCATAATTTATGTTCCAAAGTCTTACTTTTTTATTTTTTTATTTATTTACTAATTAAACCCAGGACTTTGCCATCATGCAGGCCAGGCAGGTGCTCTCCCTGAACCACACACCCAGCCTGATGTGCACCATGACCGCTAGACTCACCACCAGACACTTCAGATATTTTAGCCAACTGCATTTGGTAGCAGTGTAGGGGAATCTCTTTCTTTTTTATATGTCTTTTTTTTTTTTTTAAAAAAAAAACTTTACGATTTTCCTGTTGTAAACATCAAACTTATACTGCCAAGATTAAGATTGAATTGTATCTTTAGTTTTACTAGAATTTAAATGATTGCACTGAGTTTAATTTTAAGAAAAAAGTTTTCTAATTTAATATTGTTAATTTTGAATGCCTGATTAAATAAAATATGGGTGTGTTGACCTAAAATCCCTTGTCCTTGTATAAGCATGTCTGATTTTATTTGTGTGTATGTCACATTTTCACATGAATAAGTGAGGTGGGTTTATGTGTGTGTGTGTGTTAGATACCATTATGTAACTCTGAATATTCTGGTACTCACTATGTAGAGCAGGATGGCCTTGAACTCACAGAAATCTCTCTGCTCCTGCCTCCCTAGTACTGGGACTAATGGTATGTGGCTCCAAGCCTGTGCCACACAAAAGTGAGATTTTTGAAAATTAAATGTCTGACTACTTTTACATTTCCTTGTATACTTTAGTAGTGACTTTGATTCTTATATGGGGAAACATCTATAAAAATAATATTGCTTTATATCTTTGGTATATTGTAATTTGTTTTAAAATAGAAAACAAAGCAGTATCTCTTTGGTATGACTATAACATAAGTATGGCACTAATTTTCTATTGTATTGGTATTTCTGAAGATCCTCAAGATGAAAATAAAATCGGCATAG
Source organism: Myodes glareolus (assembly GCF_982192425.1). Taxonomy (NCBI): domain Eukaryota; kingdom Metazoa; phylum Chordata; class Mammalia; order Rodentia; family Cricetidae; genus Myodes; species Myodes glareolus. The sequence continues at coordinate 47,277,314 of NC_142045.1, forward strand.
ATGGCATACAGCAGTTCTGTGATGATCTGGCCCTCGATCCAGCCAGCATTAGTGTGTTGATCATCGCATGGAAGTTCAGGGCAGCCACACAGTGCGAGTTCTCCAAACGGGAGTTCATGGATGGCATGGCAGAATTAGGGTGAGTATATGCCCTACATGGGGGATGAGGTCCTAGCCGTTGAGAATTATGGAGCTCAATGCTTTTCATCTGTTTTTAAATGGAAATTTAAGTTTTTACTAGCCCACAAACAGTATTGAGTCAGTATGTTGTTTCCCTGGTATTTTATGGGTGTGCCAAATACTTATATAATTTTGTAGCCTCCTATAACTGCATTGTCCTTTAATCATGTGTTTCTAGGAAAGAGTCACTAAGATTCAAGCTATCTGACATTAATATTTATAGCAAGGTGAAATGAGTAAGTAAATTATTTCCTAATTTGAGGCCATGTGTTCTGAGCTGGTAATAGAAATTAAAAACTAAAGGATATTAAATGCTTTTTGCTTTACTTAGTGCTTTGCTGGCTGGTTTAGCTGAAAGTGTTTGAACAGATAGATTGAAAAGTCATAGGTCAAGGTTTTGCTGGCAGTCCCTGATGAGACTGCAGAAATAGTCTGAAAGCTGGGCGTGGTGGGCAGCCCAGGAATCCCCAGACCTCAAGAGGCAGATGCAAGAGAATCAGGAGTTCAGGTTGTCCTCAGCCACATGGTAGCTCAAGGCCAGCGTGGGCTGCACTGTGAGATCCTGTCTCTAAAATATAACAAAACAAAGCTCATATTAACCAAGCATGGCTTCATCTCAATAACTGCTTTGCCTACCTCTTCTGCAAGGGAAGTATTTACTGACTCATAACAGGTGATAAAACCAGGTGATATTCCAGTCAGGACTAAAATCAGGACTCTACTTACTGAGTCAGAGGGGCACTGGAAAACTGGGCCCAGTCTGGATACCACCTCACCAGTAATCTGAGTCCGGAAAGTGTAAAAGAAAACCCTAGGGTGTAAAGAGGTGGGAATAGCTCTTGGCACCCCTGGGGCTGCATGAAGTAAACCAGCCAGGCCGGAATTCAGTCCCTAGGGGAGAGGCAGGGCTGCAGGGGCAGGGTGCCTGCTTAAAAGCCAAATCCATGCTGGGTAGAACTGTTGGAGGCCAGTGGGTGGGTTGCTGTCAGAGTTATCACCACTGGTAGACATGGCTGGGACCTTTCCCACACTAAAACCATTTCCCTCTACTGACAACAACCTAAGTAAAAGTTTCCCTTCCTCCCTGGCCTTTTAGTCCTGTCAGTTGACCCTGACATTGGGTGAGCTGCCAAGAAAAAAAATGCCCAATGGTTTGTGGCTGACCACTACAAAGCGGGGCAGAGAAAGGGGCATAATACAAAGAGGCAATAAATTAATAATGTGCCCGAACTCTGTCTTGCAGCTGAACCAACCCAGCTCACGCCTGCTGGACTTCTCTATGACAATGTCACTAAAACTTACAGAAAAGCAGCATCACTGTTTATGGAGAATACAATATAAAATGTGAAGTGTTATAGAGAATATAGAAGGAAGCTAAAAAGCGAAATGTTTAAAGGAAAGAGTGGGTTGATGTGTTTACAGAATTTTTAAGAAATGGGACATTTCTATCCTAAGGCCATCGTTATGGGGAAACTAATGTGGTGCATAGACCTTTTTAGCTCTTTGACAATATTGTAAACAGAGAAAACACCCCAGTCCTGCTTTAAATGACTCGGTTGAAGGCAGTACAGGCTTTAGCTAAGATTTGTGAAAAGCAAGTTTTCTAGAAGAGTGCTTCCTTAGCAAGAGACCTTGTTTAGTTGTTTGGAAGCTAAACCCGTGACTAACTGCGGTGCTGGCTGTGCTCGCCACCGTGAGAGCGGGGCTGTGGGCTGACTGTGCACGTTCTTTTTGTTGTTGTTGTTTTGTTTTGTTTTTCGAGACAGGATTTCTCTGTGTATCTTTGGAGCTTGTCCTAGAACTCGCTTTGTAGATCAGACTGGCCTCGAACTCACAGCAATCTGCTGCCTCTGCCTCCTGAGTGCTGGGATTAAAGGTGTGCGCCACCACCACCACCTGGCCAATTGTGTACATTCTTATCTATTCACTGAGGCAGAAGTGGAGTCTTTGAGTCAGTGTATTGAGTTTGGTGAATGAATATATATATAAAAGGACCAGCCAGTTTCTTTGAGAAGTAGTAATTCTAACATTTCATCATCCATTGTCTTTGTTAAGCTAACTCTAGACAAGAGTCACCTTTCATCTGTGACTTTTTTGATGCTTTAGTGACTCAAAGTTGATTGTGTTCCCAAATTATTAGGTGAAAGTTTCCAGAAAAAAAAAAAAATCCTAGGTTTTAAGTTGGGTGTCATTCTGAATAGAGTGGTAAGATTTTAAACAGCTCCGCTGTCCTGCCTGAAGAATAACTGTCCCTTTGTCCAGCATACCCTCACTGTACGCTGCTTGTCTGGTAGTCACTTAGTGGTTTTCTCAGTTACCAGATTGCTACCCCCGTCCTGTGTTCAGGTGGCCGTCCTTTATTTCACAGTGGTCCAGCAGTGTAGGAACAGTGACGCTAACAATTAAGGTGTGCAGAGAGGCTCTTCCTCTTACGTAGACAGAGAGTACATGCGTATCATTTTCATTACCACATAATTATTTCATTATTAGTTCCCATTAATGTCTCATTTGTCTCATTTATAAATTACACTTTGTTTCGTAGCTCTGTATATGTACAAGAAGAAGCCTCATATCCCTGAGCATGGTGCTCACCAAGGTTTCAGGGATCAGTGAGGGACTTACATCCCCCGTGACTAAGGGAGACTGCATTCTTAATATATGTAAAAGGATGAAATCCCATATATCTGATTTTTTAAAATAAGTTCTAGGAAACAAATGCAAGCCCTCATAGGAATAATTAACTTAAGTTTTTAAATTTATAGTGAAAAGTTAACCATTTGCAAACTTAATTTTATAATGTAGATGTGACAGCATAGAAAAACTAAAGGCCCAAATACCCAAGATGGAACAAGAATTGAAAGAACCAGGACGATTTAAGGATTTTTACCAGTTTACTTTTAATTTTGCAAAGAATCCAGGACAAAAAGGATTAGGTAAGAATATTTTAAAATTATATTTGGTGTTTTACATATATTGATAGTATCACTTTTGCCGTAGAAAGTCATGTGTTTTGAACATAACGTTATGAAAATACCGATTATCGGAAAACACCGAGCAGTAAACATTAGTTAAGGGACACTGGGCGCAGTGCAGCAGAGGACTGCTCCGATGTCTCACATGGATCACTGAGTTATGAAAACACAAAAGACACAGGAAATAAGTAGTCCTTAGTGTTTCAATGACACCCGTTCTTGCATTCTTTTGTTCATAAATGCATAAGTCCGCCTTCAGAGCCTTTGGGGACCTGTAAAACACCGCAGGGGTTGCTGGGTTGTGGGTGCCTGCTGTGGGAGGAAGAAGAGAAGACGACTGTCACTCATCTCTCGGGGAAACTGGCAGTGTAGAGCACCCCACCTACCTGTGCCACCCAGCTTGTACAAAAGGCAGTATGCATCTGTTTGTTTGGGGCCAGCTAGGGGACAGCAAAGTAAAAGGTGAAGTAGAATCTACAAAGTTTGTCTACAAAGCTTAGACAGCAGTAAATAATACGAAGTAAATGACGATAGGACTCCAAGCGGAGGAGGGGAACTAAAGCCAGAGTGATTGGATGGATAGGGCTTTCTGGGCTTTATGAGAAAGAGTGCAGAGATTCATTATCTCGCTAGAAAAAGGAGGGCAGTGAGGAGGAGTAGGGCTCCAAGCCATAGACAGAAGCCGAGACTGTGAGAGAAGGCACTGGAGACACAGCAGGGCCAAACTAATAGCCACAGACTTCTTTTGAAAATAAAACCAAAATGTTTAGGAGTATGAGAAATAGGACACACTGTTTTTAATGTGAACTCTTAGTGTGCTGGCTAGTGTGCTAAGTCTTTGGCTTATACTGCTCCAGCAATGCTGAAAAACTTTATTCTTTCATTCAGTAAGTTACTACTTGCTGGGTACCACATAAACAGTTAGAGAGTCTAGACTTCTTTGTTCTTAATTTGCAAATGAGGATACTTAGGCACAGAAAGTTAACTAATAAGTGAGGTTGTGTTGTTTTGTGTATGTGTGCTACTGAGGAGTGAGCCAGAGCCTCACATGCTAGACAAGAGCTTTCCCGACTGAGCGGCACTGATCTCTTCTCATCTTCATTTTGATGGCCTTACTAAGCTGCTCAGACTGGCCTGAAATTTACTTTGCCCAGGCAGACCTTGAACTTTCAGTCCTTCTGCCTCAGACTCCCAAGTAGCTAGATTAGAAGACTGCCCTTCCAGGCTTGGTTCTGCTGCTGTGCATTGCTAGGGACTGAGCCCGGTCCTCTGCTGCGGAGTGCTCCGTCACCATGCTGACCCCAGTCAACAGTTCCTTTGCAGGAGGCTCTTGAGGCCTCTGGTCCTAATCTTGCCTTGTACTTTAAATTGAACATCGAGAAACAGATCAATTATGTGACTAGGAATTAGACCAAGAAAGCAACTGAAAGCTAGAGAAGACGGGATAAATGTGCGTGTAATGGAGAATTAGCCTAAAGAGAGATGAAACAGGACTGGGTTGATTAAAGATGTCCAAAATATTTGTAAAATGAAATTCTAATGAACTGATTGTTCAGTATAAACTGGATTACTCTTTTCTTTAGATGCATTTGAAATGAACACATAATTATATAATTAGTAGGGTACAGTGAGATGTCAGTGTACTTCTACAGTGCAGAATTATCAGACTGGATGGAGTTCATTATATAGAAGTCCTCCCATTCGGGATGAGACAGAAAAAGCTATAATGCATACAATTAGACAGCCAGTTAGCTAGGCATTTCTTCTTCTAGTTTTCTCATTCCTTCCCTCAAGTAAAGATTTGGTAAAGCTTTTCAGTTTGAATATTAATTTGTGGTATTTAGAAATGTAACAACATTTTGATAAGATAACATAGTTTTGTAGATGTCAAATTTATTTAAAGGAATCGGTTTCTTAGTTATATTCCTGCCCCTCACAGGATATGTGTGTGTGTGTGTGTGTGTGTGTGTGTGTGTATCTAAATTTTGAGTAAATATAGTTTGACATGAAAATGAAAATCAACATTTTCTGGTTATTTGGTATAGTAATATGTTGATAAATTAGAATTTTTAGATTAGAAAAAACAGAAAATTATGTGAAAACAGATTTTGAAAAGTAGTTGTTTTCTATTATGCTTAAAAATACATTGTTCAATGGTTATAGAGTTTGTTTTATAAAGTGAGAATTCAGGACATTGCTTAATAATGAGTACGTCACACATTTTACTTCTAAAGGTAGAGGCAAATTCTTTGTTGTGTATATGCAACCACAATAAAGTTATTAAGAAACTCCCCAGACTGTAGCCTTTGCAGTGAAATGAACCCTAATGTAGAATGTGAAGTTTGTTAACAGTAGTTATCTGTGTGGATTTATCAGTTGTTCTGATAAATGTATCAGTAAGGACTGAAGAAGGAACTCTGTGGGAGGGACAAGGGCTGAGGAAGGGCAGGGCTTTCCACCTCATGCACTGGTGTTAGGAGGCAGGAAATGTGTCACCGAGAGCTTAATTGACAAGGAGAATTTTCCTGACAGCCTTTCAGAGGGCTCACAGAGTAAAGTGTATGGGAGGACATCTAAATCTCAAAAGATGGGCAAGAATTTGGGTGGGGGCACTGAGCTGTGCTGGCGCAGTCAGAGTGGCTCATTTTATTTCATTTTCTGCTTCTTGCCTTCCCTCTCTCCCATCTCTCCCATCTCTACCGCATGCTCCAGTCACCTGCAGTTTTGGATTAGTCTGTATATCTTAAAGTTGAAAGAGAGCTTTTGTAAGCCTGTATGAAGTCTGATCTACCTAAAGTACCAGCCCTGCTTAGGAACACACTTTAATTTTCACTTTGTGTCTGTGGAAACAAGGCGAGATGTGGTGTACTGTTTTAGGAAGCTGCCATGCCTGTCCCAGAACGCGTTTACTGTTTATTACATAGTTGTTTCTTATTGTTAAGCTGTTTGCCCTCATCTGTCCTCCTGTAGCCATTTAAAGATGACCAACACTTGTCCTTTCCATGTCGGTAGTCCAGCCTGTTTAACTGTCCTTCATCTGGGGTGCTTGTTAGCCTGATGCACTTTCCCAGGTCTTTGGTAGCTTTCAAAATTGAGCATTAAAATCTGAACCCACTATGGGAGACTGATTCTGCTCGTTTGGTCAGAGATTACATGCCTTCTGTAACAGCCCTGTCATCTTAAGGACCATATTGAACCTTTGTTAAAATAAAGTCTCCAGAAGTAAGATGGGTCAGTGGGTAGAGGCACTGACGTGCGGAGGACAGTTGGCGCTGGATCCCGACATCCCACAAGGTGGCAGGAGAGAGCTACTTTCGAGGTCCTCACAACTTCAGACTGTCTAATTTTTTAAATGTTTTTAACTCAGTAAATAATAATACTGACTCATATATTATTTGGCAGGCACTATTCTAAGGGCTCTGTGTATATTAACTCAGTGCTTAACCTCACCTCCATGCGAGGTCAGCATTGTTGATTCCGCTGTTCTGTTCCATGCCCGCTGCCTTCTGGATCCTAAGGCTCCTCAGGCTTGATGGCTGGCTCCACCTCAGCAGCTTCCAGTTGGAACTTTTTTATTACTACATGCTGGGGAGAATGAAAAGGAAAGAAGAACTTTGATTTATTGCGGGTGGGAGTGCAAAGTCATAGAACTATTTTGAGTTCTGGCCGGAGGTTTCTCAAGAACTTACAAGTACTTGCAGCATGTACTCAGAGGAGGGCTCATGTCCTGCACCGGAGCTGATGCACATCTCTGGGTCTTGCTGCTCCCGTTCAGACCACATGTGAGACATAAAGAGGTAAAGAGACTTGAGTAGCAGAAGTCATGAGGGGAGCTAGGGTGCTAAGAAGATGGGGGAGAGAAAAGGAAAAGAAAATCTGCCCAAATATATTTTGTTTGAAAATGCCATGATATCTACTGCATTGTATGCCAGTTTAACAAATAAAAAGGCTTGTATGTTTAAATGGTTATATTACTTTGGGTTACTCCCTTATTCAATATGAATTGATTTCTTCTAATTGTGCTTCAAAGTCAATTGTGTTAGATATTACAACAATTATTATTGAAGGGTGTGTATTCTCATCATTTTATTGATCTCCCCTTCTCCTTTTCCACATTCCTTATTTGCTTATCTACTCTTCTATCACGGTGTTTCTTTCCTGTATCCTCCTATGTTTTTCTTCTCAGTGCATAGAACTTGTTCAGGTATTTTCTGTAATACTGGCTTAGCTTTCATAAGTTGTATCAGTTTGTTTATCATATAAAGTTTCTTTTCCATTAATCATGCTAGATAATTTTGCAGACTATAATAATCTTAGTTGGCAGTTACTTTCAGAACATAGAATACATTTGTCTATATTCTCTTTGAATTGAGGTAGTTTATTTGTATCTTCTAGCTTCATTAAATGTTCTTATAATTATTCCTTTAAAACTGTTGGAGTTTGTTCTGATTCAGCCCTATAGGAATCCACTATCATTGCACCTAGGCTGATTCTGCACTAGAATAGACATGGAAGTGCAGTTGTTTCTTTGGTAGGTTTGTTTAATTTTCTTTGGATATCCAGATGTTGCCCTAGAAGATAGATGAATCATATGGTAGATCTTTCTGTTCGTTTTTTTTTATTATTTTATTTTTTATGACAGAATATTTGTCTTAAGCTGGCTTCAAACTTTTTGGTATTAGAGATGAGTGCCACCATGCCCGGCTTCTAGTTTAATCTTCTGAGGAGCTTTGTTGTTGTTCTGTAATGGCTGAAGTAATTTATAATCCCTCAGTTTCCCCTTTCTCCACATCCTTTTCAATATTTGTTGATTTCTTACTTTTTTAAATGAGTATGAGAATGGGGGGGGGGGGAGAAGAACTGTAATTCATTGCGGGTAAGAGTACAAAGTTGTAGAGTTATTGTCAGATTAGTCTGGAGGTTTCTCAAAAACTTAAAAGTTCTGTATATGACCCAGTTGGTCTAGAAGAACACAGTCTTGTAGCTGACTTCCTGGTCATCTTGCTTCTGTAATCTTTCCACCTCCTCTTCCACAGAGTTCCCTGAGACTTAGGTATAGGTATTGTGTTGTAGATGTATCAGTTGGGGCACCCCACACCAGTTGCTGTCTACATTTTGACCAGTTGTGACTGTGATTGTAATGGTCTCTCTGTCTGATACAAAAAGAAGCTTCTTTGATTGATTGAGTGTGGGGGGATGTAAGCTACACTTAGCTGTGGGTATAAGGGTAAGTATTTAGAATGCAGTTAGGAATCATACAGATTTATGAAAGTGATAGTAGTGGGTTCTGCTCTAAGATCCATGACCTCACAGCCGCAGATGGTTGGCTAAGCTGACAGTACTGGGCATGATTTCCTAATGTTAAATGAGCATGAAGTCCTTAAAATTGTTGTTAGTTACTCTCAAGATGTAAGTGACACTATTGCACCCATAGCGCCATTGTGTCATGCTGGCCATTGTGATTCATCACAGCTACCTAGAGGATTGATTGCTTCCTCCCTATACAGTCTGCCTATGACCTCAGGGAGAAGGCTTTCAGATCAGATCTCATGAAGCTTTTACCAAGTATTGTTTTCTAGGCAATAGGACTTACCTTTAACCTCTTGGAGGCAACCACAGTCAGTTGTTTGGGGGGGTCTTGTATTCCCCTGACCAGCACCTCAGGAGGTTTCTCAACCTGGCCTGGTGCTGCTTTCTTTAAGTCTTTAAGTTTTCAACCTTTGACTCTTGGAGATAGGTATTAGCACCCCAAGTAGCATAACTTCACTTAAACTGTCTCTGTGCATGTGCATACAGACCTATTTACATTATATGTAATTTTAAGTGCGTACAAAACAGTTTAATTTCCTGTGTTTATTTATATTTCAAATGTGTTCAGTTTTCTTCTGCGTTCTTCTACCTCCCATTCCCATTTTTCACGTTTCCACTTCATATAACCTGTAATCTGCTCTTCCCTTTCTAATGCTTGTTCCCCACCCGTGGTCCCCCTTTCCTTTCCTGGCTTATGCAGTTACTCCAAATTGTATGCTTACAGCTGAAGATACGGAGCTAGGAACCACAGATTTGAGAGGGAACATGTGATGTTTGCCTGTTTTCTGGGTCTGGGTTACTTCACTCAATCTAAAATTTTCGTTTTATCCATTTACTTGCAAATTTTATGATTTAATTTTTCTTCACAGCTTTTCATAGTGTATATGTACCGCATTTTCATTATCCACTCATCAGTTCCATTCCTAGCTGTGCACAGAGCAACTCTGAGCATAGCTGAGCAAGTGTCGGTGAGGACATCTGCACCAGCTTTGTGTTTGCATGGTTTCCTTCACTGGCTGCGCTTTTCTTTACTTCTTTTTCACCAGTTGGAAGCTTAACTGGGTAGGGTCTTACCCTGAGGTTACCACTCCCTTTCTTTATTCCACTTAGGATCAGGGTTTTCTTTAAACTTTCTCCTTGAAGAACACAGGACTTAGTTCTGTTACACTTCTTTGTGCTCCTTTTCTCCACAAACTGTACATTTTGTATTTTTCTTTGCTAAACTTGCTCCTTTCATTGTAGATATTTTCACTAGTAGCCATAGGACAGAGTCAATATTAGGCTGCCTTGATATTTCCTCTGCCAGTGCCATTTAATCCAAAACTCTTCAATTTAGCCTTAGGCAGACTTTTTGAACAAGGGCAAAAAGCAGCCACATTCTTCACCAAGATATCACAAGACCGACCACTAGACTACTTGCTGATGTTCTTCTCTGAACCAGTAACACACATTGCTCTCAGCACCGCTGTCTTCCCTGCTCCTCTTGTTACAGCGCACTAAGCCCCACTTAAAGTGTTCAACTGCTTTCTCAATCCAACGTCCCAAAGTCTACATTCTGCCAACAAGAAGCATGGTCACGCCTGTCACAACAGTACCCCACTCCTAGTGCTAACTCCTGTCTCGGCCAGTTGTCATCACTCTAGTTGCTGGCTTAAATGTGGGAAAGCAGAGCTTTAAAGGAGGTGGATTAAAGTTTCAAGCAATTTATTGGAACATCAGACAGTTTCTTTTCTGGGGTTGTTCTGAGGGTTAACAAGGTCAAATGAGCAAAGTTCACTTGACTTCACAAGGGCAAGGTCACATAGGCTTAGGCTATATACAGTTGTGAGGACAGCCTGTGCTTGAAAACATTCTGAATGCTAATAATAGATGATGGGTAATCTGAAGTAACCATTTACTACACTTGGGGGGGGCACAAAAGTACATCCCAAGAGCAACCATGTTGTAGAGAAACAGAGTTTATAAGACTTTTTTCTTTCTTCCTTAGAGCTCTCAGAATTTTCTTTATACAGCTTCACTCATGAACTCTAGTCCGACACTCGGTATACTGTTGCTGTGCAGAGACACCATGACCATGACAACTCTTATAAAGGAAAGCATTTAATTGGGGCTGGCTTACTGTTTGAGAGGTTTAGTCCACATGGCAGGAACCATGGAGCTGTGCAGGCAGACATAGTGCTAAAGAGGTAGCTAAGAGTGCTAGCTACGTCTGGATCAGCAGGCAACAGGAAGAGAGAAACACTGGGCCTGGCTTGAGCATCTGAAACCTCAAAGCCCGTCCCCAGGGACACACTTCCTCCAACACGGCCACACGTCCGTGTCCTAGTCAAGTAGCTCCGCCTTCCAATGGCCAGGCATCCAAGTAGTATGGGAGCCATTCCTATTCAGACCACCACAAGTCCTTTGGGCATATGCTGAGGAGTGGGTCATATGGTAGACTTGTTTTTAGGTTTTTGAGAATTCTCCACAGTGCAATCCTATAAACAGTGAATGAGGGTTCCCCCTTTCCCAAATATTGCTAGCATTTTTTTATAGTTTTCCTAGTCTTAGCTGTTCTGACTGCAGTAAGTCAAAATTTTAAAGTTGTTTTCATTTGTATTTCTCTAACTATTAAGGTACCCTGTCTTAGTCGCCTTTCTACTGCCGTGATGTGACACTAGGACGAAGGTAACTTAGTGAAGAAATCATTTAATTGTCGTGCGCTTGAGAGGGGAGTCCACGGCCCTCATAGTGAAGGGCATGGCAGCAGCGGAGGCGGGCACTGGAGCAGTAGCTGAGTGCCCATCTGGTCCTCAGGAATAGAGCAGACAGAGCGCTAACTGGGAATGGCATGGGGTAGTCACCTGAAGTGACACACCTCCTAATCCTCAAATTTCCCACCAACTGGGGACCAAATACTCAAATATATGAGTCCCTGGCAGCCATTCTCATTCATAGCACTGCAGATCCTTCCCGGTGTCTAGTGTTTGTTTTTAATTGATTTCCTGCAAATTATCTGTGGGTTTTTTTTAAATTAAATCACTGCTTGGTCTATTAGCTCTAGCTTCTTATTGGCTATCTCTTACATCTTAATTTAACCCATTTCTGTTAATCCGTGTATCACGACGTGGCTGTGGCTTATGGGGTAAAGTTCTGTCTGGTGTCCGTCTCTGGTGGGGCTCCATGACTTCTTGTCATCATCTGTGTTTTTGTCAGAGGATAAGCATTGGATTTCTTTTTGTTATTTGTAAAGTCTGAGCAGCATTCATCCATCGTGGTCTTTCCCAGTCTTCTGGGCTCCCTTAGGTTGTCTCCTGGTTTTGACTTCACAGCTTGAAAAGATCCTAAGGTTCCTGCATGTGATTTACCTGGGGTATGCCAGTCTCTCTTGAGGAGATCCAACTTGGCCTTTGTATCATAGAGCAGGTCTACAGTCTGTCACAGTGGGTGTTGATAGGATTGCTGCTTTAGCTTTCTCTGACTCATGTTTAACTAAAGAATTTTTTAATGTCCTTGGCAATTTAAAAAGAAAATCTTAGATTATTACTATTATTATTACTTATTTTTTAAATTATTTTATTTTTTCTTGGTGCTGGGGAATGAACTCTGTGCTGCACATGCATTTTATAAGATTGATGTACTGAGCCAAAAGAGCAACAGACTTGTGCTTAGAAAAGGACACAAACACAAAAACCCGCACTTTTTTCCTGACCTCTTGTAATTCGGACAAGCTAGATGTCAACTGTTGAAGTTTAAGATTTTTTGAATTGAGAATTGAGCAATCCTTTGCATTTCAACCAATTGGTATGCATCTGGGATTCTTAACTGTGGCAAGTTTGCCCTCATGAATGTCTTTGGCTATATGGGGAACATATTGGTGTCCAGTGATAAAGGCTTGGGTACTACTAAGTGGCCCATATTGCATGCACAGCCCCTACAGCAAATAATTATTTGTCTCAGAGTGTTGGAAGGGTCTGTGCTGAGCTTGGGGTTCCACACATTAGTACTTGGCAGTGGAAAAGCACACGACTACATCCACTTTCAGCGCCAACACCCTGCGAAGGTAAGCTGCGTTATTCTTACCCCAGAGGCTCTACGAGAGCTCACTGGAAAGGAAGCCGGTTACAAATGTGGACTCGGGTCTTTAAGAAAAGTTTAATCTATAATACTCAGAATGCAATTGGTTTTCTTTGTTTCAGTCACTGTTCTTTTGCAGGGACATATATCCAAAGCATTAAAGTTCATAACTTATTTTTAATATTACAGATCTAGAAATGGCCATTGCTTACTGGAACTTAGTGCTTAATGGAAGATTTAAATTCTTAGACTTATGGAATAAATTTTTGTTGGTAAGTTAACATTTTCTGCAGTTTCTGTTTTCTCTTAAGATTATACTGTACTTAAATATTAATTTATTTCAAGGCAAGGCATCATTAGTTTCAGAGCATGTCATGGACATAGAGTGAGAAATTTGACTACCAAAATTTTATTATGCACATGTTACATTTTCCCACATGTAGCAACAGCTGAACCAACTTTGCCCAACTGTTTGGAAGGTTTAAAGGCTCTTTGTTTTTTGATGTTTTAATAGGAGCATCATAAACGATCAATACCAAAAGACACGTGGAATCTTCTGTTAGACTTCAGTTCAATGATTGCAGATGACATGTCCAATTATGATGAAGAAGGTAGCAAAAATATTTGCCTTATCTGAATTCCGTCCACTGCTTCCATGGAAGGGGTCTTCTTCTCTGAACTTTTGTTCATTGTCTCTCTCTCAGTGTGTGTGTGTGTGTGTGTGTGTGTGTGTGTGTGTGTGTGTGTAGTGTATGTGCGTGTTAGAGACTGAACCTACGCTTTAATTGCTAAACACTTGCTGTAACACAGACGTAGACCCAAGTTTTCCTCTTTGCCAAGTGCCATGAAGGAGGCCTGGGTGAAGCTGTAGCTCAGTTGCAGAATGTTTGTGGAGCCTGGGTCCTGTTCATAACACTGCACAATCCAGGAGCAAAATCTTACCAGTGTTTGTCCTCTAGAAAGGCATAGGAAATGTTTAGCCGTGTCTTATATGTTCAGTGTGCTGTAAGAGTTATATTCTCGGGCTGAAGAGATGGCTCAACTGTTAAGAGCACTGACTGCTCTTTCAGAGGTCCCGTGTTCAATTCCCAGCAACTACATGGTGACTCACTACCACCTGTAATGAGATCTGGCACCCTCTTCTGGCATGCAGGCATGCATGCAGACAGAACACTATACATAATAAGTAAATAATTTTTAAAAAAGAGTTATATTCTCTTAATGTACTGTAAGAGATTATTCTCTTAATGTGTTTTATACTCCTTTGAATCCAGTGGGGTTGATTTTTGCTTTCGTTTGTTAGTCTTATCAATAAACTCATGAGGTGTGCTGGATTTGTGTAGTCTGAAATGACTTCAACTGCCTGGTGGTTTTAGTTGCATCCAGCCACTATCGGTTTAATGCTCTACTCCGTTTCTCCATCTGTGTGGACAGCGTGCCCTTCCCCCCACCAGCAGCTTCTCCAGTTTCTTCTTCATACTCACCTAGTCCCTCATGAGAACCAACTGTTAATTTTTTGAGATTGTTGAATGTAAGATGTTCTTTGGAAAATCTCCCATGTACTTTACCTCCTGGGACCATTTGGCTTATTCAGCCATAGTCTCTCCTGTTCATTCTCACCGCCATCCCTTCACTAGGACGTGAGAAGTGCTCTAGAGGGCGCTGTAGGACTCGGTGCCACACCATTGGGTAGGCTGCCCGACTTAACAAAGCCTCCTGAAAAACCACACTTAGTACTGATTTATTGCTCAGAAGAGTTGTTTTCATTGATCAAGCTATAACCCCACTTTAGAATAATAGACGGGAGAAAAGACAGGGATGTAGTAATAGAAAACATAGAGATGGAATCTTTTAAAGATCGATCAGTGGGAGGAGATAAGAGTAACAATTTTAATTCATATGAGGAAGCTATTAAAAAACCAGGATCTATTGAAACATTGGCTTTTATTTTGCCTTTCTCTATTCCCTTTCCTCCCATATTTTTTTCTTTTCTTTTTCAGGAGCATGGCCTGTTCTTATTGATGACTTTGTGGAATTTGCGCGCCCTCAAATTGCTGGGACGAAAAGTACAACAGTGTAGCACTAAGGAACCTTCTAGAATGTACATAGTCTGTACAATAAATACAACGGGAAATACACAGTCAATTTCTGCTGGCTGGACCGAACTGAAGATCAATCCTCACAGTTCAGACTGAGGGTTGAGACCAACTTTAAGGATACATCTTGGACCATATCGTACTCATTCTTCTACTGGTGGTTTGGGCTTGTCTTCTAGTCTGGGCCACTCTAAACATTTATAATTCCAACATTGTGGATTTCATCTTATACCTGTGGACCATCTTAGTTTGTCTTCCCATAAGTCATAGAAGCTTGATGGTGATTATTTTGAGGTTTCCATTCTTGCATAAAGCACAATGCTGTCTTCATCAGAAAACAGTCTGGCATAAGAATTAAACATAATAATGAACACCACAAACAATTTATAAAAACTTCTTAAGTATATGCTTTGGGCTAGTTGCAAAGACTATGCTGGTAGCCCTTCAAATGAGAGGGATTTATCTGAGTGTTCCGGATCTGGAATGGTGTTTGCTTTGAGGGAATTTAATTTTCCTGGCAAACTACATGCACTGTTGATGTGAGTGGAATAGCTGATGGAACCCACATATGACAGATTTAAGATAACCTGGTGACTACCTGAGACATGTCTGTGTTTCAGACTCTCACAAAGGTTCTACGGAACAGTCTGTGGGTGTCCTACCATGTTTGTACACAGTGGTCCTGCAGGGAACTTTATTTAAAAAATATTGTACTGGGATATAATGTTAGATTCCACTCGCGTCTGCATCACACAGCACAGAATTGGATTTCATTATGCTTTGAAATGCTTCTATGCCTTTCGAATAAGTTAAACTATTTTGTTTGTTTTGAATGTTTTGGATTGCTATATAATACAATGTTCTAAATTTAGGCATGAGGGTTTAGTTTTTTTTAATTTTTTTTTGTCATCGCACTATGGAACACAATGCAATTCACTTAATTTATAAGAAGATAGTAGGATTTACATTTTCGAAGTGGTTGTGATGAGCCGTGAAGTTCAATATTTATCATATCGGCACTGCTCTTCCGGGCGATGCTCAGCCTTTACGACCTCTTGTGTTGAAGTGGCTGTACTGCTAAATCACTGTGGTTGCCAAATCTTTACTCTGAGAGCACAGGATTTCAAAGGAGCGAGTGCTGGTGCAGAACACCAATGGCTTCTGTTCTAGAAATTATTTGAACTCTTGATTGTTTTCATCTCACTCACATTTGCTATTTCTACGCAAAGCAGGTTTATTTTATTTTTTTTCTTGACAGGACCCATGACTTGCTCTCCTGATGAACATGCTTGTTTCTCTGGTAACATACTGACATGTGAAAAGGGCATACTTTAAATATTTCCAGGAAGTTAAAATGACGAACTTAGATATTGGATGACTGGCCTTTGATAGGGACAGTTAGCTCCACGTGTCCAGCTCCTCTTCAGGGCGCAAAAGATGTGCTTCGGGAGAGCAGACCATTTCATGCAGATATGGAAATGATTAAGCTGCTTTTAGTTACATGATTTGGAAACTGCATAGAAAGATTACCTTATAGATATATCATTATTCCAATCATAACTTTAATTTAGGAATACATTTCAAATACCAAAAGAAGGCGTAGAGTCAATTTTTATTCACGTTACAAGAATCTGGTTATTAAAAGAAAAAAGAATCTTACTGTTTTCAGTATTTCTTGATTTCAATTTTGTAAATATGAAGAACTTCAATTATGAAAAAAAATTATTAAAGATATATATGTATACACACACATATATATCTTTAACATAAAGATATATATATGTATACACACACACACACATATATATCTTTAAAAGTTTTGCAGGCATATATTGTTTATTCCCTACATGGACCATTTTGAGTTCTGCTACTGTCTTCAGATTGGTTGAGTCATGTGTGGTTTGTTTTCCAACGAAAGCCCACTGGCTTCCCTCCTCACCTCAGACTTTTCTCATGAGAATCATGATGTTCATTTGTGGCCTAATGCTTTGAGTTTGACAGATTTTATTTTTGAATGCAAGACTTTTCAACTTGTCATCAGTTTGGTACTAAACATTTACAATTACTGTGTAATTATAAACAAAAATATATAAAGCTTTAATATAATTATGTAGCAAAAGAAGTCAAGGTTGTTCACCATGATGGCATCTTAGCATTAAACAAAACTATCACTAGGGCTCAAAAGAGAAACTGATTTAATGTGTTTATTCCGAGGATAAATGTCTGCTTATAGGGAATGTTTTGTACTAAAAATGCTTACACTGTTGGGGGAGGGGCATCAGCGAGTTTGGAGGGAAACAGTGCACGCGCACACAGCGATGCAGCTGCTCTGGGTCATGGGCGTCAGTCTTTGTTGGCGTCAGCGCGCCATGCTAATTCCTTTTTTTTTTTTCCAGACAGACCCATAGGGAGAGTTTACTTTTTGCCAAATGTCAGAACAGGTACACATTTTTAAATGTAATGCTTTTTAAATAGTAAAATGTATAAAATGAGAAGTACCCACATATAAAATACTTGAGATCAAGGTTATCTTCAGTGAATATCATCTGCATATCTCTGTAAGTTCAAGTGTGTCTTTTACGATCCCTGTCATATTACCAACAGAGGCAATAAAAGCTTCAGTGAAATTGCCATGACTAAATCTTCTCACATATTATTTCAGTGTTTTAGTTTTTTCACAAAACTAAAATAGACTTGAAGACTTTTCCAGGAGGAGTAATTACTCATGGAAGAGTACTGGACCGGCACATTCGGGGAAGAGAGGACAGTGTTTGCTATGCCAGTGTTTACAGTCTGCCCGCTGCGATCTAAGTGAAGTTATTTATTTTTTCTTTGATGAGGAGTCTGACTCATTTTGTGCTCGCCCTGCTCAGCTGTTTAAATGCGCTACTGCTAGGTTGTTGGTTGACCTGCAAACAGGAGCAAGTCGATCTAATAGAGCACTTTCTGAATTAGAAAGGAAAACGGCGCTGGGAAGACGCATGAGTGCTCACAAAGTGTGCCTGTGTAAACTGAACCAGCTCTTAGTGAGACTTTGTGTGGCTCTGAATGTTTCATTGCGTATTTATTAGGAAATATTTACCTGACCCCTCCAGGGTGTTTTGTTGTTGTTGTTGTTATCGTTACCTTAAACTTTAAATAATGTGGTTTATATTGGATGCTGAGATGTTTTGATAAGAGTTTATCAAATTTGATAATGTAATGATAAATGTTTTAAATGTGAACTATTTATCATATAAATAACTGAATTGTGGTTTTTATATAACAGATGATGAACAGGGTCAAATTATGGCTCATCATTTAATTGATTATAAACTTGAGTGTATTTCTCAACCCTTTTATTGCTTCAGTTTTTATAACCATAGCAATAATTTTTATTTCTTAGGACTTTAGTGGAGTTAATTTCTGGTTTCCATTTATTCAGCGTGGTTATCGTATTGAGTTTGTCCCACACTTTGGATGCTGATGCAGGCGGGCAGAACAAGTGCTTCCCTCCCAGCACTCTTGGCATGCTTTCTGCATTATCTGTTTGGAAACGCTTTCCTGCAGACCAGCTCTGACAGCTGTGCCCTGGACTCAGTAGTTGGTGTTAGTGGAAGTTTTGACTTCTCTTTGGTTGACTTTAAAAAAAAAAAAAAAAAAAGATTCTTTTTCATTTTTAATTATGTGACTTTGTGGGGAATGTACTCATGGGTGCAGGTGCTGGTTGAGGCCAACAAGGCATCTGATCCTTAGGAGCTGGAGTTGCAGGCTGTGGGAAGCCACCTAATATGACTGTTGAGAACTGACAGGATCAGTAAGCATGCTTTAATCTCTCCAGCCCCAGGTTAATTTAAAACCATCTCATAAATAAATAAATAATGATGGGGGAAAAAAACCACAGCCTTTATCACCACCTAAAAGGTAATGGTTTTATCTAGGTTGATTTAAAGAGAATTACTTTGTAGTTATTCATTTTTGCTTTTGTTACTGTTTTGAGATGGGGGAGGGTCTCAGGAACTTGTGGCTTTTCTCAAAATCACTATGTAGCCAAGGAGTCCTTGAACTTCCAGTCATCAGCCCCCATCTCCTGGGTGCTGGGATTACAAGTGTGTACCATCACACCTAGTTTATTTGGGGCTGGGAATCAAAGCCAGGCATTGTGTGTGTTAGGCAAGCCCTGTACCGTCTACTGAGCTCTACCCCCTACTCTTTTATCCTGAGATTTCTAACATATGTTTAAGTGTATACTTTATCTTCATTCACAAGCGAGCTGTATCAGTTACTTTGATTTTTTGCAGTAATACTGTTCCAAGATCAAGTAGTTCATACTTAGACCTTGCTTTGTATGCGATAATGTAAGGTGTTTCAGCCATCAGATACAGATGGGCCTGCTTAATTCAGAGATTTACACTTAAACTTTATCTTTTGCAGGTGGGTTGTTTTGTTCTGAGACTGGGTCTCCCTGTGTAGACCGGGCTGGCCAGGAACTCAGATCCACCTGCCCCAGCCTCCTGAGTGCTGGGATAAAGGTGTCTGCCCACCTGCTGCTTTTTTCTTTTATAAGTTCTTCGTATGAGATTTGTTAGGATTGGATTTTTTAAGCTTTGTTTTGGCTTTGTGTTTTTGGAAATGAGTCACTACTATAGCCCAGTGTTGCCTCAAATTCTGCCTCTCAGCTTCCCAAATGCTGGGATTAAAGGCAGGTGATACCATGCCTAGTTTAGGTTGTTTTTCTTCCACCCTTATGTATGTGGGTGTTTTGTTTTCATGTATGTCTGTGAGCCATATGCAAGAAGGCAGAAGAGGGTGCTGGACCCCGTGAGGTTGCAGTCAGGTGCGTGTGAACCACCATGTAGTCCACGAATGGAGCTCAGAGGCTAGGGAAGAGCAACCGTGCTCTGAACTGCCTGGCCATCCCGCCAGCTTTTGGTTGGTTTTAATATTTGTGTTTTAAAATGTTTTGATTTTGCTTTTGAGTTGGTTTCATGTAACCCAGACAGGCCTTGAACCTACTTTGTAACTGAGGATGATCTTGAACTCCTGACCCCTCCATAGTGCCGGGATCACAGACATCAACCCCCACGTCTGGTATGCAGTGCTGGAGAAGGAATCCAGGGCCTCCTGAAGCTTGACCACCTGAGCTACACACCCTGTCCTAAGATGTGTTATCAGTTGGCTGTGAGGGAAAAGTATCTCTACCTCTTTGACAAAACGGCCAGCCAGGGGAAAGACATGAGACTAAAAGGAAAGCAGCCTTCTGGAAGAAAGGAGCTGTCCAATTCAAGGAAATTGAAGAGTTTTGAACCAAACTATTGAAAACAAAGTTTGATTTGAAGCAAGTATTTGAAGCAAACAAGGAACAGCTTAATTAGTCAGCACAGAGGAAGAAAAACAGCTGCTTTCCATTGAGAAAGTGTGTTTGCATTTAAAGGCATATTCAATATAGATATTAATATTTTGTTTTGGTTTACTAAATACTCAGAAATCTTTTTGTCTAGTGAAAAAATTGGGTGATATCAAACAAGACATTTTTCAAAAGATAATTAGCGATAATGATTGGGGATGAATTTTAGAGCAACACGGTTGAAGAAAATGGCCGCGGGAGACGCCGTGCTGTGCTGTCCTGTCGTGAAGGCTGGAGCAAGGTCCATCGGCTGCCCTGTGTAACTGACACCATGAACAGGAGTAGAGACGGGCAGCGTGCTTTCAAGCAACTGTGGCTTGTTTCCTACAGTCCTTAGAATTCATATGGCCAGCCAGAACTGTGACAATTTTCCCACGCTTTTCTTTTCATAGCTCTTCAGCAGTGGTGCTGACACCAGAAATGGCTCCGTCAAAGTATGATCCGCACACTGTAGAACTCAGTCATCCGTGGGCTGTGGCTCAGCGGCACAGCAGATTCCAGCGTTGTGCTATCACAATCAAGTCTGAGTACATTGTCACCTGACCGGAAATGTCCCCGAGCTTCACCTGCCCCTTCCTAGGTAACCCAACTGATCTGCCAACAGCATACATTCTCCCTTTTCGGGAGAACCATGCAGATTGTAGGCTTCAGCATCGTCCTTGTGGTCGGCTACTTCTGGACCGTGTGCGTGGTTAGCGCCTCAGACTACTGCAGGCTTCCACTGTGGAGCTGCCTGGCCTCCATCTTTGTACTCCCTTGTGGTAGACATATGTGTCTACTATTTAAAAAGTGATGATGATCCTGTAGCTGGCCCTCTGTTGTCTTTATGTGGATCCATTTTCACCCCTCACACTTTAAGCCTTGGAATTCTGGCTGTATTGTTTAGAATGGTTCTATACTACACAAGTATTACTGTTTCTGTGCATCCTCGTCGGTCCTTTACACACGCCCACACAGGGGTATAGTTTTCAAGTGAGCATTCTTCTCTACAAGATGTGCTATCCGGGTGACTTTCAGATGGCCTGGAAATTGCCCTAGAATTGTCTGGGCTATACCCCTCCTTCACTAAGCTGGTGTTTTCTGACGCCAGTACAGGACAGTGTTGGGGGAGATGAGTTCAGTGAGGGCTGGTACTGGTGGCTGTCGCTGTGGCTGACGGGTGTAAGGAGTCTCTGACTAGTGAGGTCATTAAAATGACATGAGTACTGCAGTCATTAAGGTTTTCAGATCTTTTACTTTTGGGGAATTCTATTAAATTCTTAAAGATTTAGTTATCATTTTGTTTCAGGTGCCTGTAACCAGGTTAAAGGGCAGTGTAGCAGTGGGGACGAAGCTTAGCCTGCAGTCCTTGTCTAGCATGTGAGGCCCTGAGTTCAGTCCCACTACTACGAATGAGCTTTTCTATGCAGTTGTGTCTTTTAAATTTTTAATGAAAATTTTCAGAAAAAAATAGTGTGACAAGTCTATTTCAACATGTTTAGTTCATGAGCAGTCTTAACATGTGCATGCCACCTATGTTTGGGACCTTGATTTATTTTGAAGCAAATCATTTAGCTGGTAGTTATTTCGGGGTAAGGAATTTTAAATATCACCACCTTCTACTTTTCCATTTAATACCAGTAGTTTCTTAGTGTTAGTAACCAGTCAGTATATAAACTACATTCCCTACACATTTCAAGTCAGTATGTAGATAAACTACATATCTGTGCAAGTCTCTTCACTTATGCATTGTAGAGTTATTTGTGAAAGCTACCATGGCTTTAATCTTTTATGTGCAACTTCAAATTTATGGTGAAATTATGATGTATAAAATATGTATCTGAATTTGGACATACTTGGAAAATTAATGAATTGTGACATAAGCTAGTGTAAGAAGCTTCTGTAAAGCAAAGGACATGGTCGTCAACACAAAATGACAGCCTACAGAATGGGAAAAGATCTTTACCAACCCTATGTCGGACAGAGAGCTGATCTCCAAAATATACAAAGAACTCAAGAAATTGGTCATCAAAAGAACAAATAATCCAATAAAAAAAATTGATACAGACCTAAACCAGAGAACTGTCAACAGAGGAATCTAAATGGCTGAAAGACACTTAAGAAAATGTTCAACATCCTTAGTCATCAGAGAAATGCAAATGAAAACAACTCTGAGATTCCATCATAAACCTGTCAGAATAACCAAAATCAAAAATATTGGTGACAGTTTATGCTAGAGAGGATGTGGAGAAAGGGGAACTCTCCTCCATTGCTGGGGGGAGTACAAACTGGTGCAGCTGCTTTGGAAATCAGTATGGCGATTTCTCAGAAAATTAGGAATCTACCTCAAGACTCAGCAATACCACTTTTGGATATTGTCACAAAGGATGCTCAATCATACCACAAGGACATGTGCTCAAGTATGTTCATAGCAGCATTATTTGTCATAGCCAGAACCTGTAAACAACCAAATGCAACCAAAGAACGGATAAAGAAGATGTGATACATCTATACAATAGAGTACTGCACAGAAAAAAAATGTATGGATCTAGAAAACATACTGAGTGAGGTAAACCAGACCCATAAAGACAAATATAATATGTACTCATAAGTGGATATTAGACATAAAGCAAAGAAAAACCAGACTACAATTCAGAATCCCTGAGAACCTAGACAACAAAGAGGACCCTAAAAGAGATGACCATGGATCCAGTCTATGTGGGAAGTAGAAAAAGACAAGATCTGAGTAAACTGGGAGCATGAGGACCATGGGAAGGGGGAGGAAGGGAGGAGAGTGGAGAAAATATATAGCTCAATAAAACTAAAAATGCTTATGTGTAAAAAAATTAAACCATTCAATATGTGGTTTTAAAAAAGCTAGTGTAATAGGTCAGCAAGCTTTGAACATACGATATAATAGATCCAGAAAATATAAGACTCTTAGATCTTTAAAATGTTGTTTTATGTGTGCACAATGTATATGTGGGGAGGGTATTCATGCTTTGGCGTATACGTGGGGGTCAGAGGACAACTGTGGAGAGTTTGTTTTCTCCTTGCACATGTACGTGGGTCCTAGAGATTGAACTCAGCCTTACTCACAAGCACCTTAGTCACTGAGCCCTCTTGCTGACCCAGGGATGTTTAGATCTTAATAACCCAGTTTCTGCCAGGCAGTGGTGGCGTACACCTTTAATCCCAACTCTCCAGAGGCAGAGGTAGGCGGTTCTTTGTGAGTTCGAGGACAATCTGGTCTGCAAGAGCTAGTTCCAAAACTGCCTGGGCTATTACACAGATAAACCCTGTCTCAAAAAAAAAAAAAAACAAAAAACAAAAACAAAAGAAAACAAAACAAAAAAAACAGTTTCCAAATAAATGAAACAGGCATTTTTCTAATTTTTTTTTAGTCTCTAAGTGTCAAATTAGCATAAGGAAAGACATTTCAGCACCATTAATATTTTTTGGGGGGCAATTTAATAATTTCCAGTGATTTTGTAAGTGAAGAAACCCCTAACTATTGTACAGTCCCCTCGTAGTTAATATTGTATGAATATGAGAAGCAAACAATGGGGAAATGCACAGTACAATGAAAATAGCTTGTTATTCAACACATACAGTAGATCTCAAAAACAAAGACAACACGACCAGAAAGCTTAAAAATATCAAATCAAAACCTAATGTTATAATGTGAATAAGCCTGCGGAGAGCCTACTTCCCAGCACTGCTCTCATCAGAGGAGGACAGTAGCTGAATCTGCAGCTCAGTGACAGAACTTAGAGTAACCCTGAGTTTGATTCTGCATTGAAAAGGAAGGAGGAGGAGAAGAAAAAGGACCATTGTTGCTGAGGCCATGGAGAAGTGAGCCTTTGGACACTGGGGTGCGATTGTGAACTCTTATTGCACTGACTTGAGGAAAAAGATGTTTCTCCTGAACACTGAAATACAGAATAGTGTGTGATCTAAGAATCAAGGAATACTCAAGAGAATGGAAAGCAACTGTTTCTTTAAAACCATATAGAAATACTAGCACAGTAACTAAACAACGCCAGTATCAACTGACGGATGACAAGACAGGTACCTACACAGTTCGACGGTGCTTGTCAACAGAAAGGAGTGAAATATATAAGATGCTAATAACAAATTTCAAAATCTTTTAAAAACACCGTTAGCCTTCAGAGAGATGGAAAATAAAACTTCTTTGAGATCTTTAGCCCCGTTCAAACGCCCATCATAAAACAAACTGCAGTAAATGTTGGTGAGGTGGTGGGAAAATAAGAACCCTTGTTCACTATTGGTGGGAGTGCCAACTAGTACAGCCATTATGGAAATGTGTACAGAACTACCATGTGAGCTGTGTGCGTACCCTAGATACATACCCAAAGGACTCTATCCTGCCACACGAACCACCACAGTGTCTATTGTTGCCCTCTTTATGACGACAAGTCAACGGAGCCAGCCTAGACACACTGGACATATATCCACAGAAGAATGGATAGTACTAGAAAGAAGACCATGAGGGGGGGGGGGAAGAGGGTAATAGACCATGTGATATGAAAAAAAAGGAACTACAGGGGCGGGGTTGAGATGCTGTAATTACACTTACTATTTTGTGTGCTAATTAAAACCATGAACTAGGCTCCATGAGTGATCTTGAAAACATGGTAGGTGAGAAGAACCAGTCTTAAAGTGGGAAAAGTATGATTCCATATTATATAAGACATGTTAGAGTAGGCAAAGTCATGGAGAAGGATGTTGGCCTGGCATGCGTGGTGGAGAGTGAAGACCATCTGCTAATGGCACAGGCTTATTTGGAGGATGACGATATTCTGAAATTAGATAAATGTCCACACTGAATCTTATCCTTTAGAAGGGCATATAAATTGAATATTAGCTTTTTTATGACAATATGTAGGATTGACGCACAAGGGACCTCAATTTCCCCTTCAGAATGTTTCCTTTAAAGAAGATCTGGCATTGCGATCTTTGATGAAAGGAACTTGGTAAACGCCTGCAGTGGGAGCCAGCTGATAGGCTCAAGTTTAGTACAGTGTTTGTGTTGTCTTCCGGTCTTTGGAAGAGGCTGGCCTGGGACAGGCTCTGCCTTGCTCCTCTTTGTGGAACTACTGTCCAGACATTCACCTGCACTCAACTTAGGGGCTTCCCACTGTGTCGCTATTGAACAGCAAAGGGAGTGGTTGGTATTTCCTATGCCCTGTTATTACCTGGGATGAATGACAACCTGTCTTGATACCCTACAGGACTTCCAAGAGAAGCCGTGAAGTCTACATTAAGAGAGTTCTTTGAATTAACTTTTCATGGCATTGTGATGGAGACGCAGGAAGGTTGATTCTGTATGCTTCCTGAGCACAGCGTGGTAAATTTGAGTGAGTCCCGTTTTCTCTGCTGTAGGCAGTCCAGTCTGGCTGGCTCGCTCTATGCCAGCAAACACCTGTACTGAAAAGCCGAGTGTCTTGTGGGAATGAAGTACCCTGGAGCTCTAATTACCGAAAGGCAGTATTTCAACAAATTAGTTACATAATCCAATAGGTTTTAGTTTGAGCTTTATGAATGGATAGGATCTCATGTAATAGGAGCAGCCTTGGGCCTGGCAATGAACAGGCAGGAGCAAAGAAGGAAGTGCTGGAGCGGGAGCAGGCGGCTCAGCAGCAGTTATTTCAGGCGGCTCAGAGACTACTTAGACGCTGGTCAGTCTGTAAGTCCTGATGACTCAAGATGCTCACTTGAACAATGCAGTTTGGGTTTGGTCTGTGGGTTGGGGCTGAGTGCAGAAGTCCAGAGCGAGAACTTCAGGTGCCTCTGTTGCACAGGAAAACTGTTTACAGCCATGGCCAAAGATTCTGTTTCACTGCAGAGGAATGAGAAAGTCACTGCAGTCAGTACTAAGGTTGTTGGTTTCTACGTTTCCCCAGACCGGTTCAGAAAGCCTGTTTCACTTGCACACAGAGACAACAGCAAACGTCTCAGGTTTTGATGACATCTGGAGCCTTCTCATTCGAGTTTCCTCACTGGCTTGGCACATTTAAGAATCTCTTGGTTCTGAATGAGATCTCCATTTTGGTGAATATTTCCGTAAAATAAAAATGCATCCAAAGTTGGGTCCTTTTGAGACTATTTCCGCTGCTGAAACCGGCTGGTTCTGCTTTCTCACGGGCAGATCTTCCATATCAGCACCCTCCCTTGCGACTTCTAAGGGATGCAGCAGATCGCAGGGTTTTGTAGATAACTTTAAACTTTTGTTGAGATAGGTTCTTGCTTTGTGGCCCAAGCTGACACTGAATTTTCCATCTTCTTGCTTTATTTCTTAAGTTATAAGAGACTTTTAAAATTGGTTCTGGCTGAAGTCCTTTATGCAGATATATTTTGTACATACCTTTTGTATCGAATTCCTTATGTGTATGTGCTGTGCTGCTGGAATGTCTACACTTTCTTCCTCTCTCCACCCCTCACTCCTTCATTCCTTCCCTCTCTTCCTTCTCCCTCCCCCACTCCTTCCCCTGACCAAACACTGATATAGTTCAATTGATAAGTTTTGTGTTGTATAAGAAACTTTGGACTAATTGAAGGTCGCTAAAGCGCCCTCCTTTTCTATGTATTTTATAGTTTAGATCATTTGGGTTTCATAGCTCAATTTAAATTTGAATGCGGTGTTAAGGGTCTAGACCCAGTTCCAGTTGATCAGGCTTTCCTCTCCCAATCTAATTATATTGATACCTCTGCCAATAGGACAGTAGCCCACTATGTGGAGTTTATTCTCCAACTCTCTGGTGTCTCATGATTTTGTCAAGTTAAATAAGAACAGAAGTGGAGGCTGGAGAGATGGCTCAGCGGTTAAGAGCACTGACTGCTTTTCCAGAGGACCCATGTTCAATTCCCAGCACCCACATGGTAGCTCACAACTGCCTGTAACTCCTGTTTCAGGGGGTCCGACACCCTCATACAGACACACATGCAGGCAAAACAAATGCACATGACATAAAAAGAAATAAGTCATAAAATAAGCATAGATGTATTTCCATACACTTTACTACAACCCAAGTGCAGTGTATGCCAAGCACCAAGTGGACAAGGGCAGGCACACAGCACTGTGTCTTATAACGAGGAGCGATCAGGTATTTTGCCTGATACCAAAGTAATGCTGTTCCGGAAGCCCTGCTGTAAATATATACATTAATATGGAAGACAATTACCATTCTAGGAATAATGAGAATTTTATTTCAGAAGCATAACATGTATAACTTGCTTAGATCTTTACATTCCCCTAGCTGCAGATTTTATGACTTCCCTTATAAATACTACACTGTTTCAAAAATTATTTTTGATGTCATTGTGAATGTTTTCATTTTATGTATGATTTTTTTGTTAATAGTATATACAAATAAAACAGGTTTTCTCTGCTTATCTTGAATCCTGTGATGTTGCTAAACACCTTTATACATCCTAGTCTTTAATGAATCCTTTACAATATACTGCATCCGTCATCTTGCCATTTGTGAAAGAAGACAGCTTCTTTTTAATTTATGTGGATTTATGTTTTATTGTCTTATTTTACTAGCTAGTACAATGTTGAACAGGAGTGGTAAAGGGGCCTGCCTTTTACCCAGTTCTAAAGAGAAGACATCTATTTTTACTAGTAAGTATGACAAGTACTTTGAACTTCAATTTTTCCTAGTTAGTGAAAGATTTTTTCCTGAGTGAGTTTTTAATGTCTATTTAGATAATTATTTTGTCTGTTATCTTTTTTTTCATATGTACCACACTGATGGACTGTTTTGGATTCAAAACACTTGCATTCCTGGATCAAACACACTTGGTTGTGGTGTCTTTTTTGTATATTGTATCAGTTTGCAAACATTTTTATTATGACAATTTAATAAGATTCATTTGCTTAAAGTGTATAATTTCAACAGCTTTCCAAGTTTTCTTGAGGCTACACAGTTCTCTCTGCTGTTAAAATCTCTGAGCATTTCCTCCCAGGAAATGCTACCTACTAGCCATCCCTTCGCTGCCTTTTCCTCAGCACCTAACACTGACTAATGCATTGTCTCTGCAGGTCCCTCATTCATGAACATTTCACATGAATGAAATCATAAACACATGGTCTTTTGGGATTAGTTTATTTTGCTTAGCATAATGATGCTAAGACTTACTGTGTACTGTGGCAAACATTAATGCTTCATTCCTTTTTATGACTAAATTATATTTCGTTACAGGTCTACATTGCTTATATATCTGTCAATTGATCAATAATCTGGATTTTATTTTTGATATTAGGATGAATAATAGTGTTATCTACATTTATGTACAAGTGTTTGTCTAAATGTTTAGAAATATATTTAGGATTCAGTAGTCTAGTAAACATGTTCAACTTTTTAAATTTTTAATTTATTATTCTGTATTTCATGTGCATTGATGCTTTGCCTGTATGTATGGCTGTGTGAGGATGTCACATCCTCTAGAACTGGAGGTACAGACAATTATGTGCTGCCGTGTGGGAGCGGGGTATTGAACGCGGGTCCTCTGGAAGAGCAGCCAGTGCTCCTCTCCACTGAGCCACCTCTCCAGCCTCTGTGTTTAACTTTTAAATGACAGATTGTTTGTGACTCGTGATGAAGCCACTAGATTCAGCAAGCTGTAGGAGACTGGACAACAGCCTGTCATGTGTAGGAGCCAGAGGCTGGAGATGCCATGCTCCTTGTCCCTGGACTTGCTGTAACTCTCTTGGAGCTTTCTAAAGAACATCTCCAGATTGGTCTCTCAGTCTCAGGGGTCACAGGTTATCTTACAAGCCCATGAAAGTCTTCCCTGAATTGGTGTTTTTCTGGAACAACCTTTGGGATGTTGATGAATGGCGTCTCTGTTTTTATCTCCGCAACGAGTAAAAATATGGTAATGCAGCCGTCTGCTCAGGTTTATTGTTGAGGCACGTGTATTTTTTTTCTTGATTCAGACTATTTCAGTGTTTATAAAATCAGTTTGTGAAATTCTGGACTCTGGCTTCTATTCCTCTTGAGTATTCCTTGGTGTGTGTTTTTGTTTTTTGTTTGTTTTTGTTTTTATTGAGCCATACATTTTCTCCACTCCCCTCCCTTCTTCCCCTCTCCCCTTTTACCCTCTCCCGTGACCCCCAGACTCCCCCAGTTTACTCAGGAGATCTTGTCTTTTTCTACTCCCAATGTAAATCCATGTATATCTCTCTTTGGATCCTCTGTTGTCTAGGTTCTCTGGGGTTGTGAACTGTAGGCTGGTTTTTCTTTGCTTTATATCTAATATACACTTATGAGTGAGTATATGTTATATTTGTCTTTCTGGGTCTGGGTTACCTCACTCAATATGTTTTTTTTTCTAGTTCCATTTGTTTCTCTGCAAGTTCCAAGATGTCATTATTTTTACCATTGAATAGTACTCCATTGTGTTAATATACAACATTTTCTTTATTCCATTCTTTGATTGAGGGACATCTAGGTTGTTTTCAGATTCTTGCTGTTGCAAACAATGCTGCTATGAACATAGCTGAGCACATGTCTTTTGTGGTATAATTGAGCATCCTTTGGGTATATACCCAAAAGTGGTATTGCTGGGTCTTGAGGTAAATTGACTCCTAATTTTCTGAGAAATGACCATATTGATTTCGAAAGTGGTTGTAAAAGTTTGCAGTCCCACCAGCAATGGAGAAGTGTTCCCTTTACCCCACATTTTTCTCCAGCATAAACCGTTATCAATGTTTTTGATCTTGGTTATTCTGACAGGTGTAAGGTGGAATCTCAGAGTGGTTTTGATTTGCATTTCTCTGATGGCTAAGGATGTTGAGCATTTTCTTAAGTGTCTTTCAGTCATTTGAGATTCATCTGTTGAGAGTTTTCTGATTAGGTCTGCACCCTATTTTTTTTTTATTGGATTATTTGTTTTTGTTTTTTTTTTTTTTTTGATGTCAAGTTACTTGAGTTCATTGTATTTTATGGAGATCAGCCCTCCGTTTAATGTGGGATCTTTTCCCATTCTGTCGGTTGCCATTTTGTCTTGTTGACCATGTCATTTGCTTTACAGAAGCTTTTCAGTTTCGGGAGGTCCCGTTTATTAATTGTTGCTCTCAGTGTCTGTGTTTATATTTCGAAAGTGGTGCCCTGTGCCAATGCACAGTACTTTCCACTTTCTCTTCTATGAGGTTTGTGTGTTTTGTTTTAGTCGAGGTGTTTTATCTATTTGGACTTGAGTTTTGTGCATGGCATGTTGACCTCCAGTTATGGCAGCACCATTTGTTGAATAAACTTCTTTCCATTTTATATTTTTAGCTTTTTTGTCAAAAATCAGGAGGTCATCAGTTTGTGTATTGATATCCGGTTCTTCAATTTGATGCCATTGGTCCTCCTGTCTGTTGGTTTTTTTTTTTTTTTCCAATACCAGGTTGTTTTTATTATTGTAGCTCTCTAGTAGAGTTTGAAGTTAGGGATGATGACTTTATTGTACAAAATTGTTTTGTCTATTCTGGGTTTCTTGTTTTTACATGTGAAGTTGAGTATTGTTCTTTCGAGGTCTGTAAAGAATTTTGCTGGGATTTTGCTGGGGATTGCATTGAATCTGTAGATTGCTTTTGGTAAGATTGCCATTTTTACTATGTTAATTCTGCCTACACAAGAGCATGGGAGATCTTTCCAATTTCTGGTGTCTTCTTTAATTTTTTTCTTCAAAGATTTAAAGTTTTTTTCATACAGGTCTTTCCCTTGTTTGGTTAGAGTTACTCCGAGATATATTACTTGTGGTTATTGTGAAGTGTGATTTTTTTTATTTCTTTCTCAGCTCATTTATCATCTGTATAAAGAAAAGCTACTGATTTTTTTGAGTTATCCTTATATCCTGCTAAATTACTAAAGGTTTTTATGAGTTGTAAAAGTTCCCAGGTAGAGTTTTTTGGGTCACTTATACTATCACATCATCTACAGATAGTGAAAGTTGACTTTTTTTCCAAATGTATAGCCCCTAGATATCTTTTTGTTGTTATTAGTTTCTTTGAAAATTTTGTAGAATTCTGTACTGAAACCATTGGATCCTGGGTTTTTTTGGTTGGGAGATTTTTGATGACTGTTTCTGTTTCTTTAGCAGTTATAGGCCTATTTAATTTGCTTATCTGGTCTTGATTTAATTTTGGTAAGTGATATTTATCCAGAAAATTATCCATTTCCTTTAAGTTTTTCAATTTTGTGAAGTACAGGTTTTTTTTCAGTATGGCTTGATGAATCTCTGGATTTCCTGTGTCTATTGTTATGTTACCCTTCTTGTTTCAGATTTTGTTAATTTATCTCTCTGCCTTTTGGTTAGTTTGAATAAAGATTTGTCTATTTTGTTAGTTTACTCTAAGGGCCAACTCTTTGTCTCATTGACTCTTTGTATTATTTTCTTTGTTTCTATTTTGTTGATTTCAGCTCTCAATTTGATTATTTCTTGTTGTCTAGTTCTCCTCGGTGAGTTTGCTTCTTTTTGTTCTGGAGCTTTCACGTGTTCTGTTAATTCATCAGTCGGGATTTTTCCAGCTTATTTATGTAGGCATTTAGTGCTATGAACTTTCCTTATCACTGCTTTTATTGTGTCTCATAAATTTGGTTATGTTGTGTGGTCATTTTTGTTGAATTTTAGGAAGTCTTTAATTTCTTTATTTCTCCTTTGACCCATTGATGATTAAGGTGAGCATTATTCTGTTTCCATGAGTTTGTGGACTTTCTACAATTAGTGTTGTTAAATTCTATCTTTAAGCCACGATGATTTGATAAGACACAGGGAGTTATTCCAATATTTTGTATCTGTTGCGATTTGCCTTGTTACTGGGTGTGTGGTCAATTTTTAAAGAAGGTTCCATGAGGTGCTGAAAAGAAGGTATAACCTTCTGTGTTTGGGTGAAATCTTCTATAGATGACTGTTAAGCCCATTGAGTCATAACATCTGTTAGTTCCCTTGTTTTTCTGTTAATTTTCTATCTGACAGACCTGTCCATTGGTGAGAGTGGGGTGTTGAAGTCTTTCACTATTAGTGTGTGGAGCTTGATGTATGATTTAAGCTTTAGTAATATTTCTTTTAACAATGAGGGTGCCCAGGAGACCACTTCCTAAATATAAACCCAGTAGCACAGACACTGAGAGCAACAATTAATAAATGGAACTTTCTTGAACTGAGAAGCTTCTGTAAAGCAAGGGACATGGACAACAAGACAAAACAACAACCTACAGAATGGGAAAAGATCTTCACTAACCCCACATCAGACAGAGGTCTGATCTCCAAAATATACAAAGAACTCAAGAAATTGGTCATCAAAAGAACAAATAATCCAATAAAAAATGGGGTACAGACCTAAACAGAGAATTCTCATCAACTGAATCTAAAATGGCTGAAAGACACTTAAGGAAATGCTCAACATCCTTAGTCATCAGAGAAATGCACATCAAAACAGCTCTGAGATTCCATCTTACACCTGTAAGAATGGCCAAGATCAGAAATACTGATGACAACTTATGCTGGAGAGGTTGTGGGGAAAGGGAACACTTCTGCATTGCTGGTGGGAATGCAAACTGATACAGCTGCTTTGGATGTCATTGTGGCGATTTCTCAGAAAATTAGGAAACAACATACCTCAAGACCCAGAAATACTACTTTTGGTTTATACCCAAAGGATGCTCAATTATACCACAAGGATATGTGTTCGACTATGGTCATAGCAGTATTGTTTGTCATAGCCAGAACTTGGAAACAACCTAAATGCCCTCAACCAAAGAATGGATAAGGAAAATATGGTACATTTACACAATGGAGATACAGCAGAAAAAAAATAATGACATTGGAACTTGCAAAGAAATGAATGGAACTAGAAAAAAAAAACATATTGAGTGAGGTAACCTAGACCCTGAAAGACAAATATCATATGTACTCACTCATAAGTGGATTTTAGACATAAAGCAAAGAGAAACCAGCCTACAGTTCACAACCCCACAGAACCAGACCACAAAGAGGACCCCAAGAGAGACATACATGGATCTAATATACATGGGAAGTAGAAAAAGACAAGATCTCCCGAGTAAATTGGGAGCGTGGGGACCATGGGAGACGGTAGAAAAGGAGGGGAGAGGCAGGGAGTGGAGTGAAAAAAATATATAGCTCAATAAAAACAATAAAATATATAAAAATTTAATTTTTATGCATTACATGTATATTTAATTATATATTAAATGTATATGCTATAAATAATATTTTAATATTTAAAAAAATAAAAATGAGAATGCCCTAGTATTTGTGATATAGATGTTCAGAACTGAGATTTCGTCTTGATGGAGTTTTCCTGTGATGAATTTGAAATGACTTTCTTCACCTCTTTTGACTAATTTTAGCAAGAAGTCTATTTTGTTAGATATTAAGATAGCTGCACCATCTTGTTAAGTCCATTTGATTGAAATTTTTTTTCCCAACCCTTTACTCTGAGGTAATGTCTGCTTTGTAGTTGAGTTGTATTTCTTGTACACAGCAGAGGGATGGATTCTGTTTTTGTGTCCAGTCTGTTAGCCTGTGTCTTTTTATAGGTGAATTGAGTCCATTTATATTAAAAGATATTAATGATCAGTGATTGCCAGTTCCTGTTATTTTTGTTGGTGGTGCTTCCATTGTGTGTGTGTGTTTCTCTTCTTTGGGATTTGCTGGTGTGGGATTATTTACTGCCTGTGTTTTTGTGGGTGTAGCTAACTTCCTTGGAATAGAGTTTTCCTTCTCGTATTTTCTGTAGGACTGGATTTGTGGATAGGTATCGATTAAATCTGATTTTGTCATGGAATATCTTGTTTGCCCCATCTATGGGCTGGCATCCATGGTCTCTTAGTGTCTGCATAATACCTGACTAGGACCTGCTGGCTTTCATCATTTCTGCTGAGAAGTCAGGTGAAATTCTGATGGGTCTGCCTTTATATGTTACTTGACATTTTTCCTTTGCAGTTCTAATATTCTTTCTTTATTCTGTATGTTTAGTGTTTTGATTATTATGTGGTGAAGGAACTTTTTAATTTTTTTTGCTCCTTTCTATTTGATGTTCAGTAAGCTTCT
Organism: Myodes glareolus; assembly: GCF_982192425.1. Lineage (NCBI taxonomy): Eukaryota > Metazoa > Chordata > Mammalia > Rodentia > Cricetidae > Myodes > Myodes glareolus. The sequence continues at coordinate 47,311,381 of NC_142045.1, forward strand.
TCTATTTTCATAGGCATGTCCTTCTTAGGTTGGGAACGTTTTCTTCTATGGTTTTGTTGATTATATTTTATGTGCCTTTGAGCTGGAGTTCTCCTTCTTCAGTTCCTATTATTCTTAAGTTTGATCTTTTCATGGTTTCCCGTATTTCCTGGATATTTTGTGTTAAGAATTTGTTGGAGTTAATGTTTTCTTTGATCAATAAAATTGTTTCCTCTGTCATATCTTCAATGCCTGAGAGTCTCTCGTCCATCTCTTGTATTCTGTTATTTTTGCTTGTATCTGTAGTTCCTGATCATTTGCCCAGATTTTCCATTTCCAGAATTCTCTTGGTTTGTGTTTCTTTATTGCCTCTATTTCAGTTTTCAGGTCTTGAGCCATTTCTTTCACCTGTTTGATTTATTTTTCTTTGCTTTCTTTAAAGGGATTTATTGATTTCTTCCATTTTTTTTTATCTTTTCATCCACCTCTTTAAGAGAAGTTTTCATTTCCTCTTTAAAGGGCCTCAATCATTTTTATAAAGTTATTTTTAAGGTCTTCTTTTTTTTTCCTGCTTTATCTGCATTGGGATGTTGAGGTCTTGCTGTTGTAGGACCACTACTTTCTGGCGGTGGTGTATTTCTCTTTATGCTGTTGAGTGTATTCTTACCCTGCTGTCTACCCATCTCTTCCTCCAATGTGGAGTTTGTGTTTCAGGGGGAGGGGTTCCTTTTCTTCCAATTGGTTCAGGTGAGGGCTGTGGCTCCATTAAATGCGCTTTCAGGTGTAGGCAGGGCAGACCCTTCGGCGATCATTCCTCTAGGTGCCTTTTGGCCCAAGGCTTGGATGGTTGCTCCTCTAGGTGCTCCTCCAGGTGCAGGCATGGTTAAGGCTCCGGTGGTCGCTCCTCCAGGTGTAGGGGCCTAAGGCTGAAACTCCAGAGGTCAGATAATTTCTGGAGGTCACTGTTGTTGCTGCGGCCTGCTGTGCTGCCAACAGTACTCCTGGCAGCCTGGCCTGCCCACCACACTGCTGAGGTTTTCTTCCAGCAGTCTGGCCCACCTGCTGCACTGTTGATGCTTCTCCTTGTGGTCTGGCCCGCCTGCCACGCTGCCCATGCTTCTCCCGGCAGCCTCAGTGGCATACAGTTTTTATCCCAGCGCTTGGGAGGCAGAGGCAGAGGCAGACAGATCTCTGAGTTTGAAATCAGCCTTGTCTACAGAGTGAGTTCCAGGAAATCAGGGCAACACAGAAAAACCCTCTATGAAATCTTCAGACTGAAAGATCCTGTCTTCATGAAGCCTCAGACTGAATACTTGAGGTGGTGGGGTTTTTTTTTGTGGCGGGGAGGGGGAGAGTATACAGTTTATTTAGTGAGTACTGAGAAGGGCATAAGGGCAAGGGGCTTATGGAAGGAAGAAAGAAAGAGGGAGGGAGGATAGAGGGTGGAAAAGGAGAAGGCAGAGACTGACTCTTCAGAAGAAGGATGAACAGAGAGTGAGGTGATGGTTTTAAGAAAGGAAAAGAAGACACCATGTTCACTACAGTTCTTTGAGGTTCTAGCAAGAATCTGATGGTTGATATAGAAAGTGTAGTAGATGGTGATACTTAAGTGTTTAAAGACACATTTTATTACCTGATGGAGGGCAGCGGAAACTAAATTGGCCGCACAGATCACGTCAGACAGAGATATACATCCTGGACCTCAACAATATGGTATAAGAACGTTGCTCAAGTGTTTGAAGCTATTCCATGGGCACTGGCAGAAAATTCGTGAGTTAAGACCTGTGAAATCAGCTCTAAACTTTATGTAGGGCCTGAAGAACAGAAAGAGTACCGGATCCGATATTGAGGACCAAGTTCTTGCTGTAAAAGATATGCTGCAAGCTGGAGCTGTAGCTCTTCACCCAGAGAAAACACGGGGCTACCAAACTGCCCATTAAGGCTGCAGTCACTGTACTGATGAGTCACTGTCATGCCAGCCGAGGGTCCAAGTCTCACGTGGGAAATATGACAGGAATAAAAACAAAAAGACTTACAGGGTAGTGATTCTGCATTCTGATTCTCCTTAAACTGTGTTTTCTGTCGAATGATGAACATGCTGTTTAAAACAATAATATTCTGCCCCTGTTTAAAGTTTTCTCTCTTCTCTCCACCTCTAGTCCCTGGTCAACATTAGCTTTTCTCTTTCCAAGAATTTGCTACTTTAGATATAAACACGAACTCATGCAGGATTTGTCTTTTTGTAATTAGCTTGTTTCACATCATGATGCCCACAAGATTCCTCCGTGTTAAAGCATGACAGGATTTCTTTCCTATTCAAGGCTGAATAGTGTCTCACAGTATGTACATATGCATACTATGGTTTGCTTATTTGTGCATCTGTAGATTAAAGATGATTATCAACTCTTGACTCTTTTGAACACTGCTTCTATGAACCTAGGTGTACATATTAACTCTTTGAGATCCTACTTTAAGGTATACCCAGAAGTGAGATTGATGGGTCATGTGATAGTTCTGTTGATAATGTTATTGAGAAATTGATAGGGTTTTCAATAGTGGCTTTGCCACTTTACAGTCTTACCAACAGTACACAAGGGTATCCATTTTTCCAGTCTCTTGAACACTGCTGGGTACTTTTCTCCCCCTTCTCTTTCTCTTTTTTTCAAGGTAGATATCCAAAGGCTGTGGGATAACACCTCAAAATTTCATTTTTAATTTTATGTATGTGTGTGTACCTATGTAGGGGGGTGTATACACATCTCATATCTGCTAGCTATTTGCACATCATCTTTGGGGATGTCTAAGTCCTTTGCATTTTTAAATTAGGTTGATTTTGTTACTATAAAGTTGTAGTTCTTTATATATTCTGGATATTAACCACTTACCAGATTCATGATTTGCAGGGGCTTTTTCCATTCTGATGATGAAGATGATGTGTGTGTGTATGCAGGCCAGATGTCAATGATGTCAGTGTCTCCACCCACTTTCTTACTTTGTTTTTTTGAGGTCTCTTACTGAATCTGGATGTTAATAATTGGTTGGGCTGAGTGGCCATCAAGCTCCAAGGATTCTCCTGTCTCTGCTTCCCCAATGCTGCGATTATAGGTGTGCTCTTGTGCTCAAAGGCCATGATGATTTCCATCTTTATTTTGTAATTTTTAAAGTTTACATTTGTGTTTTACATCCTTAATTAACTTAATTGTTACATATGATGCAAAGCCACATACGGTGGTGTCAAACTTGTTTTGCATATGTGCATCAACTCTCCCAACACCACTAGTTAAATAAGCTGCTATGCCCTTTGAAGGCTCTTGGTATCCTATTTGGATGCCACTGGCTGTATACAAGGGGGTTTATTATGGGCTTCCTGATGCACCGTGCTGTGATTATCTTCATGCTGGTGTTGTTTCCATTGTTGTAACTGTGGAATATGCCTTGAAATTCTGAGTCCTCCAAGTTGTTTTTCCTTCTAAAAAGGTTTTTTTGGCGACTTTTTTTTTTTTTAAATCTCTTCCCTTTCTCCACTGTGGTTGTAGCTTCAGACTTTGTCAAGTGTCTAATGCTGATCCTGTGCTCTGTCTAGAAGGTCTGATGGGGTCCCACCAGAGCAAACTCTCACCAGAAGCTGGTTGGGGATAGAGAATTCACAAGCCTGTGGTTCCATCCTGATTTGACCTGACAGAAGCATAGCACTTGGGCACTGGTAAACACAAGGGAAGGATTCATGTGCAGTGACTGGGAAGGGAACTTGTGTAAGGAGTGGATCCTGTGCGGGTAGTGGAGAATGTATCCTGAATCCAAGGTGTCTCTGTGCATCCTAGGAGTGTGCTGTGCTCAAATGCTGCAGGGTTCTCAAGCACGGAAGACTAGGTCAGGAAGAAGCCTCCAGCTCCAGGCAGGAGGCATGCATTAAGACTGCCCAGGAAAGAAAAGACCAAAACAGAAGCTCTCTTTTCTTTTTCAGATAGAAAAATTACCTTTTCTTGGTAATTAACATATTATTTACTGAAACAATGAACTTTTGTCACCCAAAGTAGAATTTTGGGGGAATTATGTGGAATGCCCAAGCTCCCATAAATTTCTGGATGGATTTTTCTGTTCCTGCAATGAAACCCCCCAGGGATTTTCATAGTAATTGCTTCACCTCCATGGATCGCTCCAGTAATCTTCACAATGAGCCCACTGATGCGCAGAGAACCTAAGGCACTCATGTCATCTTTAAAGTCTCTAGAACCATTTCTTCCTTACCTAGGCTCTTTCCAAGGCATTTTATTCTTGTGACAGTTTTGTAAACATAATTTTTTCATTTTCATGGGGCTTTGGGGGAGGGGTAGACTTTGGCTATGTAACTCAGGCTGACTCATGATCCTCCTGTCCCAGTCAAAGCAGTATTCTGGCAGAGTTTAACAGGCATTTCCTACTATGCTCAGTCTTTCTTTTCTGATTGTTCATGGTTAATGTATAGAAAGATGACTATTTTTTTAATTATTTGTATTTTGCACCTTTTAAAATATTTATTTTTAAAATAATATGCATGTGTGTGGGTGCATGCGTGTTATATGGCACATTTGTAGAGACCAGGGAGCAATTTCAGACTCCACCGTGTCAGTCTGGTATTGAACCTAGTTCACCAGGCTTGATGGCATGCTTCACTATTTGAGGGTCCTATGTTATATTTTTTTCTGAAGCCATTGTTCTAATGGTGTGTATGTGTGACTCTATATCTATCTATCTGTCTGTCTGTCTATCTATCTATCTATCTATCTATCTATCTATCGATCGATCGATCGATCTATCTATCTATCTATCTATCTATCTATCTAAATATCTATTGACCCCCTTCCCCTGGGCTCCACACTAGGGTTCACAGCCCTGCAATCCTGCAGTCTTAAAGGATGCCGAAGTAGTCATAGGGACCCTAGGTAAGATACTACCCACCATCTATTAAAACCCCGCCCAACAACTCCAGACTACTTCCTCCCCTAGGCTCTATATTCTGGTCTACAGCATCAGAAGATTTTTGCATTATCAGAGGACAGGTCAGATCTAGGGATCAAAGGCTACAAAAACCCTAGAGGAGACACTTTACTGAACCTGAAGTTCATGCTAGTTAGCAGAATCCTTGACCATTTAGGCTAGAAAACCAGAGAGGAAAGAGAAACTAAGGAACAAAGCATTCATCTAACAAAGACAAATTCAGGAATCAACAACTAAACCTAAACATATTCAAGCCAACCCAGACATATTGCCATGTCCAAAGCAGTGTATTATTAACTCTTATTGGTTAGAGTGTCCAAGAAATATCCTCAGGCCAAAGCTGTTGCAGTATTATTCAAATTCTGGCATAATACAATGTTCATATTTATATCTTTATAAAATTTTTATAAGTCTAATCCTGGTTATTCTGTTATATGATACCATAGTGTACTACATGAGATAACTTTTATAAGAAAGGGAGGTCCTGACGTCTCATACGTTTATTATTATTTTTCTACATAATTCTTTGCCCATTAGTGTAAGTCTCTGTGTAAGGCAGAGGTAACTTCAGCAAATCTTAACTTTTTTGCTGTATATGTCATATAATTGCCTGAGTGTGTAGTGGGAAGAGGCTTGCAATCTGATCTGTGGCCAACTCCTTTAGCCCACTGAATTTTGTTGACCTCTTAAAGTTTAATTTTGATTATCTTGTTCCTCAGTAAGTACATGGGCAGATGTTTTAAGAATATCTCACAGCCTCATAAAGAGACCTCTGGCTTCTTTATGTGTGTCACAGCCTCCAAGGCCTTCAAGTAGATAAGGATATCTCCCTAAAAGCAGGAGGGGAAGTATGTTCAGGAATTTTCTGGGGAAGCTTATAAGCAGTACTCCTGGGAGAAGGCATAAATGATTCATAGGTAATTTCCATCCATCCAATCTCCCCAAATTGTACAAATATTAAAAGTTACCCAAGTATGTAACAGGTGGAGATGAAAACCAGAGGTGGCCTGCGGCCATGATGCTGCTCAGCTGTGCTGGATCTTCATCAAGCAGTTGTGTTTTTATGGCTTTTGCTGTCACCATCAGATATGGCTGTGCCGTTTATACCTCCAGGGGCCTCTCTTTGTCCAGTTGGTTCAGACAGTGTCTGTCCTCTGGGAGTCACTGATATCCCAGTGTGTGGCTGGGCTTGGGGGGTGGGGTGGGACTTGTAGATTACAGGGTCCAATGGGAGTGGGTGGTGGTGGTGCAGTCTGCCAGCAAAGAGTCTTACTTGTCTGGCTAGTGGGGCTGCAATGGGTAGGTAGGGCACGAGATGTGGCCTGGGGCCTAGAGATGGGGCTGTTCAGGCAGGAGACCAGTCACTCAACTCTTTGTCCAGTTGGTGCAGGCAATGTCTGTTTCTTTGAGGGGGTCACTGATGCCGTGGGGGATGATTGGGTTTGTGGAACTTGTAGATTACAGGGACCAATCAGGTGTTTTAGATAGGCAAAGTATCAGCTTCATAGAGTTAAACAAATGCAACATAAAAGAATGCAACACATCTTTGCACCATTCAACAAATATTCCACAGCATAAATGAATATAACACATCTTAAAATAATATTCCACAAAATAGATTGATTCCCATATTCCCGAGAAACTGTCACACTGATTTTCACAATGGCTGTTATAAGTTTGCACTCCACATGCTTGCCAGTATTTGTTGTTACATATTTTTTATTGATCTTGGTCATTCTGACAGAGTAAGATAAAGTTTCTAAGTAATTATTATTTGCATTTCCCTGATGACTAAGGATGTTGGACATTTCTTTAAGTGTTTCTCAGCCATTTGAGTTTCCTCTATGAAGAATTCTGTTTAGGGGCTGGAGAGATGGCTCGGAGGTTAAGAGCATTGCCTGCTCTTCCAAAGGTCCTGAGTTCAATTCCCAGCAACCACATGGTGGCTCACAACCATCTGTAATGGGGTCTGGTGCCCTCTTCTGGCCTACAGGCATACACACAGACAGAATATTGTATACATAATAAATAAATATTTTTTTAAAAAAGAATTCTGAACCCCATTTTTTAAAATAATTATTTTAATTTGCTTTTGTGCTTTGTCTGCATTTATATGAAGGTGTCAGATCTTGGAGTTACAGACAGGTGTGAGTTGCCATGTGGGTGCTAGGAATTGAACCTGGGTCCTCTGAAAGAGTAGTCAGTGCTCTCAACCACTGAACCATCTCTCCAGTCCCCAATTTTTAAATTGGGTAGTTTTCTTGATATCTAGCTTTTTGACTTCCTAATATATTTCAGATGTGTAGCTGATGATGATCTTTTCACATTCTGTGTGCTGCTTCTTTGTCCAAACGACAGTGTCTTTTATCATACAGAAGCTTTTCAGCTTCATGAGGTCCCATTTATTAATTATTTTAGTTCAGAAAGTCTTTTCCTGTGCCTATGGGTTCAAGGTTATTCATCACTTTCCCTTCTATCAGGTTCAGTGTATGTGGTTTACGGTGAGTCTTTGGTACATTTAGAGTTGAGTTTTGTGTAGGGTGATAAGTATAAACCTATTTAGTCTTTTTAAAAAAAAATATTTATTTATTTACTATGTATACAATATTCTGTCTGTGTGTATGCCTGCAGGCCAGAAGAGGGCACCAGACCTCATTACAGATGGTTGTGAGCCACCATGTGGTTGCTGGGAATTGAACTCAGGACCTTTGGAAGAGCAGGCAATGTCTTAACTGCTGAGCTATCTCTCCAGCCCCCCCCCCCCCATTTAGAGTCTTCTATATGCAACTATTTGTTGAAGAGGTTGTCTTTTTTTTCCCCCAGTGTATATTTCTGGCTTATCAAAAATCAGGTGTACACAGGGATTTATGTCTGGGTCTTCAATTTGATTGACATGCCTGCCGTTGTTTTTTTTTTTTTTTTGCCAATACCACGTTGCTTTTATTACTATAGCTCCATAGAGCAATTTGAATTAGAGATGGTTCAAGTTCCTCCAGCAGTTCTTTTGTTGTTTAGGATTTTTAAAAAATTCTTCTCTAATATAATACATCCTGACCATAGTTTCCTTTTCTCTCTCAGATCTACTCCTCCACTTCCCTTTAGATAGGAGTAGGCTCCCAGGGATAGCAACTGAACACAGCATAACAGGTAAGACTAGGATGGGTGAAGCAATCCAGTAGGAGGAAAACATCCCAAGAGCAGGCTAAAGAGTTAGAGACACACTCCACTTCCACTGTTAGGAGTCCCACAAAAATACCAAGCTAACAATCATAACATATTTGCAGAGGACCTACCTAATGTACACCCACGTAAGCTCTGTAATTGCTTTTTCACTCTCTTGTGAGCCCCCATGAGCCCCACTTTGTTGATTCTGTGGGCTGTTTGCCCCTGGTGTTCTCAACCCTCTGGCTCCTGTAACTCATCCTTCGGTGTGGGGGGGGGGGTCCCAGAGTTCTGAGGGGAGGGACCCAATGGAGCTCTCCGATTTGGGCTCTCTCTCCACATAATGTTTTGCTGTGAGTCTCTGTATCTGCTCCATCAGCTGCCAGAGGAAGCCTTTCTGATGAGCAGACTAGGCACTGATCAAGATGTCACTAGGAAACATTTTATTTATTTATTTATTTATTTATTTATTTATTTATTTATTTATTTATTTATTTTCCTATCTTAGGTCTCTGGGACATCCAGCCTTTGATACGGACATTCAGGCAGTTTCAGGCATGGAACTCAAATTAGACCAGTGATTGGTTGGTCGCTTCTACAAGTTCTGTGCTTCCAGTTTCCTGACACATCTCTCAGGCAGGATGAATTGTAGGTCAAAGGTTTTGTGACTGGTTTAGTCTCACCATTGAAAGTTGTGTGGGTACAGAAGATGGCTGGCTGGTTCAGGTTCAGTATCCTTCATTAGTAGGAGTCCTCATGAGGATGACCTTAATAGAATCCTGGGAGTTTTGACTGCACTAGGTCTCTTCATTGACCACCAAATGTCCTCCAGTTCCACTTCCCTCTCAGTCACTTCTCTCTCCATCCCACCTTCTCTCCCTGATGCCTCTTGTTCCCATTCCTTCCAGCCCCCAGTTCATCAATATATTTCCCCTTCCTAGAGAGATCCACACATCTCCCTCCTAGAGCCTTCTTGTTACTCAGCCTCTCTGGGTCTGTGGGTTGTAGCATCATTATCATTTACTTAATAATTAATATGTAGCACAAATTCTAATAGGTCTTATCTGGAGTCAGATATCAGGGTAAGTGCTGAATGATCAAAGAAGTAAAGGAGCCAGCCACTAGAGAGCCCCCTTACCTCTACCAAATCCTCAGACCAAAGTGAGCAAGATACTGCCTCCAGAAATACTCAGACTAAATGCAACGTGTTACTGTCTCCTCCCACCTTATATTCCTTTCCCTGTCCAGTCATATCCCTTCCTGTGTCTACCTCCTTAGTGCTGGGATTAAAGACATGCTGATGTGGGATTCCCTTCTGTATGCTGTGAATACCATTTGCTAATAGAGGACTGCTTTGGACCTATAGCAGGGCAGAACTTAGGTAGTCAGGGCAAACTAAACTGAATGCTGGGAGAAAGGAGGTAGAGTCGGAGAGAAGCCATGGAGCCACCGCCAGAGACAGATGCTGGGAAACTTTACCTGGTAAGCCACAGTCATGTGGCAATATACAGATTAATAAAAATGGGTTAAATTAATATGTAAGAGTTAGCCAATAAGAAGCTAGAGCTAATGGGCCAAGCAGTGATTTAAATTATATGGTTTCTGTGTGATTATTTTTGGAATCTGGGCAGCCGGGAACCAACAAGCAGCCTCTTTACTACAGCGTGTAACTCCCAGGTACTGGGATTAAAAGTGTGAGCCACCACTGCCAACAGTCTGTGTTTCTCTTTCAGGCTGGATCAATCTCATGTAGCCCACGGTGGCCTGATCTCACAGAGATATGTCTGCCTCTGCTTCCCAAATGCTGGTATTAAATGATGAGTGCCACTACTGCCTGGCCTCTATGACTAACTGGTGGCTACTTCCGCATTCTAATCTTCAGGCAAGTTTTATTTGTTAGATCGTAAACAAAATATCCCTTATAAGTGAGTACATACCATGTTTGTCTTTCTGGGTCTGGGTTGTCTCACTCAAGATTTACTTCTCCAAATTCCATTCATTTGCCTTCAAATTTCCTACTGTCCTTGTTTCTAAGAGCTGAGCAATACTCCATTGTGTAAATATACCACAATTTCTTTATCCATTTCTCCATTGAGGGACATTTAGGTTGTTTCCAGGTTTTGCCTACTACAAATAAAGTGGCTAGGAACATAGTTGAGTAAGTGTCCTTGTGGTATGATTGAGCATCTTTTGGGTATATGCCCAAAAGTGGTATAGCTGGGTTTGGAGGTAGATCAATTCCCAATTTTCTGAGAACCCACCACATTGATTTCCAATGTGGCAGTATAATTTTGCACTCCCACCAACAATGGAGGATGTTCCTCTTGCTCCACATCCTCTTCATCATGATCTGTCACTTGTGTTTTTGATCTTAGCCATTCTGACATGTATAAGATGGAGTCTCAGTGTTCCTTTACATTTCCATGAAGGCTAAGAATGTTGAATATTTCTTTAATATTCCTCTTTTGAGATTTCTCTGTTGAGAATTGTTTAGGTCTGTACTCTATTTTTTAAATTGAATTATTTAGTTTGTTGCTGTCTAGTTTCTTGAGTTCTTATATATTTTCGATATTAGCCCTCTGTCAGATATGGATTCGGTAAAACTCTTTCTCCATTTTGTAGGCTGCTACTTTGTTCTATTGTCAGTGTCCTTTGCCTTTACAGAAACTTTCCAGTTTCATGAGGTCCCATTTGTTAATTGAGTTTAGAGTTTGTGCCATTGGTGTTCTCCTGTGACAATGGGCTCAAGGCTACTTCATACTTTCTTTTCTATCAATTTCAGTGTACCTCATTTTATGTTGAGATCTTTGATCAACTTGGACTTTTTTTTTAATGTTTATTTATTATGTATCCATAAGTCTGTTCCTGTGTATGCCTGAAGGCCAGAAGAGGGCACCAGACCTCATTACAGATGGTTGTGAGCCATCATGTGGTTGCCGGGAATTGAACTCAGGACCTTTGGAAGAGCAGGCAGTGCTCTTAACCACTGAGCCATCTCTCCAGACCAACTTGGACTTTTTTGAGTAAAGTGATAGATATGGATCTATTTGTATTCGTCGACATGCCAACATCCATTTGACCAACACTGTTTGTTGAAGACACTTTTTTCCTTTGTATATTTCTGGCTTCTTTATCAAAAATCATAGGTATATGAATTTATGTGTAGGTCTTTGATTAGATTCCATTGATCAACCAGTCTGTTCTTATGCCAGTACCATGGAGTTTTTAATATTACAGCTTTGCACTACAGTGATGGTGATACTTCTGGAGGCTTTCTTTTTTATTGTAAAGGATTATTTTAGTTGTTTTTTTTGTCTTTTTTTCCCTTTATGAAGTTGCTTATTGTTCTTTCAAGGTCTGTAAAGAGTTGTGTGGGAATTTTTATTGCTTTGAATCTGTAGACTGTGTTTGGTAAGATGACCATTTTTACTAAGTTAATCCTTCCAATCCTTAAGCTTTCCATCTTCTGCTATCTTCTTCAATTTCCTTCTTCAACAACTTATAAGTTTTTGTCATACAGGTTTCATTTGCTTGGTTAGAGTTACTCCAAGGATTTTTTTTTTTTTTGGTAGCTATTGTGAAGAGTGTTTGTTTCTTAGCCCTTTTATCATTTGCATATAGGAGGGCTACCTTTTTTTTGGTTTTATCTTGTATCTAGCCACTTCAATAAATGTGTTTATCAGATGTAGGAGTTCCCTGGTAGACTTTTTTTGGGTCACTTATTTATTCTACCTTATTTATCAGCTGCAATACTTTGAAGTCTTCCTTTCCAATTTTTATCTACTTGATTTTTTTTAGTTGTTTTATTGCTCTAGCTAGAACTTCAAGTACTATATTGAATAGATAAGGAGTGGAAAGCCTTGTCTTATTTCTGATTTTAGTGGAAATGCTTTGAGTTTCTCTCCATTTAATTTGATATTGGCTATAGGTTTGCTGTCTGTGGCTTTTATTATGATCAGGTATATGCCTTGTATCCCTGTTCTCTTCAAGACTCTTGTCAGGCAGGGGTGTTAGATTTTGTCAAAGGCTTTTTCAGCATATAATGAGATAATAAAGTGGTTTTTTTTCTTTCAGTTTGTTTGTATGGTGGATTACACTGACAGATTTTTATATGTTAAACCATCCCTGAATCTCTGGGACGAAGCCTACTTGATCATGGCAGATAGTCTTTTTGGTTTGCAAGCATTTGAGATTTTTGCATCTTTGTTTATGAGACAAATTGGTCTGCAATTCTTTGTTGAATCTTTGTGTGGCTTGGGTATCAGGATGACTGTGGTCTCATAAAATGACTTTGGCAATGTTCTTTCTGTTTCTATTCTGTGGAATAATTTGAGTATTGACATTAAGTCTTTTTTGAAAGTCTGGTAGAACTTAATGCTAAAAATCTTCTTGCCCTGGGTTTTTTTTTTTGGGGGGGGTTGGGAGATTAATGATCATTTCTAGTTTCTTAAGGGTTATCAATCTATTTAAATTGATTACATGATCTTGATTTAGTGTTGCTAAGTGGTATGCATTGAAAAAATTATCCATTTGTGTATGTGTTTCCATATGATGGTGAGAATTGTCCTTTCATGATCTGTGAAGAATTGTATTGGAATTTTGATGGTGGTTGAACTGAATTGCTTTTGGTAAGGTACTCATTTTTACTATCTTAATCTATCCATGAGCATGGGAGATCTTTCCATCTTCTATTATCTTCAATTTCTTTCTTCAATATCATGAGTATTTGTGTCTTTCACTTGCTTCATTAGTCAATCCAAGGGTATACTACTTGAGGCTATTGTGAAAAGTGTTGTTTCCCTGATTTTTTTCTCCAATCCATTTGTCATTTGTATATATGGCTACTAATTTTGATGAGTTTATTTTGTGTTCAACTACTTTGCTGAAAGTGTTATATCAGTTGTAGGAGTTTCCCAGTGGAATTTTAGGTCACTTATATATACTATCATAGCATCTGCAAATAATGATACACTGGCTTCTTCCTTTCCCATTTGTGTCCCCTTTATCTCCTTCTTCAATGGTCTGTATTCTGTCAATTATATTTTAAATAAACACTGATTGGCCAGTAGCCAGACAGGAAGTAGAGGCAGGTCAATGAGAACAGGAGAATTCTGGGAAGAAATAAGTCCTAGTCTGTAGTTCTATCCCATCCACAGAAGAAGCAAGATGTTACTGCCCCACTGAATAAGATACCAAGCCATTTGGCTAGCACAGATAAGAATAATGGGCTAATATAAGGTGTAAAAGTTAATAAAAAGCCTGAGCTAATGGGCCAATCAGTTTATAACTAATGTAGACCTCTGTGTGATTTCTTTGGGACTTAACAATTGCGGGAACCAGGCAGGACAAAAACCTCAGACAACACTTCAATTCTATATTTAATAGCTATGGAGATAGTGGATAACCTTGTCTTATTCCTGATTTCAGTGGAATTGCTTTGCATTTCTTTCCATTTAAGATGATGTTGGCTATGGGTTTTCTGTAAACAGCCTTACTTCCTACTTTGCTTGAAACAGGATCTCTTATATTTGCACTTGCATACACTAGGTCACCTAGCCTCCAAGCTTTTATGGATTCTGCTGGCTTTGTCTCCCACTCATCAATAGGATATTTGGATTACAGACAGTTACTAGGCCTGGCTTTAATGTGGATTCTGGTGATCTCAATTCAGATACTCACATTTAAACAAAAAGTGCTTTACACAAAGTGCCACATCCCTAATCCATAGTTAATCTTTTTAAAAGGCTTTATTTTATGCCAGGCATTGTGACACACACCCTTCTTCAGGAGGCAGAAGCAGATGAATTCCAAGGTCAGCCTGTTCTACATAAGTTCCAGGTCAGCCAGGCTACAGAGTAAGACTTTATGTCAAAAAAAATCAACTCCCACACCAATGCAGCCAGTGAAAGCCATGATATTTCTTTATAATAATGGAGAATTAACTTGGGAAACTAACCTGAAGCAAGTTTGGCACTGCTGGTTATGATGAGAAGACAAAGGATGAATTCAAATAATGGAGAAGCACTCAAATACCGGACAATTTTTATTTGATAAATTTCATAAACGTGAAAAGACTAGAGATGTACAGTCAGTATGGTATGGTTATTGATGATCAGACACTGAAAGGATGACCATAGACGCTACACAGCCTGCGGCCAACACTCAACACTGCTGCCATGTCTCCAGTTACTCACTCCTCACAAGAATCTAGCACTTGCCACCACAAACATATTATCAGGGATGGTTTATTTTTTGTGGAATATCATTCAAGCTAGTTTGCATCAAATAGCACTTTAGTAATGCATCAATTTTATATAAATGATTCATTTTAAGGTAGAAATAAAAATGCCTATAAAGGGAAGCCAAAATAAATACAACATATATCTCTTTGGTTGGCTAATTTATACCTGCTTATATTCCAAAATGGACAGGGTATACACGAATATAGAAGATTCCTTTTCCCCCAGGCTCCAAACTTACTTTGAAGATTCTGTTTTTAGTTGTAAAGTTTTAGTAGCTTTAACCTCTGTCCAACAAGAGTCTCAAGCATCTCAGAAAAGTTCAGTTCCTGAATATTGTACAAGAGAAATTACCCTCAGCCCATTAGTAGTAACTAATGACAGGGCTAACCACAGGTTTTTCCATCGGGCAATTTGTCTAGCTACAAATCTCAGGATAGATTTGTCTCAGAATATTGCCCGGGCTTAGGTCAACTGAGAGTTTTTCTGCATTCCAGAGTTTCAGACCCAAAGAAAAGGTAGAGGCAACAAAACCATAAACTCTGCATCTCTCCTACCCCGCAGCAAACGTTGACAGCTGCAGTTCTCACTGGCTCACAGCTAACTCTGGGCGAGCCTGTAATGTTAAAGCCTGGTGGGGTGCTGACTGGCAACTATGCCAATTAACTTGAAGGCTAGACCATTATTTTCAGGTCTAGCCTTCAGATGAGGCAAACAGATTTGAGACCATTGGTAAACCAACAGTAACATTTGGCATTGTACTGTCCTTTGATAGAAAAAAAGAAGTTAGTTATTAATATTGACCTATCCAAAGACTTGGACAGAAATATGCAAGGGGAGTTCTTCTGGCATTTTGTAGTAAAGTTTTATCATATGAACAATAGCACCAGAATACTACAAAACCAAAAGCAAAACAAAGTCTCCATTGCATTATTGCATTCTTAAGTGAATACAAGAAAATCATGTTTTCGAGAATAGAAAATATTCTTTCCTGAAAGCAGTTGTTCTGAGCTACAAAGCAGAATGAGTATACCAGTGGAGGTCTTATTTGTTTACTGTGGTGTTGGAGATGAAACTGAGGAGTTCAAACACGTTAGCCGAACATTCCACCACTAAGCTGTTTATTCCCCAACTGTTATGTGGAATATAGGCTGGAGGTGTAGGTTTATGCTGGCATTTGAGCATCTCCTTAGCATGCATAAAGCCATGAATTTGATCCTCAGCACCACTTAAAAAAAAAAGAGGGCTGAAAAGATGGCACAATGGTTAAGAGTACTGATTGCTCTTTCAGAGGACCCGGGTTCAATTCCCAGCACCCACGTTGCAGCTCACAACTGTCTATATCTCCAGTTCTAGGAAATTCAACACTCTCACAGACATACACAGGCAAAACACCAATCAATGCATATAAAATTTAAAAAAATTAAGTCTTCTTAACTAAAAAGTGGTGAAAGCTCAAAATTACTACCATTCAATGCTAGGCCACATGTTGGCCAGCTTCTCATGGTGACTTTGTAGTACTCGGTCAATAATCAATGCCGTAAGACAAAGAAGGCATACCTATTCAATGTCATTTTGTTGTATTTATGCTGTCTAAGACATTCTAAGGGATAAAACATTTATTATCTTTCTATCATCTATTCCACTGAATGTGTATGTAATATATCATCTCTAGAATATGAATAAGAGTATTTCCAGAATAGGTCATAATAAATATAATTCTGTAATGTCTAAGTTAAAAAGGGCTATTTATGAAAATTAATATTCAGATAACTAGCCTTGCATTAGTGAAACATAAGCAAACAGTTAATCTGCAAACACAGACAGTCCTCATTACTCTGTGATTCTTGCCTTCCTAGCACAGACCTGAAGTCCCACTCATGTGAGGAGCAATGAGCAGAGAGCCGCAGGACAATCTCAAGCAATCACCATCTTCTCAGAGGAACTGACAAAAACAGGTGCACACAGAATCACATGCTCAGAACTAGGTGTTAGTTCTCTAGTAATCATTCACAAATCTTAAAAAAACTACTTCTACATAAAACAATTAACACTAATTTTCAGTGACAGAAATCTGCAAACCAAAATTTGAGATTCAAGAAATTAGGAATAATATATCTGATTAATCATCCATAGATACTAACTTATTGCTGATAAAATTCATATTTTTGCTCACAAAATTTAGCATCTTAAACTTTGTTTTATTTTCATTCAACAACCATATCTTACAATGAGAATGTAAGCATAATTCACTTTATTGTGGAAGTCTACTTTAAATTAGATAACATACAATAACCTAAAAATAACAAGATTCTTAACAAAAATCCTTTATTCTAAAGGCTGGTTTACAGAAAGTCAAGAGTAATCCTAAGTGGGCCATGGAAAGATTTTATGGCTTATATTTTAATTTGTATAATTCAATGTATTTGCAATATATAAACACTGTTCAACTTGTTTTTTTATTGATATATCTGAACTTTACAACATTGTTATAAAATTATGAACAGAGTCTTTGGAGAGGGAGCGGGTAATTGGGGAGGGGGTTAAATATATTAGCCAGGTTGAAGCATGCAAAAGATAAGACAGATTCAGTAAATCAATGTGAGATAATGATATCTAATTTACCCACTACAGATTTTACGAATTTGACTACAAAAATGTTAGCAAACATCAATTTGAAGTCTAGTGAATGGCTTTACCTCTGACTTGGACATGAGACGTCAAACTCCCTGTGCCCTTGTTAGATTAGCTTCCCTGGCTGTGTTTAGTTTCATTAAAGAAATCTGGGGTCGGTCCAAGCTTTCTACTCACACTGAAGAAGACAATGGTTAGAAATGTGCTCTCCATATTTGCTGTGACTTAAGAAGCACAAATGAATTAACAACACAGGTCACTGAAGGACCAAATTCCTTAATATTCATATTAACTTTCCCCATGAAAAGCTTCAAATATAATCTAATAAAAAAATAGAGTTCTCAAGGCAAATCTTTAGCATAATTTACAGAAGCAGATTTAAATAGAAGAGTCCCAAACCACACTGATCCTAAAAATACACATACCCAGGAGGCTGCCACTTTCTTCAATCTTGGTATTAAAGTACAGTTGCTCCAGCAAAGGCTGTCATGCCACCGGGAGTCCCATGAGCGAAAGGGACAAACCAAACAAAGAGATTGGAATTATCTCTTTACTCCCAAATTTTAGTATGCTCACATTCAAATGAAAGAGAATAGAGAAGGCCTGTTTCCTGCGGAACTCCAAGAAGCTCTCAACTGCTCCAGACATTTCAGATGGTAACTTCAGAGCCAGCGTGGCCTTTTATAGGATGACCCCAAATCTGAGGACAGGGGAACTTGTCCCCACAGAGTCCTCCTGTCCCTTAACAAGTAGATGAGTCCATTGGGGAGAGAGTCAAGATGCTCCTGTCATTGGTATAGAAAGGATCCGATGCACTCCACAACCTTAAAGTAACAATAAGAGAAAAGTTTGGCTCACCATAATCCACGGTTAGTTGAAAACAAACAAACAACAAACCAGAACCTAAAATGTGGGAACAAAATACAATTTAAATTTTAAAATAATCACCAATTTATTTCTAAATGCTAAAGAGTTCTTCAAATTAGCACTGAACCCTAGAGTATACAAACACTTGAGAAAAGTTATGCTATTTAGTTATCATACAGAAATTGGCCCAAATCTACACACTCACTTTCAGCACCAGTTTCTATAGGTAGTAAACATAAGGTGCTTTTGAAATCTTCGTCACTCAGTATGAAGTAAGTATACTATTAAGAATTATACACATCCAGGTGCTAGAAAGATGAATGCTGGGGAACTGATAAAGGGTCTGCAATGCAAACACAAGAACTTAAGTTTGGAACCCCAGCACCTACATAAAAAGCTGAGCATGGCTGTGGGAGCCTGTGATGCCAGCACTGGGCAGAGATAAGCAGGTTCCACAACAGGCTCACTGGTGAGCAGCCCTGGCAAACTGTGAGTACTGGGTTCAGTCATGACTTGCCTCAATAAACACTGGGAGGACAACCGGGGAAGGCACTGACATCCACCTCCAGTTTCACATTAATTTTCTCCATGAAAAGTTTCAAATAATAATAATCTAATAAAAAATAGGTTTCTCAAGGCAAATCTTTAGCAGAACAATTTATAAAAGCAGATTTAAATAGAACAGTCTCAAACCACACTAATCCTAAAAATACACATACCCAGGAGTTACCCCTTTCTCTCTCTCTCTCTCTCTCTCTCTCTCTCTCTCTCTCTCTCTCACACACACACACACACACACACACACACACACACACAGAGAGACACAAATAACAATGTACATATACACCACACACACACACACACACAAACACACACACCCACACACAAATAGCATAAAGTAAAAAACAAAAACAGCAGCCACAAAACCCCATACATTCAGTTTCATTGAAAATCAAGTCAGTTTGTATTTTGATATTACAGAAAAAAAATTCTTACCTACTAAAAGCCTAAGAATGAATCATTCATATTATCAGTCACTTTCGGGTATAAATTCTACTCTAAGGATTTCAGCTTAATCAGCCTGCATGTCATAAATGGTTAGCATCAGAAGACACAGAAGATTCTTTACTAGTCTGAAGAATTAACTACTGGCTGACTGGCAAGGCCTTAAGCTAAGCAATTCAATATATAATATTCACTTGCAGATGTTACTTTAAATTAGCTGGAATTAACCTAAGATGAAGTAAGAACTCCACAAGAAGTCTGTCATGCTTAAAACACATGCCCTTAGCCCAAGGACAGTATCAAAATTACCAAGTAATTTTATAAAAACTGAAAGCGTATAACTTTAAACACATAGCATGCACCTCCTGCCAGGGTCTCCACCTTCCCTAGACAGGGTTAAAGCTAGAAGTCCTGACTCATTTGTATCCAGCATCTTGTTTCCCAGTGACTCTCTCTGCATGTAACTTAAGTCAGTGACCAAGTGAACACACTGACAGAAAGTAAGCATAGTAGAGACTAACAGTAGTAGTCTCATCTTCATATTTAGAGAAGCCTGCTACCCTCACCTTGACTTAAGGAAAGTCTTGTTCACAACTCGGTCAATCACTGAGAACTTAAGCTGGCAGGTATTAGGCAGCCAACAATTAGAAAGTAAATCAAAGTGAGAATATGAACACGTCTCACTGAGTACATGGGAGACAGTGTCCCTTTAATTCTAACTGCCTACACTCTAATGCAATACAATGTCCAACTCGAATCTGCAAGACTCTTACATTTGTTTTTCCTCTTCAAACACTGCTTACAGAGAAAAAATTATCAGGCAATGTATCTTTTGTTTTTCATCTTTTCAAAGCACACGTGCACTCACTTTAACAAAATATTAAACACCTGAAACATCTAAGAACTAATAACTTCTTTCTTCCCCTCACACTCCCCTTCCAGGACCACCAACATGTTAGGCAAGTGCTTTGAAATTAACTATACCCTATCCCTCTATTACTTTTGAATTTTGAGACAAGGTCTCTCTAAGTCATCTAGGAAGGCCTTGAACTTGCAGTCCTTTTGCCCCAGCCTCTCAAGTGCTGAGATTACCAGTGTATACTACTATGATGGTTAGTATTAAACCTTGATCCTCTGGAACTCACAGTACTCTCAACCACAGATCCATCTCTCCAGCCCTGAGATTCCTATTGCTATAAATAAGTTGCCAAATATTTTATTTTTTGAAAGAGAATAATACGTTCATAACACTTATGTAATACTTTCATAACACTTATGAAACATGTCTTCCATATCAGGTTCTGGTTGAGTTGTCAAGTGGCGTTCCAGGCCCGCAAATAAATTTACCCTGTTTCGCCAGGTAAAGCCAGCGGACTCACTGCTATCTGCAGCTGCAGGTCTTTCTGTCCTTTCACAGGACACTCATCTGCAGCAAAGGCTAGGCAGTAAAATGTCGCACCTGCTGATATGGTTGG
This sequence comes from Myodes glareolus, assembly GCF_982192425.1. Taxonomy (NCBI): domain Eukaryota; kingdom Metazoa; phylum Chordata; class Mammalia; order Rodentia; family Cricetidae; genus Myodes; species Myodes glareolus. The sequence continues at coordinate 47,331,719 of NC_142045.1, forward strand.
GACTACACCTTCCTATGACTCGCTCCAGCATTCTTCCAACAGACGTACATGGGGTCTCTCCTGGGAAACAGCACATGGAGTCCAAGCACTTGACACTTGTATGTGCTTCAGCAAGCTGCAGAAGAATATAAGTTAGTTATTCATACATTTGGACTTCATAAAACCATTATGAAATCAGAACAAGCATTTTAAAACAAAGTGACTGATACAAACATACATGGCTTACTATAATATGGAAAGTACAGAATTCTTTGGTGTACACTCATAAATTTAAACATTTAAAAGCCATGTGTCCTAATAAGAAACCCAGTTAAATAATGGTATAAAGATGAGTAAATAGGTATTTAAGTCTGCAAAAATTTATTATTTTATCACTTAATCTGCTATGGTCAATTTGGTTTATATCAATTACAACTCTAATTCATCCTGCAGTTTGCTTAGGTGAAATGTCTCTGCAATTATGATTCAAGAATAAATGCCCAGCAACTGAGAACAGTGGAGCATAAACTATCTTGAAGACTGGGAATTATCTGGCAGGATGTATACCGTCTGCTAATAACTAAGATCAACAATACAGTAAGCACTTCAGTAGTGTTTCTTCTGTGCCAGGAACGATGCCCAGCACACAGTGAGTCTCAGCTGCCCTTTCAGGTTTTAAGCTGTGCTGAACAACTCTAAGGTGCCATCCATACCTATTATCAAGTTATCTTTTTAGTATTGAATAGGTGGCACTGGATTGAAATTTGTCAAGCAAGTTACTAGGACTATTAAGATTTAAAGTTGAATTTATTAAATTTCTAAGATTTATATTGATTTAGCAATAAATAGGCTAAGCAAGATAATTCAACCCCATACTACTAACATTAATTAATTATTACATTGAGGGTAAATGGTCTGACTATATGGCTGAATGAATCCCAACCCTGTTGTATTCTTTTTTCTTCTTCTTCTTCTATTTGTTCCTTCTGTCAGGATCTCATTAGGTAGCTTGGAACTCAGTGAATAGACCAGGCTAGCTTTGAAATCACAAAATCCATCTACCTTTATCTTTTGAGTGCAAATTAAAAGAACTTATTTGAATTTATTTTCCTTTATGTATACAATGTCCTGTATTAGGAAGAAGGATAAAATAAATTTGGTAAAGTTCTCATTTACAAGGTTGGGAATCACCATGCGCCATGTGAGGCATGGTAAAAGAAGACACTGTGGAAACTCACAATGGACAGAGACACACATATGAAATGTAAATAACCTGATATTCTGAAAGCAAGCAAATGGTGGAGTCCTATAATATTCTTGTATGGAGTCCCTGCTCAGTCCAAGTGGTGGGAGTAGAACAGGGTTTCTTGTTTTCCAAGTGCCTGGTCACACCCAAACCCTGGGCTCTGCTAAGCACTGAGAAAACAAACCTCATATATTCTTTAATTAACACATTGTGATTTAGGACTTAGTTTAATGCACTACTACTTTAATTGTGTTCTGTGAGATATTTACATAAACATTTCATTTTAAAAAGGAGAGGTGTTCCTTTGGCCAAATTGGTAGCTTGAGAAACACTAATTCAACGAAGCTTCAAACAGACGAATGTGCTTAAGCCTCAGCTGGTGCAGTCTAAGCCCACCATTCTGATCATACTCTTTTTCCTCCCCAAACTCCTCATACATCCTCCCCACCTCCCTACCCACCCAACTTCATGTTCTCTCTCTCCTTCCCTCTTTCTCAAAAAAACAAAAACAAAAACCCAGTAGGGCAAAAAATACCAAAACAATACAAGTATACACATACACGTACGTACGTACACACACACACCCACACACACACCATGGAATCCATTTTGTGTTGGCCAACTACTTAAGGAACTGCTCCATTACCCCCCACAATGTACAAAGAACCAGGAATCATTCACTACAATAGAAATAATATAAATGTACAACGGAGGAATCTGGGTAATGCTGGCTTAGGTAACAGGCTCTCATCAGTTTAGGCTTTGCTGACTCCTGTGCTCCCACATGCTCATGCTGAGGCAAAACACTGGACTCAAGCTTCTTTCTTGATGGGAGGATGTTCCCTGATAAGCTCCTGTGGGCCTGGTTAAATGTTACTATCTCAACCCAATGGGAAGGAATCTCTCTGTATTGTTTACTGTTTTGCAGTATCCCTTGAATGGTAGAAACCCTGTAAGTCAACTGAGAAGGCACCATGGCAGTTCTGAGATGAAGCAACCCTGCACTCATCTAGTGAGGTAAGGGTAAGGGAAAGGTGAAAGATCAGCACAGCAGTGTGCGGCACAGTGAGACTGGCGACTCAATGCTAACCCGCAAAGACTATCACCGGGTATGAACTAAGTGTTTCTGACCTGGGAGAGACAGAGTTAAGAAAAACTTTGGAGCATTTTTAATCACAGGCATAACATCATTTTTATCACAAGCTTAACAGTATTGGTACTTGAAGGACAGGATATTAAAAAAATAAAAGAACCTAAAACCTGATCTTTCAATACTTTATTTAGGAAGTACTGAGCTATCCCAAGAACTAAAGAGGAAGGGTCTTGTCTGGAACTTCAAGTTTAATGTCCTACATTTTGCTCATAGCTGCTATTCAGCCAACTGACCAGGATTCCCTGAAAGTCACATCCACAGGCCACTTGCATGCTAGCGTCCATCTATGAGAAAAATAACGTTTGCATCTGCATCTGGCTTTAGGTATCTGTCTTACATCACATAAACCTATGGCCAACTGTTAAATCCTAGACACCCAAGAGAGCAAGTGTTTCAAAACTAGTATATAACCCTTTTCAGGTTATCTAGTGAATGAAAAAAGCACCCCCCAAAGAAACAAAACAAACAGTAACGAGAAAAATTCAGGTGCACTGTAAACGCTGACTACTGCACAGCTCTCTACAGACCCCTCTCCAGCAAACCACCACACTTGGTCACTTTCCTAGAGGAACGCCACCTATCTCCATATCCAGGAAGTAAGAGCTAAGCAGAGAACCTAGAGTTACCGCAGCAAGTGTAATGGGGGTGGGAATGCAGTTTCAATTCATTCAATGTATAAAGAGGGGAGACATTTTTTTTTTAGGATTTATGGAATCACAAAAATTAATGGTGTGAGATCTCATCTGGTTGTATCAAGAATTAGCTCTGCGTATAGCAGACATCTGATCATTAGTTAGTAGGTCACACTCTTCTGTTATACCCGATTCCAGGTTCCTAGGCAACATCCCTTGACTTCACCCCACAAATACTCAACATGGCTATGGCTGGCTAGTGAAAAATATCTATTTTTATAGATTTTGACTTCTGATATAAATTCTGACTTACTCTCCTTGCTTCCACATCAATGGAATTAATATATATTATATTAATATTATATTATATTAATATATATATATTATATAATATTATATTATATATATATATAATATATATATATAATATATATATAATATTATATATAATATATATGTATAAACAAACAACACACACACACATATACCTTGTCTAGACTTAAGGTTTGTTTTCAGAAAAATGTTTTCTTTTTGATGTGAAGTCAAAGATAAAAAAATTATTGCTGAATTTCAAATTTTGTTAAAAATTACAAATTCCCTAAAAAAAGCAAGAGCTTTCTCTTTTCATACAACAGTTAGGAATGGCTCAAGATGGCTGGCCATCTTATTCCAAAACTCCTGGATCCAGAACCTGTTTCCAGCTTACAGTTTTCTTAGTCACCCTTCAGTTCTCTCCTCTAAGTAAAACAAACAACTCCAAAATGATAAAACTTTGAAAGACATTTACAACATAAATGAAATATCTCTATGTTGGCTTGGGAGTTTTCTAGAGAGGTATTTCTATACACGTTGCCTCATTTCAACACAAAAATAAGCATATAATTAAAAACTACATTGACTAGGAGCTGAGGAGAGAGCACAGCAGGCAGAGTTTGCTGTGCAAGCGTGAAGACTGTACTAGAGTCCCAGAGCCCATAGAAACGCCCTAGGGGCAGCAGCTTGTCTGTAACTCCAGCACTGGCAAAGTAGAGAAGGGTGCCTTTTCCTAGAGTAAGCTGGCTGGCTAAATCAGTTGAAACAGGTAGTGCCAGATAAAATAGAGAGGGAGGGAGAAAGAGAGAGGGAGGGAGAAAGAGAGAGAGAGAGAGAGAGAGAGAGAGAGAGACAGAGAGACAGAGAGACAGAGAGACAGAGAGACAGAGACAGTCAGACCCACCCTGCTGGATAAAGTAGAGACAGACTGAGGATAACCACCAGGATTGGCCTGGGCCCGCTACACACGAATACGCCTAAACACCCCAAGACACATGCACACATACTCCACATATGCACACACACCACACATATGCAAAAATAAAAATATATGAAAAACTGTATTATTATATAAACATTTTAATAATTGATTTATTCCTAGTTTCAGAGGAGACTGGAGAGCCCTTTTATATAAATAATATATTTATTCAACTGGTTCTTTAACAATATATGCTGGGAATTTAGTTTGGTTAATGAAGAGCATCAGTATTTGTTAAACACTAAAATTCCCTAATATAATGGAAAGAGTAAGTTCATTCATATTTTAGGTGAAAAGGAGAAGCTTGACTTATAAATTCCAGGGTTTCATGGATCCCAGGCTGACCTTGAACTCTTTCCTGAACCTTCTGACTCCATATCCCAAGTGTTAAGACTGATGTACATGCCACCATGCCCAGTTTACGCAGTGGTGGGACTGTGCTCAAGGCTTTGTGCAGGCTAGGCAAGCACTCTACCAACTGCGCTACATCTCCAGTCACCCAACTATAATCTCTTGAAACATAACAAAGTGAAAATTTAGAATCCATTTAAATTTCTTCTGAATTACTACTGTTACTGGTACTACTACTGATTGAGAACCAATTAACTGTCTTCACGGAGGGCAATTTGCTAAAGGAATCTCACTTTAAGTCTCATGGAATAATTCATATTTTTCAAATTACTGTATATGTTCTTTGATCAGATTTATATTCTAAAAGGCTTTGTCTTCAGGTTTCTTTATTTGCTTATTCTAGATGAGACTACAGGGTCTTCTTAAACAGAAGTCACAATAAAATGACAATTAAGGAGAATGAGAATGACTGGTGTAGGATTTATAAGTACTACAAACCAAAATGTCCATATCCTAATTATACCTAGAAGTAGCTTGGATTTATTCTTCAAAAGAGGAGCAAACTATTCTCATAAAAATTAATACTTTTAAGATTTACTTATTTCATATGAGTGTTTTGCCTGTATTTATGTATGTGTGTGTACCATGTACATGTCTAGGGATGGTTGTAAGTTACCATGTGGGTGCTGGGGAAAAAACCCAGGTCCTCTGTAAGAACAGCAAGTGTTCTTAACCACTGAGCCATCTGCAGCCCCAACAATTAATGTTTTTATAGAGTTACAACTATGAAAATGTATGGAAAGACACCTCTGTTAAATGCCAGTTAATGGAAAGCCAGTCACTCAGTCTAAGCACACTTGCTCATTTGATTATTCAACTCCAAAAAGAGGAGGACTTCAGTAATTCAGTGTCTCTATTAAAATGTATAAAATTACACAATTACAACTTAAAAGGAGGCAATGGTTTGAAAATGATGAGGTATGACATACTTTCAAAACAAGTGGAAAGGAATAACTTCTGGACTGTGAGACAACAGGCTGTGAAAACACCGTATTACGACAGAATCTGAAGTGAAGCGTGATTCATTACTGTAACTCCAAAGAAATATGAATAAGAAATTCAGGGATAAACACGAAAAATGAAGGGATACAAACAAGGAAAAGAATGAAGCCAAAACAATGGATGAGGACCAGGGAAGAATCAGTACAGTGGAATGGAAATGTGATGCCCATTCTCCATGGCATACCCCAAACATGAGAATGCAGTATAGGAGTCCCCAGGAAGGCCCAACAAAGTACTACCTAGTGCACGCAACAACTGTCCTGCTGGCTGCAAGCCTCAGCTAGCAGGTGCCTACTGTCCTCCCCTCTGTGCTGGCTTTCAGCAAATTCATATGCTGAGCCGACTGAACCCTTATCTTCTTCCATCTAGAAGGACAGAAAAGCAGTAAGTCTCATATTCAGAATAATACTCTCACAGCACATAGTTTAAACTCAAAGTTGATCTACAATCTGTGGGGCACAGACGTAAGTTCACATAACAGCACAGTTACTGTCACAGGACAGAGAGAACCAAGGAGCTTCTTGGAGAATATAGCAAAGCATATGATATGAAGACAGTGCAAAGCTCTTAGAAGCACACAGCCTAGTAAAAGCCAAGTTTCCTTTGGTTAAATTCTATTTCTTCTGTAAAACTCAGTGTCACCAAGACTTAGCATTTGTTCTCTCATCTGCACTCTCACCAAGTCACTGCTCTACTTTTAACTGGGCTGAAGAGTAGAAGGTCACATGACCATAAACAGCAGATGTGGAAAGAGGGGATAACTTACTTGTTAATAAAATTAAGTTGAACTATTTCTTTAGGGAGTTTCAACTTACAAAAATATTTATTTTTTATGTGTATGAGTGTTTTGCTTGCGTGTATGTATGAGCCTGGTGCCTGTGGAGCCAGAAGAGGGTGATGGATGCCCTGGACCTAGAGTTACAAATAATTGAAACACCGGGTGAGTGCTGGGTACTGAACCCAAGCCCTCTCCATAGCCAGCAAAGGTCAACTTGTTTCTGTCTGGATTTGGCTGAGAATAGTATCTTCTTATTGTTTTTCTTTGCTGCTGATTTGAAGTGAACAGTACAGAAACATCCATGTATTAAGTAACAATCCTAGACTCCTAGGAAGGGGAACATACAGAGATGTGCCTATTGCAACGAGAAGGAGCAAAGTGTGGCACAGTGTTCAGGCCAGCTGTGAGGAGAGCAGTAGACTCTTCTTCAGTGACATCTGACCCAAAGGTCCTGTTTTCATGGTAATCTTTCCGAGGAATGTTAATGTTACTAATTTATTACAATATTATAATACCTGGGGCCTTATTGTACTTTTCTTTCCTCATTCTTTTATGTTTACGATTGCTTTTTAAAAAAGGGGTTGCTTTAAGACAAAGTATGTAAAACTATAAATTCATAAGAATATGATTAATCATATTGTAAGTTATCATCCCTTAACAAGAGCTGGCCTGTGTTCTTTTATATAATAAACTCTTCTATTGGCAGATCCTCAAATATAAGATAGATAGCCACTGATTATAGAAAATCAGCTATTCAAAAAAGTAAGGGATACATATTTGCCTCAACCAAAAGTAAAAATCAAATCTTCATTACAGATCTTGTAAATATGAAAAATGATTTACCACTCATTTGCTATATATAATTATTGTAGCTATCATTCAAAGAAAAATACCTGAAAAAAAATTTAAAACTAGGAATAAAAACACAAAAAGGTTAGTAAAACTTTAAAACACCTTTTAAATTATAAACTCATATTACCTGACAGTTAAATAGTGTTATATTAAAGCTATTCATTTGATCAAGTGAATACACACAAATCAGAACTTTTGAGAATAAAAAATAATTTAAAATACACATAATTGTCAGACTGGTGGCATATCCCTTTAATCCCAGCATTCACGAAGCTGAGACAGGTGCATCTCTGTGAGTTTGAAGCCGGCCTGGTGTACATAGTGAGTTCTAGTACAGCCAGAGCCCCTGTTTCAAAACAAACAACAAACAAACAAAAATCAAAGTTATAGGATTTTGGCTTTCATTTCCTTCTATCTTGAAGCTATTTTTTTTTTTTTGGGTAAACTTCCAAATTGGCATGGCTGTGGAGGTAATAGTTAAATATAAGATATATAAAATATATATTTTAACTTATAGATGCAGTAAAGAACAGCAAAGATATAAGATACTTATGTAGCCACTGTAGTATACAAAGACACACACACACACACACACACACACACACATGTATTTATATCACAGATTAAGGCAATACAAAAACATAGGCAACTCTTACAAGTTATTACAACTTAGATTTAAACTTCATGATGACTTTTTAAGTACCCAACATGCAGGAGCACAAACATGACTATGAGAACATGCAGAAGCATACACAAATGACTATGACAAGCAGAAGCATTAGAATTATGTTAGAAAAATAGGTGTGAAATATGTAAAAAGATACAGTTCTCTGTCCTCATGTTCAATTTCCATCTGAATTTTCTTTTTGAAGAAGAATGGAAGTCATTTTGAAATTTTAATATATGTATTAATTAAGGTCAAATTAGAGACAGAGCTGTGCTAACAAAAATGCTTGACTATTGATGCATCTGCCCATCTTTTGAATATTATTTAATTGACCTTTGCATGCATAAGGGTTACAAGGGTCTACTCCTCCTCTACCTAAGTTTGCTCAGCTGATTCCTTGCCCTCGGCAAAGGCTGCAGTGCGATGAACTCGTCACTTAAAGCAACTGTGTTGGAGTACATCTATAAGTGGACAGAAAAGGGATGGGACACACACAAGTCAGTGAGCTGTAGTCATCATTTGGGAGACAGATACAGGACAAGCTTTGTAAATACCAAACACCTGTTCCCACAAGAGCAGGAAATACGCACGGTATGCACACAACTGGTATTTGTAGATTGCACGCCTTAAAAAAATTCTTATTCTGAAGAAAAAAAAAGCACTTAGAATAAATGCTGACAGCCCTCCCTTTGATGTGACTTTTCTTGTTATATTTGATAAGCAATGAGGCATCTGACAACTTAGTAGCCATTTCTGCATCATCTGAAGTCGGAAGGGACAGTAGAAGCTGAAGTGATTACTGCTTACAGGAAAGGAGTAAAATCACATTTGTGATATAAATGACATATACTGTCACAGCATAAGAAGAAAAGAGAAGAAAAAACACAAAATGACAGCAACAGGCTAGAAGACCCATGAATAGAAGTAAAACTTCCCTTCCTTTTCCCAAATGAGAACCAGAAAATCTCATTTATCATTGAATACTAATTTATATAAAAAAGGGAAAATTATTATGACTTCACATATGATAAAATAATTTAGTGTAAATTCCCTTTTTAATAAATTTTAACTTATGTTAAAATAAATATATGGAATATTTTTTAACATAAGTAATATCATACCTTTTGGATCAGTAAGCAATCCCTATGAAAATACACTTGAAGCTTTCAAACCATAAAACAATGTAGGACAAATGCAAATAAATGTTATTATGTTGTTACTCAACTTTTTGGGGACATATACTATAGATTACAGGGTGAGACAAACTATTCTCCATAAAAATCTAGAAAAGTGAAGCTTGAGCAAAGGTTAATCACATATACTTCTCATGCTGAGAAGCTGAGTTCAGTTCCCAGCACTCACTCTGGGGGTTCACGAGCACCTGTAACTCCATCTCCAGGAGATCCAACTCCTTCTTCTGGCCTCCACTGGCACTGAAATCACGTGCACACACCCCCATACTTATACATACGATTGAAAATTAAAAACAAAATCTTTTATTTGAAAAGCCTAAACAAATATAATAAACATTTTAACATAATACTTTGACTATATTTATGTCTGAAGATTAAAAATAAGATAAATCCTTCTGATATAGATTTAAATAACATATTGTAGAATGGAATTCCGTTTCTGCTCATGCACATATACATACAGGCAGACACAAAAATCATGTAACTTTTCTCAGCACCATTCAGAAATCAGTATGACAGAGTAATATTCTCATCCTCACCATTTTATACTGCACCAAATACACATTCACTAGAATTATATAGCCAAACTAAGAAAATGATAAGTAAATGCTGAAGTGACCAATGGAACCACTTCTTTAGTACTCATGTACTTAAACATACTTTCATTTAATCCTCACTGCAAAGGAAATGAAAGATATTTCTATAATAATTTCACTAATGAGAAATTGAGGCTAGAAGCTTTAGTGCTAACATGTGGCATAGCTAGTAGCTAAAATGGTACTGGTCCCCAAATATCATATCCCTAAAGGTCACCATACTTAATGTCTGCTGTAGTTTAAGGACATGCTATACACCTTAGCCATAGCTAGCCTATGTAATACTGTGGCATTTGAAGAGGATTTAGTACTATTATCATCTGGACATAACTTGATAGTTTGATATTTAAATTATAATTACTAGCAGCCATAAAAATTAATAGAAAAAGAAAAAAAATTAAAGTAACAGACTTAAAACTACCAGAGATGCTCTGCTATAGGAATAGGTGTTTTCCAACAGAAGAAATCTGTAATTGTAGTTACATCACTAACTGTTCCCACAGGAGCACTGAGTATGAAAGTGCGCACCTGTGCCTTTTCTGTACTTGTTGGATGAAGGTGTCGGTCAAACACTTTCTTCACAACATCAAGGAGCAGACAAGTAACAACCATGAGGAGTATGGCAAACCACACTGGTCCACTTGACAGGAGCTGAATAAATACAAAGTACATATTCTGGGAGCCCAAAAATGGCCTGCAAAGAAAGATAGTAGACTCATTAAAAGCAAATACTGGCTATGCATAGAATCACATGCCAGTATTCTAAACACATGCAAGAGTAGGCAGAACCCTGGGTTTGAGGCCTACACACAGGGAGATGTTGTGTTAGAAACAAACAAGTGAAATAAAAACTTAACGAGTTAAATCAAGACATCAGCAAAACTTAAATAACTAAAATAACAATTTTAAGAGTGCCAGGAAAATTTTCTAAATTGAAACTGGAAAAACTTAAATAAACTAATGAAATATAGACTAGATTAAAATGTAAAATCCAGTTTAATTATTTTTAACAATTATATTTTTTATTAATAGGGGAATGGCAAACTATTAACTAGATCACCCTAGTTTCCTGACACGTTATAAAAAGAATAATGAATACTAGACTAATGTAGACTACAGAAATAAGAGGCCAAGAAATAATGCGCGAGGAAGTACTTTCTCCTGACTACAAAGGAAACACTGGGACGGGTAGAGCGCTCGCTGTGTAATACTGACAACTTGGACTTTCCTGGAACCCAGGAAAGGAAAACATGAGAACTGGTGCTGCAGAGTTGTCCTCTGATGTCCACAGAGCTGTCTGACAACAATGGTGACGATGACAATGACGACAACCACTACCACCACCACCCTCCTGATTATCCAAATCTCAGACTGAATGCTAGGTTTTTCTTTAAACACACACAGAGATGCTACACCATGGTATTATGAAGGTATTCTTTTTGGGTGTTTGTATGTATCAACTTCTAGAGACTATAGGGAATATAGAAACAAATAGGGCAAGGTTTACAGACAAACAATATGCATACGTGTGCTCTTTTGTGGCCCTTTTATGGAAGGTAATGATCAGTCAATTCAAGTTGTTTGAGCTTACCTTTAAAAAGTTTTGCCTGGTAAGTGGACCTAAGGTACAATAGACACATGTAATGTATATGCTTTCCAAAAGAAAGGTACCAGTTGACCATCACTTACCAAAAAAATCTTAGGGAAGCATAATTGTTAATCTTTCAAAAAGCCTACTAATGATCTACATTTAATGAAGATGAAGCATACTATTAACCTTTGAGAGAGATGTTATCAATAAAAAGCTAATGGGTTTTTATGACTTATTACACACATGAGAAAATAATTTAAAATTAATATGATTAGTATAAAGAATACTACTTATGAAGTCAGACAAATGGCTTATGGCCTAGTTTTCTTCTGCTTTCACCTTTGTGACCAAGAGGCTCAGTTTTCATGTAGAAAAATGAGGACAAAGATCAATTCAAAGGAATGAGCTCACCAGCATAGTTTCTAAGTACTACTAGGAGCAGAATTTGGTCATCAAGGAACCCACCATAGTAAATGTTCACTATAGTTAAATCAATATAATTAAGACATAGTGTAATCACTCACCAGAGAATCCCACCATAAAACAAAGAAAATATAAAATAAAATATAATAGATCCCCAAGTAACAAGATGGTTGATCCAAGTCCAGAAATGAGTTTCCAAAGCCATCTAAAAAAAAAAATGTGTTTTAGCAATATAAAATAATTCAGTTTAACTTCTAGATAAAACTTAAGAATTACACATATCAATTATAGATGTCTAGAAGTTCCTATCCCCATAGCACAGTTCCTTAGAAGACACAATATTAATAAGAGTCTTCACAGGAAATAGTGTAGTATTTTCCTTCTGAGGGAAAGCAGTATTAAATATCATGTAATGATATTACCTTAACTCCAAGGCACAAAATACACTGTGCTATTTTAGATGATATACAGTGAAGCAACATTTCAGAGATTTGCAATCAAAACTATATGAAACTTTCGAACAGAGAGGAGAATTTTTAGACCCATTTAAATGACTGATTAAAATTTAGTGAAACCATGTACTGTAAAAAACCAAAAGGGAAACTATATATGGATAGCTAAAAGGTGAAGTAAATGAGATATACAGACAAAGTATGCACAGGTTTCTAATGTGGTGGCATACCTTTACTGTGACCGTAATAACCATGACTGTGAAGACCAAAGTACCAAATGTCCAGTTTCCAAACATCTAAACACAAGGAACAGACTAATATGTTATATATATATTATCATGATGTTAATTCCACTGTAATACAAAAGTAATTTTACTCTTTATAAAAATTTTCTGATTTAAGACAGATATATACATGAACTCTGACAATATTAATAAAGTTACAAATATGAAGACAACAAGAATGAGGCCTTGTTATGGTAACTATTCTGGATAATGACCCTTTGGATAATATCAGAAATTCAAAGACGGGTCAGAATTCAGTGCTGTGTATCAGATTGTTTTTACTTAGGATGATATAGATGTGATTGCTTTGTTCCTGTCCCCCTGCAAAAATGGTAATAAAACCTTGCTTGACCCACAGTTATTTTCTGAAACATTTCCAACCAGAAGTTAAAATAGAAAATTTGCTATCATGTGTCTGGATAAAAAAAAAAAAAAAACAAAAAAAAAAACTTAGTAAGCCAAAAAAAAAAAAAAAAAAAAAGGCCAGTGGAACTATTCCTCAAATGATTCCATATAAAAATTGGAATGTATCTGTAAGTAATTCAGAAGTATTTTTTTGTCTTTATAGACCAAACTTACAAAGTCCATCAAACAGAATCCCAAAAGACTATCATGATCTTATTTCCATATTAAGACCATAAGTATGCGCTTATATGAATTTAGTTTACAAAGCAGTCATAATCTTGACACTCATTTAGACTTTTATGTAAAAGGCTGACTTGTTTTTTAATGTATACATGTCTATAGTGATTACCTGACAAATTACTTAAGCTCCTGACTTCTTATATCATTTGTAAAATGAGGGTAAATCTCACAGATGTTAGTAAAATTTAAAGTATCCAAAAAGGATAAAGTTTCTAGAACTTAAAAGGTGAATGGTAAATAAATGTGATTAACAATGGAGCATCAATTAGCACTCCTTTATTTGAGGGTACCTTGTCGTCTACCAAGAAGATACAAAATGTAGAAATCATATTGAACCAATGCTTCTTTCTCAATCTTTTAAATATGCAGACTTAGAAGTTCTAAAATCAATTAGTATCAACTGAAATCTTCGAGTGGCAGTGTCTTCAGGAATATGGTGGCAAGTACTCTGATACAGGCAGGCAACTTTGACCTCTAGTAAGAACTCCATGTCCTAATCCCGAGGATCGGATTTTACTTAAGACATGCTATGCTGTATTTCCCTAGAAAGAGGGCAGACAGCATTTTGCTTGTGTAAGTCACACTTGGTGACTTCTTTGGAGGGTGAGGAGTAAGCTCATAAAGACCAGGTCTCTGCACGTTGACATCCCATTCAACTACAGGCAAGGCAGAAGGCATCTGGGGGTCAGGCTACAGAAGTGACTTATACATATTTATCAACATTTTAATATTTTTTAAGCATTCTCACTTTTTTTTTTTACCTGGCCATTTCCAAGCAGAGATGTATCTTTCCCCACAAGAAAATAGGATCCAAAAAAGAAAATGAAGGCATGGCTGAAACCCAGGATGGTCCAGTAAAGAAATGCTTTAATGCTCAAGAGACGGTTTTTACTAATGTCCCTATAATTATTTTTAAAAAGAAAAAGGAACACATTAGGATTAATTTTTTAATTTTCTAGGCAATTAATTTAAACTGATAATTTAAACAATAGAATTTTAAGATGACTAAAAATATCAGCATAAAGAATAAACCTAAATTTGCAAACAATCATTTCTAATAATTTATAACAGCTCAGAGTTCATATACCTTTTCATTTGATAATAACAACACAAGCACAGTACTTCAGTGTGACTGTGAAAAACCTGATTATCTGTATCATAGTCTGCTCCCATCAGTCTCTGCCATGATCATCTCTTAGTGAGACAAGCTGGAGTCAGCACCAAGGTGCCTCATCATCTTCATTGAGAAGTTAACCGTTATGGGAATAGCAGACTGCCATGAGTTTCCTGGTAAACTAGAGAAAGCTACTCTACACCAGAACTGGCTATGTCTCTGACTGGCTGAGGATAGTGGCTGGGCCTGACAGACTCGACATCTCTAGGTTTTGGGGGAGTTCTGAAAAAAGCTGTAATTATTCTCCTTCATTTGCATGTTAACACTAATAAATTATCTAATAGTAGAACATAAACAATTTTTAGGAACTCTCGATGCTATTAACAAGCGAGTAACTTCTCTTGTGTACGAGGAGTAGAATACTGTGGACAACAGTCCAAGGGTGGAAGTGTTTACTCTTAAAAACACCAGAAACTTATGGAAAATTTCCTTTTAATACTGAAACACTTTAAGCCATGCAACAATTATGCTTTAGTATTTATACCAAGACACTCCCTATACACATCTGATGTTAGAAAATACATACCGATAGAGGGTAGGCTTACTCTGTAACACATGAGGGTCTATATGTTGTTCCAAAAGACTATATATGAGAACAGGCAGGGAAGTAAAACAGATATTGTACAAAGTCAGGTACACGCTGTCATACAGTGTCTAAAAAGAGAAATAAATTGGAGGGATTTTGAGATTCTAAGTTATTTCTATTACACATATAATAGTGGAAAAGTATTAAAAATATGTACCTTAATTTTTCAATTTATGCTAAAATCTATTTTAAAGAGTTTCAATTAATAAATGTGAATTATTTTAGTATAGAATCTATCTATACTGTTCCTAGATTTATATCTGTGGGACTGAAATATTTCACTGATAGGTTTTTAGTTTTCATAATGTAGTAAATTGGCTCTCCATCTCAGAACTCCTCAGTTTGGTCAGTGGGATGTGGTTTTACAGTCCTCCTATAAGCATTCTAGGATCCTGGGGCATCTCTGTTGGGCTATACATCATTTTCTCACCTACCTTCGTCTGTACTGCCTAAATTACTGAGCCCCCCCCCCATGGAGGCTGTTTTTTTTTCTTTTAAGTGGCTTAAGTCCTTGATGATCTCTTCCTCTCAAGTGTTTTAGCTACTGCTGCTGATACTAATGCTTTAACTCTTTACTTAGGGTTCACACAATGTTCCTAATGTCATTGTGCTGAGGAGTTTTTGTCAACAAGATACAAACCAGACGTATCTGGGAGAAGGGAAGCTTAACTGAAAAAATGCCTCCATAATATTGACCTGTAGGCACTATTGCCCTGATTAATGACTGATGTGGAAGAGTCCAGGCCACTGTGGGCGATGACATCCCTGGGCAGGTGGTCCTGGGTTGTCTAAGAAAGTAGGCTGAGTGAACAAGCCAATAAGCAGTGCTCCTCCATGGCCTCTGTTTCACTTCTTGCCACAGGTTCCTACCTTGAGTTCCTGCCCTGACTTCCCTCAGGGATGGAGTATGGCCTGAGAGCTGTAAAGTGAAATAAACACTGTCCTTCCCAAATTGCTTTTGGTTATGATGTTTTATCATAGCAATATACACCTTAATGAAGACACTTATTAATACTATCTCTTTGAACACCCAGTCAAAATATATCTGGTTCCCATTGTCATATGATCTTATTTAATGCAGGTAAGCTATTGCTAGTAATCAATGTCTATGAAGGCATTTAAGAGTTAAAGCTCTGTATTGAAAATAGGGGAAAAAGCAATTATGAAAAGGAATGATTTTTTTCTTTTCTTTTTTCTTTTGTTTTTTTTTTTTTGAGACAGCGTTTCTCTGTAGCTTTGGAACCTGTCCTGGAACTAGCTCTTGTAGACTTGGTTGGCCTCGAATTCACAGAGATCTGTCTGCCTCTACCTCCTGAGTGCTGGAATTAAAGGCGTGCACCACCACTGCCTGGCAGAACTAATGAATTTAATCATAACTGAAGATTGTGTAATGCAGCGATCATTTTACGATACATAGTGAGCTATGTGAAAGGGTGATTATGCAAAGCCAGTTTTTGAGGTGAGATTTATGTAATCCCTGAACCAAATCACTAAGGCTATCCCCAAATTTTTAAAACTTCAGGATCAGCAATCAAAAAAACGAAGTGAACCTCTGTCTGACTTGGTCTGACTTGTTGTTGATTCTACAGAAACACCATAGATAGTTTGTACAAGCAGTCAGTTATTAAGGTCGGGAAGTTACTAAGAGTACTTGATGGAGTGTAATACTCAGCATTACTGGAGGTGGTGGTGGTAACTCTCCCCTGTCATTCTACCACTTGGGAAGTAGAGGCAAGAGGACCACCAGTTCAAAATTACCCCTGACTACATAGTGAGAGGACACCTGGGGCACATAAAACCTTGCACAAACAAACAAACATACAATAAATGAAGAGAATTAATGGCAGTTTGAAAAAAGTCCACAATTAACATATATTTTGGTTTTAACAGTAGTTTCAAATTAAAAGCCAGAATAAATATTATGACTGTTAGGTGAATTAAATAAATATACCTACTTATTTATACAACAACAAAATAAATGAAATCTGTTTAAATACTTGTCAAGATTTGAACACATTACTTTTCTAAAAGGACAAACACAAGCGTCTATTTTACTTACTTGCTGAGAAAACAAACAGTAGAACTGATATAAAAACTGGGGTGTGATAAAGCACACATTCTGAAAAACAAGACAAAATGGGAAGTAATTAAAATATTTACAACCCAAGAGAAAGAAGTCTTAAAATGGTTATTAAAGTATCTAGAAACAGAATCTCAGTTGACACTGTAAGATGCCTTTTCTCTAAAGACACGTCCATGGAAAATGAAAACACAGAATTCTCATTTTCCGCTTAAGGAATCACATAGATATTATAATAAATATTCTTAGTTCCTATCAGTTCTAAGCAGTAAAAGTTATGTTTTAACTCCTAATTTGTATCATAGATACTATAATATGTAATCGTTGCTCATATTTCAGGGCTATGACAATTTGATATTGCTGAACTACTTAAGGCACACAAGTGGCACTATCTTAACATTTTTCTACCTCAGTATCTTTCATATCACAAGTGAAGCTAGAACAACAGGCTAGAAAAACTGTCACATCATCTCAAGGTAATACGACTTTTTATGTTCTATCAGTTTGTAACTATTAATTACACAACATATATAATATATTCTGGTGGGTTCCACTGAATCTCATCTTTTTTGAAAGGGTCCAATGAGAGAACATTATTTCAATATTATAATCTGTTTTATTATACAAATAAACCCTCTGTAACTGAGGCTTATATTACACATTACACAGGGCTACCCTTGAAACAAAAAAGATTAAGGAGCTTTGCTATGAATCCATGAAATTAAAGCTTCAATTAAATTTACTAGACCAACATAAAATAGTTTTAAGCAAATTACATTTTTTTTTGCAGTTGAGTTTACACAGGATACATTTAAGTGTAAATTTTGATGCTTGATAAATTTATATACCATAAGATTAGAGAACTTTCTCAAAGTGTATGTTTGTGTGCTTTCTCATTTTTGACATTTTATTGTGTGTATGAGAGAGAGACGGTGGGGGTGAGAGAGACAGACAAAGAGAGAAAGTGAGCAAGTTCACACCATGGCACATATGTAAAAGTTAGAGGACAACTCACAGGAGTTCTCTCCTTCTACCATGGGGTCCTGGGTTTGAACACAGGGTATCAGGCTTGTTGACAAGTGCCTTCACCCACTAAGCCCTCTGACTGACCCAAAAATGCTCTAATAGCCCCCCCTTTCAAGCAATCCTACTCCCTGTGTCTTGGTGGAACAGATGACCACTGATCTGCAGTTGGAGCAATAAATTTATTACAAAACAGTTATTTTTGTTTAAAGAAACTATTTTAGGAGTAATTTGAATGTTTGTATCATTTTTAAATTAGAATTTTAAGTTAAAATATCAATAATTGATCCTTATAATCCAAAGAAACTCACCTTATAAAAAAAATACTGTACAAGGGTAGCTATTCTAATATAATAAAAATGACCATGAACAAACAGTAATTTGGAGAGGAATTTAAATCTAGCTACTGCATAGTCACTGTTCCTTGCAGCTTGTCTTCCTTCTTTACCCATGATGCCTGTAATAAAGAAGACAAAAAAGGCATGTTCACTAATAAACAATGTCTAATTTTCACAATATATATCACTTTGAACTATTTATACTTGCTGTAACACTAAATACTTATATACAGCAGTTAGCTCTATAATATATATGCTTAATATAAAAGTCATATATATACCAGGCATGTAACATCAATTTTCAAAGGATCAGAAGAAAATGATAATACTGAAATGTTCAGATCTAGTAGAAGCATCAACTACACACTGATGAGCACAAAGTGCTAAACTTCTGATGAGCAGGTGGCTCTAGGACATCTTTAAATTCACTAGTTCAAAACAATATAAAAAGATGAAAATTCAGGAATTTGAACCCAATAAAAATAAGAATATTTTTATGATTTTAAGCTGTAGTGTATAAATGAATGCATTTTAAAGTAAAAAATAGATTTTTCTATAAATTTTCAATAAATAAAATAAGTAAAAACTGTACACTCAGAAAGCAATGCATCATTTTACCTGGAAAATAAGTCTTCTTTTAACAAATACATATTTTCATAACATTTTATTTATATTTTAATGAGTGACTAACCATAATAAACATTCAAGTGTGTATGTCTAATTTATTTTTGCTTTCTTTCTTTTTTTTTTTTAAAAAACCAACAGGTCTTATATACAAAACTACAAAACAAGGTGTTTTTTGCTCTCAAGAATAAAAACACTCTTTTTAAAAGTTTACAGTGGGGACTGTGGTGGTGCACACTTTAATCCCAGCACTCAGGAAACAGAGGCAAGTTGATCTCTTGAGTTTGAGGACAGCCTGGTTCACACAGAGTTCAAGGCAAGACAGGGCTACACAATGAGACCCATTTTTTTTGGAAAAGTATGATCATGAATGATGGAGATATCACTTCCAAAGCACTTAAGTGAATGATATGCACACAGAATCTATTATATTCAGCCAAGTTTGCTCAGGACAGTACAGGACCACAAAGGCCAAGTGTCAAAGCAACAACACCAGAGACACTGGGGATGGGAGTTTTAAATCTATGTTTAGGTATAGAAGTGGATTAGTATTAAGATAGAGGTACACAACAAACTCACTTCCATATTAGAATTCAAAAAAAAAATCAGCCTCAAAGTACCCATCGTGTCACAGAAACCCAGGATACGCAAACTGCAGAACTCTGGGATAACAGGCAGACAATCACAACACAGCTTATAACCCTCAGGGCCCAGTATGGTTTCGGTTCTCAGAGTAGCCAACAGCAACTTGACTTCAAAGCACATCACTTGGCTTAATCCCTAGGACTTGGATCTGCTAGCTACAGCTACATGTCAACAGCAGCCAGGCTCTTCTTCCTCCTGGGGGAAGGCAGGCTACAGAAAGTCAAGCCAGTGACTGTGTTGCTGTTAGTAACCCTAAACTACGATCCAGGTTGTTCAGAATGGGTGTGGGGAGGGTTCACCTCCAGTGTTTCCAGGGCTGGGTTTTGCCATAACTGGTAGCTAAGTTGTGTGGGGACCAAGCTGCCTCACGGCCTCAAAACTTACATCAAGAACAGGACTGACGGCAGTGCTGATGGTAGTGCAGAGACATGGAAAGTTAGTATGAGCGAGAAAAGGAGAGAGCGCGTGCAGAGACTTGGTGGTGCAAAATGAATATTTTTTTAAACTTGGAGAGATGTGTCACTCAATCCTGTGGCTTTGGTGAGAAAGTTTTCAGAGAGAAATGACAGCAAATAACGTTTTGCGTCAAAAGACATTCATATCTGTTGGCAGACTTTGAGCTGTCCTTAGGAAACCCTCTTAGCTGGCTGTGTAACGGAAATACTCTGCTTCCCTCCTGTGTCACCTGCTGTGAATGCTGCCTGGCCCATGCTCCCTGTTCCTGAGCTGGGAGTGTGGGGAGAAGGTGAACTGAAGCTGATGAAGCGAATGTGGACTGAGCTTGGCGGTGTGCTTTGCAGAACTTGGAGGCAGAGTTCCCCAGGGAGCTCATGAAATGACAAAAATGTCCTAACTGGACAGGCAAAGACAGTAATTTAGTTACACCACCTAGAGAAAACCAGGTTTTAAAGCTTTTATCATTGGAATTCTTTCAGCATACTGTATATTTGACACATATAACTAATGTATCATCCACAAATGTGATTATTTGGTTTTCATCTTACATTTGTTTATTATGTGTATGTATGCATGTGTGTGTTTTTGAGATGAGCTACTACTCTGTAGCCAGGCTGGCCTGGAACTTCACAGTCTGTCTCAGTATCTGAAGTCTCTGTAGTCAGCACTGAGATTACAGATATGATCTGTAAATATCCTGATATATATATATATATATATACACACACCTTTATCAATATGTTCAACTATTTTCTTAAACAACCTAAAACCAAAAAATCCAAAGACATGAAATTCCTGGGTGACATGCTGGGAAGAATTCAATGGGAAGTGGGGCAGAAAGAAGACTAGGAAGTAGGATTAGAAATATATTATATTTGTATATATATAAAAATGTCAAAGAATACAAATTATTTTTAAATGTTTATTTTCTTGTTATAAAATCCTACATACATAATTAGAAGGTTAACAGGCACACAGTTGAAACTTTTGTACAATAATGGTGTACCAATTTATATTCTCAATAATGTTGCCAAATTTATCAATTTTTATCATTATTGCAATCAGACTACGTTGCATTTTTCTGACAGACTGTTTTCATATACTTGTTGTTCATTTAAATGGTTTCCATTTTATGCTAGCAGATGGCTCATCTCCCTTCAAGTGTCTACTTGAGTGCATTCCTCTTTTTAGTGTGCTGACATCTTACACTATGAGGACTAAGGCTTTGCAATCTAGTTTGCAATTATTCTTTATTAGTTAGTCTTTAAAACAGTTTTCAGAGTTTGTTTCCCTGCCACAAACAGTGATCATTTCCTTACCGTCAACTAAGTGTCTTGGTGTGGTATTGTGATTCAAACATCTTTACATAACTCAAATAACAAAATTACTCGTAAAAATTTCTCCAGTTACCTTTTATGACCTCAAAGAATTACTTAAATTCTTACTTCATCTGGAATTTGTTTTGGTAAAGGTATTAAAAAAAGACATACAACTTCTTTCTTTTTCTTTTTGTCAAATAACTTATTGTTGCTTTTCTTATTGAAGCTTTATGTATTTCCTTCGCTATATACTAAGCAATGTATCCTTGTATATGTGTGCATGTGTGTACCTGTGTACGCACACTTGCCCATGTATGACATGTGTCTGCAAATAGTGGACAAACATGGATACAAAGCACCTTTTCTCTATCATGCTACCATGGTTTTGGCAAAGGGTCTCTCACTGAACCTAGAGCTTCTTATTTCAGTTAAGCTAAGCTGTGTAGAAAAACCCCTGGTGTCAGGCGGCACCCACCCCAGGGGGGACCTGGGGTTACAGATACCCACTATGGCTGCTTTTTGTGGGTACTAGAGAGCTGAACTCAGGGGCTAACTGCCTAGGAAGAAGCACGTTAACCATCAACTCATCTCCACAGTCCCTAAGTCAGTTTTATATGCTTACTATATAGTGTAAAATTATTTAAAAATTATAGTTGAGAATTACTAGAAATAGTTTAGAAACCACAGAGAAAGTTGAAATTTCAAAATGAATTATTTATCACCCCAAATAGGGAGGGCTGATTTTAAGAGATAAGTAAGAGCTATCAGGCCTCAACTCTACCCATCATGACACATCATGAAGACTCTTCTGGGACAAGACTCACTCTCCTCTATTCTGGGACTGTAAACTTCAGTGGAGCCACTTTACATACTACGACCCACAGTCCCCTTCCTTGTTCTTCATTTGTAAAATAATGCTGACAGATCAGATTAGATTAAATACTAAAATATTCATTGGTGAACCACTGACAATACAATTAATAGTATACTGAATCCAATAAAATGATTCCATAATAAGAATGGAAACAAGGAAAATATTTTTGAGAGATAACTACAGTATGGTCTTAAGAATACAGAAAATGATAAACCATTAAAATCAGAAAAGTAGAGAGCAGGCCTCAGGCAGTGAACTCCATGAGAGCAGAGTGGATCCAGACCAGGGTCATTTGTGGAGGCAGGACTAGGCCAGCAACCTAGGCCAGAGCAGGCCTGAGGTGGTGAGCTCCACGGGAGTGGGAGCAGATACAGTCCAGGGACATTTGCAGACCAGGACTGAGCCTGCAACTTGGACCAGAGCAGACCCGAGACAGCAAACTCCACAGGAACAGGTTCAGGGGAGCAACTGCTGAATGAGTGAGCAAGAGACAAAAGACTGCCGTGGGTCCAGATGTAAATCTGGGACCTTCAAGGGAGTAGACCTAAGCCAGGACCCCTGTCGGTCTGGGCATGAGTCTAGGACCTCCAAGGAACTAGGACCTCTGTGGTTCTGGGCATGAATCTGGGACCTCAGAGGGAGTAGGCCTGAGTCAAGACCTTGGTGGGTCCAGGCATTGGTCTGGAACGTCAAAGGTAATAGGTAGGAACCAGAAACTTCTGCAGGGTCTGAGTGTGAGTCTGGGACCTCTAAGGGAGTAGACTGGAGCCAGAGACCTTTGCAGGACCAACCCCAAGTCAGGGAGCTCTGCAGGAACGGATCCAGACCAGGGACATTTACAGAAACAGGTCTGAGCTGACAACCTAGGTTAGATCAGGCCTGAGACAGCAAACTCTAAGGTTTGCCCAGGAATGCTGAACAACCTCCAAGAATACGAAGTTACCAGTGGGGCAACTAGAACCATGGCACTAACTGTACCATGAGGAACAACCATATGAGCTTTGGATTCACTGGCACCTAGAAGATTATTCAACAGAATCTCAGACAGCCCCAGCCACACCTATTAGAGGAAAAGATAAGTAGAAAAGGTAAGAACACACGCAACACCACAAAGAGCAACACGACACCAGTAAAACGTAAAGACCCTACAACAGCAAGATTTGAACAACCAAATATGGATGAACCAGAAGAAAATGTGACCTAAAAAAATAACTTCAGGAGAATGTTTGAGACTCTTAAAGAGGAGATAAGAAATTCCCTCAAAGAAATGGAAGAAAAGACAAACAAAAAATTGGAAGACATCAGCAAATTCCTTAAAGAAAACAAAGAAAAAAGCAATCAAACATATGAAAGAAACTATTCAAGACTTGAAAACTGAAATAGAAACAATAAAGAAAACACAAACTGAGGGAATTATAGAAACAGAAATCATGAGAAAATGATCAGGAACCACAAATGTAAGCATAAACATCAGAATATAAGATGTGGAAGAGAGAATCTTAAGTGTTGAAGATACAATAGAGGAAAGACTCATCAGTCAAAGAAAATATTAAATCTAACAAAAGCTTAACCCAAAACATCCAGGAAATACGGGATACCATGAAAGGCCAAATATAAGAATAATAGGTATAGAAGAAGTTCAATTCAAAGGCACAGAAAATTTATTTAACAAAATCATTGAAGAAAACTTTCCCTACCTAAAGAAAGATATGCCTATGAAATACAAGAAGCTTACAGAACACCAAATAGACTAGATCAAAAAAAAAGTCCTCTCGCCACATATTAATCAAAGCACTAAACATACAGAGTAAAGACAGAATATTAAGAGCTGCAAAGGAAAAAGGCCAAGTAACATATAAAGGGTATACCTATCAGAATTACACCTGACTTCTCAGTGGAGACAATGAAAGCCAGAGGCTGTGGTCAAGCATTATGCAGACATTAAGAGACCATGGATACCAGCCCAGACTACTATACCCAGCAAAATTTTCAATCACCATAGAAGAACAAAATGAGATATTCCGTGATAAAACCATATTTAACCAATACCTAGCCACAAACCCAGCCCTACACAAACTACTAGAAGGAAAATTCCAACCCAAGGAAGATGGCTACACCAACAAAAACACAGACAATTGATGATCTCATACAGCAAATCCCAAAGAAGAAAAAAACGCACAAATTAACATCACTAATGATGAAAACCAAATTAACAAGAGATAGCAACCATTGGTCATTAATATCCCTTAATGTAAATGGACTCAACTCACCCATAAAAAGGTGCAGGCTAACAGATTGGATACGAAAACAGAATCCATCCCTCTTCTGCATACAAGAAACACATCTCAACCTCAAAGAGAGACATCATCTCAGAGTAAAAGGTTGGGAAAAATATACCAATCAAATGGACCTAAGAAACAAGCGGGTGTAGCTATACTAATAGCTAACAAAATAGACTTCAAGCTAAAATCAGTCAAAAGAGACAAAGAAGGCCATTTCATATTAGTCACAGGAAAAATCCATCAAGAAGAAATCTCAATATTGAACGTCTATGCCACAAATACAAGGGCACCCTCATATGTCAAAGCTTCTAAAGCTTAAATCATACATTAAACCCCACACACTAAGAGTGGGAGACTTCAACACTCCCCTCTCACCACTGGGCAGGTAAATCAGACAAAAAATGAACACAGAAATAAGAGAACTAACAGATGTTATGATTCAAATGGAGTTAACAGACATCTATAGAATATTCCATCCAAACAGAAAAGAATATACCTTCTTCTCAATACCTTAGGAAACCTTCTCAAAAACTGACCACATACTCGGTAACAAAACAAACCTCAACAAATACAAAAAAACTGAAATAACCCAATGTACTTTATCAGATCACCATGGTTCAAAACTAGAAGTCAACAGCAATACTAATTCCAGAAAACCCACAAACACATGGAAATTAAACAATGCTCACTTGAATCACCAATGGGTCAAGGAAGAAATAAAGGGAGAAATTAAAGACGTCTTAAAATTCAATGATAATGACCACACAACATACCCAAATTTATGGGGCACAATGAAAGCAGTGTTAAGAGGAAAGTTCATAGCACTAAATGCCTACATAAAGAAGCTGGAAAAATCACACACTAGTGAATTAATAGAACATTTGAAAACTTTAGGACAAAAAGAAGCAAACTCACCCAAGAGAACTAGATGGGAAGAAATAATAAAATTGAGAGCTGAAATCAACAAAATAGAAACACAGAAAACAATACAAAGAATCAATGAGACAAAGAGTAGGTTCTTCGAGAAAAATCAACAAAATAGACAAACCTTTATCTAAACTAACCAAAAGGCAAAGAGAGAATATCCAAATTAACAAAATCGAAAATGAAAAGTGGGACATAACAACAGACACAGAGGAAATATAGAGAATCATCAGGTAATATTTCGAAAACCTGTACTCCACAAAATTGGAAAACTTAAAAGAAATGGACAACTTTCTGGATAAATATCACTTGCCAAAATTAAATCAAGACCAGACAGGCAAACTAAACACACCCATAACTGCTGAAGAAATAGAAACAGTCATCAAAAGCCTCCCAACCAAAAAAAGTCCAGGACCAGATGGTTTCAGGTCAGAATTCTCCAAGATTTTTAAAAAAGAAATAATACCAATACTCCTCAAATTATTCCACACAATAGAAACAGAGAAACATTTCCAAACCCCTTTTATGAGGCTACAATTACCCTGATACCCAAAACACAGAAAGACATTACTAAGATAGAGAATTACACACCAATCTCACTCATAAACATTGATGTAAAAATACTAAATAAAATACTGGCAAATAGAATCCAAAAACACATCAGAACCATCATCCTCCACGATCAAGTCAGCTTCATCCCAGAGGCAGGGATGGTTCAACATATGAAAATCTGTCAATGTAATCCACCATATAAACAAACTGAAAAATAAAAACTACACGATTATCTCATTAGATGACGAAAAAGTTTTTGACAAAATACCAACATCCCTTCATGATAAAGGTCTTGGAGAGAGCAGGGATACAAGGAACTTACTGAAACATAATTAAGGCAATATACAGCAAGCCAACAGTCAACATCAAACTAAATAGAGAGAAACTCCCAACTATCCCACTGAAATCAGGAACAAGACAAGGTTGTCCACTCTCTCCCTATCAATTCAATATAGTTCTTGAGGTCCTAGCTAGAGCAATAAGAAACCAAAAGGAGATCAAGGAGATACAAATCGTAAAAGAATGTCAAACTCTCACTATCTGCTGATGATATGATAGTTTATAAAAGCGACCCCAAAAATTCTACCAAGGAACTTTTACAACTCATAAACACTTTCAGAAATGTAGCAGGATACAAGATTGACTCAAAAAAATCAGTAGCCCTCCTGTACACAGATGATAAATGGGCTGAGAAAGAAATCAGAGAAACATCACCCTTCACAATAGTCACAGATAGCATAAAATATCTCGGAGTAACCAAACAAGTGAAAGACCTATACGACAAGAACTTTAAATCTTTGAAGAAATTGAAGAAGATATCAGAAAGTGGAAATATCTCCCATGCTCTTGTGTAGGTAGAATTAACATAGTAAAAACGGCAATCTTAGCAAAAGGAATCTACAGATTCAATGCAATGCTATCAATATCCCAGCAAAATTCTTCACAGACCTTGAAAGAATGATACTCAACTTCATATGGAAAAGCAAAAAACCCAGGATTTCCAAGACAATCCTGTGCAATAAAAGAACTTCTGGAGACATCACAACCCCTGACTTCAAAGTCAACTACAGAGCTACAGTACTGAAAACAGCCTGGTACTAAGAACAGACAGGAGGACCAATAGAACCGAATCGAAGACCTGGATATTAATCCACACACCTTTGAACACCTATTTTTGACAAAGAAGCAAAAAATATCAAATGGAAAAAAGAAAGCATATTTAACAAATGGTGCTGCTATAACTGGATATCAACATGTAGAAGAATGAAAATAGACCCATATCTATCACCATGCACAAAACTCAAGTCCAAATGGATCAAAGGCCTCAACATAAAGCCAGCCACACTGAACCTTACAGAAGAGAAAGTGGGAAGTACACTTGAACGCATTGGCAAAGGGAGCCACTTCCTAAATAGAACCCCAGCAGCACAGAACTGAGAGAAACAATTAATAAATGGGACCTCCTGAAACTGAAAAGCTTCTGTAAAGCAAAGGACACAGTCAACGAGACAAAATGACAGCCTACAGAACGGGAAAAGTTCTTCACCAACCCCACATCAGACAGAGGTCTGATCTCCAAAATATACAAAGAATTCAAGAAATTGGTCATCAAAAGGACAAATAATCTAATAAAAAAATGGAGTACAGACCTAAACAGAGAACTCTCAACAGAGGAATCTAAAATGGCTGAAAGACACTTAAGGAAATGTTCAACATCCTTAGTCTTCAGAGAAATGCAAATCAAAACAACTCTGAGAGTCCATCTTACACCTGTAAGAATGGTCAAGATCAAAAACACTAATGACAACTTATGCTGGAGAGTTTGTGGGGAAAGGGAACACTTCTGCATTGCTGGTGGGAATGCAAGCTGATACAGCCCCTTTGGAAGTCAGTGTGGCGATTTCTCAGAAAATTAGGAAACAATCTTCCTCAAGACTCAGTAATACCACTTTTGGGTATATATCCGAAGGATGCTCAACTGTGCCACAAGGACATGTGCTCAGCTATGTTCATAGCAGCATTGCTTGTCATAGCTAGAACCTGGAAACAACCTAAATGTCCCTCGACTGAAGAATGGATAAGGAAAATGTGGTACATTTACACAATGGAGTACTTACTACACAGCAGAAGAAAAATAATGACATCTTGAATTTTGCAGGCAAATGGATGGCTCTAGAAAACATCATTTTGAGTGAGGTAACCCAGACCCAGAAAGACAATTATCACATATACTCACTCATAAGTGATTTTGAAACATAAAGCAAAGAAAACCGGCTCACAAAACACAATCCCAGAGAACCTAGACAACAACCAGGACCCTAAAAGAAACATACATAGAGCTAATCTACATGGAAGTAGAAAAACGCAAGATCTCCTGAGTAAATTGGGAGCACGGGGACCTTGGGAGAGAGCTGAAGGGGAGGGGAAAGGCAGGAAGGGAAGCATAGAAAAATGTATAGCTCAATAAAAATCAATTAAAAAAATCAAAAAAGTACTAGAAATTTTGTTTTTACCAACGTTTGGTATAATTCTTTTCTCTAAAACTGTCCTTAAAATGTACAGAATAATTTTTGGATTCACAAATAAAAGTAATAATAAGTATAAAATAAGAATTTAAAACCTTGATAACAACGTCAGAATTCTAGAGTTTAAAAGATAAATGATGTGTGAGAGTTCTTTGTCAGATACAAAATGGTAGGTAAAAATAAAATTACTTTTATTATTAAGGAGAATAAGCAAAGAAAAAATTCACTAATGTGATGCCACTTCCTTTAATAATTAAACTAATATAGTCGATTAAACAATTGGTTTCTTAGGGGGATATACTATTATGTACTGCCATATTGTATTTGTTTTCACTTAAACACTAGACATTGTACTTCACAAAAAGGAAAATTCAAAACTACCAAATAATTATAGCACTTTAAAATTCAAGGAAAAGTCAATCACCTATGCCAACATGTGCTTCTTGTATCATGCTGACATCATTAGCACCATCACCAACAGCCAATGTTATCGGTTTCTCAGGTGAGATTTTTATCAGTCTTATTACCTGAAAAACACACAATGAATTCATTCTTTGTGATAAAGTTTCAACTCTCTTGTATTTGGGTACATCTTTCATTTGAAATCCAATGCAGTAGTATGGTGGTGAAGACATCTGAGTTCATGCTGGAAAGTAACACTAACGTAGGATTCACTCTTTGAGGGGCATGGAGATTAAGGGTTTAAGAATGGCTTTCACAAATGTTATAACAAAATCTATGTAGTTTTGCATTTTAAGAAGATTTTTAAAATGTATTCTAAAATCTTTAGTAACTTATTTAAATGAATAACTATATTTCACTGAGTTATCAAAACAAAATTCACAAAAAAGATAGTACTTGAAACAAAGAAAAGATACCTATTTAGTCTATTTGGTTAAGTCTCAAGATTTAAGAAGATATTATCTTAAGTGAAATTAAAACACGGTTATCTGGAATTTTTTAAAAAATATTTTTAAACCTGTGTGTGTGTGTGTAGGGGTGTGCGCATGAGATGGCCAGTATTTGGGGGGGTCAGAGAACAACTTTGTGAAGTTCTAGGTAGTGAATCAAGGTCATTGGACTTACCCGATAAAGGATCAGTACCTTTACCCACTGATCCTTGGTCTCACACTCTTGGATGTGTTTTATAAGAGCAGAGACATGTCTGTCCTAGTTTTAATCTCCACAGACTGGACACACAAATACTATAACAAAATTCCATGAATCTAAATAAACCTGGATGTCTCTGTGCAAAACAACCAGTATTTATATTTGTATTGTTAAGAACAGTATAAGATATTCCTTTAAAAAGTTTATGAGATTACATTTATTTGTTTGTGTATGCATGTGTTCTATATGTATGAGTACACCAAGAGAAGTCAGGCAACAACTTATGGGAGTCGTTCTCTCTCTCTTCCGTGTGAGGCCTGGGGCTGGAACTCAGGGAGTCAGGCTTAGCAGCAGGTGTCTCTAACCGATGAGTGAGCCATCTTGTTGGCCTACCAAGAATGACTTTTGAAGGAAACAGTCCTAAACCTCAAAATATTCCAAACTGCAGATTTACAAAAAAATTGTTTGAGTGGGTTTTCAGTTGAATTCTTGGCATCTGAAATTTAAACATTTCGTGCATAAAGCTTTACATATTAGGATGACAAAAAATAGATTGTATTTCAACTTTCCTAATTTAAAACTTGATAGCTGCCTCCTCTCCTTGCCCCCTCCTTTCTTCCTCTTCCTGATGATACTTTGTTAGTCAAGGCTGGCCTCAAACTTTCAATCCTCTTGCCTCAGCCTCTTGGATGTAAGGATTTACAGGTGTGTGCCAGTACGCAGAGGTTGGTAACTTTTAACAAAGAATTATCTTGTTTGGTCTTTTTTTTCCTTCCTTCTCTCCCCATTCCTTCCTTTAGAAACTGTTTTCAAGGAACTTTTTATGACATATACTTACTTTTGCTTTCTGTAAAGGTGCCATGCGGCAACACAACACAGCTGAGCAGTTTCTGCAAACTTCCATAAACAGCTTTTCATGCTCCCTGAGTGCAAGAGATAAGCTGGTCCCATCCACTACCAGCCCATGCTGAATCACATGGTCTTCTGTAATTCTAGAAAAGAATACAATTATATTCTCTATGTCATACTCTGAAGCCAGATTACTTACTTAATAAAATAAGACTCTTATTATTGAAAGACAGACAGTTCAACCAGACGAATGATCTGTGTACAAGTGAACAAACTCAGCTGCGGTACCTGAAAGGTAAGATGAAATACAGCTTTTGAACAAAATGAGAAATGCACACTAACGTTTATAACACATTTAACAAAAAAAATAGAAGACCTAAAGAAAACACAATTAATGAGCATTACATACTTGTATAGTATTATCAAAACTCTATCTTCTTTATAATTTTCAGTATTTTTAAGTAGACATTAATTTTTAAATATTTTTACTATGTTTTATTTACTTATTGTTTATATATATGTGTGTAGAATTGGAGGACAATGTGAAAGAGATGGTTTTCTCTTGAGTCGCTGAACTCACATAGTCAGTCTTGGTAACTGGCACATTTACCCACTGAGTCATCTCACTGGTACAACATAACTTTTAATAACCAAGAAATAATTTCAGAATGTATATATAAATGATTTTGAGTAGTTAATTTTTCCCTGACATTATTCTTAACTACTAACTCACCATAAAGGTATTCACAGGTTCTCAAAATTGAAGGGTCTAGTAATAGGAATAAAAAATATAAAACTGTAAAATTGTAAGCCTAAAGAAATGGGAACAAACCATCATCATCTTTGGATTAACTCTTAACAATGGATTCCTTAGCTTGTGACCGGCAGCTCAATGGCTCTCAGCATCTAGGGGTTAATTGTTTTTTTTTTTTTATAACCCCCCCCACCCCGTCACTTACAACTGACAATTGCCATGGACCAAGGTTAACTTTTAGTAGAAGTTTGTATGTGATTCTTAGCATCCATTCCATCCGATAAACTTTGACCAAAAGCTCCTCTGTGACTTTACATTTTGCATAATTTCATATCCTTCCCTGCTCTGAGAAACTGGTTGTGACAGGAAAAACTGTTAAGTTCTTGCAAACACTATTAACTGTGAAGGAAATCTACAGGTCTATATAAACTCAACTAAAATATTGTTATCAAAAATTGTAAATCTTAAATTGCAGTATGTCTCTGAGCTTAACTTCTAAGTTATAAAATTTTATTTTTCCATGCCTAATGCTTACTTCTTGCTAAAAAGGGGGCCCAAAACACATCCCCATTGCCACAGTTTCAGAAGCCCACACTCTGGCTGTGGCCCTAGTTCACTGGTAAGCTTTCTGTGCCCTGCACTGACTTTTTTTCCTCTTGGAGTAAGTTTGCTTCTGGTTTCATAGACTTTGGTGGTAAGTACTCCATTTTTTGCATGCCTCTGACCCAACCAAAAAAAAAACCAAGATTTCCAAGATGAAGTGCCTTCTATATCCAAGCAAAGATTTGTCTAAAAGTTATACTGGTAGCAATAAAGAATGTGAGCTCTCAGCTTCCTGCTGCCGTGTTATCCTTGCAATTATGGACTTTTACCCTCTGGAACCATCAACTCAAATAACCTTTTCTTCTATAAAGCACCTTGGTCATGATGCTTCATCACAGCAATGGGAAAGTAAATAGGAGGATGGGCTGTTGCTATGAAGAACATGACTATGTTGGGTTTTTGTTTGTTTGTTTTTGAAGGACTATGAAAGACTTTGGAACTCGGGACTAGAAAAGCAGTTCAATGCTGTAATCAGAGCTCAGAAGGCCTTCCTAGGAGCCTAGAAGATGGTTCTGCTGACAGCAAAGCAGACTAGAGGCTTGAATCAAGAGGTTTCAGATGGAAGCAAGGACTTTAACAGCAACTTGGCTAGAGGATATACCTCTGTTATTTTGGCAAAGAAACTGGCTGCCTTCTGTCTGTGTCCTAAGAACTTATCTAGGAATAAATTTAAAAAAAATTAATAGACTAATTTCTTAGGTGGGGGAAATGTCAAGACTGAATAGCACTGAGTCTGTAGTATGGTTATTAATGATAATACATCTACAAATCAACAATGAAAAAGAGTCAAGTGGGACAGAAAGAAACACAAAATGTAGAGTTTGGAGAAAAACAGTAGGAGGCTTAATGTTACAACAAAGACATTGAATGGAAGGGAGGCTACAGTTATTAAGGAGATTAGTGTCATTAAGGAGAGGCCTGCTATGCACCGAAATAAAGAGAACCCACCCAGATAAGGTTCAAACCTATAAAAGATGCTCGAGGCACTTTATGATACTAAGAAGAAACTGAATAAGCAGCTGTTCTGTGATTCAAGGGAGTCAGGATCCACTTCATGAAGGCTATGGAAGTCGGCCTTATAGTGCATGTTGTTATGATTATGCTGGGAGTGGATGGAGCTTGTCTCTTAAAGGGACAGAGTACTGACAGGGAAGGCTAGATAATCATAACACATGTAGTGTTAACTTTAGAGGCACAATGCATACAAGAGTGCAGAAGTTATAGATTCTTTCTCTATGGTTTCAGAGAGGCCCTGGGGCAAGACAAAATGTGGCCTTATTTGCAAGAAGGCCCTGAGAGGACAAGAGAATAGGAGACTTCACTGCATGAAGCTGTGGAAGCAAAACCAGCATTGCATAGGAGATCCCCAGATGTTGGAGGTACCAGAGACACAGGAAGAGATGTATAAGAGGAACAGAGGCAACCCCAGAGACAGATTTATGTTGCATGTAGCAAAGCTGGAGGGGTAGAGCCATCTAAGTCCTTTGAGGTCAGAATAGTGCTACAGGATTAGGAGCCTGCCCTGCTGTGTTTCAGTCTTGCTTTGATCTAGTATTTCCTCGCTATGCCCCGTTCTTCCCTTTGAAACGTAAACGTATATTCTGTGCCACCTGCTAGAAGTATGTAATTTGCTTTTTGAGTTTTATAGGGGCTTACAATTAAAAAGTGTACCTTGAGTTTCAGAAGGGACTGGACTTGTAAAGGGTTAAGACTACGAAAGACTATACGAACTTTTGAGGTAGGACTAAACGTATTTTGCATTGTTGATATGGGGAACAGGGAGTAGAATGTGGTAATTTGAATACAAAATGCCCCCCAAGGGCTTGGGTATTTGCAAACTGGGCCCCCAGATAGTGGCCCTATTTGTGGAGGTTTAGGAGGTACAGGCTTTCTCTATGAAGTATGTCATTGGAGATAAGTTAGAGAGTTTACTGATGTGCACCATTCCTAGTTTTCTCCTTCTCCTTCATGCCTACACCAAAGGATAGGAGTACTTAGCTTCCTGCTTTGGCTGCCATGCTGTCCCCACCATTATGGATTCAGTCTGTGACACTGTAATACCAAAATATTGTAAGCCAAAATATCACTCCTCTCCCCCCACCCCACCCCCAAAAAGAAAGAAAAGAAAATTTATTTGAGAAACCATCCTGGTATTGTCTTGAAAATTTTTTTTCTGTTAGCTAGCTTTCATTGTGCCAGAAGGTACCCTGTAGGCCAGTACAGGAGAAAAGTCTTTAGTGGTATTGCCTACCTGTATGCTATAATATTGATGTACCAGGGAAGAGGTGCCCCTGTTAGAATAATAGCATGACAGTTATGGGGGTAACCAACTACTTTTGGATTAGAGTTGAAGTCTTCTTCACAAGAAGGAATTCATGCCTTGTACTATGAACCTGGTCAAAAGTCCTCAGCTAGGGAGGTCAAACTGCCTTCTAAATATCTGTTTACACCCTCAGATTAACACTGCATTCAGCCTTGAAAATAGAAACTTCTCTCTGCAGTTTAATTAATGCATAAGTTAGTTAATGCAGACACGCATAACTCATAGTGGCCATAGTGCTGAGAAGAGGTGACCACTGAGTGCTCACTGATATCTGTATTAACCCCACCAGCCCCACTCAAGGAACAGAGAACATTGTGAATGAGGTAGGAAAGGATGTACATTTGGAGGATGCTGTGGGATAATGCTCTTGTACTCTGTAAAGATTTGTCACTCATAGTGGCTTAATAAAATGCTGATTGGCCAGTAGCCAGGCAGGAAGTATAGACAGGGTGACTAGACTAGGAGAATTCTGGAGAGGAAAGGCAGAGATGCAGTTGCAAGCCAGACACAGAGGAAGCGAGATGAGAATGCCTTACTGAGAAAAGGTACCAAGTCACATGGCTAAACATAAATAAGAATTATGGGTTAATTTAAGTTGTAAAGAGCTAGTTTGTAATAAGTCTGAACAATAGGCAAAATACTTTATAATTAATATAAGCTTCTGTGTGTTTATTTGGGACTGGAAGGGCTATGGGACTGGGTGGGACAGAAACTTCTATCTACAGGAGGAGACGTGAAAAGTTTTGTGGATATGACACATGAACATTTCACTCATGAACTCACAGCAATTATGGTTACCTGCATAAGACACAAGATCAATCAGCATTCCAGTAAACAGCACTAATTAGTAGTTACAAAAAAATAAAAATAAAAGTAAAAAGAACATGAACAGGGAAGAGGACATGCTGGGGTTGCCTGGTGGGAATGAGAATAAGGAGTCTGGGATACATTTGATCAATATCATTGTTGAATTCATGTCTGAATATATCAAAGAGTAAATTAAAGGTATTCTGTTAAAAATATATCTCTTTAATATTATTCTTTGATGAAATCTAGAACACATCAATGCCTATATAACAAATATAAATAAAGCAGTGAATATATACTCACACCCACAGTCTTGCCTTTTAGAGATTGTTTTCCCGGGTTAGTATCATAGACTGTAAGTGAGAGATTGCTGTGCTGACCTAAAACATTTACACCTACAGTGAAGTACTCTATTTGTTATAAAAAATTTGACTACAATAATTGGGGGTAGCCAAAATAATCTTTGAACTGTGAGATGTAGATTAATTTAACAGTTTGGCTATATAAAATAGCCCAGG
The DNA here is from genome assembly GCF_982192425.1 of Myodes glareolus. Lineage (NCBI taxonomy): Eukaryota > Metazoa > Chordata > Mammalia > Rodentia > Cricetidae > Myodes > Myodes glareolus. The sequence goes on from NC_142045.1 coordinate 47,367,280, forward strand.
GGCTAGCAAATGTTTTCTGTAAATGATCAGGAAACAATTTTTTAAGGGTCTGTTAGCCAAAGGCAAAACTCAGGGTGCTATACAGGAACCACAAAAGAAAATAAATTTTACTAAGTTTAAATTGTAGCAATAATTTAGTGTATTTTGTTTGCAATATACTTTATAAACTTACTCATTCAAAACCAAAGCATGGTCCTTGCATATCAATCTCTGGACTATACAGAATATGGAGGTTAAAAGTTAATGTTTTCACTTTAGCAAAATGGCAGTTTGCAAAATTAACACCTGCAAATCAGTAGCCTTCTTATACACCAAAGACAAATAGACTGAGAAATCAGGGCAACAATTTCATGTACAATAGCCTCAAACAAAATGAGACAACAAAAAATCCAAAAGAGAAAGACCTTTACAAAGAAACTTTAAAAAACTAACTAAATAAATAAAAAAGATAGGAGATGAAGAAAAGGGCCCCCATAATGTGGATTGGTATAATTAATACTATGAAAATAATCATCCTACTAAAAACAATCTATAGATTCAATACAATTTCCATAAAAATTCCAATGTAATTCTTCACAGAGATTGAAAGGCAATCTTAAAATTCCTAAGAAAGCATAAAGACCCCAGATACCTAAAACAATCCTGAGCAACGAAAACACTGCGACAAATACCACCATTCCTGATGTCAACTTAAATTACAAAGCCATAGTGGTAACAGCACCATGGCAATGGCACAAAACAAACACAATGGAATAGAACTGAGGACCCAAAGTCCCCAGGCTCAAATATACTTTATTTTTGATAAAGATGTCAAAAACATACATTGGAAAAGAGACAGCATCTTTACCAAACAGTGGTGGAAACTGCCTCTCAACATATAGAAAAATGAAATTCGATCCTTCTCTTACTCTCAATGTTAGGCCTGATATTTTTAGAAGAAAGTGCAGATTTTCTTTCTGATTAAGTAATTACTTTCTGAATAAAATTCTAGTCACCCAGGAAATAAGACCAAGAATCAAGAAATGGAACTTCATGAGATTTTATAAAGCTTCTGTTTTGCAAACTGTTGATAGACTGGGGAGGCAGCCCACAGAATGGGAAAAGATCTTTGTTAGCTATATATCTGATGGAGGATTAATATATTTAAATTATAAAAATTTCAGAAACTAAAATATCTGTCTTCTCAAAAAGAAGATGTAGGACTAAGTTACTATTTTAAAAAGCATTTTAATTAGACATTAGGAAAATGTAAGTTAAACAACTCTGTGGCTTCATGCTACCCCAGTCAGAACCACTAAGCCAAGAAAACAAAGACAAAAATGCTAGTGAAGATGTAGGGAGTGGGGAAGCCTCACGACTGCAAGTGGGTGTGCAATGATGCAGTCCTTTGGAAACCAGCATGGCTGTTCCCCAGACAATAGAAATACATCTACCATTGGACCCAGCTCTATACCACTGTTAAGAATAAGGATGATCCAAGGCTCTTTCAGGGCCCTGATGAAAGGACAAAGGGAACCTAGTTCTGTGTCCTTGCACAGGGGCAGCCTTGGCAAGGTCCAGGCTGAGGCCAGAACCTTGCATGAGTTAAGGTTTTGTTTCCTGGGAACTTGGCTCCCTCCCCATAACCTGCAAGAGACTGGAGAGTTATCAATTCCAAGGTCGCTGTGTGCTCAATCTGTGACACACATGAGAAATCCTGTGTTCATCCCCTTATATGCAAGCTTTCTGCTGACACTGTCCCAGCCTCCACCACTCTCCCTTTCCCCATGCCCACAAACTGTATGGAAGAGGGTGCACTTCTTAATACACTTGCTTGATATCAGACACAGCTTGTGAGAAACTTGACCTCAGCTCTCCTGTCTTCTTATCTCCTGGTCATCCCATAGGGATGATAGAGGACTTATTTCCCATACGAGTACACTACATGTTCATCCGTGTTCACTGCTGCTCTATTCACAATAGCCAGGACATGGAAACAGCTTATATACCCATCAACTGATGAAAGAATAATGAAAATGAGGTAACTATATACAATGGAATCTTATTCATCTTTAAGAAAAATTTTCCTCTATTGAGAATTCTCTTAAGATCTGTACTCCATTTTTAAATTGGATTATTTGTTTGTTTGATATCTAGTTTCTTGAGTTATATATTTTGGATATTAGTTTCTATTGGTTGTGAAGTTGGTAAAAAAAATCTTTTCTCATTCTGGAAGGTCATTTTATCCAATTAATGGTGTCCTTTGCCTTACAGAAGTTTTTCAGTATTAATTGTTGCTCTTAGTGCCTATGCTACCAGTGTTCTGTTCAAAAAGTTGTCTCCTGTGGCAATGCATTAAGTCTTCCCCACTTTCTTTTCTAACAGGTTCAGTGTTAAGGTCTCTAATCCATACGCACAAAATCAAAATTTAAAAATGTTTTTAAATTACAGATTAAATTTAAAAAAATCTTTTAACTATGGGCTGATGAAAGCAAGAAGTGGCAAGCTGGCCTCCAGACACTGCTTGCTATCTTACCTCCTGGCAAGCTGCCTCAACTGTTCAGCACATCCACTGTCTGATTTCTGGTTGATCAGTTCGAGGATATTCATAGCTCTGTGAAAATGTCCGCACGATAAGCTCACACTAACAGCTGTTTCATGTTTGTCTCCTGTAAGCACCCATACTTTGATACCAGCCATTCTCAATGCTTCAATAGTTTCTCGAACTTTATCTTGTAGCCTAAAAAGAAAAAAATGGTAGAGAAAAATAAAAATACTCCTGTAGTCTATGTTAAGTATAAGCTACACAGTACATATAAGGTATACTCTTTATAGGACTGTTACAGTACATCAACATGACTGAGATTTTTCTCTCATTATCCAGGAAACAAGAATAAACTACTAGCAGCCATCTAGTTATAAGAAAACCAGTGAATTAAAATAGTCATCATAAACCCATCTTCCTGGGAAGTGGTATTGGGAGGAGCCTGAACTGAGGGCTGGGGCATGCTAGGCAAGAAATGTGCCACTAGTAAGTCTAAATTTTCAATAAAGATTTCTTCTCACCCCACCCCAGTAATAGAAGGAGTTAAGGAGAGGTAAGCATGTAGCACACACAGAAGTCTAAGCATGAAATCCTGAATTCAGGGCTTCTGCTGATGAGTCTCCTACAGTTTTCTGTTTAAACATCACACAATCTAATGAAAATCCCCATTTAAAATATTAATACCTTTGTAGATAAAGGGGACAGAAGAAAACAACAGGCTTAATTTATAAAAATCCATTTGACTCAATAAAATTCAATATAAGAAGCTAAAATTGATACAGATGCTGGGTTAAAAAAAGCAAACAATATGTTTAAACAAATAATTTACTATAGCATCAAAATGTCAGCAATAAACAGAATGTTCATAAAGAAGAACATTTTCAATCATCTTAGCTGCCAGAAAAGGCCTTCTTGGATGAGGGCTTGTTATGAATACCTTATTCACAAACGCCCTGGAAAAGAGGAATCATCCAGGCAGAAGGCAAAGCCTTGCCAAGGAACAAAGGCATGAACACAACAATTTCAGTTCGAGGTCTACAGGAGCACAACAGTCAGTGCGGCATTATTGAAGCCTGAAGCAGACTGGGCAGTAGTAGATGAGGATGGAGAGATATGAATGTGTGAAGATGGGATGGCACACTGACTAAGGAATAGTAAAATGGAAGAATAATACAAGTGTTTCCTTTGTCTATCTCAAAGATAGAAAGATGGAATAAAACAGCATTATTCTGAACAGAAAAATGAAAGCTTTAGTTTTCTACTTTGTTACAGAATGGCAATTTTTTAAAAAAATATTTATTTATTTTGTATACAATATTCTGTCTGTGTGTATGCCCACAGGCCAGAAGAGGGCACCAGACCTCATTACAGATGGTTGTGAGCCTCCATGTGGTTGCTGGAAATTGAACTCAGGACCTTTGGAAGATTAGGCAATGCTCTTAACCTCTGAGCCATCTCTCCAGCCCCCAGAATGGTAATTAACAGTATTTATTTTAATGTATTAGAAGCATTTGAAAAAATGTTAAAAAATGATACTGCCTACTTCTGATACTTGCCTGTCTTCCACTGCTGTAGCTCCTAGCAATATCAGGTCTTTCTCAATGTACTGGAAGGCATCAGCCAGCTTCTCCTCCCGTCGCTGCAAGGCCGTCCTGGCCTCAAACAGGCGCCTATCGATATCGTCATACTCTCTAGCTGTAAACTGTCTATAAGCTATGCATAGTGTCCGCAGTCCTTTCTAAAAGAAAAGAAAGATAGGCACACACTTCTAAGAGCCAGATTCACAACCCGACTTTAAATGCTGTCATTTTATCTTCACCTATAAACTGGAACTACACAAACTTAGGAATCTGTATTGACTACTTGATTACATGGGCCTCAAATTTTCGTAATCTCTGAAAATTAGCGCCTGAATCTAAATACTTCTCACTATATATTTTCCTTAGAAAGGACGGAAATAAATGTTCTAGCAATAAACTTGAAAACAGCGGATTTTAAAATACCATGACTATGTTTAGCAAATTTCTAAATAGCACTATTTCCTGATTTGTAAATAACTCTCATAATTAACATTTAAGACCCCATCAGATACTAACATGTACTGATTAATTCCCTCTCCAGTAAGTACATGTGGATACTGTTCTAGATAGAACAGTCTCTGCTGTTAGATATCACAGTGGATAGGTCACAGGCAACTGCAAACCAGCAACAGCAGTAGGTGAGGAGAGAGAGCTAAGTATGTAGCACACACAGAAGTCCAGGCATGAGACAGCCTGAAGTTTTGCTTTTGGATGAGTCTCCTATAGGTTTTCCTTGTTAAATTAGAGTCATATTACATAAAATTAACTCTCTCAAATAGTGTCATGCAGTGTTTTTATAGTATATTTACAAAATTGTATGATCATTACCACTATCAGAATTTTCACCCCCAACAGATTCCCTATCCATTAGTAGACACTCCTTTCTCTTCCCTTTGTCCAGTAGCCTTTGGCAACCACTCACCTGTTTTCTATGAATCTGCCAATCCTGGATTTGTATATAAATATAGTGTGCGTTCTCTAGTGGCTGGCTTCTCTAAGCAATCTTTTCAATGTTCATCCATGTTGCAGCATATATCAGACATCAGCACTTCATTTCTCTTAATGACTAAGTAACATTCCATTACAAGGCTGTATCATATTTTTCCCATTCATCAGTTGGGCACTTAGACTTTTCCAAGCTTGGGCTATGAGCATCCATTCATTAGATCATGTGTGGATGTATTTTTTTCCTTTCTCTTTGGTGTACACCAGGTATATGACTAGGTCAGGTTTTAACTTCATTTTTATCTTTTGAAAAGATGCCAAATTGTTCAAAGGCTAATGATTTATATCATCTGCACACCCCTAGAATAACTCCTATTCCTTTAGTAGGTCCCTTTCTGTCATTCTAGTATGTCCTCGACTACTGAGCCACACCCTCACTTTTTTTTTTTCTTTAAAAGTCAGGATCTAGTAATGTTGTCCCATTTGCTCTTGAATTTCTGGGCTCAAGCTTTTGTCTGGTTTCTGCCTTCACACCATTGGCCCAGGATAAACTGTGGGTAAGGGGAAGGGAAGGAGAGGGAAGGCAATGATGGGGAAAGGAAAAGAGAAAGAACAGAGACAAGCCATTCAGAGACGAAACCCAAGGATTTGTGCCTCACTCTAGGCCACAAATACTCATGTTTGTTAAGGGTATAGTTTGAGTGGTACACACAACCAGAAGTTCCTACAACATCAGGTTGGAAGAGAGTTACATGTTACCAGATTAAAAATCAGTATTTACAAGAATAAAGAGCCAACATTTAATGTAAAAGAACTAAGAACTACTGAATTTCCAGAACATGGAAGATCTATTAAAAAGACAAATCCTCAACCATTTCACAAATATATTTTTGAAGTTTGTTTTTAATTTTTTTATACTTAAATAATATCTATACTTACCAAAGCAAATTCATCTACATGAATTCTGGTTTTTGCTATTTCTCCACCTATACATTTAGGGAGAATTGAAGATTCTGCTCCTTTAGCAAATAAAAGCTTCTCACCTGAAAGAAAAAAATAAAAATTTTCCAGCAGAGAATTCTATAATGATATGTAAGCAATCAATGTTGTAAGTTGACAACACGTTCCCTCATGAACGTGTCTCCAGAATGGGCCTTACTTTTTATTCTTTGGTAATCAAGTTCTATATTACGTAAATAAATATTCATAAAAGCTTAGATTGGTTACCTGAAGGTGCTTGAACAATTACACTCATTCTCCTACGATCTGAATCAAATTCCAGAACATGAAGCAGTTTATACCTAAAAATTAAGAAAGATAATCCTTAATTTTTAGAGTAATAATTAGACCATTTGGAAAGAACAAAAGATACAAGTTTAAAGTAAGAAACTAGAACTGCATTTTCATGAAGATAGGCGCTAAATAGTCGATAATAGTACGAGACATGAGGGAGATGGCATCACGTCCTCTACAATTAACATCTACTGCACAGACTTTGGGTCTGTAATTAAATTCCACAGAAGCCAAGATGAAGACTACTAGAGAGATTAATATTCAAGAAGCTGCTGTGCAGTAGAGAAGGAATGGGACCCACATCTGCCCAGCGGACTGACTCGCCATCATTTCCTTTCCTAACACATCTCACCAGATCTCCCTTTATGCAGTCTTTGAGGTTTGTCGGCAATGATGCTGAACTTGGGCAGGTATGAGGGTAGAGGGCAGGTAGCAAATGCCTCTTTAGGGAACTGAGGGAAAACTTACGAGGATAACTGAAGTGGGGCTTGACAATGTTTTCCAGGAGAGAATTCTATAATGATATGTAAGCAATCAAAGTTCTAAGTTGGCAACATGTTCCCTCATAAAAGTAGCTTCAGAATGGGCCGGACTTCTTTAGTATGAAAAAGCAGAGCAAGGATTGAGGTATACAAGCAACGGGCATATAGACTAACTTATCAGATTAGAAAGAGGATGAGTAGACTGGTGTTCCTGAATGCTTGAGCATAAGTTCATAGGCAACACAAGGGAACGTGTGCTGGGGTGCAGCTTTATGGCACAGCATTTGCTTAACATTCCTGAGACACTGGTTTTGATCTCCAGTACTACAAAAACAGGATAAAAAAAGCTTTCTTCATTCGATAACCTATGGAATCTCAACCTCAAGAGTGTGTTCAATATATAAGCAAATTCAGTAAACAGTAAACTAAAGTACAGAATACTATTGTATGACATACAATATAATAATGCCATTACTCTGGAGAAGTGGTTAGCAAGTGTTTTACATATAAAATCAGGTAATTTTAGACTTTATAGGCCATATAGCTCTCTCTGCTGTATATTAGGACTTATTCTTGCATGCAAGGCAAACTATATCGCCAGCCTTTCTTTTCCTTTCTCAATTCTGAGAGAGGGCTTTACCAGATTTCCTAGGCTAGTATCACTCTGTGGCCTATGCAGGTCTTTAACTTCTATTCTACCAGAGTCATTTTATTCTTTCTCCTTCTCTCTCTTATTGGAAGTTTCTGTCTTGCCCAGTTCCGCAGCCATTCAGTCCCAACAAAACACACAGAGGCTTATATTAATTATGAACTGTATGGCCTATTAGCTCAGGTTTATTATTGGTTTTTTTTGTTTGTTTTAAGAAAGGGTTCTCTGTAGCTTTGGAGCCTGTCCTGGAACTAGCTCTTGTAGACCAGGCTGGCCTTGAACTCAGAGATCCACCTGCCTCTGCCTCCTGAGTGCTGGGATTAAAGTTATGCACCACCACTGCCTGACTCAGGCTTATTATTAACTAGCTCTTAGAACTTAAATTAACCCATAATTCTTATCTATGTTTAGCTATGTGGCTCAGTACCTTACTCAGTATGGCATTTTCATCTTGCTGTCACTGTGTCTGAATGATAAAGTCTGCATCTGAGAAGAGTCCCTCCTCTTTCCAGAATTCTCCTTAGTCTTGTTATCCCTCTTATACTTTCTGCCTGGCTATTAACCAATCAGCATTTTATTAAACTAATACAAGTGATAAATCTTTACAGGGTAAAAGGGCATTATCCCACACCCTTACTCTCTTTTTCTTTCTTAAACAACTCTAAATGCAATAGATCATAGGCTATGCAAAAACAGACTGGAGGACAAAACTGGCCTATAGGCCATAATTTGCAGATTCCTATCCTATACTTATTATGGACTAGAACATATTTGAAAGAATTTACCTTTCCAGTCTTCCAAGTACTTTAACCTCCATATTTTCTTCAGAAATGCCTATAAATATAATACCAGCTCTAGGAATAAGAGGAACAAAGAAATTATAATATTGAAAGGAAAATATTTTATATTTTACATTATACCTTTATAATTTGGTTTGAATGGAGGTACGTGAATTGAAAGTTTAAGGAGTATTTATGATACTGCCTTTGAATAATATGACACTATTCTTAAGAACATGACAGGTCAGACTATATCCAAAATAATGCAAAGTATTTTTACAAGTTTTTCAAGTAGAATTCATACTAAACACTTTAAAAGATCATTAAAAAACTTAAATTTACATTTGAGAACTTTATATGACATCTCTAATATTCTAACATTTATTTCAAGAGTATTCTTGGAGGATCAGGAAAATCAGGCTCAGTCACCTTGCTGCAGCTTCCACGAGCGCCTTTTCATCTGGTGAAGACGCATAGTACTCCAGCTGTGCAGGTGCGGGGGTGGACTGCCAGGGGCCGTCCCCAATGCCATCAGCCTCAACATTGCTCATCTGGACAGTATGGCAAAGACTGACTGCTTTAAAGAAGAGGTCATGTTCTTTGATCTGAAGAAACATAAACATTCATGACCAAAGCACATTTCCAACACCATACAGGAAACCAGACATAAAACCTTGTGAGCTAAAACAAGAGTGCAAAGACTTGGGATGCCTGAGTAAGAGCTGCAAAGTTTGCACTTCAATCTCATGCTGTTCTAGGAGTCTTTAGTTAAGAGCATATTTTTAGACAGCCTAAACAAACTGCAAGCAAGGACAATGTCCTTGTGAAAAAGTAAGGTCTTAAGAAGAAAAAAAAATACATTTTCCTCATTTTACTTCTAGGTAGTAACAGCATTTACTAACTAGTGAGCTAAGGCATTAAAGATGCTCAATAATGACAAACTAAACTGGGCTGTAACTACGGTCTCAGAATAGTGTTTTGTGGTGCTAAATCAAGACATCTATTTCAAATACATACTTCTTGCTTCACTGATAGAAATTTCCTGTGTCCACCTATTGAAGAGAATTAATTCATCTAAAACCCATAATTACTAATTTGAAAGTTGCTTACTAGTTCAGTTTCACTTTCAGGACTGGTTCTAAAAGAAGAACCGGTTGTGACATGTGTTGAGTTGTTGAGATGGGATAAACTACCAAGGTAAGATAAGCTTTCTTCTGCGGAGTCTGGGGTTGGTCCTTCAGGTACAAGTTTACCATTGATTTCTTGGTATTTCATGCCATTAATTGAACATTCTCGAAATTGCATTTCATTTTCTGTCAGTGTTCCAGTTTTATCTGTAAACACGTATTCCACCTAGAGAAACAGAACAAAAGAAACCTTTGTGGTCATGGGTCACTGTTGAACAAGCAAACTTTCTCCTGTTTTTTAAAGTCTAGTTTATTAACATCAATATACAAAAGGCAAGTTTCTTACAATCTAAGAAGCTATTATTGATGTAAAGAAAATAAAACAAATAAAAATATTTAAAATTTACACATATTTTTTGATATATGTTGATCTGTAGAGGTGACTGAGAATAAAGTTAAGAATTTCACGTCTATCTCTCAGTCAAGCTACATTTAAAACAGTATGACTTGACACTTACACTGAAGTAAGGGTAGAAGGAATGCTTACTAACCTAGACAGTAAACAGAGACCAGGAGAGATGGTATAAAAACAGGAAAGAAAACAGTGACAGCAATACAAGATGTTAGAGATGAGAAGTAGTTTATAAAGGACAGAAGAAGTCAAAACTGAGGACAGGAGACAAATAGAGTGAAAAAGATAAATGTTAAAAATAATGTTTAAAAAGAATGTGAGACAAATTATATTACTACTCTTGGGGGCTGATCCAAGGAGATGAACTCTGAACGAGAAGGATACAATGGTGAAGTCTTGAGAGCAAACTAGTATGAGGATTTGATTACTATAATGATGAGAGAAAAGTCTTTTAAAAAGAGAAGCAGTGGGGCTGGAGAGAAGAACACTTGCTGCAGCAACAAGAAGAGCGACACCCATGCACGACAGCAACCCCAGCACTAAGGGAAGCAGGGAAGATCGGTAGGGCTTGCTGACTGCCAACCAGCTGAAAAATCCAAGCTCTAGGTTCATAGGAAAAGGATTGTCTCAAAAAGAAAAAGTGGAGATTGATAGGGGAGGACCCTCTCAAGCCTCCATATGTAATGGAGAAATACACCCCTAATCTCTCACAAACACACATATACACACATAGACACATATTCAAAACAAAAACAAAAATACAAATAAAAAGTAGAAAGAGAGACAGACATCACAAGAAAAGAAAAGCAAACTACAGACCATTATTTTTCATGAATATATATGCACATATATATATACTAAGTTCAGAAATGTATAAAAAAGATTATATATCATAAGTATATGAGATATCTCAGGAATCCAATTATTAATTTGATGTGTACAAATTATCAGATTGATACGTGTCCTTTATTCGATTAATAAAATGACTATCTCAACAGATACAGAAAAATCACTTGATAAAAATCCAATACTCTATGATAAAAACACTTAACATACTATGATAAAAGCTTCTTTGAAACTTAGTAATATCATACTGAATGATTTCTTCCTATAAGCAGAGATATAAGGCATGGTTGTCTGTTCTCATGTGTTTTATTCAACATCGTACTAAAATTTTTAGTCAGAAAAAAGAAGTGAGTTATCTGATTGGGGAAAAAAGAGACAAAGTTATCTCCATTTGCATATCAAATGAATTTACATATACATCATCCAAGGGAATTCACTTAAAAAAAATCTATTAGCACTAATAAGAAAGTTTAATGAGATTCCAGGATAAAAGATCAATGTGCAAAATCAAAGAAATAAAGTGGGAAAATTGTTTTAACCAAGAAATAAAGAATAATAAGAAACTGTACCTTAACGTCCATACTGTTGGGGACAATAAAGGTAACTACAATATTTTAGACATAGGAAATGTCTACTACGTAAAATAATAATTTATTGCACATAGCCCAATATCAGTCTACATATGTAATTTTAACTACAGAGAAGGCTGAGATAGGAAAATCATTTGGCTCAGGTTTGTTAGTTTTGAGAAAGGTTCCCACTATGTAACTCTGGCTGTCCTGGAACTCATTATGGAGAACAGGCTGCCCTCGAACTCACAGAGATCCTCCTGCCTCTGCCTTCCAAGTCCTGGGATTAAAGGTAGTGTCAGATGAGCTCAGAAGTTTAAACATAGATTGGGCATCAAGAAGTGGGGCCCCATCTCAAAAAGAAAATAAAAAAGGCAAACCCAAATTATACATGGGGACAGGGAGGGAGATCATAGATTAACTGATAGCTTTGAATACAGAGAGAGAGAGAGAGAGAGAGAGAGAGAGAGAGAGAGAGAGAGAATATATTTATGAAGACTTGTTTCAAGTATACAAAACTAAGCAAGGAAAGAAACAGCAATTAACTTCAGGGGAAATAAAATGCATGAAGAAAACATAATTATAGTACTACAAAGAAAAAAAACTAGGAAGAAAAGGGTTTGGAAATAATATTATAAATCATAATGTAAATATTTATTAGATGTTAAATTGTACCACCACCAGAGTAGGCAAAGTGGGCAAGGCTTTGGATATGTATACAAAATGGTAAAGTAAGTTTCCTCGTTGTCCCTCCCCTCTTAAAAGATTTATTTATTTATTTATTTATTTTTGAGATATGATTACCCCGTGCAGCTGTCCTGGCACTCGCTCTGTAGACCAGGCTGGCCTCGAACTCACAGAGATCTACCTGCCTCTGCCTCCCGAGTGCTGGGATTAAAGATGTGTGCCAAAACTGCCTGGCAACTTTATTTTTTTAATGATGCACATGCATGAGATTGTGTGTGTGGGTAGTGCACATGACTGAAGGTGCTTGTAGAGGTCAAGGGCACTGCATCTCCTGGAGCTGGAGTTAGAGGTAGTTGTGACTCTGAACTCACACCCAATGTGAGTGCTAGGAGCTGAACTTCCCTAAAACTGTGTGCTCTTGACAGTTGAATCATCTCTCTAGTCCCAGGTATAGCTTTATATTCCGTAATTGATGCCTAAAAATTTTAAATCATGATAAAATATCATATAGAAACATACTGGTAAATAGTGGAAGAAAGACGTTAGGACATAAAGTGGGAATAAGAATTAGCTGAAAAAAGTAAAAGGTGTTTTGGCCTAAGTTTTATAGTATTTTCTATTATATCAGTATCTTTACATATAATTTTCTGAGAAAAACAAAATATCAGGATCATCTTCACCTGTCCAAGCTCTTCATTCAGGTCAGAAGTATTGACTTGAGCTTTCTGATCTGACTCTTCATGGTATAGGTCAAGATCCCAGCCAATAAAAAACGATCCAAGAAATTTCTGCATCTCAACCGTCACATACAGAGAAATTGGAATGATGAAATTGTAGAGTACCAAAAAAGCAAGGAAATCAGAAATAAATCTCAGAATCTAGAAAACGGAGAAAGGATTATTAGATAACATACATGGGAATTAGCGGAAGGTTCTTATCTAAGTAAACTATCAACTATATTCTGAGGTAAACTAATATGAAATTCCTTGAGTAAATTGTTTTAATATTGCATTTCCTTTATTTACTTATATTACTGGTTAAGGTAAAGGTTAAGTTTCCACAGCGCAATTTGTTCCTTTTTGGAAGTTACCTGGCATGATGAAAGCACCACATTATCACTATACTCTGTGCAATGTGCTAGCCATCCTACTATGGGTGACTAAAATGTGAGTGTAACCTAGACACACTGGAACATAATTCCTCAGGAGAATTGTTAAAAAATAGAAACTGAAGAACACACACTACACAGACAATAACACGGCAGAGCTGCCTTTCAATATGTACTCTGTGGAATGTACATGGTACTGGTAACAGGGTCCTATACTGATCTGCTTTGTTGTCTCCTGGATCAAGATGTTTTCTAATAGGTACATATTAATTAAATGGAAATTTAAAGAGTGATTATTTACCAAAATTGCAGGTTAAATTCTCTTGGTACATCAAGACTGTTATGACTTCTTCAATTATTCAAACATGAATGAAAACAAATATATTCTTTAATTCATTTATATGGTACAATAAATGACTTCTAAAGCCCTGAATTTGTAATATCGAAGTCGAATGTACATGTATTGACATATAAATTTTTGTGATCTAATTATTCAAGCCATGCTACTAGAACACACAAAAAGTTTAGGCCCTAAACTAGGGAAAGTACACCACTGCTAACATGCTGATTGCTCTTCTGCAAAAGCATCCTGTCAATACCAATGCTGTGATGACATCACTGTGGTCCTTCCCAGCAAAGCATCAATTGTCCCCAAAGAGCTTCCTTAAAGCTGAATTATGAATAACACATAATACCTTACTACTGTTTCTTTGATGTTCTGTTTTTTGGTTATACCAAGGTTCATCCCATTTTTCTTCTGCTTGCCAGGTATATTTCAAGATAGTACTGATGATGGCCTCAGAAATAAGGATTATTAGATAAATTATTAAAAATGTGTTCATTGATCTAAAGAAAAAGAATATAAACATATCAATATACTGTATGTTCATATGCTTACAAATTAATATTTGTATTGAATATATTTGATTTTATTATAGCTGTTTTAAACGACAGCCTTTATTTTTATTGTAATGACCATTAAATAAAACATAATTACCAGGAAAACCCAGTTGTAAAGCCTATGAATCATAACAGCACAGCAAGATAGATCCAAAAGTACCATGGTGACACTTCTATCTTGGGGGTTACCAGCAAGTATCTAATTGGACTTAAGGCCTGCTCAGCAGGAGGGAATTCATATCTGGTACTGTAAACATTGCCATCTGTAGCTAGTGAGGTCATGAACCCTAAAGAACCTACTACTATCATTTTCATAAGCCAGTGTAATTTCCAGTTTCATTCTAAATACCTATCCTTACACGCAAAGATAAGTGTAGTTCTCACCTCTCATTAAAGAAGCTTCCTTTGGCAGCAGAAGTCTACAACTGATCAAATGCAAAGAACAACCGACCATGAGATAGCCAGTTCCAAGTGGTACATCTACAACACAACTCCTACGTCTAAAGCTCAAGGAACAGTGTAGAAGGTAGAAAATAATTTAAGAGCCAGAGGACACCTGCTGTGTGATGGTGTTAGGTAAAGTTTACTTTGAGACCGAAATAGTTCATACCGCAAGGAAGCTCCTTAGGCAGGAAAGTAAACAACTCAGAAGACTTGAGAAAATCCCTCAATTTGCCCAGACTCACTAGGCCTCTCCCTGCCAGAGTAAGCATTAAATGCCTACAGTCCTTCCCAGAAGAGTAGAGCTGAGTTACAAAGAAGACTCTCAGATAAGACCAGCTGCCTAGAAGTTTAGACCAAATGAGTCACTTGGAAAGAGCACTTTTCAGCCCGTTGAGCTGTCTGCATGCTATGCAGTGTGCTTCAGGTTTCCAGATGTAAGCTGTCACCTATGCTGGCATAGGCATTGGTGATACAGTTTTCTTTGAGTCTTTTCTGCTCCTATAAGTAACCCCAATAAAACTCATTGGTTCACCAAGTTGAATTTTGCTGGTTTCTGTACTTGGGTCTGTTGCGGGTTCCCTATCTGGGGTGAGTAGACATGTATGCTATATTTTCCTAGGAAAAGTTTTGTCACACAAAAGATGGTGTCTTCTATATATGACAGGGAGCTACATCCATAAAATCTTAACAATATGGTCACCTAAGCAAGATCTGAACAATGACAACACCAGTTGATATGCCAATATGGATGGGGAAACTTCACAAGGTTCCTCTCTTAGACAAAGAGCTATAAGCAATTAATTATTGCCTGTGAAAAGAGGAAGAATCAGTCTTCTCTAGAGATGTGCCCCATTATACGCTATCCAATCTTAAGTAGTCAGCCCTAAACAGTAAGTTTTCTTAGCAAGTTGTATAAAAAGACATTAAAATGTCTTTTAGGGACATTATTTCAGGTCAAACTGGAATTCTTGGCTCTGACACTAAAAATAATTCAGGACTAGCCAGTATAAAAGTAGATCTGGAGATTTTATTAAAGATATTTATTAAAGACTTTACTAAAGTTAGAGTTTAAACACAAGGGTGAAGACAAGAGTCTTTTCAGAAAGAAATTTCTGAAAAGATTTCTTTCCAGAAAGAAAGTCTTAATATTATCTAATTTTCACTGTATATTAGTTTTAATTTTCAGTTGAACTAGAAAGTCTAAAGGAGGAAGAATTGTATCTCAAAAAACCTAACGCATAACAGATTCACACTTTATATATATTTCTAGACTGAATTTTCTCAAGCAGACATCTGATAATAGTTTCAAAGAGTCTTATGGTTCACAAGTGAGACTTTGGAATGGAAACAACTACAATACTAATACCATAGTGAACTTTATAAGTAATAAAATTCTGATTATGATGATATTAACTCACTAATACTCCCTCATCTGTTCTGTGTCTATTACTATAACAAGCTTTCTATGTCATATTTCATATATCAAATGGACTCCTTCAGGTTTTGGTCCTAGTCACCTGTGCATTGCTACAAGACTGAGTAGGTACTGCTGAACCATACAGATTCAACTTTAAATTTAAAAACATAAATTTGATATGAAGAAACATTTTATCACCAAAAACTTCAGAATACTACAGAGATTCACAATTATAGCATCTGACACATCTGCAAACTGATCTCTACACATAAGGCTCAGGGAACATCAAAGAGAGGGTGAAAAAGTTCTAAGAGCCATGGGACCAGGATGTATGCTGTTAGATAGTCGTCCCAACACATGACAGGGAAAATGTGAACTCTCAACAATATGCTGCCTGAACAAGACTACATAAGAACATCAGTTGACATTCCAACACGGATGAAGAAAGTTCCACATGTTTCTGCTTCTAGGTGAAGAGTTAGAGCTGGTCAATGGTTGTTGGGAGGGGGAAAATCAGTTTCTTATACAGATGGGCTCCCATACAGGTTATCCAATCCCAAATGGTCAGCCCCACACCCATGTACATATGGGTGACACTAAATGAACTCAATAGGTAAATATACATATGTATAGTTAAAGAAGATGCTTCTCAATAAACTTCAAACATACAAATAAAGTGAACACAATAATAAATCTTCATGTACAAGACATAGCTTCAACAATGGTCAAAATGCTACCATTACCATTCTCAGTTCACTTACACTTTCTTCCATTCCAATTACCCATTTAATTTTTTTGGTGGTTCTTTTACCTTGCCATTCCATGAATAAATTTTTAAAGAATTTCTTGATTTAATTTTGAAACTGTAGCCTCACAGAAAGCTGTAAAATCAGTACAAAGGGTTTCATCAACTCTAAGTCCATATTTTTTCCACCTCCATGACTTTGCAGAGAAGCTAGGTAATAAGGAGTACTCTAAGAGGGACACATGGATTGCTCTGGGAAAGGAAAACAGATGAGATCTAATGGAAAAACTGGGGGTAAGGGAGATGCAAATATGAGGGAACAGGATGATGGAGTTGGGGGAGGGATGGAAAGGGAGAGTAATGAAAGAAATACCTTGATAGAGGGAGCCATTATGGGGTTAGGGAGAAACTTGGCACTAGGGAAATTCCCAGGAATTCACAAGAATGTCCCCAGCTAAGACTCCTAGCAATAGTGGAGACGGTACCTCATCTGACCTTCTCCTGTAATCAGATAGGTGACTACTCTAACTGTCACCATAGAACCTTCATCCAGTAACTGATGGAAGTGGCTACAGAGATTCACAGTCAAGCACCAGGTCGTGCTCTGGAGTCCAGTTGAAGAGAGGGAGGGGCGATTTTATTAGTGTGGGGTGGTGGTCAAGATCATGATGGGGAAACCCACAGAGACAGCTGACCTGAGCTTGTAGCTCAGGGACTCTAGATCAACAGCTGGAGAGCCTGCATAGGACTGAACTAGGTTCTCTGCATGTGGACGACAGTTGTGTAGCCTGCTCTGTTTGCGGGAACCCTAGCAGTGGGACCAGATCTATCCCTGGTGCATGAGCTGGCTTTTTAAAGCCCATTCTATATGGTGGGATACCTGCTCAGCCTTGATGCAGGAGGGAGGAGCTTGGTCTGCCTCAACTGAATGCGCCAGGCTTTGTTTACTTCCATTGGGAGGCCTTATCCTTTTTGAGAAGTGGATGGGGGCTGGGTTGAGAGGAGGTGGGGCCAGGGGAGGAGGGGAAGGAGAAGGAACTGTATTTGATATGTAAAATGAATCAAAAAATTTTTTTAAAAAAGGAGTGAAGATAGGGATCAAACTAGCTGACAGGAAGTGGTAGGGAGGAGCCAGGCAGAGAAGGGTTTTTAAGGAGAGGTGAAGAGAAGCATGAGAGGCTTTTGGAGAGACACAAAGAGAGGAGGTGAGCTACTTGCTATTCAGCTTCTCTGAGGAACAGAATTCCACCTCAAACCTTGAATTTTCTGTTCTTTAGAGGGACAGAGATTTAGTTAAGTTCCCTTCATAGCTTTAAAAGAGTTGGTGCCTGAGCTCCGGACAGAATTCCCTCAAGCTGAGGCCCTCTAGGCCTAACCACTGCTGATAGCAGTGAAGTTGCAGTTTCTGATACGAACAGCCATGGATTAAAAGGCAGCAACAGGTCATACAGGGCTACATAGACAGACTCTGTCTCAAAAAAATAAACAAAATTAAGAATTTCTATTTTATTGTATGAATGTTTTGCATGCATATTACGTATGTACACCGCATGTGCGACTGGGGCTTGTGGAAGTTAGAAGAGGTTGTCAGATCCCCTAGAACTGGAGTTATATAGATGGTTGTGAGCCATAATGTGGGTGCCAGGAACCAAACAAAAGTCCTCTGCAAGATCAACAAGCGTTCTTAACCATTAAGCCAACTCTCCAGCTTCCATCAGTCTTTATATTGACTCACCCCATACTGAATCTGTCTCCTGGCAGCAATAATCTTTCCCCCACCTATACAGTTTTATAATTTCTAAAACTGGAAACATAGTATGCAATCTTTGAATTTGACTTTTTCACCAAATGCAAAACTCTATTTTTGCAGCCTGTTCTGGCTGAGCATATACTATAAATCCTTTTTCTTGCTGAATAGTGCTCTATGACATAGCTGCACCAGATTTTCCTGTTCAACTATTACCCACGTATGGACAATGGGCTGTTTTCCAGATTTTTTGCTGTTATAAATAAAGCTGTTAAAAAATGAAACTGTCAAATTATCTCCCAAATGGGAATGTCACCATCTGACATTCTTCACAATAATGTGTGAGATCGAGTTCCTCTGCCTCCTCCTAGCACATACTATGACTGCTCCAACAGCGGGTTAGCCTCACTGTGGTTGTGATATGATATTCTCCTAAGAATGGGATTGACTGAGCATCTCTGTCTGCTCTGATTTGCCACCTACAAATCCTTTGATGAAATGTGATTCATGTTTCTGATCACAGCTAATTAAATGTTTGTGAGCTTTGCAAACATTTTCCCCCAGTCTGTAACTTGTCTCCATACTTTAAGAGTTTGAGAACATTTTTCATTTAAATAAAATTTAATTTATTAATTTTTATTTAGGAGTTATGCTTTTTTGCCTGCCTAACAATCATTTGTCTAGAGTCTGACTCCTGACTTCCTCTAAAAGTCTTTATAATTCTGTTTCACATGTATTCAATCATCATTATTTTTGGATGCTGAAGACTGAGCCCATGGCCCGGCGCATGCTTTCGCATTGGCAAAAACTCTCTACTCCCTCACCTTTATTAGAAATAATTATTATAAATAATGGGTTGGAGGGTCTATAGCTTTTCATGTTTCTCAGAAGAGTGTTGACTTTTTGTTCTAGTGGGCAGTTGACTTTAAGCACCTAACATCACTGCAATTGGTCAAAGTAATATTCTCTTTCTCTCAGCATTCTTTGGGCTCTATTGTTTGTTTCTTGCCAATTTGCACCTCTAGAGTTTTATCATCCATACACGAAAATTTGGGCAGTACACGCTTTCAGGCCCAGTCCATTACTTTCTATGCTGGCTTACATATTTTCCCCTAGCTTTCTAGGTTCTCTTCTAGTTTTAAACTGTGTCTTCTGATATTTCAACTCAGTAAAGAAATAACACTTTCCCCATCTTATTTCTTCAACTACCCTCTATCCTTCCTCCCCCCATTTGTTTTCAGGATTGGACTCACTGCCAGGTTTGACATGCTTTTGGTCACTTGCCTCAACTCATAATCTTCCTGTCTGCCTTCCAAGTATTAGGATTACTGGAGTGGCCTCACCATGCATGGTGTGACATTATTTATGTACTTGGGTGTGTGTGCCTCTATGCAGGTTTGCATGCCTACAAAGACAGGTGTGTGTTATGTAGAAGCTTAAGGTTGATATCTTGTTCTGCCTTATATTTTGAGACAGGATTCTACACTAAACCCAGAGTGGTGCGGGAGAATTATCTGTATTCTGTCAATCATATTTTAATAAAATGCTGATTGGCCAGGCAGGCAGTATAGGCGGGAAAGCCAGACAGGAAGTAGGGGTGGAGCAAAGAGACTGGGAGTATTCTGGAAGCAGAAGCTCTCTCTCAGCCACTCCTGTCCAGACCACCAAAGAGGCAACATGTAAGCTGTCACACTGAGAAAGGTACTGAGCCCATGTGGCTAACGTAGATAAGAATAATGGGGTAACATAAGTTATAAGAGCTAATAAGTAGCCAGAGCTAAGGGCCAATCAGTTTATAACCTTATGGAGTCCTGTGTGTAATTTCTCTTTGGGATTTGCCGGCTGTTGGGGTACCGGGCGGGACGGAAACCCCAACAAGCTGGCCCTCACACTACATATGGCGCCCAACGTGGATAAATGAATCCATAGAAAGCCTGAGAAAGTTTGGGAAAGAATAGAGTAAAGTATGTTTTCTTGGTAGCAGCAATTTTTCGGTTCTGCTCTGCTTGCTAGAGGCAAGCAAATGCTCTCATCTAAGAGAGGCTTCTTGACTCAGCCTTAGCTGCAAAACCTTGCAGCTCATTAAGAGGTCCTGCCACGAAACACTTAAATGCTGTTGGTGAAAAGCTGAATGCATGCTTTTCGGTTTTCAGTCGTAGCAGGAAAAAAGCTGCGCTGTTTTAAAATGCCGGCTTTCTAGGCTGTCCTGCCAAGGCAGACTCTGACTCTTTCAGGCAGGCAGCCTGAAGCACTTGAGTGTGGTCTGTGAGCAGAATGCTGCAGCTTGCTTGCTGGCAGGGACCTTGAAACGCCATAGAGTTGTGGCAGTGAACACAGCTCTGGCTGGTATCTCAGCCATGAGGCTGAAGAGCTGGGGACTGGGCTGCATCTAGCCGTCAAAGCCACTGCTCTCCATATTGTTTAGTAAATTAAAGGCTTATGTAGTCAGAAAAAGAGATATACAGTAAAGAGAGATTCAAAGAGGAAGAAAACCTCTAAACATTTTACAGTGTGTTAAAAATATATATGCAGGCTAAAAGTTAAAGTTCTTAATGTAAAAAAAGGAAGAAAGAGAGTAGTTGGGTGTGGTGGTACACACCTTTAATCCCAATGCCTGGGAGGCGGAGGCATATTGGCCTCTGTGACTTCAAGGGGTAGAGGTAGATTGACCTCTGTGACCTCAAGGTGTGGTAGTACACGCCTTTAATCCCAATGCCTGGGAGGCAGAGACAGATCTCTGTGAGTTCAAGGTGTGGTAGCATACACCTTTAATCCCAGCACTGGGGAGGCAGAGACAGGAGGATCTCTGTGAGTTCAAAGACAGCCTGGTCTACAGTGTTATTCCAGGACAAAGATATACAAAGATCCTGTCTCAAAAAGTAAAAGTAAAAATAAAAAAAATAGAGGTTAAAATAAAGCCACATAAAGATGGAAAATGCACAGAGAATCTTCATACTGTATGCTATTATGCTCTCTTTAAATTGTTTGATTGCTGAGGAAGGAGCAACAACTGCTAAAAGACTTTTGTTTATAAATGCTGCTGAACTAACCCAAGATAGGAATTTTGAAAATACCTTGGCTTCAAAACTGAAGTCAAAAGGTATGTTACTTTGGAGAAGAGATTTTGCTTTTGTTTCCACAGAAAACGAGAGACTCTGGATTTATTCAGAGTTAAGAATAATCACCTTTGACCAAGGGAGGCCACCTGAAAAATCTCCGATAGGAACAGATGGCCCAGATGACAGAGGTCGACATCCAGAACTGATCCAAGACTGCTGCCTGAGATGATCGAGACTCACAGGATACTCCAGTCATGACTTGATTATAACTCTAAATTTTCTTTAGGTCCCCTTAAGACTATCAGCGCCCCCAATCAGCAGGAAGTAGCCTGAAATACTACGCCCACATTCCCAACAAATGGATTATGGGTATTTTCCTTTGTTTAAAAAAAAAAAGAGAGGGAAATGGTGCGGGAGAATTATCTGTATTCTGTCAATCATATTTTAATAAAATGCTGATTGGCCAGGCAGGCAGTATAGGCGGGAAAGCCAGACAGGAAGTAGGGGTGGAGCAAAGAGACTGGGAGTATTCTGGAAGCAGAAGCTCTCTCTCAGCCACTCCTGTCCAGACCACCAAAGAGGCAACATGTAAGCTGTCACACTGAGAAAGGTACTGAGCCCATGTGGCTAACGTAGATAAGAATAATGGGGTAACATAAGTTATAAGAGCTAATAAGTAGCCAGAGCTAAGGGCCAATCAGTTTATAACCTTATGGAGTCCTGTGTGTAATTTCTCTTTGGGATTTGCCGGCTGTTGGGGTACCGGGCGGGACGGAAACCCCAACAAGCTGGCCCTCACACTACACCAGAGTTCACTATTTCTGCTACAATGGCTGACTGTTAAGCCTTTGAGATCTTTCTGTCTCCACATAGCAGCAGGTAACAGGTACATACCACCATGGCCAGCTTTCTAAGAGGATGATAAGGATCAGAGGTCAGGTCCAGCAAATATTTTACTCAGAGCTACCTACATGCCTCATACCCTCACTAATTTTAGTCATATTTTAACACTTACAGTCAATGCTAAGTATATACAAAGTCAGAAGACATCATCTTTATCCAAAAAGAATATCATTTTGTATATGTAATATGAAATGCCCTTTTAAATGACTTACTTTTAATTTTATGTGCATGAGTGTTTTGCCTGCATGTGAGTAACTGCATTGTGTATATACCTAATGCCCATGTAGATCCCTTAGAACTGGAGTTACAAACGGTTGTGAGCCACCATGTGGGTGCTGGGAACCAAACCTGGGTCCTCTGGAAGAGCAACAGTGTTCTTAACCAATGAGTTTTCTCTGTAGCTCCTGAAATATCTATTTTTATATATGTTACACATATATGAGTAAGATATACATACAATTACGTGAAAAGAATTTTCTTACTTTTCTACTGCAGATCGTTTCTGTGACTTGCTCTTGTAATTTAATGCCATCTTCGTTTCCATTCCAGTGTATACAGCCACACCTATAAAACAAAACTGCTATTTTAAATGGACTCACTAGCATGGAAGCTTCAGTGAAAAAGCACTGCCTCAGAGTTTGTATACTTTGAATTTTTCTTGAGTCTTTTACAGTTTTGCCAGACCTGCTAAGTCTAAAATTTTGCTGATCTAGACATTCAACCTCCATGGAGTCTCATTTCTCGGTTGCAACAGAGTTGAGACTAATGGAAGAAAGGGGTGGGAATAACAGATAACCCCTGCATATGACACTAATGATGCTAGTAACAGTGAAACACTCCTGCTAACCTGAGAAACCCAGAATGCCAGAATCTGGAGTCTACGTGTCATTCTGTAAGTACTGAAGAATAATATTCATGTCTTTCAGAGTAAATGAAGTACGCACAAAGAACTGCTATGTGAGACCCTGAGATGAGAACGTATGGTCTTAATAGTGGGACTAACACTGTTGAATGAAACTAATTAGGCAAGACCAAACTTTAAACGTTCCTTCAAATTCCTGCATAGTAAGACTAAAGAAACAAGATAGGACAGACCAATTGGGCCTTTTTAGTAAATATTTGACTTAGCATTTTTTTAAAAAAATTATTCTTTATATTCAGGGGTAATAACTAAAATGAAAAAAGACACTAAAATCATGCAATTTGAATAAAACAGAATGAAATAATAGCAAAGAAGATGCTGAGGCAAACAGCAGACTAAGCTAAAAGCACTCAAATACACAATTGCTTCTAACACTGCATAATTTGGAGCCTCATTTTAAAGTAACAAGAACAAAAAGTATTACCCCTAGGAAGTCATGTAAGATTCAGTGTCCCATAAGAAAACTAAACCCTGGAAGTTTAGTCTGGTTTCTGATATCAGATCATTATTATAATTTTTAAAAAATAGTTGCAAAATACATGTAACTATCTAACCATTTAACATGGATAGTTCAGTGAGGATAACATAGTCACAATTTTGTGAAGTCATCTTTTCAATCTAACTAGAGAATACTTTAATCACTTTTAAAAAATGCTGGACCCATTAAATATCTATCCCACTTTCTTTCTATTCTCTAAGCCCTGGAAATCACCTACTGTATCCTCACTATGGATATACCCATGAGGGGCATTTCAAATGAAAGGCAGATTATAATCTGTGGCCCTTTCTGCCTGATTTCTACCAGGCAAGGGTACTATTTACGCTTCCTTTAGAGAAATAAAGTGTTTGTCCCCAACAGGACTGATTCAACAGTCAGAGCTCAGTAAGATTTTGCTGAACACGTAAAGATGTGAATGAAAGAGTCAGCAGTTATTAACAGACCTGAAGGGGTGTGGACTACTACCATGCACTGAAAAGCACTGACTTGTACCCATGTTATTTGAAGTCTACTAGAATCGTTTTCTTAGTGCTCAGTTTCACAAGTATCCACAAACACAGGAAGAGGAAGACTCAAGGACTACTCAAAAGGAGAGATCAACAACAACAAAACGCAATATTAAAACAAACTTTAAAAGAAAATTACCGCGTCTTACATTGAATACAGTAATGTTATGTAATCAAAGGACCATGGAATGCTATATTTTAAAGCTGCTTTACAGAGGTTGGGGATGCTGTCTAGTGCTATGCGAACTGCGTGCCTACTGTGTGTTAGACCCTGAGTTCAGTACCCAGCACCTCAGAAGTAACAGCAAAGCTTCATATAAAGCACCAATACAAAACATACAAACAATTAAAAAAACTTAAGTATGTACAAACCAAAAATTTCTTTTGTATTTTTTAATCTGGCTCCACGAAGCAAGAGACTCTCTGGTCCCAGAGGTCTAAAGAAAAAAGAAACCCAAAAGGCACTAAATATATTAAATTTTCAATTAAATTAAAAGGCATCTTCAGTCAGAGGTACTTAACCTATAGTTACAACAGTTTTCATATAAAATCAAAACCCTAGCTACTGGAATACTACCTGGGTTAAAGTCAGTTACCAGGACAACCAACATCTGCTCTAGCATGTCAGTCATTTTAAATGGCAGGACTAAGGAGATTGCTCTGCTGTTAAGATTAATGGTAGGACTAAAGAGTTCGCTCAGCAGTTAAGAAAGTTGGCTGATTTTGCAAAGATCCTGGTTTGATTCCCAGCACTGCCATAGCAGCTCCCAACCATCTGTAACTCCAGTTCCGATGGATCTGACATTCACTTCCGACCTCTGCAGGCACTAGGCACTTAAGTGGTGCTCAGATACATGCTGACAAAACAACCATACATATAAAAATAAAAAAATTAAATTAAGGTTTGCGACCTAAAAAGAAAACTAAAACTATAAAAAACTTGCGAATGTCAAAAATTTAAAACAAAATAAAATAAAAAATTAAGCAATAATTTAAGAAAATTTAGCAGAACACAAAATTTAAATTTTGTTAGCAAAATTAATCATCAGTTTAAGAAAGGAAAATACAGAACTAAAATGCAGTGCAAACATAAAATTATCATGAGAGCTGCACAATATAAATGTATGAGTTCTGCATAATTAAAATTATGTTAGGTTATAAAATATAATGTACAAAATATGTTAGTGTTTTGTAGGCAAGATCACAAAACACCAGCTGACTACTTGTACTACACATGTCTCATGTACAGGCCTTCTTGCTGCTTGGATTCCTCTCCGTAAAGAAGATATAAAATGACAAGAAATAACTGCAAAGGAAATTGCATTTTTTAAAATGATAGCAAGATGATTAAAAGTTCGTTATAGTCCTCTATTTTGTTGAGAGGCCTTAAGATTTCTGAAACATGCAAAAACTATTTAAATCAAACAAAACCTGGATCATTTATAAAAATACAGCAAACCCAAATACTGTGATGGAAAAATGCACTGAACCAGGAAGGCCAGGCACTTGGGACATGTTTCCAAGTATGCTCACTAAAGAGTCCTGTTTGGTGACTGCTCATCTCTGCTACCCCAGAACTAGTGTGGCGACTGACTACTCAGCACCTACAAAACACATGTGTCACTGAAAATGCTTTCATCACTAAGCCACGTGCCCATTCAACACTCATTCCCTACTCTTTCCTACTCCCTAGCGTGGTGTTGGTTCCAATAATGAAATGAAAGGCATGCAAAACTGGGATACCATGACAGCTTCCAAATCAAGACAAGTCAATAGTTAACTGCCACTGTTTCAGGAAAACACAGATCATTCTTTCAGGCAAGCAGGAGTGGGTGTTCCGTACTGCCAGGGTTCCTTTGCCAGACACAATACTTTAGAACACAATTCAGACGATATACCCACAAAATTTTCACTATTTCAATGCAGAAATAAAAATAAAACTTAGTCATAGTTATTCATCAGGGATTTGCGTGTGGGTATTAAAGTTTATTTAAGATGCTTCTATGATAATGTTTATTAAATAAGAATCAGTGCTGGCACATGACATTTTGATGGCATATCTTGAAGATCTAATTTTAAAATACTCAACTCTTTTTGCTACTGACTTATTTCATGTAGTCAGCACACAATGAATGTGTCCCTACAAAAGAGTTGACAAAGTCAGATGAAAATAAAAGTTTAATAGCTGATTCTATGATTAATTTTAAAGTAAGCCTTCAGGTCATAAGTAAAAATGTGATCTCATCCTATTAACAAATCTTTAAACAGATTCAAAGTCTCGTTCTTATTTATATGCACAATTATGTTGGGAAAACAGATCAAAACAACAACCAACCAACCAAAAAAGCCAAACAGAAGAAAGACTGTAACAGTTCAGAATTGGTCACTTAAATACTATAATTGTACTCAGTAACTTTGAAACAAAGCCACCATGGGATTTACATTTGCTAAACAGTATGTAAAACATGCATCTTTTTAAAAACTTTTTTGTAGGAGGACTGAGTCCTGGACTTCACACATGGTACACTTGCTGGAGGACGCACTGAACCCCAACTCACTTGACTTTGAGTGTCATGACTTAAATGTTTAAACATCCGAATTAAATCAGCAGTGTTTCATTTAAAGTTGCTACCAAGAACTATCAAAAAATACAAATATTTAAACCTAAACAATTGCTTTTATGTTATTATATAGAGTGCATCATTTTCACTTGTTGTTGCTAAAACCTACTAGCTGGTTTTATGCTTTCTCATGATATGCTGATTATTTACTTAATCTCCTTTAACTTTTGGTTTCTCTACTAGTTTCCAATAGAAATAATTAGATAATGTGATTTATTCTTACCTTACAATTTCTTCCATTTGTTGAGTTATTATCATTCGTCCCATAAATCTGTGGAAAGATGTATCATATCACAAAGACAGGCAACATGAAATCAATGGATAGAATACATTTGGCACTGTCAGCAAATGCAATAAAATCCCTGTGTGCGTGTGCTCGTGCAGGAGCGCAGCAGATGTCCTCTGGCACTGTCTTCTTACTCCTCTACGGCAGCTTTTTCTCCAGCTCTGAAGCGTTCAGTCTTGTCTCTGTCCCCACAGTACTGGGGTTACAAGCACAAGAGGCCACACCAGGCTTGTTGCTTGTTCTAGGCCACAAATTGAAGTCCACATCATTGTGTTACAAGCCACCACTGAGTCATCTTTCCAGGCCCTAATCAACCTTTTATGGAAATTTTGTTGTTATTATTTTGGTGCTGGGGATTAAAACTAGGTCTTACAGATGTTAGGAAAGCACAAACTAACTGAGCCACAGCTCCAGTACATATTTTATATATACAAATCATCCGATATTAGTGCTACACTGTATTTTTTTAAACTTAGACCTTAAGTTTTAAAAATAGATTTTTATTATCATTATTTATTATTATACATTTCTTATTCTAGCTGTGATTGAAGTAATGAAATCTCAAATTGACCATGTAACTGTCACATGTCACTATTTTTATTAATCTACTTATCATAACTTATAAATTACTACATAAAAATGGTTACATGACTTAGCCAACAATGAATGTTTATATATTTCACTACAGTTTACCAAATAAAATTCCCTATGACCTACAAATCATTGGACCCATATGAAATATTTATTTTATCCTTTCAACAAATGTTCAATGAGCAACTATCATGTATGAGAGAAGTAGTGGAGGTAAAGTCCCTCTCTAACGCTTTGAGGCTAAACTCTAGGGTGAATGGCCTGCTCCTATAATGCACTTCCATAGTCTAGATTTTCAGCTCCAGTTTCCACATCTGAAAGTAGCACCAAGTATACAGCTGATTCACGAGAACAACTACCTAACAGTCAAAAGCAAACTCTGGACAAAGCTTCAAGTAAATCTTTAGGTAAAGAGATTTCTAAACTTTTTAATTTACTATTTTTTGTGATGTGTGTGTGTGTGTGTGTGTGTGTGTGTGTGTGTGTATTTTGCCAGCACATATGTCTACATACCACATGCATGCATGCCTGATGTCCATGTGGTAGAAATTTTAGCATTCATTCCAAATGTCTCTTCTACTACCCTTTCCATTTCAGGCCAATTCTTTTATCTGCTGAAGAATTTGACTTCATATTTCTTTCTGATTTCTCATTTTTACTCCTATCAGGTCTTTATATCAGCGAGAGTTGTTTTTAATTCTCCTTGTTCCAGAGAAGTTTATGTATCCTGACTCCAGCCAAGACTTTAAATTTAGATCCAATTCTGCCAGTGTTTCCCTGAACAGCTTTAAGAACTGATATCTTATCCAGTTTTTGCTTGTTTGTTTTTTATTAACAAGCCAAATTCAGAAAGGACTTTGTTTTCTCTTTCCATATGCTGTTAACCTTGTTTCCGGAATTCTAGTATGTGTTCAGGCCAGTTCTATGTTGTACCAACCCCTCTTGCAGTCCCTTGTCCTTTCTTCAAATCTATTTTTTTTCAAAGTAAAACAACTGTATAATTCTTAAATATATGCTATACACTGGCACACACACATATATTTTACAAACTGATTCAGATGAAATAAGATGGCAAAAAATTAACATTTTGTTGATGAGGGTTTTTTTTTGGTTGTTGTTGTTGTTTTTTAATCATAAAAACACAAGTTAGAGTCATCTGTGAAAAGAACCTAAACTGAGAAAATGCCTTCATCTGACTGGCCTACAGCAAATCTGTGGAGCGTTTTCTAGATTATGGATTGATGTGGGAGGGCCAAGCCCAGTGTGAGCAGGTGGTACTTGGTTGTATAAAAAAATCAAACTGGGAAAGCTATGGAGAGCAGGCCAGTAAACATTGTTCCTTCACGGTTCCTGCTCTGACTTCCCTGTATGATGGACTATAGACTGTAAGATGAAGTAACCCTCCCTTTCCTCTCCAAGTTGCTTTTGGTCATGGTGTTGAGAACAATAGAGAAGCAAACGAAGTCAACAACCATTAGGAATCTCACTATTTAATACTGTTAATGTTTGGGAGTATATATGCATTCTAGACTTCACATACACACATTTGAGCCCTTATATTAAAACCACAAACAGGGTCACGACGTAACATTTTCCTCTTAACTTAATATGTCCTATAAAAAGTATTTACTAGGCTGAGGCGATGGCTTAGTCAGTAGAGTTTGCCATCAAGCATGAGAATCGAAGTCCATCTTTAGTACCTAGATAAAAGCTGAATGCAACAGTGCACACCTGTAAACCTAATGCTGATGAGACAGAGACAGGCAGAACTCTGGAGCTCACTGACCAGTAGTCAGTCTTGCCCAATCTATGAATTCCAGGCTCAGTAACAGATTCTGTCTCATAGAAGACAAGAAATAAGGTGGAAAATGATTGAGGAAGGCATTGCACACTGACCTTTCGTCTCTATAGGCACACACAAAGATGCACACAACCAACATGACCACATACATAAACACTCTCTCTCTCACACACACAATCTAATATAAAATTTTAATTGGTACCTTTTGTTTAGAATTCTATTAAATTTTGCTTTTAGTTTTTTACTTTAATTTCAGGCCTCACAAATATTATTATCAAATCAGATAAGAGTTTCATTTTAAAGGCCAACAAGATGTCTCATGAGTAAAGGCACTTGCTGCCAAGTTTGATAATCCAAGTTCCCCAACACTCACATGTTAGAAGTAGAGGACAGACTCGTGAAAGTAGTCCTTTGACTTTCATATACACACAGTGGCATGCATGTGCCCAAACACATATGCACACAAAATATATAAAATGTCATAAAATTTTTTAAAAATTATTTTTATGTTTATGATTACAAAAACAAGGTCTTATTAATAGAAGCTGAGCTTCTAATAGGATTTGTAATATAAAATAAATTTTATAAAATAATTTTATAAGAATAAATTTTATTATTAAAAATTTAATAAGATTCTATTAGAATCTTACTTCTAATAAAGGTTGTTAAGTGAGAATAAACTCACCAAATAATACCCCATACCTGTATAAGTCTGCTTCTGGCTGCTGGCATTCTATCAGAGCTATGAGACTGTCCAAGTTGGCAACCGTTTGTAATACTGCTGTTTCTGGAACTGACACATGTGTCTGAAAAATGAAAGTTGAAGAAGGATTAATGTGTACCTAAGTATGACCTCAGGTATCAACTGCTTCAAATGTCTCCTAGATGGAACCATGGCCTAGATTGTAGATCACTCTGCTAAGATAACAGAGGGGAAGCAATTAGAAATAAGCAGGGACAAATGGGTTGCTGCATTCACCTGTATATGGAATCCATTAGCAATCACAACTGTCTAAAGACTCATTACATCCTATTTAGTAGGAGAAATGTGAATTTTCACACCTTATTAGCCTCTGAAAACTGGGCAAATTTATACTTGTTTCTCACTAAAAATACATCAAACTGGGAATGGTGGTTCATATCTATAATCTTAGTGTTGCCTGAAGTTTAAAGCCAGGCTGGGTTAAAAAAAATAGGGAAAAATAGTGTCAAAAGTATTAAAAGATTTTATTTTTCTTAAGACATTTTCCCTTTCCACTTTCACCACTTTCAACATGAACACAGCCAGGGTGAGCATGCCCTTAAATACATAACATTTTTTTTATTCTTAAAAATTATACTTGTTAAAATTTAAAACTTACTTGCATACATGTGTATGGAATCTGTGTATCCATCTGTGCAGAAAAGTATGCAGATGTCAGATGTGTATGCGTGTAAAGAGTCCAGAATTGACTTGGGAGTAATCTTCAATCTTTCCACCTTCCTTCCTGACACATAAAGCTTACCATTTTGGTCAGACTAACTGGCTATCAAGCTCCAGGATTCCCACCTAAACCTCCCCAGTG
Organism: Myodes glareolus; assembly: GCF_982192425.1. Lineage (NCBI taxonomy): Eukaryota > Metazoa > Chordata > Mammalia > Rodentia > Cricetidae > Myodes > Myodes glareolus. Next base: position 47,398,287 of record NC_142045.1, read on the forward strand.
CTGCTGGGTCACGAGCATGTGCTATCATGCCTGGCTTTTTATTGAGTAGATGCTAGGATACAAACTTAGGTGCCCGTATTGTGTAACAAGTGCTCTACCAACATAGCCATTGTTTCAATCCAACAACTTCTAAAATTTTTTAAAAAAGTTTCAGTAACTCAAAACCTGTCAATATCCATTAAAGATTGTCAACCTATATTAAAAAAAAACACCAAAAAAACACTTTATTAGGACAAACTTGATCACTTTACCAACAGAAAAATATTATAAACATGAAATGTTATATTCACCCAGAACAATATTGGAACAATATTGGAATATATATATGAGCAAACCTTCAGGTTTGTCTCTCCATCCAAACTGGCGGTTGTGACATGGCATGAACCATCAAGTCGATCTGAGGACAGAAGCACCAAATCTGCAGGGAAAATTTCATCTTTGGCTATACGGACAATATCACCCACCTATGAGAAATTAGGAGAAAAGGGATTACACACTTTAAAAGGCAAGGATTTGTTTCCATTCTGTTCCAGAGAGATGGTTTATTTAACTTTTTATGTATTTTTTGAAATGTAGAGGAACTCAGGGGCTTGAGCATGTGAAGCAAATACTCTGCCACTGACACACACACAGAGAATTTTATTTTATAATATATTTAAATTAAGACTAAAACTATGACAACAAAATACAATTCTACACGATTTTGCATCTACATACCCGAATGTTTTTTGATCTAGTTTTCACAAGGCCACCACTCCTAACAACATAAACAGGAGCTCCATTTACTTCATTATCTGAGTTATGGCGTAACCAGTCTTCATATCCCTGTAAATAAACACAGAAGAAAAATTATCCTATCAGAATGTTTTTAAAGATACTTTATCAAATGAGAAAACAAATACACCACACACACAACACAAACACACACACTTCCCTGAAACATTCACTAGAATTCTATTAGACTACTTAGATGCCTACAGAAATAATGACATTTCTGGCATTATTCTTACCAGAAACATTATCTCTCTGTTTCCATTACATATATGTTCCTAGTGTTCTGAGATCCTGACCTTCCTTGTTTTCCTGTGAAGATTTCTCCTGTTACCTTTTTTGAGTTTTTTCAATGAACTTCACTCTTAGCAATAAAATTATTCTATTCATTTCTATGTGTTCAAATAATATAAAATATGCTGGTAATTCTAAAGTATCTTTTCTCCAACTCCTACCTCTTCTGGATTCCAAAAGTGAATATTTATCTGCATTACTAATATCTCCACTTGAGGACTCAAACATCTTTTTTGATACTCTGACATAAAAATGTGTGTGTGTGTGTGTGTGTTTCCTAGTCATTTTTACCCTCACCCTAGAAACCTTCCTCTCAACAAGCTCACTCCTGTGATGTCAGTTTAATATTGGTTGCAGGCATGGGAATGTTGTGCGTGGGGGGTAGGGGGTGGTATCTTTATATCTACAGATAAATGTCATCTTCACCCCTCATCAAAGGAACTTCTCTTTATAACAGAGACCACTACAGAGAACCAAACTCAATCAAAATGCAAAATTGGGGATCCAGAACTCAACGGATGTATAGAATACCCACACACCTTACACTCAGGGAACATTGCAGCAGAGGAGGCAGAGAGCATTAGAGTCAGATGTTCAGGTAATTTGGTTGACACTGTGTCTGCTAAGCAACACCAGAAGCTACAGCCATGAAGTCTCACCAATATGACTGCCCAAACATGAGCTAAGCAAGGAGGATACCAATGAACATGCCAAATTGCATGGGGAAAAAGTCCATGAGGTCTCAAGCCTACACAAAGAACTATAGGCAACTGTTTAAAGCTTGGATCAAGAGAGGTAGTATTCCCCAGGAGAGCTCACCAGCTGGTTGTTCAGTGCCAAACAGCTCTGAAAATATACAAACAAGTACCATTACAGGGACTCAAACAGGTTATATTTAGAAACAAATGTATATATAAATACACATATACATGCAATAGCAATTGATGAAAAAGAGGCCATGAATTTGAAGAACACTTGGAAGGCATATATGTAGGGTTTGGAGGGAGGAAAGAGAAGGACGAAATGTTGTAATTAAAATAAAAATCTTTAAGAAAATGGAGGAAAACGAAAGAAAGAAACAAAGAAAGAAAGAGAGAGAGAGAGATACATTTCCTCTCAATACTCATTAACTCATATATCCTTAGTAAAGGGTGGGGCTCATAAATATCTTGAAGATATTCAGAGCTGATTTTGGATGCTATTGCATCCTAAAGTCCATAATGACAAATGCCATGCTAAACATGCCAAAAGTTCAGGATGACATTCGTGACTTCTGTATTTTCCTAAAAATTTCAATCATTAAATGACTTTTATGTACAAAGTGTTTTAGTCATACAGCATAAATTCACTCAGCATTGTTGCAGGCAACAAACAGAAGCATAACAAAACAAAAACCAACCAAACTTCAAATCTGAAGCTGATCTCTTTTCCTTTCTTAAAATATAGACCACAAAACTAATTATAATTTAAAATACAAAAGTTTTTAAGTCCTGGTGTAATATGACAAGGGAAAACTTCCACATCTGACATCACATGTAAAACATTATTTTATATATAAAATATTAGAAACTAATGCATAAAATTACCTTCAGGGTAAGGACATAAAGTACAATAGGGGAATCCCCACCCCGGAACATCATAGCTATTACTAAGGCTGTTGGTGTGGGTGCTCTCCACAGGGCCCTATTGCTGAAGATAAAACTTAAGGCACTGAACACAAAGATGTAGAGTTGGTATCTAACTAGAAACCTCACTCCTACTGACTAGAATTTTATGCTGTCCACTGACTAAAGTTTATGGTACATGCAGATACTTTGCACACTGTTAAAGTAATCAACAATATTGTCCAGGTACAAGCCCTAAGACACACACCAGAGACCTGCCTATAAGATAAACAGGTACAACAATGGGATATTATAGGAGTAACCAATAACTTTCTGATTGGATTTAAGGCACACTCGACGAAGTGGAACCTATAGCCAACACTGCGAAAGTAGCCAAGAACCTGAGACTAGATAGGTCATGAACCTAGAGGAAAATCTAACATTATTTTGGTAAATGAACATAGCAATAAAATGACTCCTAATGACCTACTGCTATACCCATAGGTCAGTGACTTGTTTAGCCCTCATAAGAGAAGTTTCTTCTTGCAGTAAATGGGAATCAACAAATACCCACAACTGGGTAATGTGAAAAGCAGGAAAGACTGTGTAGCACTAAGTCCTAAATGGGTGTCTTCAGCAAAGCCCTTCTGTCAAGGCTCAGGGAGCTAGGTAGAAGAGCTGGCAGAAAGCTTATAAGAGCTGAAGGTGATAAATCAAATTACTGATAGTTGTTTTTTGAAGGTCTACTTTTTTGGAAAAAACATTTTGGGAAAGCACTGTAAGACATCTAAATTATATTGGTTCATTTTAAGCTACAATATGTCAATTTTAGAAAGAAGCTGAGACTTAAAATACCATTTCTGAGGCTAGGAAAAAAGTTTACAGTAACAATAAATATGTTAACCTTTTAATATAAGTTCATAAATCCTAATTCATTTTGCACTTCATTGCCAGATTCATCCCAATTCATTGAGTTTCAATGCTTACAGCAAAGAATCTTTCAGTTACCTTAACTGGTATCACCATTTCAAAAATCTTAGCATTTTTCTAAACAAGCTTAAACAGATGATTTTCCTTAATAATGTCTATGATTTACCAGAGCAATGTTGTGGTGATATTTTGTTTGTGATCTGACAAAGCTTGCATGAAGATCACAGTGTAGAGCTAGCCACTAGTTAGCCATAGAGGCCAGGGAGTGAGGGCACACACCTTTAATCCCAGCACACAGGAGGGATACAGAAATAGACAGATTTCTGTGAGTTCAAGGCCACACTGGGCTCCACTAGATTAAACCAGTCTACAAGAAAAACAGAGCCAGGCGATGGTGTCTCAAACCTTTAATCCCAGCACTAGAGAAGTAGAAACAGGAAGGGATATGACTGGGCAGAGAGGAATATAAGGCAGGAGGAGACAGGAGCTCAGCCTATTTAGTCTGAGGATTCATGGAGACAGGATCTTTCCCCTTTCAATCTGAGGATTTGGTAGAGGTAAGAAGTCTCTCTAGTGACTGACTCCTTTCCTTCTTTGATCTTTCAGCATTTACCCCATTATCTGACTCCAGATTTTTATTACTAAGACCAATAAGAATTCGTGCTACAGCTGGTGCCCAATGTGGGGCACAAATTCAGAAAAAGCCGCTTGCTTGTGCTTTTGCAGCCACCAGCACCGGAGCTACACTTGGTTTGAGTCACTTCCCTGCTGGCTAGGTTTTCCTTTCTCATGGTGGGTTCTGGGCTTTCTTCATTGGCAGCAGATTTGGTGAGACAATTGGGAATTCTTAAACGCAGGAATTAGTTAAAAGAGAATTTCTTTCCCCATGTTAAAAAATGGAAAACATTATTACAGTGGAGTTAGGTCTCTATATGATTACAAACTACATGGTTTAAAATTGGAAAAATTAAATCAATTAAATGAAGAGATAATTAACTTAATTGGCATTGAAATAATGCTAATTATCATATTCCTTATTGTTGGTTTGATAATTCTTGGTTTATCTCTTAAAAAGTTGGTTGATATGAGTATAAAGACATAGGCCTCAGAAAAACTTATTAAAACAGATCATAAAGCTATTCAGATCCAGACAAAGGAGTTTACAGGAGAACCAATTTCAGCCTTGCATTATAAGGTTAGAGAGGAATAGTCTAAGGTTTTCAAACAACCAAACTTAATTTATCCAGTCACCTTATAAGAAGTGCCAAATGCCAAATATCCACAAGGCTGTTTAAGCATTCTCTGGAATCCTGTGGAAATGCTAGATTTAAGGAAATTCATGAAAGCAATAGTCTCATATGGCATGAATTCACCTTTTGTGAAACAGATGTTATACTAATAGCCAACTTAAAAGAGAATTATCCCTCAAGACTGGAGAGAATTGGTTATAGCAGTCTTGGAGCCTCGTTCTCAATTACAATGGAGGACCTGGTGGAAAGATGAGGCTAAGACCACTCAACAACAAAGTAGGGCTAGAGGTATTGAAATCTCCTAAGACCAACTTCTTGGAGAGGGAGATTATGCTAATGTACAAAGTCAATCTCTGTATGATGAGTATAACACCCTGGTTTTATGCCATCCAGCAACTTTGAATATTGGGATAGAATTGAAGGGGTAGGAAAGAAAATTGAGTCATTCACTAAAGTGATACAGGGCCGAAAAGAAACCTAAGCTGATTTCTCATAAAGATTGAATTCAGCAGTAAATACAGTAATACCAAATTTAGAAGTCAGACAAATAATAATTGAATCTCTGGCTTTTGTAAGTGCTAATTCACAATGCAAAGGATAACTAGGCTGTTAAAGGCAAGATCAGCACCCTTGGAGGAGTAGATCAGATATACAATCAATATTGAATCTCATGACCATGATGCTACTTGGATAAGAGAGGTGACTGATTTCCAGAGGTTTGAAGAAAAATGGAAATGCCAAGTGTTTCAAAGTCAGTAAACAAGGTCACCTAAAAAGGGATTGCATTCTAGAAACAGTGTTTTTTCTAAGCATAATCCAAATAGAACTCTTCCTTTTGGATAATGCAGAAGGTGTGGCAAAGGCAGACACTGGAGTAATGAATGTAGATCAACAAGGGACAGTCAAGGTAACCCTTTGCTATCAGGAAATGCTTTGAAGGGCCTCTCAAAGGCTCCCATGTCAAGTTTGGTTTCAGTGTCCTGTCACTGTTGACCAGAGCAATTAAAGAACCCAATGCTTATTGTAAAAAACCATACTGCTCTGGATGATAAAACAGCTTTATAAAATAAAACAAAAGTTTCAGGAGAAACCATGAATCAAAATTGATAAGGGCCAGATTTGAACAAGGGAGACCTCTTAATTAAAAAAAAAAAGATAGTTCATCAAACAGTGAGACCATTCAAGTTAAACTAACTTACATAACTAACAAATTCTTTTCATTTGATCAGATGTAACTTGCCAAGAGGGAATCTCCCCAAAATTAGGGTTGGAGAAGGGTTTTGTTTTCGTCTTTTCAAGAGAATGAAGACATCCAGCTAAGGAATCTGAAGACCACTGGACAAATGAGACATGTGAAGAAAAAGAACAAATTATCTAAAAAAATTTCCCAAGAAAAAGAGTATATTGACCTATTAGTATATCACATTTTCAACAGGATAAAATGTCATAAATCTTTCCAATTGTTTGTTTCTGCTATTTCCTACAGACATATAATGCAAATGATCTTTTTGTAGTCACAGTCCAGTTAAAGATTAAAGCTGGCTTTGGAGTTGAAGTGTGATTCTCTCCTTCTCTAAACCCAAGCATGCTTATTAAAGGAAAATCCAAAATCTTTCTCTCAAGTCAGAAGAGCCATCTGATATGGAATGTAAGAAAAACAAAAACTTAGGGACTATTTTATTGCCACTAATCTCATAATTCTTTGGCTTTATTTTCTTAAGGCATAAATATCTCAAAATTTATAAGATATTGAACTTTTTGTCATGATATTAATGGTCATATAGAGTACTAACTGATTCTAGAAAAAGGCTTCATCTTGTTTTCTGTACATGATTTTGGGTTTTAGTCTCTATCAACTTTCTGCAGTGAACCATGACCATGCCTACAAGCAACCTTTGAAGTCTCCAAAAGGAGGATGGGGTCCCACAACAACAATTCTACCAGGACTACAATAACACCACTAAGCTGAAAAATACGACTTAAAGATTGGCTTGGACTACAAACTGCTCAGGACAAAGTAGAGGCAGATAGCTGAGATGATCCATCCTTACTACTCTAGCCAGGACTTGACAAGTTCTGCACTTTCCCATTCTGCAGAGACAAGACAACAAATGATGCGGCTACCTCTGCCAGGACTTGACAGTTAACCCAAATTTTTCTTCCAGAGTTCTCTAAAGATGCTGTTGCCCCAAGACAGCAGAACATAAATTTAAGAACATAACACCCACATTCCCAAGAGGTAGAGTGGTGGTTTTTGGTTTTTCATTGTGTTATGGATATCTGTCATTATTAGGGTGGTTGGTTAGAAGTAGTTATTGGTACTGGTCAGGAAAAAAAGTTGAACATAGATTCAGGGTTCTTGTTTTGAAAAGAAAAAAAGGGGGAATATAGATATGATAGGATAAAAGGTAGATTTTTAAATCTACTATGAAAAGAAAAAGGTAGATATAGAAATAGGATAAAAAGGTAGACTATTTAAACCAAATTACTTTTGGTTTACTTTTAAACCAAAAAGTAACTTATAGTCATAAATATTTTACATTGACATGGATTTTTTTATATTGATACAAATTTAAGATTATTTTTGTTAGAACATACTGTACATGTGTTTCTGATCTGGTTCAAGGTATTGTACCTATACAGCTCATTTAACAATGTAATGCAAATTTCTAGTCCTTGAAAGTTATTATTATCAACTATCTAGGATAATAAAGTAATACAGGTTAGTAATTAGTCACCTATTACAAGCAAACTTGTAATCATGTCAGGAATGTTTTAAAGATCAAACAGATTTATTTTATATAGACAGATCATCTTCAAACACTTAAGAGATCTACAGAATACGGCACTTAAAATGTTTTAATGATGTAAGTTCTTCTTTTTTCTTTTTTTTTTAATGACAATGAGACATATCTGCTCCTGACAGTAGCGATCTACTTTAGAGAAGATGATGGGCGTCGAAGAAACTCCATATGGAATTTACTTTGTGGAAAAAGTTAGCCAACTGCTGACAGAATGCTGTACAAGTTGGACAAGCAGGATACATGCAAGCTGAGACTGCTCTTATATTTCCCGGCTGCCAATACCTGAATAATCACACAGAATCCTTTTCGGACCAAGAGAGTTTCTTAAAAAACTAAGTAGTGTGGCTAGGATTACGGTTTTGCCTTTTGGCTCTATCCAGTCCAACATGGCAGAGGTACATTCACCACCAGCTCTGCAAGCCATTCTCACTGCCCCAGCTCCAGGGACACAGTGGGTTTATGTCACCACTATTAAACAACTTGTAGCACTCTACTCACAAACCCATTCAAGTGTTCTATAACAGAGCCTCCAGAAAGAATCAGAGCCATTTGTGCCACCAGTATGAACCAGGAAGCTATTTCTTAAAGGAGCCATGTAGATTTTTGCTGCTAACACAGAGTCAAGAAGCCTTCTCTTAAAGGAAGTGCATCTCTGCTTGCCTTTAGCAAGCAGAGCCCACTCAAAGTCATGCTTAACTCTGTTCTTTTATGTCTAGGATTCCTTCCCAAGCACTCTCAGGTTTTATGTAGATGTAGTTGGCCCCATGTTGGGTGCCAATTTGTACTTGTACCAACAAGTTCCACAACAGCATGGAATGGAGTATAACAAAGGTTTACTTATTTGGGGATAAACTCAAAGTAATAGTAGCAATCTGTAGTTCTCTGTCTGTGCTGGGAACTAGAATCAAATCCAGAAAAAAAGGGCCATGCAGGCTTTTCATCTGCACTTAATTAGTACATGAGACCACGTCCAAAGCGGGCTGGTATCTTAAAGGCTATTGGCTGAAGGTGTTCCCACAACAGATACATGAGAAAGTGACTGCCAAACCTTGCCAAGATAAGGTAGGATAGCCCTTCAGAATACCCTGTTTCACACAAAGTCTGTCAGATATGCTAGGCTGTAGGCCAAAGATGATGCCCCAATGTTGCAAAGGAACTGTGACTATACAGTCAGCTAGTTGTTTCTGTCATTTCTCCCATTTTTTGGAAGCTGCTTGCTTGCACATCCTGCTTACTCAGTCAATGTTATTTTCTTCTCATGTCTCTGAGGAAGTTGAAGACTTGTTTGCTATAGTTTTCCTTGTTCACAGATTCAGAAAAAAAATTCACTGAAGATGTGTAAAATGTATAAGGTTGAAGAGACATCAAAAGATAGTTTTGGATGGTAATACAAGTTAGGTTAGAAAACGAATTAGGTACAACCTTTGAACTCACCAAAATAAGATATATATGGAGTATTTTCTCTGAATTTGTCAACTGTTTGTGGACTAGATATTGCTGATGAATTTATTGCCTGTATATACTGTACATAGTCATTATACATGTTGTATATAGTTTTTCTTATATTAGTTATAACCTTTTTTATTTTAGACAAAAAAAGGAGGGAGGAATATGGTGATATTTTGTCTGTGATCTAACAAATAAAGCTTGCCTGAAGATAAGAGTGTGGAGCTAGCCATAGAGGTCAGACAGTGGTGACACACACCTTTAATCCCAGTACTCAGGAGATAGAAGCAGATAGATCTCTGTGAGTTCAAGGCCACACTGGGCTACACTAGATTGATTCAGTCTAAAAGAGAAACAGAGCCAGGCAGTGCTGTCTCACACCATTAATCCCAGTACTTGAGAGTCCCAGGTCTTTAATCCCAGCACTAGAGAAGATGCAGACAGGAAGGAACATGGCTAGGCAGAGAGACAAATATAAGGTAAAAAGAGACAGGAGCTTAGTCCATTCAGTCTGAGGATTCATGGAGACAGAGTCTTGACCACTTTGATCCTAGGATTTGGTAGAGGTAAAAAGTCCCTCCTTTACTTCTCTGATCTTTCAGCATTTACTCCATTATCTGACTCTGGGTTTTGATTATTAAGACCAATTAGAATTCAAGCTACACAATGTATCTCACAATACATGATTAGAAAAGACACAATATACAATACAGCTGGAAAAAAATAAAATTCGACAAGTGATAATAGAGCATTTTCCTTACAAATCAGATTAAAGAGAAGAGAATAAGGAAACATTTACGCGGATAATTTCTCCAAATTTTGTCTGATAGATCCATAGTGATGGATACATAAACCTGAACAATATATGAATGCACCTGTGTGTTTATTAAATGAGTAAAACTTAGAAATTCTTATTACAAGAGTAAATGTAGGTTTCTGAAGTCTAGAAAGAAGAAAATGAATGAATTGCATTAGAGCAAATATTCTCTTTGAAATTTGCATTTTACCCCCTTTGTCTTTACTATCTGGCTTTTATTTAAGCTTAGTAGTCATCTGTAGCAACCATATTAACAGAAGTGTGAGGTATTTGCTTCCTCTCTTTAGATTATATATTTTTTAAACCAATTTTGGAAAGTGAAATGTGGTCAATTATCACTATTAAACTAATTTTGCAAAGATACATCCATCAATTTTTTTCAATTCAGTTAATGGTATCATTTTTTAGTTAAATGCAGTCTACAGTTGGTCAAATATTTATTAAGAGTTAAGGATCAAAATTACTATATTTTCCTTTGCTTTAATAAGTATTCAATAGGATCATTCATTTATTTATTCAGCAAATGTTTATCAAAGTTCCCATACATGAATGGTCTATCAGTCACTGAAAACACAAGGCAGTCTGCCCTGGCTGTGCTAAACATCTGAACAAAAAATAACAGAACACAAATTCATGACAAATGATATGAACAGAGAATATTAAAAGGAAATGGAGGAAGGTAAATAGCCAGGAACAGTCAAAGCTTAAGTATTTGAAAAAAAAAATCTGGGGCAGAGTTATGCAATTATGTGGAAGAACCTTTCAATTAAGGAAGACAACAAGTCATAAAGCTTGTGTAATAGAAGCCTGCTTTCTGTGTTTGATGATCAGGTGAGGAGTTTGGTCAAAGCAGTAAAAAATGTAGAAAGCAGGAACTACACTGTCTGTGTCTCCATTAACAACTAAAGATGCTGACATTTGAAGAGAAATCCCTCAACAGCTTTAAGCAGAAGGGTAGTATGATCTAATGTTAAGAGATCAATTTAGCTACTATAAGAAACAGGGAGGTTAAGAGTAGAAGTAAAAGACTAGAGAATAATACAGTGGTCTAGGAAACGGATGCTGGTTATTTAAACTAATTAGGTACATCTTAAAAGCAGAGATAGAAGCAGTCAGAGAACTGCAGAACCATTAATAAGCTAGGGAGCAGCAAGAGTAGCAGGAGCAGAATGGCTTCACAGGGGAAAACAGAGTTCTATGTCAGATTCTTATGAGGTGTTCAAATGCAAGTATACAAATGAGTAAGCGTGTGTGTGTGTGTGTGTGCGTGTGTGTGTGTGTGCGCGCGTGTGTGTGGTGTTGATGTAGGAGGGTCATCTGTCTATGTGTTACTTTCATTGGTTAATAAAGAAACTGCCTCGGCTTTTGATAGGACAGCAGCTTAGATAGGCAGAGTAGACAGAATAGGATGCTGGGAGAAAGAAGCAGAGTCAGGCAGACGCCATGGAGCCAGCCTCCAGATCAGACATGCTGAATCTTTCCCGGTAAGCCACTACCTCATGGTGCTACTCAGATTATTAGAAATGGGTTAATCAAGATGTGAGAATTAGCCAATAAGAGGCTAGAACTAACGGGCCAGGCAGTGTTTAAAAGAATACAGTTTCCATGTAATTATTTCGGGTAAAGCTAGCTGGGAGGTGGGAAGCAGCCCATTGCTCCTTTTGCAACAGTGTGTTTATATGGTTCTAATAGTTTTAGGATGTAAACTTGAGAACATCAACATAGAGACTGATCAGAAATCACCTAGTGAAAATATAGAAGATAAGTCCAAAGGACAAAGGTGTGTTACTCTGGTGAAATAAATGACACTTGTAAAACTAAGAAAATATGTAACTGGAGTGATTCAGATGCTTACTGAATAACACAAATGAATCCTAGTCTACAATAGAAGAAAAAGAAAAAGAAATCAAATTTGGTGAGAGCTAAGGCTACTATTCTGACATACTAGTTATATGACATAATTGATAATCTATAGGCACTTATCCTTTATTTTTCAACAAAAATAAAGTAGGGTTGGTGGAATGGCTCAACAGGTAAAGGCACTTGCTACTAAGCCTGATGACTTAGGTTCAATACTTGGGATCTACATGTATTAGGAGGACAAATTGACTCCCATGAGTTGTCCTCTGACATTCATCAGCAAAGTATGGCGCGCATGCGCACGCGCGCGCGCGCACACACACACACACACACACACACACACACACATAATATGTACTTAATTTTATATAAACAGATAGAGCAAAGTAAAGGTAATTAATACACTTCATCCCAGAACTGCAAATTATTTATTAATTTTATTTCTCCATCAATCAACATGTTATCCTTAAATATTATAAAACAGAAGATTTAGGTAAGATAATATAATGAACTCTCTGTCTAGTAGAAGGAAATCATCTCTGTATCATGAGACCATGGCTAGATGTTTTGAGAAGTGATAGCAATATCAGTTTGACATTTCAAAGAATTTATTTCTTAATTAGCATGTTGATCCAATATTCTATTTTCCTTTTCCTAAATCTTAATGTCAATTTATAATCTGGCAGAAATTATTTCCATTAGGGTACTAGGACACACAAAAAATAACTTTACCAAGGAAAACTGTAAAATTTAGGGAAGTTCCTGTCAAAAGCAAATGTTCCATTCTATAAACTTACTTCCTTTGAACTATACTTCTTTTTAAACAGCACTAACATCACAACAAAATGATTATACTAATTTATTTTATAAATTAGCCTGTACATATATATGTTTTTAGATTGATACCTATGTCAAGACAATAATATATTTTAAATACTGCAATAAGTCACAAGGTACCTGAAGTATAAATTTTGTGTACTAAATAAATCTGATGCTTTGTTGTATAAATTGTTTTCACAATAATGTTAATTTGGAGTGGGACTACTTAAGGTTTCCGAAAGAATTTTGGAAGAACAAAGGTAAGAAGTATTACATACCTGTTTTATGGCAGTTACTGTTATCACAAAGAATAATGGGAGTCCACTGGTAATTGGACTGGTAGGTGTGTCAATCATAAGCTAGATTTAGAGAAAAGAATGAAGAATATTACATATTTATATTACACATGTTATATTAATAGCTAATTTATCATACTATTGTACAATGTGTATAGTTTGGTTTACAATTTTGCTTTCTTGACTACTTCATAGGTGTGGTTAAAGCCCTTCAACTGTACATTCTCATTTACTGCTACATTGACCTCAGTTACTTTTTTACTGTTGTTTTGGTTTTTGAGACAGGATTTTGCTACATGCATCCCTGCAAATCTGAACTCCTGTTGATCCCCTTGTCTTTGCTGCTCAAGTGCTGGGATATAATCATGTACCACCATGTGTAGGCACATTGCTTTAACAGTTCTTAAGTTCTTCAATGTTGCCTATGATGGGTCTTTCTTCATTTCATATCTCTTTGTACATCACTTGTTCCTACAAGTGATTTTGTTATACGCAGAAGAATCAGAAGATGAGAGTTAAGAAAATGGCACTGCAAGTATGATGTAATCACATAATGAAGTCTCTACAAGTTGCTGAAGAATACTTACAGTAATTACACTGGTTAGTAAGAACACAAATCTTATGATTTATTAATTCCCTTGACTTTGAATTGGCCAATTGAATTTGCTCTATTCTATACACATGTTGAACTTAGCAATTTGAAAACTGCATATATGGCATGTGAATATAGTTAGCATAGTATCATTTTCCCAAGAAAGCCACTAGATGCTCTAGTGATATAAAATTAGAAGTTCCTTCGCCATTCATGAAGAAAAGCATTTTAAACTAAATGTTTCCTAAAGCTTTAAAATGGTTACCTGAGTAATTTTAACTTTTCTTTTGAAATTCTAGGTTCTACTGATAGACCAGTTTAGAGTAAAAACAAACTTTTAACACTGAAGAAAAATTCTAAGGTTTTATCAGAAAATAATAACTGTAAGGAAGTGATAATCACGATATTTAAAAATTGACTTACACTCAAGCTTCAATTTACATTTTGAAATATATATGTGTATATATATATAATATATGAAAAGCAAAGCAAAAATATTTAGATTAAGAAGCTACTGAACAGTTTATGAAAAACTTGTAATTAAGCCCAAAATACTCTTGTAAATACTTAAGAATTAAGAATAATTGATTGAATATGGTAGTAAACATCTGTAATTTCTGAAGCACAGACACAGATAGTGAGCTCATAGCCAGTCTAGACTATATAAGACTCTAAGGTACGTTGTAAGCATTACAGCTCAGATGGAAAGGTATGCTGGCAGCTGAGAGCCAAGGAATGCCACAAAGTCATACTGCAAAACAAACCTCACACAAGAGATTTACTGGAAGGGCAAAAAATTATGAGGGTGGTTGTCTCTGTTCAGGCGAGTAACAGTGGAGTACTTTCTGAGCAAGACACAGGCTTTACAAAGAGTTTCTTGGGAAGGGGGTGGAACTTTTCACGGTAGAGCTTTCCAGGGTGGAGACTGGTGGGATTTCACGTACAGAGACTGGGTTCTTTACTTTGCAGGGTGTGGGGCTGGATCCAGCAGCTAGGGCAGTTAAGAGTGCCCTGTGGCTTGGGCACTTGTGTGGCTTGGGCACTTGTGTGACTTGAGGGCTTACATCCCCTTTAGAGCAGTAGGTATCCTTGGCAACTGAAGGATACCTTTCTATCAGAGCTGTAACACTTAGGCACACATGCACACACATATATGGATGAAGTAAAGAAAGGAAGGGAGAGGGAAATATTAAAAACTTTTTAAATATAAATGAAATTTATTGAGGTGGGGTTTTGCTATGTTGTTCAGTTAGCATCAAACTTCTGGGTACAAGCAATCTTCATCTGCCTCAGCCTCTTGAGTATCTGTGACTTTAGACTCATGCCATATCTGATTAAAATAAAATTTAAATAAACACACACACAATCTTGTATGATGACGATCCCACAGGCAGACATATGCAAATGATGCACTACACAGCAACAGCCAAAACATGTACACTCTGAGGCGGGTGCCTGAAAATCACAAGTAACACTCCTTGACTAGGTTACAGTTTTCAGTACTATGGCACAGTAGTAAAGAAACAAAATAAAACTGATCTTAAGATTTATAGCCTATGTTTTAGAAATCTAGATTTGATTTAGATAATTTATTAGTGAATACAATGGGGAAGTTACAGGATAAAAATAAATTCCACAGTCAAACAACGAAGAATACAATGTGTTTTTCCCTATTGTAAAATATATGCTTAGGCAGTGAACATATAAATAATCCATTGAGTGACAAAACTTACCTGAACCAAAAATATAATTAAAAAATAAAAGTTTGCCACTCTTCTGAATTGTTCAAATAAATTCTTTGGAACAAAATTCCATACAGTATACTAGGGAAAAAAGAAAAGAGAAATCAATAAAAGAATATTTAAAAACAATATGTACTACATAGATGCAATTATAAGAAAAGTAAAATTGGATTTATAAATCTCTTAGTCAAATTAATATAACTTAATGCTACAAACACTATCTGGTTTCTATAATTAAAAAAAATTATGCTACTTTCTTTTACCCCCTTTTTATTTATTGGCAATTTTAGTATACTTTTAAAAATGAGATATGAAACCCTTTAATTTTGCATCTAGTTGTTGGTTTTTGTTTTTTTTTTTTGAGACAGGGTTTCTCTGTAGCTTTTAGAACCTTTCCTGGAACTGGCTCTGTGGACCAGGATGGCCTTGAACTCAGAGATCCACCTGCCTCTGCTTCCTGAGTGCTAGGATTAAAGGCATGCACAACCACTAGTTGTTGATTTTTTTTTTTTTTAAAAAACCTAGAGATAACGTCTTAACACTTTAACAATATATTTTGGATTTGGTTACATAAAAGTGAAGTAGAAAAGATGAAAAAGCATTGGCAGGAATGCTAACAAGACTAAAAGCATTTTATTTTACTATCAGTGTCAGAAACAAAAGAAACGGCCTAGTCAATTATTCACTTTTTACATGAAATATAGAAAAAATGACCTAGAATGTTAAATAATTAGACAAGCAACCAATGGGATAAACACCAAAACAATTTATAAAGGATGCAAAACTGCCACAAAGTCCTAAGAGCAAGACAGCTGAGTATAATGGTCAAAAGCACAGATGGAGGAGAGTAAAAATCCTGTGGTTCAAAGTTGTAACATTTGTTGAGTACGCTTAGACTTAATCTCTGCTCTATGGATCCTCCTGTGTCTGACTCCCCAGCACTGGGACTGCAAGAGCAACTCAACTCTACTTTATGTGCTACAGATTCAAACTCAGGGTCCTCAAGCTTTTGGCAAATCCATTACTGATTGAGTAAAGTCCAGGCATAATTAAAGTCCTGATCAACTAGGCTCTTCTGGTTGATCCCAACTGGAGTAGAAAGCAACTGTTCTACAGGGGTCAGAGTGTCTCCACAGAAATTTCTTGGTCACCTTACTGAATGTACAAAACTTTCTAAGAATTAAGCTGGCAATGCTCTGTGCTTTCAAATGTCTACATAGACTATGACACTAACAATATTTTTCCTCCTATAACTTTAAAGTAAACACTGATATAAATTGGCAGTAGGCAAATGGTTTCAAGATAGTTCCTTTAAAGGGAATGGACAGAAGGTTACACAGTTAAGAGTGTGTGCACTGCTCCGAGGACTTAGTTCTCAGCACTGACGTCAGTGGCCCACAGCTGCCTGTCAATCCAGCTCTAAGAAGATCTGAAGCCTCTAGTCTCCACAGGCACTTGCACTCATGTGCCTATATTCACACAGATACATACACAAATAATAATAATAAATCTTTTAAAAAATTATGTGTGGACCACCATATGTGCCTGGTACCCGTGGAGTGCAGAAGGCATCAGATCCCATAGAACTGGATTACAGACAGTTGAAAGCTGTCATGTGGATGCTAGATACTGAACTCAAGTCTTTTTCCAGAACAGCAAGTGTTCTTAACCACTGAGCCATCTCTCCAGTCCCATAAAATCAATTTTAAAAGAAGAGATTTCCTTCAGCTAGCTCATAAAAACAAGGGAAAATTGAGATAGAATTTTCATCTACAAAGCATCTTACAAAAGATAAAATATTATTCTCATGGTCTCTAAAATAAAATAAAACATATTAATAGGATGAATGAATAAAAACTCTGCATTTATCCTACCACAGAGACGGACAGGACATACTATTAAATATGAAAATACTTTAAAAATAACCTATTGGACTTTAAAGTTATCTTAACTATCATGTAATAGTGGTTAAGATAATGGAATTATTTTCTCTATGGTCATGTATGACTTTATAACTGACCTTTTCACTCTAAGTTCTAACACTGATAATAAAATTAAACATTTTTAAGGAAGTTTAAATTTAATATAAGGTAGTTACTATGGTCACTGAATTAAGATAAACCATTATCCAAGCTGGGCATAGAGGCACATACCTTTAGGCCAGCAGTTCTCAACCTGTGGGTTACGACCTCTTTGGGGTCAAATGACCCTTTCACAGGGGTCTCATATAAGAAAGTCTTCATATCAGACATCTACATTATGATTCATAACAGTATAAAATTACAGTTACGAAGTAGCAAGAAAATAATTTTATAGTTGGGGGTCACCACATCATGAAAAACTGTATTAAAGGGTTGCAGTACTAGGAAGGTTGAAAACCACTGCTTCCCAACTCTCAGAGGTAGGCACATTTCTGTGAGTTCAAGGCCAGCCTGGTCTACACAGTGAGATCCAGAACAAACAGGACTACATATTGACATGCTGTCCAAAAAAAAGCAAACAAACAAACATGATTTATCATTATACATTTCTAACATGTCAGATACACTAAGATGCTTAAAAGTAAAATAAAGAGATTAAAAGTTAAATATCAACAGTTGTAGTCAAAGATAAAATACATAAATGAATACATAACACAAAAAAAGCAGCAAAGGTCCTTGTGGTTTTGTAGAAAGTCTCTCAGAGAACAATATAGGACTCAAAACAAGAAGTACATCATGCCAGCCTCACTGAAGCTTGAGAGAACAGTGTCAGCAAACTTTTAATTGACACGAACTCAACATCTTTAGAAGATAAATCTACACCCTCCTTAGAATTTTATATTTTAAAAGCCACAATGGAAGCAAGAAATCCAGCGAAGGTTCAGCTAGCAATACAGTTACGAGGTTCTGGAAACAACTGAGACACAACAGTAGGGAAGCAATATAAGGAGACTGAGTTATGCTGAAAGGTTTTAAAGAGAGTGCTTATTTAAACACATTTCTGAAACTTTGGTCAAAAACATCAAACCTAAATGGCTGCAAAAGAAAACAGCCATATAAAAGCACTTATTTAATCACAGCATTTTTTGGGACTCTTATTAGTTTCCAACACCAGCTAAAATGTTTTATGTGGACCTGTCAAGTCCTAGCAGATGAGAATTTTAAATATTAGAATTTAACAGAACTCAGTGGATCTGATCTGAAAGCCTCCTCCTGGAAGACTAGCTTCCATAGTATTGGAAGGTGCTATACAAGCTGCCAACAGAGGGAAGCAACCAGTAGTCCCACCCAGCTGTGATGCCTATTAGCCACAATAATGACCAGCATGATAATACTCCTAAAAGTTTATCTTTATCAGTGGTAAATTCATATCAATATCTATATTGGTGGCAATTATATTTTATCAGTAACCAACATCTCTCTAATTGGACATAAGGCCCACTTAATTGGAGGGAAATCATGTCTGGTACTGAAAACCTACCCGGGGTTAGAGGTCATGGATCTTAGAAGAGAACCTAATGCCACCACTTCCCTAAACCAACATAATTCCTAACTGTATCCTAAATTCTTTTGTTTCCACAAATAAGTGTAGATCTCACCCACCATCAAGGAAGCTTCTCTTTGCAATAAGCAGAGATCACTGCAAAAAGCCACAGTTAGTCAAATTGCAGAAAGCTGATTGTGGGATTCCCAGTTCCAATGGATATGTCTATAACACAGTTCCTGAACCTAAGACTCAAGAAATAGCATAGAACAGGGGGTAAAAAGGCTGTAAGAGCCAAAGAACCAGGAAATCTGTTGTGAGACCGTGACAGGGAAATATGACCCAAAATACCTCAACAATATAGATTCTTAAACAAGACCAGAAAAAAGAAACAACAAACAAACATGCTAACACACAAGAAGGAAATCTCAGTGGGTCTTACAAAGGCAGGTAACTGAGTAGAGCTAAGAGCAGTAGAATTAGTCTTCCCCAGGGGTCAGTCATAAAGTCACAAACATACAAGCAACATTAAATGGACTCAACAGGTTGTACTTATACATGTAAAAGTAACAAAGAAAAATGGGTTGTAAATTTGAGACAGAATGATGGCTGGGAGTGGGACATGAGAGGAGTTGGGGAGGGGAATGGGAAGAGGGAAATGATTGAAATTAAGTTTTAAACACAAAAATCGGACTTAAAAAATTAGGCTATTTTAAAACCTATAAAATGATCAAAATATAGATGAGAATGGGAGCACTGCACAAATGATCTACTATGTTAGCATCACCATATACACAGAAATAATGTGACAGCAGAAAGAAAAGGACAGGGAAGGGACTGTTGAGTTAAGGTGACATCTAAGAAAAGATGAAATCAGTGTTCGAGGAAAAGCATTAGCATTATAGAATATTTATTGTTCTAAGATGCGCTACATTCGTTCATGCTGGGGAACACTTGTTTAATGATGAAAAAATGTGTTGCATTCTTTTATGTTGCATTTGTTTAACTCTGAAGTTGTGTTACTTTGCCTGTCTAAAGCACCTGATGGTCTAATCAAGAGCTGAAAGGCCAATAGTGAGGCAGGAGAAAGGAGAGGCAGGGCTGGTAGGCAGGGAGAATAAACAGAAGGAAAAATCTGGGAGAAGGGAGCGCAAGGAATGAGAAAAGGAGGAAAGGAGGATTCCAGAGCTAGCTACGGAGTAAGAGTGAAAGCAAGAGTACAGAAGTAAGAGAAAGATAAAAAAGCCCAGAGGCAAAAGGTAGTCAGGATAATTTAAGTTAAGAAAAGCTGACAAAAAACAAGTCAAGCTAAGGCTGGGCATTCACAACTAAGAATAAACCTCTGTGAGTGATTTATTTGGGCGCTGAATGGTGGCTCCCCAGCCAAAAAGCCAAAAGAGTAAAACACCACAGAACAAAGACAGGTAAGCATTCTAACAAATGAGCTATGAATATATCCCCAGTTCCACATCTACAGTATAATAATAAAGTTGTTTATCCTTACCTTAGATGAAATGATCCGGTTATCTATAAATTTCTGAGGTGTGTAAAGGCCATTCTGAGGAAATCTGTTGGCTATGTAAATAGTTCTTGTGTCACTTTGATGTGGTGGGTCAAAACCCTAAGACCAAACAACAGAAAAAGAATACTAGTCAACAGACCGGTTGGTATAATATTTTACTATTGGTTTTAAATAACTGATCAGATTATACATATTATTGGCTGTAAACTGCACATCGGCTGAATCCCCTTAAGTAGTATAGTTAAGCCACCAGTGCTTTTCTTCAAAGGTGAACAGGTACAGTACCTTCAGAAATAAAAGAGCTAAGTCATACCTTCAATAAGGAAAAACAGTTCACATTCTCAAACACGCTACAAGAAAAAAATCAGATATGAGAGCTATAGAACCTTTCTTTACTGCACTCCCTGCTTTTCATCCCTGCGAGTACCTTGCTTTCTGCTGTGATAGATTCTTACTAGTAGACAGAAAAAGAAATATGTCTAGCTAATCTGATTACCACGCCTGATAGATTATTTTTAATCTCTTCTATACCCAGATCAACTTAGTTTCAAAAAGTTTTACTCTCAAAAGACTACAATTCATGTGACGGATTATGCCACTCAACCTTTTCTTTATACTAATTAACAGGTAGGACTTCCTGAAATATAGATAGAAATATGTTTACAATATTTCTTGAGGAACACATACTCTGCCCTCAAATTTAGAAGACTATCTGTGTTGGTTTGTGTTTTGTTGACTTGGCACAAGCTAGAGATAACTGGGAGGAGGGAAACTCATCTAACAAAATGCCTCTATCAGATTGACCTGTAAGTAAGTCTATGGGTCATTTTCTGGATAAATTATTGATGTCTCAGGGTGTGAGAGAGATTGAGAACAAGCCACAGGGAGTAAGCCAGTAAGTGTCACACGTTCCTCCATGGCCTCTGACTCTGTTCCTGCCTTGAGCTTCCTGCCATGACTTCCCTTCATGAACGATGGACTATATATTGTAAGATAAAGTAAGCTCTTTTCTTGCCAAGCTGCTTTTGGTCATGGCGTTTGTCACAGCAATAGAAAGCAATTAGCATACCATCTTTGCAAATACAGTAGTAAAATAGTCTTAGCAGAGGGTCTTAGTTACTTCTCTATAGTGATAAGACAGTGTGGCCAAGGAAGGCAATTTATGAAGGTATTTCATTTGGAGCTTGTTGTCTTAAAGGGTTAGAGCGCATGATGGCAGAAAGCTGAGAGCTCACATCTTGATCTGCAGGTTGGGAGCAGAAAGAATGAGAATGCTAACTGGGAATGAAGTGAGCTTTTTTTTTTTAAGACTTCTTTTTTTTAAAAAAATATTTATTTATTTACTTTGTATACAATATTCTGTCTGTGTGTATGTCTGCAGGCCAGAAGAGGGCACCAGACCCCATTACACATGGTTGTGAACCACCATGTGGTTGCTGGGAATTGAACTCAGGACCTTTGGAAGAGCAGGCAATGCTCTTAACCTCTGAGCCATCTCTCCAACCCCTGAAGTGAGCTTTTTAAACTTTGAAGCCAGACCCCCAGTGACAGACTCCTCCTAGACCACACCTCCTACAAACAGTTCCACCAACTGGTGACCAAGACATTAATTAACATTGGCAAGGAACTAGTGCATCAACTCCCTTTAAATCTGCATTAAAGAACTGAAAGTTTAGGGAGGCAGGGAGAGGAAGAGGCTCTAGAACAGTGGTTCTCAACCTATGGGTCAAAACCAGTTTGGGGGTTGAGCAGCCCATTCACAGGAGTCACCTGAGACCATTGGAAAACACAGATTTTTGCATTATGATACATAACAGTAGCAAAATTGCAGTTATGAAGTAGCAGTGAAAATAATTTTATAGATGATGGTCACCACAGCATGAGGAATGCAACATTAGGAAGTGGTTCCGGGACATTCAGGGCTACATCAGGGAGAAACTCTGTCTCAAAAAAAGAAAAAAAAACCCACAAAATAACTCAAATAATACTCAAATAACTATAGGCATAGCTAGAAAAGAAAAACTATCATCTATAGCTATAAATATTTATTAAAAGTCTTTGAAATTCATTTTATTTTTACTTTGTGTATTCCCATGGGGAGGGTGTCAGCATGCCATGGTATGCACATGGAGGTCAACGGACATGGAAGAAAAGGGGGCTTTATCAAGGAAGAAAAAAATACAGTACTATAAAAGGAGAAAGGGGGAAGGGGGAAATGGAACAGGAAAGATGAAATGGCTTGAGGGATGGAAGGATAGGGTAGAAGAGGGAATACAGGGAGAAATAACTGACATGGATGGACTTTTGAAAAAGTCGCATAGAAACCTATCATTGTGGAAGCTTCTAGTTTAAACTGAGTTACTCTACAGTGACTGAAAAATAATCCTAACTAGATCGCATCCATTACTAAGTGAAGCTCCTAGTACTAGGAATGAGTTACCTTTTTGAGTTGTTTGCCAACCACCTCCTGCAATTACAGGTTATCCCCAAGAACTTGACAGTAAAACCTACTGCTGAAAACACCATAAACTTGAGTTATAAAACATGTATATGTTCAGTTGGCACTCAACTGGAAACGTATTATACTGGCTAGAGTTCATAGTGCTGCACACTACCAGAAGAGAAAAGTAATCAACAGTCCCATCCAGCTATGAACACTGAGAACTACAGTCACAACCTGCATGGCAAGACATACAGTAGTGTGAATGTTCTGGGAGTAACCTACTGAATTAGTTTTAAAGCCTGCTCCATGAGATATGAGACACTCTTAATGAGGCCAAGAACCTGTAGCTAGACAGATCATGAGCCCTAGGGTAAAACTACTACTAACCTGCTAAATGTACATGCCAATAAATGACTCTTAATGACTTGTAGCTAGCCCCATGGATCTCTGTCCTCCCACCCCCCAACTGAGAGGCATTTTCTTGTAACATTAGCACAGAGACCCAAAAGTGGTCAACATGTAGAGAACAAAAGACATCAGAGTGCTCAGTCCTGATTAGATGTCTGTATAAAACCTTTACCCTCAAGGTTCGGGGATCTAAGTATAAAAGGTTGGACAGATTTTAAGAGTCAGAGGTGTTAGATGACTTCAAATAAACGTTTCCAGACACAACAAGGCAGATAGATATCCATACAAATTTATAGCAATTGTGAAAATATAAATACAAGACCTGCATGAGATCAAGCTAGAGAAAACAAAATCTCAGTATGGAGGAGGTGAGTTAGGTGTGTGCCTTCCCTAAAGAGCCATCTGCATTTGATTGTTGCCAGGGGAGGGAAAATAGGTTTGCTCCACGGTGTGACACCTGGTGTACTGACCTTGCTCTGGGGAAGGCCTTAAACCCTGGAGTAGTCAGCCAACACAAATTGTCCTCCACGTGTTTCTTAAGAG
The DNA here is from genome assembly GCF_982192425.1 of Myodes glareolus. Classification (NCBI taxonomy): domain Eukaryota; kingdom Metazoa; phylum Chordata; class Mammalia; order Rodentia; family Cricetidae; genus Myodes; species Myodes glareolus. Next base: position 47,421,893 of record NC_142045.1, read on the forward strand.
GGAGAAAAATGGAGAGAAGGTGAGGAAGAGAGAGCAAAGGAGGAGAGGGTGAGGAAAGAAGGGAGGAAATATGAATGCATGCTCTGAAAGTTGGTGTGTAGGGAGGAAAGGGAGGATCTGGAATGAGTTGAGGGAATGAATTTGAACAAAATATATTGCATGAAATTCTCCAAGAATTAATAAAAAAAACTATCAGAAAAAGAAAGAATATGGGGAGTGAGAAGTGATCTGGAGAACAGGCTAGGACACAGATGAAAAGAAGGCAAACAGCCCTGGAGAGGCTGCAAACAGGAATTACAGGCAGGACTAACATCCCTCTGGCTGCTAATTGACAAACAGACCGCAGGGCCACGGGGAAGCAATGTAGCAATCAAGGGAAGAGGCCTTAGTGTGGTGGTGGGGGGGCGGGCAGCAAGAGCAGACAAAGAAGCAAGACTCCTTTACCCTGCGGGGTAGAGGGGGGGGAGAGAATGGGTTTGGTTCATCCTTTTTAGAAAGGAAGACTAAAGCATGATTTGCTCCCTCAAAAATTAGAAGTACACATATTCTTTTCATATTTCATATTATAAGCAAAACATTTTATTTAAGTGACAAGTAAAAACTGCACATGTTCATGATATACAATATGATATTCTGAAGCAAGAAGTTTTTAAAATTCATTTGATCTCTCTATGGTTTCTTCTCCTTAGACACTAGCACAAGAAAAAGGCAGTATAAAGAACTGCTTTCTAAAATTTGAGACTAGGAGGAAAGAAAGGAAAATGGAAATACATAAAATATTGTAGCAGTCATACTTATATAGTTAAAAAGATTTCTTTGGAGATAGAAACATAGTTATGGGTAATAATGTCTAAGGTTTGATTTAAAATTAGTCAGGAAGTAGAGACATTATACAAGGGGACACAGTAACACTGGCTCGAGCTAATAATTACCAAGTTGGTTAAAGGATAAATGGGGTTTTATTATACATCATTTTCTATATTTTTATATATACTTGGAATTTTTCCTAATATAAACCATAAGTAGTAGCATATCATCAATGCCTGCTTCACATAAGCATTAACTGCATAGGCACTGCATACATACATGTTTTGTTCATAACCTTTGTAAAATATAGGAGAATGACTGAGTTAATGGATTATGAACATTATCCTATTTATTCCTTTCTTTATGGTATTTTACTTCCAAATGAAATGTGGAAATTTGGCATACGATCTAAATTTTCCTAAAGACAAATCACAGTTTAGGATTTTCTGCACAGGCTAACTCAGAGAGAATGTAAGTACCACTGTGGTCCATATGCAGACTCAATCAACTGAGAACTTAAACTGGGCACGGTGATACATGACTGGAATCCCAGGATTTGGGAGGTTGACAAGGAAGAGAGTGAGCTGCACTAGCTTGGGCAATACAAGCCAAGACCTTGTCTCAAAAACAAAACAAACCAATAAAAAAAAATACCAACTAAACAAATAAATAAACAAATGGTGTCTCTGCTGAATACACACAGTCTTTCATTTTTCCTTTTATGTTTTCCATACCTTATTCTTACTCAATAATCCTGGAATTTATATATAAGCCTAGAACTCTCAATCTGCCTGCCTCAGCCTCCCAAATTCTGAAATGACAGACGTACTACACCTACATCAGACTTTGTTCTTGCTGCTGTGCTGTTCCCTAAATAATTCACTGTAACATTTGTGCTATACTTCCACTGAAACTATAGGGATAACTTTAAGTGAGCTAGTCAGCATTAAAAAACAACCACATCCTAACTGTCTCACACAGCCATTTTCAAGTGATAGGAAGCAAAAGAAATTTGTTGTAGGACTTATTCACAACATTGGGGAAAGCTTACTTGATCCATTATAACCACATATACAAAAGAATTAAAAGTAATTTAATCCCCAAAACTAAAGTAAAAATAAGCCTTAATATCTATCTCCCATACAGATAAAATAAATACACATTTCTTATACTGAATTTGATAAAGAGATTCCAGGGGAAAAAGAAAAGCAAAGAATAGCATTTACTCTGTACATGAGCTCAATTTTTAAAAGTTTTGCATTTTGAAAAATAAGGTATTCCTTATTTAGGCGATTCCGGAAACAAACTAAAGAACAAATGCATGAATAAAATCAAGAAGTCCTTAGAACTGAAAATTTTCTTAAATTTATTTATGAGAGAGGCTACAGTTACCGCAATGTAACAAAACAGAAATACCCAAATATGTTATTTCCTTAGCTTCCATATTTAAAGGCCAGTAAAAGCAAACATGCAACATTAATAATACATTTCATTTAATAAAATATATTTTCACATTTACATATCTCAACATAATTTCAATTAAAACTATTATGTGATAGTTAATGCTAATTTCCTCAACAAATTAGGTTTTCAAAGGCCAGTATGTACTTACACATCAGAAGTCATATTTTTTAAGTCTTTCATAGTCACACGTGAATACCAGTATGGACAGCATGAACCTAAAAGGCATTTAATGACAATAACGGTCCTCACCAGGCTCTGATGCGAGGTCTCTGAGTGAGCCTGGGAATACTTAGACACCTTGAACACTTTACCTTGACCAAAAGGAAACCTTCATACTTATGAACACACTTTCATAATTACTACATTCAGAAGATCGAACAGGAAGGCCATGAGTTAAGACCAGCCTGGGATATTGTAGTGGTATTTTGTTTGTATTTTAATAAATTAAAGCTTGCCTGAAGATCAGAGAGTAAAACAGCCCCACTGGTCAGCTTTACAGACCAGGCAGAGGTAACACACACCTTTAATCCCAGTAGCTATACTAATTTGCCATAGAAACTGGGTGGTGTATGTCTTTAATTCCAGTGGTACCCACCTTTAATCTCACCCAGCCCTAGAGAGGAAGACAGTTTACAGACTCAGTCTCATGCAGGATTGCCATTTTTGGACTGAAGTTGAGGTAAGAGCCAGTGGTTGGCTACTTTATTTTTCTGGTCTTTAGGTTAAACCCCAATTTCTGTCTCTGAGTTTTTACTAATCGTGCTTCATTTGGCGATCAATTTTTGGGGTGCACATTTATGAAAAAGCAGTTTGCCTGCTTTTTGGCTACAAGCACAGGCCAGAGCTGGACACAAACCTAACCACCTAGGTTCAGGAGAAAAACTAGCGCTCCCAGCTCCCCTCTGCCCCAGCATAGCTTCCATGTAAAGATAGAAAATACACAGAGAATCTGACACTGTATGTTATTGTGATGTCTTGGACTTGTTTGACTGCTGAGGAAGGAGCAACAGCTGCTGAAAGTCATTTGATTATAATGCTGTTGGATTAATCCAACCTATATATTTTGAAAACGCCTTGACTCCAAAATTTAAGTCAAAAGGTATGTTACTTTGGAAAAGAGATTTTGATTTTGTTTCCAAAGGAAGTGAGAGGCTCCATAGCTTCATTTTGGGTTAAGAAAAATAAAGTTTGATCAAGAAAGACCTCCTAAAAAATCTCCAATAGAAGCGGATGGCTCAAATGAGCCAACATTTTAGAGCACCTCTGTTGCAGTTTCCTCTGAGGTTTCTGCTTGTTTGTTGATTTTTTTTTTGTTTTGTTTTTCAAGACAGGGTTTCTTTGTAGCATTGGAGTTTGTCCTGGAACTAGCTCTTGTACATCAGGCTGGTCTCGAACTCACAGAGATCTGCCTGCCTCTACCTCCCAAATGCTGGGACTAAAGGCATGCGCCACCACCACCTGGCTTCCTCTAAGTTCTCTTTTTTAAAAAAAAACAAGCAAGCAAACAAACAACAACAACAACAAAAACCAAAACACTTTCTCATCAGAAGTTAGATAGTTCAATAGCCCAAGAGACCTAGGATAAAAACCAAACATGACCACGACCAGAAAAAAATAAAATAAAGCCAATGAAATGATTCCTAATGATACTCTGCTATACTTCTGGGTTGAAGTTTAGCATAATTTTTTTTTTCAGAGAGGCTTCATTCAGCAACTGATGGGAGCAGATGCAGAGATCCACAGTCAAACATTAGGCAGAGCTGGGGAATCCTGTAGAAGAGGTGGAGGAAGAACTGTAGGAGCCAGAGGTGTCAAGGACACAAGAAAACCCAGAGAATCAACTAACTGGGGCTCAAAGAGACTGAACCAACAACCAGGGAGCCTGTAGAGGTCTGACCTAGGCCCTCTGTGTATACGTTATGGTTGTGTAGCTTGGTGTTCTTGTGGGTCCCCAACAGTGGGAACAGGCAAGTGCTGTCTCTGACTCTTTTGCCTGCTTTGGGGACCCTTTCCCTCCTGCTGGGTTGTGTCATCCAGCCTTAATATGAAGGATGAGCCTATTCTTCTTGCAACTTCAAATGCCATGTTTGGTTAATATTCCCGGGAGGCCTGCACTTTTAGGAAGGGAAATGGGAGGAGGAGTGGATTTAGAAGAAAAGAGAGGCTGGGGGGGGGGGAGGTTGTAATCAGGGCTTTTTTTTTTTTTTTAGGCCACCAATCAGCTACCAAATCATAACATGGAGACTTATTAGTAGTTCTGAATGCTCGGCACATTTCTGGCTAGTTCTTTTAACTTAAATTAACCTGTTTTTTCTTTATCTACCTTTTGCCTCAGAGCTTCTTACTTCTTTCCTTCTTACTGTCACTGCTTCTCCCTTCTGGCTGTCTAGCAGCTGCCTGGCTTCTGGCCTCAAGCATCTCCCTCATTCTCTTCTCCACCTCCTGTGGGATTCCCCTCTGTATGCTATGAATATGTTTTATTACCACTGGTTATTAAAGAAGCTGTTTAATGGCTTAATGGAGTAAAGCCAGGCGGGAAATCCGAACAGACGTAGAGAAAAAGTAGGCAGTGTCAGGGAGGAGCCTTGTAGCTGCCCAAGGAGAAAGACACCAAACCAGAACTTACTGGTATGCTACAGTCTCATGGTGAATCACAGATTAAAAGAAATAGGTTAATTTAAATGTAAGAGTTAGCTAGAAATATGTTTAAGCTATTGGCCAAACAGTGTGTAATTAATATAGTTTCTGTGTTATTATTCGGGTCTGGGTGGCTGAGAACAAACGAGCAGTCTCTGTCTACATCCTCCTATTTATTCTTTCTGCCCACCAACCCTGCCTATCCTTTCTCTGCCTTGTTATTGGCTGTTCAGCTCCATATTAGACCAATCAGGTTTCCTAGGCAGGCAAGGTGAAACAAATGCAACACATCTTTACATAATTAAACAAATGAAACATAAACAAAAGTAACACACTTTTACTTTAAAGTAATATTCTGCAGCATAAACAAATGTAGCACATCTTTGTCCAGTTAAAATAATATTTTACAACAGGGAGAAGGACTGGGAGGAGAGGAAGGAGGGGAAACAACTGTAGTCAGGATGTAATATATGAGAATAAACAACAAATTAAAAAAACACCCTTTCTTAAAAAAATTTAAAAAATATAAAGATACAGAATTAATGTATTCCATAGAAACCAAAGCTTACTTTTGATATCATATATAGTGAAACTAGTAAAAATAAAACATGAGCAATGGATACAGCAATATATGTTATTTTTAAACTTAAAATAGCCACATTTAAAAGTAAACAATTAAATTTTTTATTGTATTTATAGTTTGGGAGTGGGCGCGTTACCACACAAATGTAAAAGTCAGAGGACAAACTTTCAGAAGACAATTCTTTCCTTCTACCGAGTGGATCCCAGAGTTTATCAAACTGAGCACATCAGGCTTGGTGACAAGTATCTTTTCCTGCTAAGTCATCTGATTATCACAGAAATAGATATAGTTGAGATATGTCACATTTTTCTTCTGTTCTTATAAACCATTATGTTTTATAGTTAAAATTTCAACTGAACCACATTTCAAGTATATTAGAACTATTATGCAGGATAAAACTTTTTTCAATTTTATTCAATTAAAGAACATTTGGCAGTCATGTACAGTGCAGGGAAAGTTAACAGAGGGAAGCTTAATTGTGTTTACAGGTGAAAGGTAAAGAGAAGGGACACATACTCGCATGACAACTGACCAGAAGTATAAAGAATTATGACGAAAAACAGTATCAAAACCACAAGGAAACTGGTAAACTTCGAAAAAGAGGGCTTCACTTTCTCTGATAGCAGAAAGAAAGGAAGAATTAAGCACAGATACAAGCAAGTGTGGAGAAGCACTAGATAATAAAATTGAGGGAGTTTTGGCTAAGAGCTTGCCGATACTCTCAGTGAAGCCTAAGATAGACTTCAGCCTCCCTTCATGATGACCAGTACAAATCTGAAAGGACCTTTACAAACAACTGAAGAACTCTACCCTACCCCAGCTCACAATCTTCCACCTCCCAGATGCTGGATTACTGGCCTGCATCACCAGGTAAAGAAACACCTGCCTGCAGGTTGTGCTTGTGCGGAGTCACAGTCACTTTCTGTATTCTTCTGGGACAGTGAGACTTAAGTTTTGTCACTATATTGTGAAACACAGAAATAATATTTTTTCCTCATCCATTCATAAAACACACTCCAGACTAAGCCTACGCACAACATAGGGTGCTGAGAACGTCATGAGTAGAAGCCTCATCATTGCATCCACACCCATCGCCAGGATTAGCATATACCTAACACAGCAGCTCTGTGAAACATGGCGTCATGTTGTCCTATACAGAACCCTGTATCATCTATTTCCTGACAAAGACTTTTGTTTAAAAGTAGAAATCAGCATTGTATGCATAAATATGCTAATGAAAACATTCTTCTCAGCCAGGCAGTGATGGCGCACGCCTTTAATTCCAGCACTTGGGAGGCAGAGGGAGGAGGAGCTCTGTGAGTTCGAGGCCAGCCTGGTCTATAGAGTGACTTTCAGGACAGTCAGGCTACACAGAAAAACCCTGTCTTGAAAAACTAAAAAAAGGAAAAAAAAAACATTCTCTGAACATAAATTTTAATGACTGCATGTGGTCAACAGCTACCACTTGCATGTTTAAAGCTGTGGGTTTGACTGCCAGTACTGGCAAGATAATAGTTAATAACAATGATAATAATAATATACCAGGCACCTAAAGGTCCTATGTTATTATAACTGAGATGCTGTTAATGATATAAAAATTAGTTATTGAAAATTTTAATGAAAAAGGGCACACTATGAATACGAAATACACCAGAAATAGATAATAACATAATAACTTTTAGCATAAATGATTTGAAAATTGTGTGTGAAATAGAAATAAAAAATTCACTATTTTTATTAAGGGAAAATAGCAGTTTTTGTCATGTCAGGCAGCAAAAATGTTTTGTAGAGATAAGACATTAATCATTTTTCAATTGCAGATAAACAAGTAGAACATAGAATTGTCTCTGTAATAAAATGACAGAAAGGTGAGATGTCTCAGGAGGCAAATGAGAGGCCACCAGGCCTGAGGACTGAGTTAGACTCCTGGGACCCACAGTTTAGGAAAGAAATGACTCCTACAAGTTGTCCTGACTTACTTATTTACATACATACACACACACAAAATAAGCAGTAATAAAAAATTTAAAAACAAAAGTATCCTTTTTTGGTGAAAGTATTAGTTGAAGTCAGGGTTCATATAATGTTCTGTAAATGCAAAACAATCTGTTCTTATTTATCTATTTCCTCAAATTTTTCCACTTATAAATTTTATAATTAACCTACTGCTTGTGACTCAGCCCAGTGAGCGCTTATTAGAATAATCTAAACTAGACTTTTTGAACTGAACTATGGATGTAGCAGCTAGAATGGCCGTTTATTACTGAGTCAGTGTAAAATATTTTCACTACTCTGTACAGTCCTTAATTTGTAATTTAAGTAATTACACAAACTTAGCCAGCAATGCAAAGTCCTGCTTTGGCACAGGTCTTGAAGACCTGATTGTCTTAAAAGAAAAACCAGAGACAAGCAGCTAAACATCAGAGATAGCGTTTTTTTTTTTAAATGTACGGTAACTTGTTCAACTTGTTTTGTTATTCAGTTCAGTAAGACAGCTGATTTGTAAATGATCACAGGGCTTCTGGTTCTTCCTTCAGCTGTGGAATATATTCCCCAACATTACCAGATTTCTGTCAAGCTAACACAAGTACTTCACACTGAGACACACTGTCTTAACACACTGGGAAATGCTTAAAGAGACCCACATAAAAATGATCTTCCTGCCACACAAAGCATCAGACAAACTGTGTTAAGCCAAGCCTTCTTCACGTGAAGTCTGGGAAATCAAAAGGCACATCAGATTTGTAATAATTAACTCCTGTACTGTACTACCGGCTTACCGAAAGGAAATCAAGGCAGTCAACAGTGTGGATCAAATGACATCATTAGTTTGGATTCCCAATAAAGCTGGAATACTTCAGTTTTCAACAGTTGCTAAAAATAAAGCCCCACCATTTGTATGAGGGAGTGGCAGGCAGTTCTAGTGTTATTTCTGAGATTGCTTTATTTAAGAATGATTGCCCACTGTAAAATAAACAAGAGACTGACTGAAATACATACTTGTTAGTTTTTACTTGAAAAGCTGTTCTTGCGCAGGGGAAAAGAAGTATAAATGTTTTGGTCTCAAAACAGTAACTTTCTGCCTCGTTAAGATGTCTATCACTGCCTTCAAACCTAGTAACCAGAAACACTGCAGTTGATGTGGTATCGAAATTTTCAAAGTATATATATAGGTTAGCCTTCCTCGCACTGACCTGATGTCTAGTCTAACAGTCACCGTGGCCTCCGCGTTGTATTTCCTGGGCTGCAGGTGCCAGGAGGCATGAGAGGTTTTCAGCCGTGAATCATTTCTGGGAAAGGTGACCATTTTTAGACACTTAAGTCACCCTGAGGTTTTCTCTTTCTTGCTCCAGGTAACCTAGTAATGTTCAAGAGTTAACTACCCAATGGTTCCAGCCCCGTGCATTCTAACCGCCTTGAGGAGGGGTGACAGAGTCACACAGAAGTTGCAGGGGTGTGCGGTGAGGACCTTCCGGCGCTCCTCCCTCCTAGGCCCGGAGCCGGCTTCCGCCAGGAGGCTGAGAGGACCCAGACCTCCTCGGAACCTGCACGAGCCTAGTTCTGGGTCCCGGAGAGTCGTCTGACCCGTGCCCCGCGCCGTTGCCTCAGTCTCCCCAGGACCCGTGCAGCTCGCGACCCGCAGCGGCCGCAGGCAGCAGCGCATCCCCGAGCGGCAGGGAGCCCGGGCCAAAGGAAAGATGCGCGCCCCCGCCGCGGCCTAGCCCGCGCCGCCCGGCCCCAGCCCTCACTCACCAGCTGCTGCCGGACCCAGCGCCACATGCCCCCGCCGTCGCCGACGCCGTCGTGGCCCGCCGGACGCGGGGCGCAGCGGCAGCAGGTGGAGGAGGACGCCGAGTCTGACCGGAGCAGGCGACCCCCTCCGGCTGAAGTTCCGCTCGCAGGCGTCTCACTACCCGAGTCGGGTCCCCATCCCGTCACCCCGGCCCTGGGGGTCCTACAGGCGCGGCCTGGTTGCCAACTGCGCTCCGCGCAGCTGAGCTTCCCGCTGCGCCGCGGCCACCTTCATCTCTGACCGTTGTCACCCGAAGCACCGCCGCCCCCACAGCGCCGCCCCGCCCTCGCCGCCATGGCCCCGCCCCCAAGCACTGCGCCCCGCCCTCGCGGGCCATGGCCCCGCCCCCAAGCGCTGAGCCCTACCTTCGTTCGCTGTGGCCCCGCCCCCAAGCCTTGCGTCCCACCCTGGCCCGCCCCTAAGCCTTGCGCCCCATCCTCGCCCGTCGTGGCCCCGCCCCCATGCCTGCGCTCCACCCTCGCCAGCCGTGGCCCCGCCCCCAAGCCTTGCGTCCCAACCTCACCTGCCGTGGGCCCGCCCCCTACGCTCCCTCTCCGTGGTTCTCCTTTCGCCGTTTCCGGGAGGGTTTGCTTTTCTTCTTTTGGGTACCTGGTGTGTGACGAAAGCTTGGTCGCGAGCGCGGCTGCGCCCGCCCTCGCTGAAAGCCTTTCCCGAGTTCCCGTCGGCCGGCGGGCGAGACTGCAGCGACTCCTCACCCCGGAGTTGAGCAGGCAGTTCTCCGGCTCTGCCCTGTTGCAGGTCTGTGTTCCCCAATACGCATCCGCACCAGAGAATGCGACCAGAAGGTTCGTCTCCAGAAGCCATTAATTTGTTAGAGGCTTTCATTTGGGAGATAGTATGATCAAAATAAATTGTATAAAATTCGCAAAGAATTGGTGAAAGTATTATTTTTTTTTAAAATGTCAAAGACATGCAATTGCTTCACACATAACTCAGCGAGTGACCGCAGTTGACTCATGCGGGGGAAAGGTTGAGATTCCTCTGTGAGAATCCAGCCTGCGCCTTGGTTTCTGGGGGTATTTCTGAGGTTCTGTCCTGATGAGCTAAACTGCAAAGGCTACTGCAAAAGCTTTCTGTGGAAAGCTAATTCCCCCTAACTGTCACACATGCAATGAAAACTACCCTGGAAGTGACCTCGCTAACAAGACTGTGGGTAACTGGTAAGAGGGAACAGACAAGCAACTAGAACAAGTTCAGCTAGAACTGTTGAAACGCAACTACCTGGGCGTCTTCTGTCGGTGTGTCTACGCGACGTGCTTTATTTTTTCCTGAGTCAAAATACTTCAGCATCAGAAGTTTGTAATCTGAATAAAAACCTTAATCTAAGCTACCATGATTAGACAAATCAGTCGGTTTCAGCAGGAATTCCTTATATAACCCGGCTCTAGTCTTTCTTCCCAGTATCTATGGCCTATAAAATTATCCAACATCAGAAGACAGATATTTGAAGAGAAAACGTAACCTTATTTTTGTTCCTATGACTGAGCCTTACTTTATCACAGCAGCATGAAGTACGGGTGTGTTTATTATTAAAGAGAACAGGTGATACTTCTGTTCCTAAGAGTGTGCCTGAACCTACGGCATCAAAGTCTACTGAATGTTCTAATTTACCCATCATTTCTTTGAAGTACATGTTATCACTGTCATGTGGATGGAGAAATGGAAACTCAAGTTAAATAATTTGGCAAAACTGTGATTCAGATTATGGGTCGCCAGGCAATAGAACATGCGTTTTTAAACTGTATCCCCAACAAGCTTATTTTTCATATTTCATTTCCAAGAGATTTGGTTATAAATTAGACCTGAAAATTTTTATGTATATGCCACCAAAACTGGCCAACATGACCTGTGAAGCAGCTATCTAGAGAATACTTTATGTGTCATTGTTGACCTGGCTTCCAAATTTCTAAAGGTAGAAGTAGGCAAGAGGGTGGGAAATCAGGAAGGAGTTGATTCTAGGTGTTATGAGGCAATACGGTAGAGCAACTCAAGTATGTGAAGGCTGTAATGAAAGTTCAGTTGTCAGGCACAAAAAAACCCCCAGCAATATAGCAATATTTTGCTTTGAACATTTTCTACCAGGACCATAAGCTAGGAGAGTATTTTTATGCTATGCTTATAATTCTTTAATGGTGGTAAAAATCCTCTACATGTGTAGTTATCAGTGGCTTTTTTTTTCATTTAATTTATTTATTGGATGTTGCAGGGAGGGGCCCGCTTGTTCATCCCTGCCACCCTGGCTAGCTTAGCCCTGAAATAACCACACAGAAACTATTATTTAAAACACTGCTTGGCCCATTAGTTCTAACTTCTTATTGGCCAACTCTTACATCTTAATTTAACCCATCTCCATTAATCTGTATATCATCACGAGGTTGTGGCCTACCAGCAAAGTTTCAGCACATCTTCAGCTGCGGATCCATGGCGTCTCTTTGACTCTGCCCTTCTTTTTCCCAGCATTCAGTCCAGTCCTCCCCGCCTACCTAAGTTCTGTCCTATCAACAAGCCAGGACAGTTTCTTTATTCATTGATGGTAATCACAGCACACAGAGGGGACTCCCACATCAATTCGAGGTAGGAGTGTATGCCCTGGTGCATGTGTGGACTGAGAACTGACCATTAAGAAGTGCCCTCTAACCTCTGTGCATGCACTGTGGCAAGTATACTTACACCACACACACACATACACACACACACACATACACACACACACACACTAAATAAATAAATATGCAAATAAGAAAGAGATTATAAAATAGTCCACTTAGAAATAAATTCCTCTGACTAATCACTTTTCAAGAGTACTAGACCAGACTCTGCACAGAGATAAAACAAATGAGGTCAACTTTTCTGGACCTGCCTAGGGTTAGACACATTGTAAAGACCTGCTCCAGAACAGCTACACTACATAGTTTTATCTTTCCTTGTGCTGTGTATCAGTTTCTTCTGACATTGAAACATTATATCCTGGAAGCCCTTAAGGACAGACGGTAAGCAACTCAAAATAGCTTCAGGTAGTCCCTGAAACTAACCAGATTCACTAGGCCCCTCCCTCCCAAGAATAAGCAAAAGGGACTGCTGGGAGTCACTCTCAGACAAGCAGAGACTGAAACTAGACACTTGGAGACTGAAACTAGACACCTGGAAGAGGCTTAGGCCAGCTGAGGCGCCTGGGAAGGACACTCTCTACCCTGTTGCGGTCCCTGCAGGCTGTGTAGTGTGCTCCAGGTCCCAGCTTTGTGTGTTTTCACCCATGCTGAGGTAGACTTTGGTGATGCAGCTGACCTTGAGTTATTTCTGCTTCTGTAAGTAACCCCAATAAAAATCACTGATTTACCAGATCGGACTTCCGAAGTACTTTGATCTTTCCTGGCCTCCCTATCTAGGGTGAGGAGATGTGTGTGTTACATCTTCTCAGGAGAAGTATTGCCATATGACACCCTGAGAAGTCCTCAGGTATCTGTAATGAGCTATGAGATACGAACTCAGTTTCAACTTTTTGGACTATTTGTGCAAACATCTAACTGAAATTCAAAGCAACTGTGAAAATTAGAATTCATAAAAATGACTTCTTGAAAGGCAAGAAAACAGGAAAACAAATATATTTCTACTTCATTTCTCCCTAACTTTAAGTTGCCCTTTAATAACTTGATTCAAATTTTGGGCTCACTGGCTATGGCATTCTATGATTTATTAAAACAAAGAAAAACCAAAAACAGCCCCAGTGACCTTGGTTTCTGCACGTTTGCTTAGAGAAGGAACTATGGTGAGTTTCTAACAACCGTTCCCATGGAATTAAATTAAATGCAGCAAAACGGGAATTTTGAGACCGCCTCCAGCACTTGACTTTCAGCGATCACAGTTGAGCCCACCAAACAATCTTCCAAAGACAGTGTTTTTACAACAGCTTGTTATCTGACCACCACAAGACACTTTTTTTTTAAGGGTTCTGGTTTTTGTTTGTCTGTTTATTTTTTTTAATTAAAATTAAGTAGGAGTTTTCTAGTAATTGCTACATAGATTTTTTTTTCTGGGTTAAAATTGTTTTCTAAGGAAAAAATATTTTGAATAAATACTCAAATATTTTCAGTTTTCTTAAATTTTACCAAACATTACTATATCTGTAGTTCACCTACTGGAGCAAATGAATTTGCAGTAAGTTGCCAGAACAGCTCTGCTTTGCCAAACTTAAATGCTCAGTTGAAAGAAGAGATGTTGGTGGAGGATTTCCTAGACATGATACCCTATTTCTCAAGATCTAGATTTTACTTTTAGGTTTTAGAAACTCTATTGAGATGCACTCTTTGCTGCTCTTATTGCTCTTCCTGTTACTGTCACAGGCCTGCCTCGCAGAGTCACACATAGTCTTAAGTACAGGGACTGTAAGAGAAGAGGCCCGAGGATCCCCTAACTGTGTGTGTGTGGCGGGGGGCAGGGGCTGATGAAAGTGCTACCTTTTATCAGCTGTGTCCTCATACCAGATACCTGCAGAAATTCACTGATGACACAAATAACTACACCACTATTTGAGTAACTTGTTCGTTTTGCAATCTTGTGGGTATCTTGAATTTTGTAAGTCAGTGTGCTTCCTGTCATTGCTGTTTTGGTGGTTTGTAACTACAGTGACGACTCAGATGGTGTACATTTGTAATTTTTTTTTAACCTCATTTTATTGCTTTGCCTGCTCTTGGCTTTCGTTTGACTGACGATTGCCTTTATTTGTGGTCTGCTGCACTACTCACATTTAATAAGTAACCTTCAGTCTTCCTGAATAGGAAGAACAAAGGAAAATGCAACCGTCATTTATGAGGACAGATCATAAAGATTGGTCTTCAGAGTAGAGAAAGCCCTGGATCATGAAGTCTAAAGAGCATATGATTCCATTTGTTTCTGTCATAATTACGAGCTTTTCCTTCTTTACAGTAACTCTAAGTGTTAATTTATAAGAATAATGTTATGAGAAGACAGTTGATTAAAAGAAATTTAAGACTGTAGCTAGGAAAGAAAGACCATGAAGGGACAAAATGTGAGGGGAAAATAAAAAGTGAGTCACAGTTTACCCTCCGAAGATTTCGAGGAAGATGAGTCAGATGTTGGGAATTACGAAATACTAGTTGGTTCATAGAGACTTCTGTCTGAGAACAGGGAGAGCAACTGTTTGTTGAAGGGCTTAGGCTGAATATCTAGCTTTGGCCACAGTTTATCAGTGAGAAGTAAGTGTGTGTGTGTGTGCGTGCGGTGTGTGTGTGTGTGTGCACGCACGTGTGTGCGTGTGTGTTGGGCATCTTTCAAATCAAAGTATGATGCCTGGATCCTCTGTGGCCCTGGACGATAAGCAGATAGCATGTGGATTCCTTACTGCTCGGGAGTGGGTGATGAGGTAGGATTAGAAGGTGTGAGCTGAGGACTGTGCAGGAATTGTTTGAAATTAGGGGAGACTTCGATGCTAGAGCAAGAAAACTGTAAGCAGGAGGAGAAGCCATGCTTCTCAAAGAGTTGGAGACGAGACACATCTCCATAGAGAGAGTCGTTGCACAGCAGTGGACCAGGGTAAGAGCAGGAGAAACCCTTGGACATGCACAGCACTTGCCTGAAATCAGCCTGACGACCTGTTTGTGCCTGCCTGCCTGTGGCTCTCACCTCAGGAAAGATCTTCCATAGACTGCATGAGATCGTCTTTAGAATCGTCTCTCTACAGAACAGGAAGCGATCGCTGGCCCCATGAGTCTCTACTCTTGACTTAAACACCTTCAGCTGTTTCTGGTGCTGCACGCATCTTCTGGAAATCTGTTCCGTTCTCCCCTCCCCTCTTACTCAGCTAAGTGTCAGCTTCAGTGACTCCTTCAGAGAAGGTCAGGATTCTGAACAGCATTGGATTAAAACATGCATAAGCTCCGAGGACTTATGTGCTTACGATTCTGTGCTTAAAAGTTGCCCCTGCCCAACCTAGGGAAAATAATACAAAACTACTGTTTGTTTCTTGGAAGAATATATAACAGGTTGCACATTTATCCGGAGTGACTCTTTCTAGATTCTCCTCTGATTCGGATGCTCTCCCTATATCTCCTGTATAAGTTGTCCTAAACCCTTTTTGTCTCCTTTTCTGAGGCTTTCTTTGACGTTGTCCCAGACAAGTACTGAGGCTTCCCATCAGGTTGCTGTGCTCTGTCACCCGTTAAGTATTTCCATAGTTCTCAGTGTGTATCCTTGGACTCTGCACACAGGTAACCATGTGCATGCGCACTGTGAGCTCAGCTTCCTGTCTTCCTCCCTGAAAAGATTCTACGGGATTGTGTGATATTCATCAAGAGCTCAGATATTTGGCAGCTTTATAAAAAGAAAATAACTTTTAAGTGACCAGTGGAGAAGTCAAGAAATCCTCTGAAATGGTAAACTGGATGTTCACAGAGAGAATAAGAGAAGTTGAAGCACTAGGATAGACCAGATGGAACAAGGCATCTTTCTATAAGATATTGATTTGATGAAAGACTTCACAGATTTCTTTGTTCTTAAAATTTTTTATTATATATTCATTTACTTTATCTTTCTGTGGTGTGTGTGTGTGTGTGTGCGCGCGCACGCGTGCACACACACAAGTGGAGGTCAGAGGACTCCTGGAGGGAGTCAGTTCTCCACTTGCAGAGTAGGCTCCAGGGACTGAACTGAGGTCCTGAGGGCTGACAGGAAGCGCTTCCACCTGCTGAACCTTCTCACCAGCACTACTACCACCTACTGTCACACTTCTGATGAGAGAAATTGGTTTCTCTTTAGATATTTACTAGCAGAATATAATGGAAAGCTATCATTATAATCAGTCTATACTTGACACTTTTATAAGACTCATTTTTAAAATTCTTTTTTATTCAGTTCCGTTGTCGGGAATCCACTGTGGTTCTACTGTCATCACTTGTTCACCGAATAAATGAATGCCGAGAGCTTAGCAAATGCCGGTCATTGTGCATTCCTCGGGTGAATAACCTTGCTTTCAAGTTCATAGTTCTAGATCATCAGGTCCTAAGTTGCAGTTAGGTAGAAGCAATAAATTCTGTTGTGCTGTTGCATGGTTGGGTGAGAATGCATTAACAGTAATGTACATTTCCAAACCCTTAAGAGAAATTTTTGGAGTTTTCACCTCATAGAAATGGTAGATTTGATCTGATTTAAACATTATCCAATGTATTCATACATTAATACATTATTTGGTACTTCAATTTGGACAGAAGGAAGACTCTTCTGTCCTTATTACATTGTCCCCACCTTTGGGAACCTGGGAAGTGTTGTTTTCTAAAAAAAAAAAAAAAAAAAAAAAAAAAACTGTTCAAATCATGGACGTTCTGCTCTCCTTAGAGCCGGTCACCACAAGGTCCACTTGCTTCAGTAACCAGGAAGATACGGTCAAGGTGATGAGCGCCTCCTTCTTTCCTGTAGAAGACCGCCATGTTTGTATGAGTATAGCCATGCTTTTAACACATTTACTGAGCACCTGCTGTTTGCTCGGAACTGCTTGCTGTGCCATAGTTCAAGAAGAATGAAGCAAGTGAGGTGGAGTGCCCTGGAGGACACAGCTGATTTCTGGGCACCATTCCTATGCATCCCACATATTTACATCCTGCAGTTGAAATGGCCTCTGAAAAGCAACCTGCCAGTGAATTTGATATTTACAGAATATGTGAAGAAGATGAAAGAAATTACTGTTTCAGCGTTCTATCCAGACTTGAGACTGTGAAACCATGTCCGTATTTAGTAAACTTTTTAAGCAAAATTACATATTAAATCAGAAGCAGATATCATTAATTAACAATGAAATGAAAATGCCAAGAGTTGAGGGAGCATCGTTAATCTCTTTCTCTCATGGGGTCACTGAGTAAAAACCCCACAAGCAGTCAGGCTTCCCGATAGTGTCCTGAAGAGCACAGGCCTAGGCATAGAAGAAAATGTGCTGAGTCTTCTGTGTAGTGCTACCGTGTTATAGTGCCAAACATCTTCAAACAAACTAGAGCTGGAAAACCCACATTTCTTCATTTACTTCAGTGTACCAGTTAGCAGGGCCTTGAGTTTCTTTCCCACTCCCCTCCCCGTATTTATATTTTTGTGGTTGGCCATATCTCTTCACCATGCTTCCTGTTGTAATATCAGCCAATGGCAGACCATTTTTCTTTCTTTAAAATTGCCTTGAGCATCTATCTCAGTGTTGATTTTTATCTTGACATTCAAAAGGAAAACTTATTCTTCCCCGACCCCCACTTCTTCAGAGATATTTCTTTAATCTACATTCTTTTTTTTTTAATTTTTTAATGGTAGGTTCTCCTCAAAAACAACCTTTATTTACTGCGTTCCTTGACAATTTCATGTATTTGTATAGAACATTGTTGAGTCTCCTCCCCGTTCTGATCTCCTTCCTGTCCCTACTTCTGCACACATTCCAGTTCCATCTCCCCATCTTTTCCTTTTATTTTGAGGCCTATTGCATTTAACTAGGACCATTAGGTTTAAAACTAACCACTGGCCCCTAGTGTGGA
Organism: Myodes glareolus; assembly: GCF_982192425.1. NCBI lineage: Eukaryota > Metazoa > Chordata > Mammalia > Rodentia > Cricetidae > Myodes > Myodes glareolus. Next base: position 47,439,717 of record NC_142045.1, read on the forward strand.
TCCACAACAGAAGACAGTGACTTCCCTCCTCTAGAATCCATCATTAGCCAGTAGTTCAGCAGTGAGAGAAGGGCAGGACCCCATCATGCTCGACATACGCAGTCTTATGCGGGCCCTTTGCAGACAGCCACAGCTGCTGCGGAACCATGACTACACTGGCAGTCGCATCTCCAGAAGACAGCTGTTCTAGCATTCGTCCTATTTCTGTAATAAAGCCCTGCCCAAAAACAGCTTAGAGAGGAGAGGCTTTATTTGGCACACATGCCTTGATCACGGTTGGTCATTCTGAGAAGTCGGGGTCGGAACTCAAAACAGGAGCAGAAGTAGAAAGCACGGAGCAAATCTGCTTACTGGTTTTCTCTTAGGCTCACGTTCAACTACCTTTCCTGTATGTTCTGGGTCCACCTTCCCAGGAATGGCACTAACAGTGGACTGGGCCCTCCCACATCAATTAACAATCTGGAAAATGTCATCCATCCACATATTCCTACTGGCCAATCAGATGGAGGCATTTTCTCAGTTCCATTCTTTCAGCCCAAGTGACTCTAGTTTGTATCAGCTTGGCAGAAATTAACCAGCACAATAGCATTTCACCACCCCTCTCTTATCTTCCAGCTCTCTCTCGCATCATTTCTCGCTTCTGCAGTGATGCCTGAAATTTACAAGGGATGGGATTAATGCCCTGTTTGGAGTTGAGCACTCAACACTTATTCTCAGCACGCTAAATGGTCATGTAGACACATTGTGTTCGACACTGTTCATTGCAAAGAGAAGCTTCTCTGATTAAGTCTAGGAGGAGTATTGCCCATGTATATAAGCATAAATATTTAGAAAGTAGTTTGATGCTTTGTCAATTTAGCTGAACAACTCTTGGGACCTAAGAACACCTCAGCCATGAGGTTTTGACTGAGTGCCAGCCATAAATTCTCCCCCTCGTGGAATAGGTCTCAAATCCAATCAAAGAGTTGTGAAAATCATAGTTGGTTACACTCTTAAGAGTTATATTCTATTGTACCAGTGGGGACATTTTGTCTGGCTGGTTGGTATTAGAGTCAATGAGTCTCACAACTTGGTAAGACCTTTGATTCCTTTTCACCCCAGCAGCCTGCATAGCACCTTCCACCACTGTGAAAGCTAGCCAGCAAGGAAGCAGCTTCCAGCTCAGTTCCAGCTTGATTTCTTTGCATCTTGAAAAGCAAGGTGAGTGTTGTCTTCAGCAGTAGGATCTTAGCATTCAGTTCTGGAGGGCCACCAATAGGAATAGCAAGACCTTATAGTATCTTGAGGTCTTTTAATTAAAGACAGGGTCTCACCATGTAACTCTGGATGGCTTCAAACTCCTGTCAATCTTCCTTCCTCTGCTTCTGAATCCTAAGATTACAGGAATGCGGCACCATGCCCAGCTCCATGTATTGTTTCCCCCGGTGTACTATGCATCAGGAGTATTACTAAAATTTTGGCTGTTGGTTATTTTGACATCATTTCTAATCTTACATTGGAAGTGGAAGTTTTGATGCACATGAAAATAGAATACACCAGTCACATGCTTAAAATGAGAGCTTCCTAATGCCCAAAGCCATTGACCAATTCAACAGGCTGGGCAGGATGATGCACACCTGAAATTACAGCACTCAGGAAGAAATTTTAAAGAAATATGGCCTTTGTAGAGAGTTCCAAGTCAGCCAGAACTATATAACAAGAGTCTTAAAAAAAAAGAAAAAGTGATAATTCACAAACACTTCAATCTACAGTGATATGCTGGTGCAATAGTAGCACAACAGTTGTGGGAGTCACCTACCACTCTCTGGTTGGACTTAAGGCCCACTCCATGAGATGGAACCCATGCCTGACTGACACTTTTCAGGCAGCCAATATAATCTGCGACGAGATAGGCCATGGAAATAGGGGAAAACCAAGTACTACTGTTCTGCCAGAGGAACACAGCAATAGCATGGCTCCTAATGACATTCTGCTCTACTCATAGATCAGGGTCTTGTTCAGCCATAGCAGGGAAGCTTCCTCATGCAATAGATGGAGCTAATATAGAGACCCGCAGCTGGACAATGTGCAGAGTGAGAGACTTTGGAACATTCAGTCCTAAACTCAAAGTCTTCATCAAACTCCTCATTTCAGGAATCAGGGAGTCATGTAGAAGAGTGAATAGAAGGATTGTAAGAGCCAGTAGGGATGGAAGACATCAAGGAAACAGTGTCTTCCAAACAGTAGTAGTAGATGTTTTTGGAGATGTTTTGACTCATAATGTTTTGTTTGGGATTTTTTTTTATCTTAGAGGCCTTTTACTTATATATTATAGTTTCTGATTTTGTGTTTTATGGGTTTTGTGTGTGCATGTGTGTGTTTCTTGTGCTTTTTCTTTTGCTTGTTTGGTTGGTTGGTTTTTTGATTTCCTATCTGCTTTCTAAAGAGAAAGAAGGCATGGAATTGGAAGAGAGGGAGGTGGGAGAATCTGAGAGATGAGGGGGGTTAAACCATAAACAGAATGAATTGTATGGAAAAAATTATTTTCAATAAAAAGCCAAATGTTATGTTAAAATTTAGGGATAAAAAATGTTAATTCTGTATTATCACTGCTATTTCATTAGCTCAATAGAGCTTAGCATTCAGATATCTCTGAAATAAGAGTCTGTGCCAGACACATACACAAAACCAGCAGTATCCAGCTTCATTGTTTCCTTCAGACACTGCCAAGCAGAGTGATAGACAATAAATGGTCTATAGAGACCTTGCCACATGAATGCTGGCACAGTTAATTTTGTATTTAATGGTCAAATGGGATTCTGAGTGTTGCTTCAATGGTGTTTTTAGACAAGATCAACATTTTAGTTGGTGGAATAAAGCAGGTTGCATAAGTTGTACAGTTTGGATAAGCCTGTCCAGTAAGAGTGAGACTTGCATAGAAGAAGATGGAAGGGAAAGACCTTGCAACGGGAGGAGGAATTTCTCCAGTAGACTGCCTTTGGAATTTATGGTATCACCTTTTTCCCTGCTGGCTGTTCATACTGTAGACTTGTCCTTACCAGTCTCAAAAATCACATAAGCCAATCCCTTATAATACATTTCTTTGGCTAAATGATAGATAGACAGATAGTAGATGACAGGTAGATACACAAATGATAGATAATGGTTGGTGGATAGATAATAATGATAGGTGAAGGAAAGATGATTCATGCATTCCATTAGCTGTACTCTGGAGAACCCTAAATAATATGAATTGATTTCAAGATTCAAATTTCAAGTAGAAAAAAAGGAATATTCAAAATACCACAGAACTTTACAACACTGACAGACATTTTACATGAATGTGGTCTTTATCCCCCCATGAATCATATTCCTAAAATAACATGTTTCTAAAAATCACAGAGAGATGATTCGACCTGCTATATTTTTATCTTGCAGAAAAGATCAAGCGAAGCGGGTTTTGGCTTTGCCTTCACCAGCTCCTTTCTGTGTCATTCTATGGGAAGTTTAGACCTCACTTGTACTCATTTATGGAATGCAATTAATTACTTATTCATTCAAAGCACTTTGGCAGGCCCCGTGCTAGACACTGCACTTAGGCCCTGACTCTTTGGAAACTTTGTTGGGAGACAGACAAGTGAAAACCATCGCCTGCTGTACTCGAGGCACACCCCAAGTTTAAAAGGCAGAAAGCATCCGTGTCTAACTCTACAGAAGAATGAGGAAGAGCGGGACTCCCTGTAGGGTAGGGTGCATATTGGATCAGCACAACGGAATCTATCCTTCTTTTTTCCTGCTGCTTACTCTTCTCTATCTGGTTCCAGAATTAATAATGAGTTTACCATAACACCCACAAGAAACTCATGTGTTCCTAGGCAATTTCATGTTTTCCTTCCTTCTGTTTTGCAGAGTCCTGGAAGGGTTGGCCAGAGACGTCATGAATAGCCCAAATGCACTTGCACCCTTTGCTCTTACAAACTCTGGATTACTAATGTGTCTTCAATTCCAGTAGCAAACTTGCAAAGAATAATTTACTTCTCCATTGGATTTCCACACTCTATCATGGAGCATGAAATTGTAGCAAACTCTCCAACTTTCCTCTTCAGTGGATTAGCTTTCCTTGTGAGCTGGGAAGTCACATTTAAAGCTTGCTCTTCATTGACACTAATGAAATTAGTTGATGTTGTACAGCCTTTTTATGTCTATATGATCAATCAAAAACAAATTTAATTACTTCAGTGCATATAAGAACTTAGTGCTCTTAAACTGGACTCCAAGGGCGAATTCTAATTTTCGAAAAAGGCTTCATGTCCCTACTTCTCTTTCTTTCTATCACACAATGACTTTCTGATGACAATACTAGGAAAGCAGATATTTTGTGCCAAGACAGATATGCGACTAAATGTGAAAGGGCTCTACTGACAACAGCATACTCCTGTAACTCTGTAGGGTAGTGTATAACAACAGTGTAATGTAGTGTCTTACTGTTCGGGAGGTATAACAGTTTGAGGACTGGTGAGGTGGCATATGACCAAGTTCAGACTGTCTTATGTGGGGGTCAGTAGCCAAGGGTGATCTGATTTGAAGAGATAGAGTGTACAATTCCTAGTTGGAAGTATTTTAGGGACATTATAAACAGAGATGTGTTTTTGAAGAAAGACATACCACATTGAGACCTTGGAAAGAAGGCCAGCCAGGAGACAGTGAGCTTCCTCAAGCTTGCTGAGGTTCTGAGCTGGACTCCGGTCTCACAGTGAGTCTTACAGAGGGGTGACCAGGCAGCCAGGGCAGGCTGTGAACCTAGTCAGCTTCTATGGTGCTTAATAGAAATGTGCTTCTTGGTGTATCTGAGTACCTCATCAGAAGGTGCTTAGAGAAACGGATACTCATCACTCCCACAGGAAAGGCAGGTAAGCTCTAGGAAGGAAAGGGCAAAGTTTCCAGCCAATAATGATCTAAGTCACAGCTAGAGACCATGGCTGATAATCAAGAATTAGAGACCGAGAAGGGAGGCACATGAATGACCACCTATGGGAGAAGCTGTTAATGTATTCTATACATCCGTGTAATAGTTCCATGATTTCTTGGCCAGAATTCAGTCACATGGTCATAACCATCTTCAAGAAAGGCTGAGAAATACTATCCAGATAAAAATAGAAGTTCTGGGGTTGGAGAGATGACTCACAGAGATGAAAGGTGAAATCTCAAAGTAGTTTTGATTTGCATCTTCCTGATGGCTAAGAATGCTGAACATTTCTTTAAGTGCGTCTCAGCTGTTTGTGCTTCCTCTTTAGAGAATTCTCTGTTTATATCTGCATCGGATTTTTAATTTGGGTTACTTGTTTTCTTGATGTCCAGTTTTTAAAAAGTTCTTTATGTATTTTAGAAAAAAAATGGAATAGTTCATGAATTTGCATGTCTTTTTTTGGTTTTTTTTGCACAGGGGCATTCTAATCATCTTTGTATTGTTCCAATTTTAGTAGGCATGCTACCAAAGCAAGCACAGATTTCTTTTTATTTTGAATAAAAATTGTTCTAAGAAAGAGGAGATCTCATTCAGGGTCAGCTAACACTTTCTATCACAATCCCCGTGTTCTATGTGAAAGCACTGCCTTAGAAACCCTGCTCGACAGGGCACTGCATGACAGGGCAATGCATGTGTGTAATCCCAGCACGCGGAAAGACCAAAGGTCATACTCTGCAGAGCAGAGATCTTCATGTCATGATCAGAGCACGAGGGACTCAGAACAGTGAGAGTGAGGCAGTTTGTTGTAGCGCTGTGCAAAGAACCTTTGTCATTCTGGACACAGGTCCTTTCTCCACTTTCTCATTGGCTGAGTGATCAGGAGGGTTCAGCCCCACGTGCCATCAAGGTCTTATCTCTCTGCCTGCTTACATTTATCTTTTTCTCAAAAACGAATGAAAGAAAGCAAAGATCCATGAGTAGGTTCATCTTACACTTTTTACACTGCTTGTTTTAAATCTTACCGGACACTTAACCTCCTGGTTAGAGTGAGCTGCTGCCACCATTCTGTGGATATGGATATGTGTTCTCCACACACAGTGTCTACACCAAGCTTCTGCTTCGGAATTTCCTGTAGGAGCTAGAACCCCAGATTCTCAGTCCCATCTTGCGCTTCATAGAACTAAAATTATTTCTCAGAATTATTTTAAATAAATTTAAAATGGAGGATGTATTTGTGTCTGAATTTCTAGGTATACAGTAGACTTTCTTTAAAACGTTGGATTATTTTCCTCTTTATTAATCACCCTCTATCCATTTTGTTGTTTTTGTTTTCTGTTTTGTTTGGTATTTTCAGACACAGCCTCACTGTATAGCCAAGGCGGGGTGCAAACCTAAAATCTTCTGCTTTAGCCTCCTGATTTCTGGTTTTGGCAATGACAGGCACTTACCACCACACCCTGATTTCCATGTTCGCCTATTAGAGTATTTTATTTAATATTTATTTAATATTTGTCTGTTATGTGTATGTGTGCATATGTCTGTGGGTCTGTGTGCATGGGAGTGCAGGTGCCCATGGAGTGTAGAAGAGGGTGTCAGATTCTCTGGAGCTGAATTTACAGGGAATTGTGAGTGGCCATCCAACATGGGGGCTGGGAAGTGAACTCATGTCCCCTGAGTAAGCACTCACTCTTAAGCACTTCATCCCCTTCATATTCTTTGTACCTTTAAAACTATTCTTGTTGATGTGTGGTGTCATACTAGCTACACGGAAAGGCCAAATCTTAAGTTCTAATCGAGAGCCACTGAAATTCTCTCCTCATCCTAACCCAAAATTGATATATTTTTTTAAAATGAAATTTAAGTCAACAACTAAAATGGAAGTTTAAAAAAATCATCCTAGCATAATATAATTCAGAGATAAACCAATTTGATACTTATGCTGAAGAATAAAATTAGGAATTATGAAAGTCTAGACCTTTTCTAGGGTTAAGCTCTTATTTTTCTACAGGAGCTGATAACGTTGCCTAGATAGTAAGAGACAGTCTACATCCCAACATTTAACAGTTTTAAATCCGAGCTGAGGTAGTCAACAGGATACATTGGCATGACTTAGCATAGTGCTTCAAATAGGGGAGAATACATGTGTTCAGGATCAGATCTGCACTGGAACTGAGAGGCAACATGGGCAAGCACGGCTAAAAATGCCTCCGATTCATTGTGTTTGATTTGAATTAAGTTTGGATCATTGATCAGTCAGAAGTCTTTTAACCGTTGTTAAGCTTTTTAAAGCCATGAAGATCCACAGTTTGATCAGGGTGGGTGAACTGGCTCAGTGGGTATGGGTACTTGAGGCTGTATCTGAAGGCCCATGGTGGAACCAGGGAGCTGACGCCTGTGATGGATATTCCTGGTTGTCAACTTGACGACATCTGAAATTAACTAAACCCCAAGTGGCCGGGCACACCTGTAAGGGACTTTTTCTTAATTAAAGCATTTGAAATAGACAGACCCTCCCTCTAATCCAGATCTTTAGGGTGGGAAGATCCACTTTTAGTCTGGGCCACACCTCTTCTGTTGACAGCCTCTGCAAAGGGCATGGATAAAGGAAGTTTGTGCTCTCTTTGCTCTGGATCGATTCCTTCACTGTTATTAAAACCTACTTTGGGATTCTGGAGTATACTGAAGACCAGCTGAGACATCTACCTTCCTGGACTGAACAACTACTGGATTCTTGAACCTTCTATTAGTGGGCAGCCATTGTTGGGTGGACCAAAAGCTTGTAAGACATACTCACTCTCTTCTCTTCTCTTCTCTTCTCTTCTCTTCTCTTCTCTTCTCTTCTCTTCTCTTCTCTTCTCTTCTCTTCTCTCCTCCTCCTCCTCCTCTTCCTCCTCCTCCTTCTTCCTCTCTCTCTCTCTCTCTCTCTCTCTCTCTCTCTCTCTCTCTCTCTCCTGGAGCTCACACTGTAGATCAGACTGTCCTTGAACTCAAACTCACAGAGATCCGCCTGCCTCCTGGCCTCGAGTGCTGGGATTAAAGGCGTGCGCCACCACTGCCCATTACTATACTCGTCCTATATAGAGAGATCCACTCCATGTCTTCTGTTCTTCCAGAGAACCCAGACTAATACAACTCCCATGAAAGTTTTCCTCTGATCTCCACACACATGCCATGGCACATAAATATATACACACATATAATAAACAAAGAAATGAAAACTACAAAACAATGAACTTTATTTAAAAATGAGTCTAGAAAGAGAAAGTTTTTGTCTCTTCTTTAGGGCCATAAAAAGTGAACTCATTTTTTCCTACAATTAAATTAGAGAGTATTATCTGTATCCCCATTTTGCACCAAGATAAAAGCATTACTAAATATTAAAGATTATGAGTTTCTTCAAGCATCCCCATACTTCTTGGAATTTAACATTTTAATTTATTTATACCTCCCTCTTCACTTTCTCTCTGTGTGTGTTTTGTGCATGTACATGCATGTGTGGAGGTCAGAAGACAACCTGGGGGTGTTGGTTCTTTTCTTTCACCATGTGGCTTCTGAGGATGGCACTAAGATTACCAGTCAGATTATCAGGCTTGGCAAGAAGCTCCTTTACCCAGTGAGCTGTCTTGCTGCCCTCCCTCCCTCTGTACCAGAGCTCCGACCTGGGGTTTTATATATTTATAAATCCTGTTATATTACAAAACTCCAAAGCATTCCTTATAAGCCAATAGGAACCAAGATTTATTGAGCACCTATTATATAATATCAAAGTGTGTATGCTATTTCTGATCTTTATTTTTAAATAACCCACCAGGCATTTAATGATAATTAACCCTTTTTCATCCTTTACAGTCACTACAACTAAGATTTGGCACATATCAGTAGGGATATAATGATTGACACATAGTAACAGTCACTAGACACTAATTTCCTATCTTACATTCAGTAGAATTTTAGAGGACTTTGGCTCAAGTGTTCAACTTTTGTCTTTTCCCCCCTTTCAGCTTCATTTAATCAACCGAAGGAAATCTTTTGGCTCCTGGTAAAACTACATTTTCCAGCTTTGTATTAACTATAAATTTTGGTTCTTAAAGTCATTCAAAAGAATCCTAAAGGATTAAAGATAGAGGACTTAATTTCTTTCAAAACTTCAGACTATCCTGAATCATGCTTTTAAAAATGTTTTTATTGTTGTTGTTGTTGTTACTATTACAGTTTGGAGGTCTGCTGCTTCCAGGAAAGAAGCACCATTTCCATAAGAAGACTGGCACCTGGAAGCTGAGTTTTACTTCTAACTGAAGGCCACAAAAATGCAGCTCTATCATAAGTTTTACATGTAATGTTTCTCTTGCAGTCATTGTAAGATTACCAGCTCAGTTAAAGAAAAGGGAAAGAAAGAGGCCCCTGGCTGATTAGTAGTAGGGTTACTAATGGCAGCTGTCATTCTCTCCTGAGATCTAGTACAGGAAAGCATCTATTTGGGGGACATGGTTTAGTAAGTGGACATTTGAGGTTTCTACCTTGTCATTTGGGATGAGCCACTGTAACTCAGACCCTTCAAGCACTAGCTTTGCCATTCTGGCCAGTCTCCTTGGCCTTGCACTTCTCTCCACGAGGGTGCACTAATGGAACTGGTCTCAGTGGTTCTGGAACTTAGCAGCAGATGCTGGTACCTGCAGACAGACAGTCCTGCTCAAGAAGGGAAGATGGGGCGAATTTTACATTTGTCCTCTTAAAGGGTAAAGACCAGCCTGATATGTTTTATAACTCTTGGGACTGAACCAAGTGCTCTAACTCTAAACCAAAGGGTAGACAGACAGAGAGACAGACAGACAGACAGACACACACATACACACACACACTTTTTTAAAGATAAAATCATAACACTCATACAAATAAACATATATCAAATATTTTGTTCAACTCATTAATTAATAACACAACCAATAAAAAGTTACAAGTAGTACAGAGTGATGGGGAATCTCCTTTAGCCAATGACCTTTAAGAGACTGGACCAGCTTGGGGCATGACTGTTTGGGTACCTAGAGAGAACTGCCAGCCCACCCAGCTCTCTCTCTCTCTCTCTGGTTCCCATGCTTCACACGTTGAGGTTGGACTGCCTGTTCCTGTTCCACAAGTTTCCCCCTTGCAATAAAGAATAATATTGGAATCTTTTAGAGTTAGCTTGGGATTATCTGACTCGTGTTCCCCCCCCCCCCGCCCCATGCCTTTTATGCTTTCAGCTACAACAAAGGAAGAGTAGTACCCATAAATGAAGAATAGGTCTGTATTCCACAAGATAATACAGATTAGATTGTATGCCCATAAAGGCAATCTTTTTGTGTGTGTGTGTTTGTGTCATTTATTTTTTTTATTTATTTTTTTTAAAGTTTATTAAAATATAAAAGTTTCCATTTTCGCCCCTCCTCCCAACACCCTCCCACTCGCCCCACTCCCTCTCCTCTTCCCTCTCCATCCCTAAGAGCAGTCCGGGTTTCCTGCCCTGTGGGTAGTTCAAGTTCCTCCCCGCTCCCTCCAGGTCCAGGAAGGTGAGTATCCAAACAGACTGGATCCCCAAAAAATCCAGAATATGCAGAGGAAACAAGTCCCAGAGTCATTGTCAATGGCTTTTTAGAAAGACTTCGGGTCAGCCACATTCAGGGAATCCAGCCTCCTCCAGAGAATCTGGTTGGATCAAACGCTCCTTCAGTCTCAGTCAACTGGCCTTGGTGAACCATAAAGGCAATCTTCTATGTTACTATATTACACACGAAGCTGTGACTGTTTCCCAGAGACATAAAAAGTGCCAGGCCTTACAGAATCATATAAGTTGTATGAGATAAAATATCCAATGTCTTATCCCCCCATCTCTCTTACACACACACACACACACACTCTTTGATCCATTTAAAAATCATTCACATTTGAAAAGCCAACACATGTTTTTTTATGAATTTTCAACGGTTAAGTATTTTACCCATAAGTGATTTTTCTCATTTACTTTCGCTTTGGAATATCCCCTCCATGTATTGGAGTGTTTTAAATCCAGGCTAAGGTCCAGCTGAGCTGTAAACAGCTGCAGTGAGATTTACCTAGAGCAGTTCACACAGTTTACAGCTGGCTGGCCATCTGGTGTAGGAAAAGAAATGACTCTTATCAATGTTCCTCCCCAGCTCTATGCGGATCTACATGCCATTCTTCAGCTAAAAGAGAACAGGGCCAGAAGTCTTACCTTGACTGTGTCCCACAGCCCCAGGTACAGAGGCAATGGGCTGAGAAGAAGCGTGAGGGCTAAAGTTATGTTTTATGTTTAAATTACTGTGCTTAACAGCTCTATAAAACAAAATCCCTCTAACCTGTAAGCCCCACTTGCCCAAGGACATATAACTTCCTGGAATGTTGGGACTCTTGCTCATGTAGGATAACAAGCCATGTTTTTAGCTTCTGTATGTAAACTTGGTTGCTCTAACTGTGCAGGATGTGCTTGATCACACATAGGTGAGTTGTGTTTAGTCGGGAAGTAGGTCACTATGTATATTTGTCCCCATTGGATGAAGGTGGGAAGTGCATAGCTTTGTGGGATTTGCCTTTATAAGCCCAAGACTAAAGTAATTTGTAGTCATACTCTGGAAATCCCAGGTATGGACCTGGCCAGCGTCCATCAGCCTGTATTTAATAAACCGTCTTTCAAATTTGGTTACAAATTGTGGTAGTGGTCTTATTCTCATTAGCTGGGATTAACAGAAACAACACATTCTACGATATGAGAAGCCAGAGAATAGTCTTGTTAAAAGTTTCCTAAACCCTATAGATTATTATTTAAAAAGCAAAACATAAAGCAACAACTTCTTTAGAGATTTCTCTGAATATGACATCATAAATATTTATGTAAATATTACCAAATATAAATTTTGAATATGAAATAAATTTTGGAATGAACCACTGATTAAAAACCAAAAAATAAAATACTGAGTTATTTCTCAATTAATAGAAAACATTAAAGAATGTCTTACAAATGAATGGTTTAAAGAATACACAGCACATAGAAATGAAGATCAAAGCAAACAGCAGGTACATACTGTGCTGTGGGAGAGTCCAGGCAGTTAATTATTAAAAAACACTATTTTTTGATTTTATAATGTTTATGATGTTTCAGGTTTTCAAAATGTATAATTAGTTTTAATTTATCTTTCTCACTATAAATAGTAATGTCAATACCTTTTCTCCCTTTTTCAAACTTTGTGTCTACAATCTGATGGTAGCCACTGACCACTGCATCTGTCTGATCTATGTAATGACGCGTGGAATCATTGCAGTCAGGGTGGTGAGGTGGACTACTCTTGAGTTTGAAGGATGGAAATTAAAATTGAGAAATGATGTTGGCAGTGACATTAGCAAAGCTACAGAGAGTGGGAAGACCCTGAAGAAATGAAGAGACAGAGCATAGTTAAGAGTGAATCCGACAAAGGGCTTATGTTGGGTAAGAAAGGAAATTTTAGGCAACCTTGAGTGGAAGGCTGGAGTGTCAGACTGAGGGAATTTAATTCCATCACAGTCACAGGAGAGTGCTGTGGACATCTGTTGCTTTGCCTACCCAGAATAGATGCTCTATTCTGGAACAGCACCCTTATGTTCTCTGGCAACCGTGCTTTCTTCTTCTTACTCTGTGTAATTTGGGAGCACCCTTCTGACTCCTTGGTTACTCCCTGACTTGGGTCTTGTAAATCAGCAGTACTGGGAATTCTGCTGGACAGTTGACAGAGTGTTCCCTTGAACAATGCCTCATTTCTACTGTGCCATGGTGCATGCGAAGGCTTAGGAGGAACCTATCTGAAGATGAAAGGAGGCTGATATTTTCCAGAATTGCTTGTCTAGATGTCATTACTCCTACAGGCACTTATCCTTGACATTTGGGTGTATAGCAATACATTTTTCTCTTTTCTTTCTCATTTGTTTTTTTCCAGTAGTTGGATTTGAACTCAGGGCCTTGCACATGCTAGACAAATATTCTACCACTAACTTACACTCCCAGCCATCACACTGTGTGATTAAAAGTTTGATCACTATAGGTAATATATGTTTGTGAGCAGGGTTTTATGAAGATGAATACAATGGCAGATGAAGCATAGAAAACAAGGTGGTGACCATAGAAATAGAAAGGAAAGAAAAAAGAAGAATATTGAAGAATGAAGAGAGTATGGTAGTGGGGAGCAGTGGTGTGTAATATAACCTCAGATGCTTGGAAGGTTCAAGCAGGAGGACTCCTGAGGTCAAGTGTTGGGGATCAGTATAGGCAACAAAGCAAAACACTGTCACAAATTTCAAATAAGAGGGGGCATTAGTAGATAGAATGGGAAGAAGAAACAACACTCAGTAAGGGAGTGGTAGCGCCACTAAGAATAATTTGTGTGTGGGAAAGGGTGCCAGGTAAGTAACAGTTCATTTGAGGGAGGAGCTTAGAGGCTGCACCTTTGTTGGGTAGAGTGCAATGTTTGTTTTAGTGGTGTACCCACTAGTGCCCATGCTACTGTAAATAACCCATGACCTGCGGTGATATAAGCAAGTCTCATCACAAGCATATGTATACACATACACGCACACGCGCACGCATGCACACTCACGCGCACACACACACACAGAAGTTGGAAAGAGGAAGGGGATCAGAAGAAGTATTGGGAAGGGTACATGAAGAGGTAATTGTAGTAAATATGATTAAAATATATAATATATGTGCATAAAATATAATGAAATTCGTTATTATGAATAATTAATATACGCTAGTAAAACTTTAAAGGTGTTGTGTATTACAAGGTTGAGAATTTGAGATGATAACAGGAAAATCAAATGGAAATATTTGGGAGATAGCTAAATGTAGAATAAAAGCTCAGAAGGAAACTCAGGATCCAAGTTCTAACATATAATTGTGTAGCAAAAATGGATGAGTGGCAATCCAAGTGTGTGTGTGTGTGTGTGTGTGTGTGTTCAGGAGAACAACAGAGTGAAATGGCAGGCAGTACTGTTAAGAGCAACAGGGTGAAGAAGAAACCATGCCTGTGTTAGACATCTGGTCTACCTTGAGTGATTCAGGGAGCCAAGTCATCAGATTGGAACAGGCCAGTGAGTTAGTACAGTTATTAAATATCATGGAGCTGGAGGTAAGCAGCTGGAATACTCAGATGTCGATGAGATTTACCTCCAAGTGGATGTGGAGAGGAAAAGGATGAGGAGCAAAGGAAAGAGGTGGAGAATAAATGAGAAACATCCCTCGGAATTCAAAGATAGAGAACCTTTCAATTAGAAGGGCCGCCAAGGGTAAAGATGGCCATGAGGCAGTGTGTGCACTGCAGGCCTACCAGAACTCTACAAGTGGAAACAGGTTCCATTCTCAGTGAAGGCAACATAGAAGAGGAAGCTGTGGGTGGAGACCAATGGAACAGTTTAGCCTAGGCTTTTTGTTTTATTTCTGTATTGTAGGAGGTAGGTAAATGAGAGAGCTGTGTGTGGTTCAGTGAAATAAGGAAGAAGGCAATACCAACAGGATGGAGAATGCATATGGCAAAGGTAGCAGCACTTTCCATATGAGTCTGGCTAAGAATGGAAAAGAAAAGGTGCAGAAAACTGTGGGTAGCCCAGAGAAGGGCCAATGGTCTGGTAACGTTCTCAGCACAGATAGGTAGTATCAGGAGGTGTCTGCTCCGTTTGCCTGACTTTGGGAATCATATTACTGTGGAATATTCAAGTTACTTTTCTTCCTATAAGGCTTCATAGAAGATTGCATTTCTGTAAACTGATGTTTGCACTAGGAAAAAAAAGAAAAGGAAGGAAGGCAGGAAGGAAGGAAGGCAGGAAGGAAGGAAGGAAGGAAGGAAGGAAGAAAGAAAGAAAGAAAAAAGAAAGGAAGAAAGAAAGCAGCATAAAAAAGGCCCAATCTGCTGTGTGCTTTAGCCATGTAACTCTGATGGAAAATGTGGTGACTTCTGATGTAGGTGTGACAAGAGTAGCAGAAGGAAGTCCCATCACGACATGCTATACACAATATAGCCAGCATCACTTATGTAGAGCAAAAGTACAAACCTAATAAAAGGTGGAGTAAATTTCATAATGCGCTGTGAAATATGTACTCTCTTTTCTGGGAGGATCCCCAGGGAAGCCAGTTTTCAAGTTTGGCAGGTGTGGCTTACTTCTGTGAGTAATAAAGTCACCTCAACAAGAAGAAAGACTTGTTATGAGTCAGAAGCACAGACAGGAGGAAGTCTGCCCTAATGTTCACTATCAGATCCAAATTCTTAGAGGCAGAACTGGAGAAGCCTGTTTTGGAAGAAAGACTAGCCTTGATTGATAGATGGTGTTTCCTTCACTCCCCCGCCTCCCAATTATTCTTTAAGACAATGACTTTTGCCCTGTAAAAAATTGGCCACTACCAATAGTGGAGAGGATGATGGCCCCACCTGTTTTCTGCCCTCCCCCTTTAATCAATCATTTGGTCAGCCAACTCCTCTAACTTGTCCTTTCCTGGCAATTACTGTTCTTGGACATACTACTTTTTGGATCTATAGAAGGACTTAAAAAGGTGGTGTCAGAGCTAAGCAGGCCGGTACCAGATGTAGGGTAGGACTGCCTTATCCAGAACTCCATCTTTGAAGACAGTCACTTCAGAAAAGTGTGAGGCCAAGGGAACCGCAGAAAGCCAAGTTTATACTTGTAAGGGCATAAAGAGGGCTGGGAGTAAATACCTATTTCTTACAAAACAGAATTTCTGTAACCATCTCAAATGTCATGAACTCATACTACTTTTTTCATAATGACACAACTGAACGAGAGTCTATGAGTATAACATGAAATTATCCTCAGTCACAGGGTCCTAACAAACAGGTGGATCACTTTTTGGGAAGGGTCAGTCCTCCCTTTAGGGTGTTTGAAATTGGAGACTCTTCATTTCATGAAATTGCCAGAGCGCTACAGGCATTTAGAAAGTGTAGGGCATTTAAATAGCAACGCTAAACTTGCTTGGAGAGAAAGAGCAACCAAGAGAGGGGTTATTTTGAGTGCGAACAACACTCTCCTATCATAGATCCAGCACAACAGAATTTTCCCTCTTAGCATTAGATCTCGTTATTTTTAACTTGATGAATCATCTTTTTAAAAAATTACAATCAAATTAGGTTAGATTTTGTAGGTGTTTGAGAGAGACAGGTTCTCAACAGAGCTCAAGCTGGCCTCCAACTGACCATGTAGCTGAGAATGACCTTGAATTTATGATTCTCCTGCTGGCATAATAGGCATATACCAGCATGCCCTGTTTTGTATGGTACTAAAGATTGAACTCAGGGTTTCCTTCATGCTAGGCAAGCTCTCTGCAGGCTGAGCCACATCCCTAGCCCTAAGTTTCTTTACTGACTAATTTCAGTGCTGTTATGTGAAGAACAAAATAAATACCAAGGATGGACCCAACAGCTCTACTCTCTCTGTTCTCCTATACCCAATCCCTCAGATCGTTAGCTGCAGCCTTCCTTTCCCTTCTGCCCCTGCCCACATCTCCTGGGATCCCACAGATCATCTGTCCTAACCTCTCTCCTTTCTACTTGTCCTTGAATCCCAGATACCAACACCATCAGGCATTCCCTGTGAATATAGCAGGTGGGCAGGCCAGTAAGAAGACAACACACAGCTATCACACCCAGAAATTCCAGAGAGAAAATAGAAACAAAGAAAAAAACCCATCCACCCAACAAAGACAAACCCAGAAATCAATACGTAGACCTACAATCACTCCAAACCCAGGTTCTTAGACACCAGCATAACAACACGAACAATACCAGCCAGGACAATATCTCCCCACAGGCCAGTTATCCTATCACAAAATGATCTGAATATATCAAAATAGCTGAAGTACAATAAAATAACCTTCGAACCAACTATATGAAGATTGTAGAGATCCTTAAAGAGGAAATGAGTAAATCCCTTAAATTTAAAAGAAATACAGGAAAGCACAAACAATTGGAGGGAAATAATAAATCCTTCAAAGAAAGCCAAGAAAATATAATTGAAGGAAACAAGAAAACTGTTCAATACCTGAAAATGGAAATAGAAACAATAAAGAATACACAAATTGGGGGATTCTGGAAATAAAATATTTAGGAATTTGTATAGGAACTACAGATGTAGGCTTCATCAATAGAATACAAGAGATGACAGAGAAAATTTATGGTGTTGAAGATACAATAAAATAAATAGATAACATCAGTCAAAGAAAATGTTAAATCTAAAAAATTACTGACAAAAGTATCCAGGATATCTGGTACACTGTGGAAAGACCAAACTTAAGAATAATAGGAACAGGTAAGGAGAAGAAGCCCAGGCCTAAGGTAAAAAATATTATAAATAAAATATATAAGAAAATTTTTGTAACCTAAATAAGGAGATAACCACCAAAGTGTTGGAAGCTTACAGAACACCTTATTGATTAATTAAGAAAAGAAAGTCCTCTCACCACATAATAATGAAAACACTAAACACAAAGAGCAAGAAAAGAATATTAAAAGCTGCAAGGGAAAAAGACCAAATAATAATAAAAGCAGACCAATTAGAATTACACTAGACTTCTCAATGGAGAGTCTAAAAGCTAGAAGGGCCCGGGCAGATGAGTTGCAGACTCCAAGGGACCACAGATGCCAGCCTAAGACTACTATAACCAGCAAAACTTTCATTCACAAAAGATGGAGAAAATAAGATATTCCATGAAAAAGTCAAATTGAAAATTTCTACTTAACAAATCTAGCCCTAAAGAAGTGTTAAACAGGAAATTCTAACCTAAGGAACTTAACTACATCCATGAAAATACAGGAAATAAATAATCTCATATCAGCCAAACCAAAAGAAGAGAGGTAAGCATGAGTGCCTCCACATGCACGCACTTACACACACACACACACACACACACACACACACACACACACACACACACACACACACACATCACTACTACCACCAACAGAATAGCAGAAATCAGCAATCACTGGTCATTGACAGCTCTCAATATCAGAGGTCTCAATTTCCCAATAAAAAGGCATAGACTAACAGAATAGATGGGGAAATAGGATCTATCCTTCTGCATCCAAGAAATCCCTTAACATCAAGGTTGGACATTATCTCAGAGTGAAGGGTTAGAAAAATATATACCAAGCAAATAGATCAAGAAGCTGGAGTAGTCATTTTATTATCTGACAAAATAGACTTCAAAACTAATCAAAAGACATAGAGAAGGACACTACATACTCATCAAAGGAAACATCCACCAAGATGAATATTTCAGTTGCCCCAAACACAAGGGTACCCAAGTTTGTAAAAGAAACACTAGAACAGTTTAAATCACTTATTAACCCTCATACACTAATAGTGGGAGACTTCAATAGCCCACTTTCACCAGTGGACAGACCATTCAGATAAAAACTTAACAGAGAAATGCTAGAGCTAATAGATGTGATAAACCAAATGGACCTAACAGATATTTACAGAACATGTCATCCAATCACAAAAGAATACATCTTCTCAGCACCTCATGGAACTTTCTCCAAAACTGACCACATACTCAGACACAAAGCAAGTCTCATCAGATACAAGAAAACTGAAATAGCTCCCTGCATCCTATCAGACGACCAAGGGTTAAAGCTGGACATCAACCACAGAAACAATGGAAAGCCTACAAACTCATGGAAACTGAACAACTCTCTATTGAATGAAAAATGGATCAAGACAGAAATAAGAAAGAAACTAAAAACTTTGGAATATTCAATGAAAATGAATACACAGCATACCCAAACTTGTCGGACACAGTGCAAGTGGTGCTAAGAGAAAAGCTCATAGCATAAGTGCCTTCAGAAAGAAACTGGGGAGATCTCATACTAGTACCTTAACAACACATCTGAAAGCTCTATAACAAAAAGAAGTGATTGCATCCAAGAGGAATAGAGGCAGGAAATAATCTGAGGGTTGAAATGAACAAAATAGAAATAAAGAGTCAATGAAACAAAGAATTGATTCTTTGAGAAAATCAACAAGATAGAGAAACTCTTATCCAAATTAACAAAAACGAAATGAAAAAAAAATGAAAAGGGGGACATAATAACAGACACTGAGGAAATCCAGAGAATTACAAGGACATAATTTAAAAATTTGTATTTCAGTAAATTGGATAATCTGAAAGAAACGAATATTTTTTTCTCAATACAAACCACCTATCAGAGTTAAATCAAGATCAGATAAGCAATTTAAGCATACATATAACCCCTAGTGAAATAGAAGCAGTCATTAAAAATCTCCCAACCCCCCTCCAGAAAAATCCTGAGGCCACATGGTTTTAGCATAGAAGTCTACCAAACTTTCAAAGAAAAGTTAATGTCAATATGCCTCAAATGATTCCACAAAATAGAAATGAAAAGAACAATGATCAATTCATTTTATCAGACCAGAGCTACCCTGATACCAAATCACTTAAAGACGCAATAAAGAAAGAGAATTACAGACCAATACCTTTATGAACATAGATGCAAGAACGCTCAGCAAAATACTTGCGAACCAAATCCAAGAACATATCGAAAAAAATTATCTGCCATGGTCAATAAAGATTCAATCCAGAACTGCAGGGATGGTTCAATATACAAAAATTAGTAAATTTAAACCACCATACAAACAAACTAAAAGAAAAAAAACCATGTGATCATCTCATTAGATGCAGAAAAGACCTTTGACAAAATATGATACCCCTTTTTCATAAAAGTCCTAGAGAAATTAGGGATCCAAGGGACATATATCAACATGATAAAGGCAATTTACAGCAAGCTGTAGGAGAAAAACTCAAAACTAAAGTCAGGAACAAGACAAGGTTGTCCACTCTCTCCATATCTATTCAATAAAGTACTTGAGTTTTAGACAGAGTGATAAGACAACTGAAGGAGATCGAAAAAGGAAGAAGTCAAAGAATCATTATTTGTAGATGACAAGATACTATAAGTAAGTGAACCTAAAAATTCCACGAGGGAACTACTATAGCCGATACACATTTTCAGCAAAGTAACTGGATACAAAATCAATTTTAAAAAACCAGAAGCCTATATACAAATAATAAATAAACTGAGAAAGAAAACAGGGAAACAACCCTGTTGACAATAGCCTCAAATAATATAAAATATCTTGGGGATAGCTCCAATCAAGCAAGTGAAAGAATTTTATGATAAAAACTTCAAGAATTTGAAGAAAAAAATTAAAGAAGATAATCAGAAGATGAAAAGGTTTCCCATGCTCATGGATCAGTAAGATTAGCTTAGTGGTCATCCTACCAAAAGCAATCTACATATTGAATGAAATCCCCATCAAAATTCCAACACAATTCTTTATAAACCTTAAAAGGAAAATTCTCAACTTCATGTGGGGAAACAAAAACCTGGGATAGCTAAATCAATTCTGAATAACAAAAGAACTGCTGGAGGTACCCTCATCCCTGATTTCAAATTGTATTATGGAGCTGTAGTAATAAAAATTGCTTGGTATTGGCATAAAAAAAGACAAGTTAATCAATAGAATGGAAATAAAAACACAGACATAAATCCAAATACATATGGGCACCTGAGTTTTGATGAAGAAATCAGAAATACATACTGGAAAAAAAAAGACATTTTCAATAAATGGTACCAGTGAAACTGGATATCCGCATGTATAAGTCTGCAAATATATCCATATTTATCACCCTGCATAAAGCTCACCTGCAAGTGGATCAAAGACCTCAACATAAAAAGAGAAAGTAAGGAATAGGGCTGGAGAGATGGCTTAGAGGTTAAGAGCATTGCTTGCTCTTCCAAAGGTCCTGAGTTCAATTCCCGGCAACCACATGGTGGTTCACAACCATCTGTAATGAGGTCTGGTGCCCTCCTCTGGTCCGCAGACAGAATATTGTATACATAATAAGTATATATATATATATATATATATATATATATATATATATATATATATATATATATAAAAGAAAGTAAGGAATAACCTGAACACATTAGCATAGGAGACAACTTCCTGATCAGAACAATGATAGTGCAGACACTAAGATCAACAATTAATAAATGGAACCTCATGAAACTCTAAAGCTTTTGTGGGCAAAGGATGCCCTCAAAAGGACAAAATGGCAGGCAATAGAATGGGAAAAGATGTTTACCAGCTCCACATACCATAGAGGACTAATATACAAAATATACAAAGAACTCAAGAAACTAAATACTAAAAAAATAATAATCCAATTTAAAAATGGGGTACAAAACTAAACAGAGAATTCTCGATAGAGGACTTTCAAATGGTATTGGGGGCCAGCCTTGACAAATATTCTAATATTTCAGGGTAGGAGCACGAGGAATAGAATGATTAAGCAAAAGTAACAGAAATATGAGAGAAATAAAAGGCAGAAACACAGAACAACATCAGGAGGGAAATTCAGTGAATACTGAACTGCCTGCATTGATTTTCCACATGCTTATACACTTCACTCTAAAAGGGGAGGGGAGGCAACAGGCTTCATTAGCATGATATAAGGAATAGACTTGAATTCTCCAACTATTGGTCCAGGTGGAGCAGATCCACCTCTATACCCAAAATACTAATTAACCACACCCTAGGTCAGGATCTCTTGTTTGTAGACATACCTATTATTAACAACTCTGAAAGAGTAAAAATAATCTCAGACTCTCTGACCTTTAGTGAAGGTGGAATGGACTCACATCTGTGGGGCTCCACAAAATAGCTGAGAAACACTTAAAGAAATGTTCAACATCTTTAGCAATTAGGTTAATGCAAACCAAAACTACTCTCTCAGAATAGCTAAGATCAATAACATAAGTGACAGCTCATGCAGGTGAGAATGTATAGCAAGGGGGAACACTCCTCCATTGCTGCTGGGAATGCAAACTTGTACACCCTCTTTAGAAATCAATATGGGGGTTCCCCATTTCTCAGAAAATTGAGAATCAATCTACTTCATGAATAAGCTATACCACTTTTAGACATATACCCAAAGGATGCTCCATCCTTCCTACCATAAGCCCACTTGCTCAAACATGTTCATAGCAGCTTTAAATATAATAGCCAGAAACTGGAAAGAATGGGTAAACAAAATGTGGAACATTTATACTATGGAGTATTATTCAGCTGTTAAGAAAAAAATAACATCATAAAATTTGCATGCAAATGAATGGAACTAGTGAAAAAGTTATCCTGAACGAGGCAACCCAGACACAGAATGACAGATATGGTATGTATTCACTTATAAGTGGATATTTGCTGGTAAATAAATGATAACCAAACTATAATCCACAGGCCCAGCGAGTTAGGTAAAGAGGAGAGGTTTAAAGGAGTTTCATGAATCTCTCTTGGAGGAGGAAATAGAATAAATTTATAGGTAGACTGGGGAAAAATGGGGACAGGAGTAGAAAGGGTCAGCTATGGGGATGAGATGGAATTAGGGGGCATTTGAGGGAAGGTGTGGAAATCTAGGGTAGTGGAAACTTCATGGAATCTATGAAGATGATCCTAGTGAGGACTCTCCTAGTAATGAGGGATACGGAGTCTGAACTGGCCGTGTCTTGTAGCCAGTCAAGGCTTTTAGTAGAGGTTGCATTCAATTGAGTTGTTGGGCAAGGGGATTGCATGGAAATTAAAAAGCCAAGCTGAAGCCAAGAGAAAGGTTGTTTTCCTCAAACTGACAGTGGCCCTATTGCTGAAGACAACATCCACACAATTCATTGAGAAATCATGACATTGGTTCATGAGAAGAAATCTATACCCAACACTGTTTTGGGTAACTAAGAACCAGAGTCTACATAGCCCAGAGACATGAGGTAAAACCAAACATGACTGGTCTAAAAAAATGAACACAATGATTCCTAATGATATTCTGCTTTACTTATAAATCAGTGCCTTATCTGGTCATCATCAGAGATGCATAGATACAAGAAAATAGGAACAGATGCACATTATGTCAAGACACAGACTAAACTGGGGGAGTCTCCATCAAATC
The DNA here is from genome assembly GCF_982192425.1 of Myodes glareolus. NCBI lineage: Eukaryota > Metazoa > Chordata > Mammalia > Rodentia > Cricetidae > Myodes > Myodes glareolus. Next base: position 47,462,714 of record NC_142045.1, read on the forward strand.
CCACCCACCCAGCACTCAGGGAATCCTGTGGAAAAGAAGCAGTAAAGTGTGTAAGTCAGAGGGATAGAGGACATTAGGAGTTCACCGCTCTCTGAATCAACTAAAATTCATACGAGCTCACAGAGACTGAAGCAGCAAGCACAGGGCCTACATGGGTCTACACTAGGTCCTCTGTGTATATTATAGATATTAGCTTAGTGGTTTTATAGGACTCCTGACTGTGAGATTGGGTGAGTCTCTGACTCTTGTATCTGCTCTTGGGACTCTTCCTCCTGTTGGGTTGCCTTGTCCAGCTTCTATATGGAAGTTTTTGCTTTATCTTTTATTTTGTCATTGTCTGGTTGTTATTTCTCAGGATTGTCACTGTCTGGTTGTTATTTCTCAGGATTGTCACTGTCTGGTTGTTATTTCTCAGGATTGCCATTGTCTGGTTGTTATTTCTCAGGAGCCTGTTCTTTTCTAATGAGACAGAAAGGAAGTCGGTTCAGAAGGGTGGGGAGGTGAGGAGAAATTGGGAGGAGCATGAGCAGGGAAACTATAATCAGGATATATTGTATGAGAAAAGAATCTATAATCAGGATATATTGTATGAAAAAAGAATCTATTATCAATAGAATAAATTAAAAAAATGAGAAAAACTAGACCCATGTCCTTAAAGATGGAACTGAAATTCTCTGAAGTAGCCCCATCTGTGCTGAAGATCCTTCACACTGGTTGACTTGGCCTTTGTGATTACAGGGAGATGGAACCCTGCAGAACAAAAGTCAAAATTATCATAAGCCATCCTTAGTCAATTTAATAAGCCTTTCTTACCGGCTCTTGTATCTGACATAGCATCTTTGTGGACTATAAGGCGTACCTCATGGAAGGTATCCTTAGCCGACCCTTAGCTAAGAATGTCTCTAGACAGCACTCAGAGCTAAAGCAGTGATTTCCCTGCCCTGCTATAACCCACCTACACGATGTTCACACCAGTGCTTCTGGTAAATGTGCTAACTCATGGTTTTCTTTTGTGCTGTGACTAGAAAAGTTCACGTAACCTCTTTCAAAGAGGGGCAGGCTATTCTGAACCATCTCAGTCTCTGTTTCTTGGTTATCATCACATGCATTTAGCTCAGAATAAACTCCCTTTTAATCCGTTTGGAGTAAGAGCTCTATTCTGTGGCAACAGGGTCTACCTTCAAACAAAGATATAAATGGCCTAGCCATTGGTTAGGCCCCTCATTCCAAACTTTTGAAACATAAGTTACCTGTACCAACGTTGGTATAGGCATACCACAGGGTAGAGGAGTATATATTTAGAGTCCCTGAGTGGCAAGACTTTGTACTTTGACTTTTTCTCTCTCTGTGGGAACCCTCCTGTCATTCTCGCAGGAAGATATTCTCACATAGATAATGACTCCCTAGCTTGTCTCTGCACACGATGTCGCTGCTATTGTCGGTTTTCTTGCCCCTCATTCACCGCCTCTCCTCTGCAACTCACAGACACATTGTTCATTGATCGCTACTTTCATCCACTCCAGCCTGCTCAGGTCCACGGTAGATTTCTTCTGGACTCCATCTCTGCTGCTCATAGGAATTGCTCTGTCTCCTTTGCCTTTTCTCTCCACATCCAATCCCTCCTCTCCATGCCAGTCCTGAATATTTCCATTGGCAGTATTTCCATCTCCTTACTCTTCAGCTTCAAATCCTTCAAGGCAACCTTTGCCCTCCATGCCTCTCTCTTTCCCACTTTCTACCTCTCGTCCTTTGATCGCTGCCCTCCCTGCAGGGTCCTTCTCTCTCCCTCGACACAACCAGCTTCTCCCTAGGCCTAGCATGTTTGGCACATATCTGGTTCTCATGCTACCGTACCTGACTTGGCAGATAATTTCCTGGTTCCCCTCACCATGATTCTTGTCTAAGATCCTTGGGTGCCCTGGTTAGTGGGCTCTCAGTACTTACTCTGAAGTTATCCTGTTGATTTGTTTACATTTGGAGATTTGTTTTCCTCTTACTAGAGAGTGAACTCTGTGGGGATGGGGCTTTAGCTATTTTGCTTACGTTTGATTGCCAGAATCTAGAACTGTGTGTTTCATGTATCAGGCATTAACACATAACTACTCAATGGATAGATAAATGAAGCCAATTTTACTTCTAACAATATTGTAATTTAAAGATGCCTTTCACAGAGGATCCTCTCTTGGTCCATTTCTGGACCATAATAAGACATGGAGCATGTACGAGTGAAGCTGCTCATTTCAATGAACTCAGGAATCAAGGATGGAGGTGAGTTTATGTTCAGATGTCTCTTCCACGGTTTCACCCGCAGTGTCCCGACCTGCATTACCTTTGCCACCGCTGTTCCACTACCTTCCAAAAGAACTGCAAGATGCAAGCATTCAATACATGGCCTTCAGAGGAACATTGAAGATACATCCCATAAACAGTCTAGGTGTTTAATCAGGAAAATCAAAAGGCCAATGACTCCCTAGGTGAGTGGTTCCCAATCTTCCTAATGCATGACCCTTTAATACAGTTTCTCATGTTGTGGTGACCCCAACCATAAAATTATTCTATTGCTACTTCAAAACTGTAATTTTGCTACTGCTATGAATCATAATGTAAATATCTGATATGCAGGATATCTGATATGAGACCCCAAATGCGTCAGAACAGGTTGAGAACCACCACACTAGATGTAAAAGAAAGTTCAAGGTTATCCTGAGCAACTTAGCAATAGCCTGTCTCAAAATAAAGCTTCCAAAAAAGGAAGGGCTGGGGAGGTGGCACAGCATTTTAAAGTACTGACTTTTCTTCCAAAGGGCCTAGGTTTGATTTCTAGCACCCACATGTTAACTCACACCCACCTATAATTCCTGCTTCAGGGTGTGTAATGGCCTTTTCTAGCCTCTGTAGACATTAGGCCTGCATGTGGTCCACAGACATTCAGGCAGGATATGTACAGTGGCAAAGTGTTCTAGCATGAACAAGGTCCTGGATCTAACGGCCAGGGCTTCACGCCTGAGCGGAAATGTATTCCTACTGTCTGTGGCTCTTTCTGTTTACTGCTGTCCTCAAAAGGCTCGGAAGTAGCTGATTCTGCCTTGATTTCTTTCTTGGTCAGTATTCAAAGCAGAAGCTAGAGGGAGTCCCCTTGGAGCAGATGGGATTTCACAGACAGAGGCAGGGCTTCTGTGGTCCTGGCTTTCTCTCCTGGACCTTTCCTCATACCACATGTGAAATAAGAACAGAAAGGGTACTCTTTTCTTAGGGAAAGCATAAAGATTAAATAAAATAATCTACAGTAAATCTGCTGCAACATGACAAACACTCAATGGAGATCTGTTTTTAAACTTGCATTAGATGTGAATGTGAAGTGGCTCTCGTAAGGAAGATAGTCTTGCTCACATATTACTGTGTACCAAACGTATCATCTCACTACCATTTGAAATACAGAACACCTGGCTCTTAAAAATCACATTGATTACTACTGTATATTACAACCCAGAAGAGAAATAAAAGACCACAGATTGACTGACAAATTGTTTCCCATCACCCATATTGTGCTATAAAAGTAAACAAATGGGTCTATAGTTTATAAATGCAAATACACACACACACACACACACACACACCAAGTCACTGTATCTGGGAGTTTAGTTTAGTGGTAGAATATATGTTTAGTCACAAGTTCATCTTCAGTATTCTCCCCAAAAGACAAAATACATTGGAATAAATTCTGCATAATTAGTAAGGACAGAGTAAATATATAAACAAAAATGGCCATAATGAGGCTAGAGAGATGGCTCAGCAGTTAAGACCACTGGCTACTCTTCCACATGGTGGCTCATAACCATCTGTAACCCCAGTTCCAGGAAATCTGATACTCTCTTCTGGCTTCTGCAGGCACTACACATATGTGGTACACAGATACACATGTGGGCAAAACACCCATACACATAAAAATAAACAAATTTGCCACAAAAACAGCAACAGAAAATAAATTTGGGTAGGTTTCTTTGTAGGTAGTGACGGCACAAAGAACCAAAGAAATAGTTTGTAAAAATCACTGTAAGTGCAGATGCAAACAGCATAGAAAGAAAGAGCAGTAGGCCAGCCACGCCCAGGAAGGACTAGCAGTAGGCCAGCCATGCCCAGAAAGGAATAGCAGTAGGCCAGCCATGCTCAGGAAGGAATAGCAGTAGGCCAGCCATGCCCAGGAAGGAATAGCAGTAGGCCAGTCATGTCCAGGAAGGAATGGCAGTAGACCAGCCACGTCCAGGAAGGAATGACAGTAGACAAGCCACACCCAGCACACCCAGGAAGGAACAGCAGTAGGCCAGTCGTGCCCAGGAAGGAATGGCAGTAGACCAGACACGCCCAGGAAGGGATGGCAGTAGGCCAGCCATGCACACAGTGAATCAGAGTTCTCAGGACTTTAGAAACACAAAGCAATGAGGCAACAGATTGAATTCCAATAGGAATGAGCTTTACAGTTCATCCTTATCCCCACAATGGCACAAAGGACAAAGGGCACCATGGAGATCTATCTCCTCACTCTAAGAACTTAGGAAACTGTTTTGAACACCTGACAAGTCCTATCATTGCTAAATATGGATAGATTCTCTGTCACTAGATGTCATTGCACATGAAGCAGTGCCTTCTCTCCTTCAAAACAACCCGTCTGCAGCTTGGATTGATTTCGGCACTGTCCTTTGCTTTACAGCAGTGCGTTCACCATCAGTTCACTTCTTCCATCATCGTTTCTCTGGGACTCTATGTTTATTTTTATCTCTTTGGTTGTTATAAAATCTGTATAACCTTGAGAGCTTTATGAAGGTCTTTTTTTCTCAGTCGTAAAACACTAAACTAACAGTAGACATTTTGTCATATGACAGAGAGAGAGAGAGAGAGAGAGAGAGAGAGAGAGAGAGAGAGAGTCAAAATGGAGCGTTGTGCATGTTAGGCTTGAACTCCACCACTGAGTTACAACCTTAGCCTTGTATTGCCTATACACACACACACACACACACACACACAAACACACAAGCAAACATAAAAACCAAACCCACATGCCCCCCAAACAAATCAAACATTACTATAGGAGTTATTGCAGTTCAAATTTATAAACTCTGCCCTAGAGTTTATGACCTGTGATACCATTATTACACAATAACTCTAAAGACTGTTGTATGTTGTTACACCCTGCAATTAGGAAGCCATCCTATCATTCGCTACACTCCTTGCCTTCTAGGGCTGGGCTTTTATTGATAGTACTTAATTTGCTGTGACATGACTGTTAGAGACATCTTGCAGTGGGAAATAACAGAGTACACATTAACCAATATGAGAGATTAACTCACATAGGAGACACACACACACACACACACACACACACACACACACAGACACCCACACACACAGACACCTCATTTTAATTGAGGAATTTTTTTGTCAATGGTAATCATAGTAAACTGACTATATGTTATGACTATAACATTTAAATTCCTTTGAAAAAAAATGTAGTCATGGAATGTCTTTATCAGCATCCTTTTGGGTGCTTATTAAAATCCAGGTTCAGAGTCTTTGACTCTTGCTTTGCTCTGAAGTCTCCTAAATTAGAATCTTATTTTTAACAAGGTCCTAAGTTGATCCTAGGCCTGTTTGGGTTTGATACCCAGGTCATCTCACTTTAGGGTCTCTTTTCTGTCCTGTATCTTGAGCATGTAAAAGCCAGCATGGGGGAACATTACCCCTAGACTCACCTAGCGCTTTGCTGGAATTCCCAGGTCTGGATTCAAACTCTGTTTTGCAGGATTTCCCGCAGACTCTCTTCCTTGAACTGCAGCCACTGTTCCCTCATTCCCTGAAGCATACGCACCCCTGGGCTATCACGTCCAGCTCTCCCCACTAATTACGCCTTCTTGGTTCAGCAGAGATCCCTACCAGTGGGCCCTCAGTGTAGACAGCCTCTTGTCTCTGCTTAGACAAGACACAGAGAAAAGCACAGGTTGGAAAGATGCTGAGGGATGCTTTACCGAGGGAGGCATGATTCCCTTTGCGGATAAACCCAAGAGTGCAGTGCGGGCAGAAAACATACATAAGATGTCAGGAGGTGGGGAAGTAGTGTCGTCTGTGGCTAAATAACTGTCACCCTGCTCTTGCCCCAGTTTAGGACAAGATCTTTATGCTCACGTAAACAGAAGCCTGGGTTTTCATACTATGCCCTTCAGTTCAGGCACACGTGAATGCTTTCCTGACATTCAGATAAGAGGTACATTTATTGGGAAACCATGGTGGGCATGAACAGATCTGGGACGGTTCTGATCCAAATGTGGTGTGCGCCCTACAGACACTGAGTTCCTTGGATAGAAGAGGTAGTTAAAACCATTGCAGACATTCATAGCCATGGTTAAGGTCTCTTAGATTTTGACAAACAATCTTTGTTTCCACGTGAGGATCTTTCTGGTGGTCTGTTCATACAAATCAGAGTGCCAGCTGGTATAGTCTATCCAAACATGGAAATAAGGCATTGCCCTCATTCATTTGTATGTTTGCATATGTGTGTGCATGGGTATATGTGTGCATGTGTGGCATATGTGTGCACATGTGCAAATTTGCGCGTATTTATGTGTACATGCATGTGTATGTGCATGTATGTATGCACATGAGTGTATGCATGTTTATGTGTGCATGTGTATGTTTATGCATATGTGGGTACATATGTGCCTGTATGCATGTACACAGAGACCAGAGAAGGGCATCTGGTGTCCTACTCTGTCACTCTGCTGTATTCTCTTAACGAACTTGGAGCTCCTGTTTGTTTTCCCTTTGACTGGGCTGGCAGAGAGCAAATCTCAATGATTCTCCTTTCTCTGCCTTCTCAATGTCTGGACTGCAGGCATTGCAGTCACACATCCAGCTTATTACATTGATATTGGGATCTGATCTCCGGTCCTCATGCTGGAGCAGCAAGTGTTCTTAGCCTCTAATCTACTTCTCCAGCCTCAGACAATGGGACCTGTATTAAAAATAACATGTTATAAATTTTTGCCTTGATTTTTTTTCTATTAATAGTGCCTGCACATACTTCATCAAGAAAAGGAAGGCGTGCATGTTTATTGTGGATGTGTGATGGCGCAGCTGGTTCATAGAATAATCTGGTCTACAAAGCAAAATAAACTGTGATACATATTGCTGAACAATTTCTCGAATGTTGTTTACTTGTGATAGACCTTTAATTTGGTAGCTAGAAGTTGGAAACATTAATGAAGAAACAATCTCCAGCTGACAATTAAAAAATCTCAAAAGCAGAGAGGGAGTGGGAACTGAAATTGGTACATAAAATGAGAAAAGATAGTTTAAAAAATAAATAAAGTAATTAAAAAATTCAGCAGCAACTGGTTGTGGTGGCACCCCGCCTTTAATCTCAGCACTCAGGGACAGAGGCAGGTAGATCTCTGCGGGGTCAGTCTGGTCTACAGAGCAAGTTCCAGGACAGCCAGTATGCACAAAGAAACCCTGTAATAAGAGGTTGCTTGTTTATTTTCCTGCTGCCCAGCAGCTCAAACCTAGCATAATCACACAGAAACTTTATTATGTAAAACACTGCTTGACCAATGACTCTAGCGTACTTCTGGCTAAGTAATATCTTAAATTAGCCCATCTCTGTAACATGAGGGCCGGCTTGTTGGAGTTTCTGTCCCTCCTGGTACCCCAACAGCCGGCAAGCAACAAAGAAAATCACACACAGGACTCCATAAGATTATAAACTGATTGGCCCACTAGGTCAGGCTACTTATTAGTTCTTACAACATTTGTTACCCCGTTATCCTTATCTACGTTAGCCCATGGCTCTGTACCTTTCTCAGCTGGGCAAGTTACATGCTGTCTCTTCGGTGGTCTGCACAGGAGTGGCTGAGGGAGCTTTCTCCTCCCTAGCCTTATCCTATTCTCATTGCCCCGCCTCTACTTCCTGTCTGGTTGACCCGCCTATACTTCCTGCCTGGCCAATCAGCGTTTTATTAAAATACATGATTGACAGAATACAGATAATTCTCCCACACCATTTCCCTCTTTTTTTTTTTTTAAACAAAGGAAAGTACCCATGGTCCATTTGTTGGGAATGTGGGCGTAGTATTTCAGGCTACTTCCTGCTGGTTGGGGGCGCTGATGATCTTATGGGGACCTAAAGAAAATTTAGAGTTATAATCAAGTCCTGACTGAAGTATCCTGGGAGTCTTGATCATCTCAGGCTGCAGTCTTGAATCAGTTCTGGATGTAGAATTCTGTCATCTGGGCCACCTGTTTCTGTTGGAGATTTCTCAGGTGGCCTCCCTTGGTCAAAGATGATTTTTCTTAACTCTGAATAAATCCATAGCCTCTCATTTTCTGTGGAAACAAAAGCAGAATCTCTTCTCCAAAGTAACATACCTTTTGACTTCAGTTTTGAAGCCAAGGTATTTTCAAAATACCTATCTTGGGTTAGTTCAGCAGCATTTATAAACAAAAGTCTTTTAGCAACTGTTGCTCCTTCCTCAGCAATCAAACAATTTAAAGAGAGCATAATAGCATATAGTATCAAGATTCTCTGTATATTTTCCATCTTTATGTGGCTTTACTTTAACCTCTATTTCTTTTATTTTTACTTTTAACTTTCGGCTTTTTGAGACAGGTTCTCTGTATATATCTTTGTCCTGGAATAACACTGTAGACCAGGCTGTCCTTGAACTCAGAGATCTCACTGTCTCAGCCTCCCCAGTGCTGGGAATAAAGGTGTATGCTACCACACCTTGAACTCACAGAGATCTGTCTCTGCCTCCCAGGCATTGGGATTAAAGGCGTGTGCTACCACACCTTGAAGTCACAGAGGTCAATCTCTACCTCTGTCCCTTGAAGTCACAGAGGTCAATATGCCTCTGCCTTTCAGGCATTGGGATTAAAGGTGTGTACCACCACACCCTATTTTTCCCTTTCTTTCTTTTTTATTTTTAAAGACTTTAACCTTTAGCCTGCATATATTTTTAACATACTGTAAACCATTTAGAGGTTTTCTTTCTCTTTGAATCTCTCTTTACTGTATATCTCTCTTTTTTGACCACATGAGCCTTTAATTTACAAAGCAATACGGAAAGCCGTGGCTTTGAAGGCTAGATCCTTAACTTTCCAGCCTCTGCGGAGGTACTGGCTGTAGCCATTTTTGTTGCTACAACTCTTTGGCGTTTCAAGGTCCTTATTAGCAAGTAAGCTGGAGCATTCTGCTCACAGACCACACTCAGTAGGACTGCCTGTCTGAAAGAGTCAGAGATTGCCCTGACAGGACAGCCCAGAAAGCCGGCATTTTAAAACAGCGCAGCTTTTTTCCTGCTACTGCTGAAAACCCGAAAAGCATGCGTTCAGCTTTTCATCAACACCATTTAAGTGCTTCGCGGCAGGACCTCTTAAAAGAGCTGCAAGGTTTTGCAGCTAAAGCTGAGTCAGGAAGCCTCTCTTAGATGAGGGCACTTGCTTGCCTCTAGCAAGCAGAGCAGACCCGAGAAATTGCTGCTACCAAGAAACCATGCATAATGCTGTTATTTTGTTCTAGAATTACTTCCCAAGCTGTCTCAGGCTTTATGTGGATACAGTTGTCCACATGTTGGTGCCATTTGTAGCATTAGGGCCAGCTTGTTGGGGTTTCCGTCCCGCCCGGTACCCCAACAGCCAGCAAATCCCAAAGAGAAATTACACACAGGATTCCATAAGGTTATAAACTGATTGGCCCATTAGGTCAGGCTTCTTGTTAACTCTTATAACTTATGTTACCCCATTATCCTTATCTATGTTAGCACATGGCTCCGTACCTTTCTCAGCTGGGCAGGTTACATGCTGCCTCTTCAGTGGTCTGCACAGGAATGGCAGAGGAATCTCTCTGCTTCCCAGAATTCTCCTGTTCTCATTGCATCACCTCTACTTCCTGTCTGGTTTTCCCACCTATACTGCCTGCCTGGCCAATCAGCTTTTTATTAAAATACATGATTGACAGAATATAGATAATTCTCCCGCACCACATCTCCAGTAATCTGTGTATTGTCATGAGGCTGTGGCTTACTGGGTTAAAGTACCGGCGTCTGTCTCTGGTGAGGCTCAATGGCTTCTCTCTGACTCTGCCTTCTTTCTTCCAGCATTCAGTTTAGTTTTCCCCACCTACCTATATTCTGCCCTGCACAGGCCTAAGACAGTTTTTTTTTTTATTAACCAATGGTATTCACAGCATACAGAGGGGAATCTCACATCACCTCCCCTTTTCTGTTTCAATAAAAAGAAATGTTTTAACTTTAACATAGTAAAATTACATAAAACAAAACAGGTATCAAGAAGAATTATAGTGAGGCTGGGACTGGGCTGGAAGTGTAACCCAGCAGGAGGGAGTGGCTGTGTTTCAATAGCCTGCCTGCCGGGGGTGGAAAGGTAGGCCCTGCATCAGCTCAGCAAGAATTCTGGCCACCAAGGGGCACTGATCATCTCGCAGCAGATTCATCATTGGGGTGAGTTTGCTCTGACCCACGGCAGAAGCCCGACAAGGAGGAGCTCAGACATCCCTGGCCTCCCCTGACTCCCTGGCCACTCTGCAGGGGCTAAGCCCTCTTGTTTCCTAGCCCATCCCAACTTTCATCCAGGAACCCCTTCCTTGATTCCTCCCTTCTTCCTCCTCGGGGCCATAAAAACACCCAGCTCAGCTGGCTTACAGGCTGGGACTGGGCTGGAAGTGTAACCCGGCAGGAGGGAGTGCCTGTGTTTCAATAGCCTGCCTGCCGGTGCTGGAAAGGTAGGCCCTGCATCAGCTCAGCAAGAATCCTGGCCTGCAAGGGGCGCTGATCCTCTAGCAGAAGATTCATCAGAGGGGGGAACCTGATCCAGTACCAGAAGATCCACTAGAGAACAGTTGAAGAAAGAGATGGGCAGACGCCAAGGCAAGAATTCCTCCAACAATCTGAAAAACAACATGAAAACACCAGATCCCAGCGATCTTACTACAGAAGGACTTGAACACCCTGTTCCGGAAGAAGTAGAAAGCAGTGTCATTATGATAGCAATAGAGTCTCTTAAACAGGGTATGAATAACTCACTTAAAGAACTGGAAGAGAAGTATAACAAAAAGATTGAAGAAATGAGTAAAGAAATGGAAGAGAAATATAACAAAAGGTTTGAAGAAATGAGTAAATCCGTAAACGACACCCTGGGAAACCAAGAAAAAACAATCAAACAGGTAGTGGAAACAGTTCAAGAATTGAAAGCTGAAATGGAGGCAATGAAGAAAACACAAACCGAGGGCCAGCTAGATATGGATAATTGAGGTAAACAAACAGAGACTTCAGAAGCAAACATAACCAATAGAATACAAGAGATAGAAGAATGAATCTCAGATTATGAAGACACCATAGAGAAAATAAACGCTCTGACCAAAGAAAACAGCAAATTCAACAAATTCTCATCACAAAACATTCAGGAAATCTGGGACATAATAAAATCCAAATCTAAGAATAATAGGGGTAGAAGAAGGAGAAGAATTACAGATCAATGGTTCAGAAAATATATTCAACAAAATTATAGAAGAAAACTTTCCCAACCTAAAGAACAATATTTCTATGAAGGTTCAAGAAGCATACAGAACACCGAATAGACTGGATCAAAAAAAAAAAACCATCCCCTCGCCATATAATAATCAAAACACAAAGCATTCAGATTAAAGAAAGAGTATTAAGAGCTGCAAAGGAAAAAGGTCAAGTAACTTATAAAGGTAAACCTATCAGACTTACACCAGACTTCTCTATGGAAACCATGAAAGCCAGAAGGTCCTGGATAGAGGTACTGCAGAAACTAAGAGACCATGGATGCAAGCCAAGACGACTATACCCAGCCAAGGTATCATTCACTATCAACAAAGAAAACAAAATATTCCAGGATAAAAACAAATTTAAACAATATGTAGCTTCAAATCCAGCCTTACAGAGAGTATTAGAAGGAAAATCACAACCCAAGGAATCCAACATTCCCAGCACTGCCTACAATAACTCAGACAGCTAGTGACCCTTCACAAGCACAACTCAAAGAAGGTAAACACATACACTCTACTACCCCCCCCCCAAAATAACTGGAGTCAACAACCACTGGTCATTAATATCACTCAATATCAATGGACTCAATTCACCTATAAAAAGGCACAGACTTAGAGATTGGATACGAAAACAGGATCCAACATTCTGCTGTTTACAAGAAACACACCTCAACCACAAAGACAGACACCTACTCAGGGTAAAGGGTTGGGAAAAGGTTTTCCAAGCAAATGGACCTAAGAAACAAGCGGGTGTGGCCATTCTAATATCTAACAAAATCGACTTCAAACTAAAATCAATCAGAAGAGACGGAGATGGACATTTCATACTCATAACAGGAACAATCCATCAGGAAGAAGTCTCAATCCTGAATATCTATGCCCCTAATATAAAGGCACCCACTTATGTAAAAGAAACATTTCTAGAACTCAAGGCAGTCATCAAACCACACACACTAATCGTAGGAGACTTCAGCACACCTCTCTCACCAATGGACAGGTCAATCAGACAGAAACCTAACAGAGAAATAAGAGAATTATTGGAGGTATTGAATCAAATGGACTTAACAGACATCTATAGAACATTCCACCCAAATAGGAAAGAATATACCTTCTTCTCTGCTGCTCATGGAACCTTCTCGAAAATTGACCACATACTCGGTAACAAAGCAAACTTCCACAGATACAAAAAAATATTAGTAACAACCTGTGTCTTGTCAGACCACCATGGATTAAAGTTAGAATTCAACAACAATGCTACCCCCAGGAAGCCAACAAATTCATGGAAGTTGAACAGTCAACTACTAAATCACCCCCGGGTCAAGGAAGAAATAAAGAAAGAAATTAAAGTCTTCCTTGAATTTAATGAAAATAAAGACACAACATACTCAAACCTATGGGACACTATGAAAGCAATGCTAAGAGGAAAGTTCATAGCACTAAGTGCCCAATTAAAGAAAACGGAGAAAGCACACATTGGAGACTTAACAGCACACTTGAAAGCTCTAGAAAAAAAAAGAAGCTGATTCACCCAGGAGGAGTAGAAGACTGGAAATAATCAAGCTGAGGGCTGAAATCAACAAAATAGAAACAGAGAAAACAATCCAAAGAATCAATGAAGCAAAAAGCTGGTTCTTGGAGAAAATCAACAAGATTGACAAACCCCTCTCCAAACTAATCAAACGGTAGAGAGAGAACATGCAAATTAATAAGATCAGAAATGGAAAGGGGGACATAACCACAGACACAGAGGAAATTCAGAGAATTATTGGATCTTACTACGAAAGTTTATATGCCACAAAGTTGGAAAATGTAAAATAAATGGACATTTTTTTAGATAAGTACCATATACCAAAATTGAACCAAGACCAGGTGAACAATCTAAATAGACCTGTTAGTCGTGAAGAATTAGAAGCTGTTATCAAAAATCTCCCTACCAAAAAAAGCCCAGGACCAGATGGTTTCAATGCAGAATTCTACCAGAACTTCCAGGAAGAGCTAATACCTACACTCCTTAATGTATTTCACAATATAGAAACAGAAGAATCATTGCCAAACTCTTTTTATGAAGCTACAGTTACCCTGATACCAAAACCACACAAAGACACAACCAAGAAAGAGAATTACAGGCCAATCTCACTCATGAACATTGACGCAAAAATACTCAATAAAATACTTGCAAACCGAATCCAAGAACACATTAGAAAAATTATCCATTATGATCAAGTGGGCTTCATCCCAGAGATGCAGGGCTGGTTCAACATACTCAGATCTATCAATGTAATCCATCATATAAATAAACTGAAAGAAAAAAGCCATATGACATTTCATTGGATGCTGAAAAAGCATTTGACAAAATTCAACACCCCTTTATGATAAAGGTGTTGGAGAGATTGGGTATACGAGGATCATACCTAAATATATTAAAAGCAATATATAGCAAGTCGACAGCTAACATCAAATTGAATGGAGAGAAACTTAAAGCCATTCCACTAAAATCAGGAACACGACAAGGCTGTCCACTCTCTCCATACCTCATCAATATAGTGCTTGATGTTCTAGCAATAGCAATAAGACAACATAAGGGGATCAAGGGGATTCGAATTGGAAAGGATGAAGTTAAACTTTCGTTATTTGCAGACGATATGATGGTATACATAAGCGACCCCAAAAACTCTACCAAAGAACTCCGACAGCTGATAAACACCTTTAGTAATGTGGCAGGATACAAGATCAACTCCAAAAAATTGGTTGCCCTCCTATACACAAAGGATAAAGAAGCAGAGAGGGAAATCAGAGAAACATCACCTTTCATGATAGCCACAAATAGCATAAAATATCTTGGGGTAACTCTAACCAATGAAGTGAAAGACCTATTTGACAAGAACTTTAAGTCTTTGAAGAAAGAAATTGAGGAGGTTACCAGAAAATGGAAAGACCTCCCCTGCTCTTGGATTGGAAGAATCATCATAGTAAAAATGGAAATTCTACCAAAAGCAATCTATAGATTCAATGCAATCCCCATCAAAAGCCCATCAAACTTCTTCACAGGCCTTGAGAGAACAATAATCAAGTTTATATGGCAAAACAAAAAACCCAGGATAGCCAAAACAATCTTATACAATAAAGGAACTTCTGGAGGCATTACCATCCCTGACTTCAAACTCTATTACAGAGCAACAGTATTGAAAACAGCTTGGTATTGGCATAAGAACAGAGAATTCGACCTATGGAATCGGATAGAAGACCCGGATATTAACCCACAAACCTATGAACACCTGATTTTCGACAATGGAGCTAAAGGTATACAATGGAAGAAGGAAAGCATCTTTAACAAATGGTGCTGGCATAACTGGATGACAACCTGTAGAAGAATGAAAGTAGATCCATATCTATCACCATGCACAAAACTCAAGTCCAAATGGATTAAAGACATCAACATTAATCTGTCCACTTTGAACCTGATAGAAGAGAAAGTGGGAAGTAGTCTACAAGATATAGGCACAGGAGACCACTTCCTAAGTAGAACCCCAGGAGTGCAGACAATAAGAGAATCAATGAATAATTGGGACCTCCTGAAATTGAGAAGCTTCTGTAAAGCAAAGGACACTGTCAGTAAGACAAAAATGCTACCTTCCGACTGGGAGAAGATCTTCACCAACCCCTCATCAGACAAAGGTCTGATTTCCAAAATATACAAAGAACTCAAGAAACTAGACACTAAAACTCTAATTAACCCAATTAAAAAATGGGGTACTGAACTGAACAGAGAATTCACAACAGATGAACTTCGAATGGCCAAAAGGCACTTAAGGTCTACCTCCTTAGTGATCAGGGAAATGCAAATCAAAACAACTTTGAGATACCACCTTACACCTGTCAGAATAGCCAAACTCAAAAAACACCAATGATAGCCTGTGCTGGAGAGGATGTGGAGTGAGGGGAACACTCATCCATTGTTGGTGGGAATGCAAACTTGTGCAGCCACTGTGGAAATCAGTGTGGCGGTTTCTCAGGATATTGGGAGTCAACCTCCCTCAAGACCCAGCAATTCCACTTTTGGGAATATACCCAAGAGATGCCCTATCATACTACAAAAGCATTTGTTCAACTATGTTCATAGCAGCACTATTTGTAATAGCCAGAACATGGAAACAACCTAGGTGCTCCTCAATAGAAGAATGGTTAAAAAAGGTGTGGAACATATACACATTAGAGTTTTACTCAGCGGTTAAAAACAATGACATCTTGAATTTTGCATGCAAATGGATGGAAATAGAAAACGCTTTACTGAGTGAGGTAACCCAGACCCAAAAAGAGGAATATGGTATGTACTCACTCATAAGTGGATTCTAGCCATAATTAAAGGTCTTTGAGCCTATAATTTGTGATCCTAGAAAAGCTAAATAAGAAGGTGAACCTGAAGAAAATCATATGGTTATCCTCCTGGATATTGGAAGTAGACAAGATTGCCAGGCAAATTTGGGTGCACGGGGGGGGGGGTGGAAGTAAGGGGAGATGGTTAGAGAGAAGGGAGAGGGGGAGGATTGGGGATGACTTGGGGGAATGGGATGGGGGGAGGGAGGAAGGATAGATATGGGAGCAGGAAATATATATCTCAACTAAGGGAACCACATTAGGGTTTGCAAGAGACTTGATTCTAGAGGGGTTCCCAGGCCCAAGGAGCGGTTCCCAGATTGTTCCCTGGGCAGCAGAGAAGAGGGTGCCTGAACTGGCCTTGACCCATAACCATACTGATGAATATTTTGCATATCACCATAGAATCTTCATCTGGTGATGGATGGAGATAGAGACAGAGACACATATTGGAACGCTGGACTTAACGTCCTAGGTCCAAATGAGAAGCAGAAGGAGGGAGAACGTGAGCAAGAAAGGCAGGACCAGAGGGAACCTTCATCTGACGATAGATGGAGATAGAGACGGAGACCCACATTGGAGCACTGGACTGAGCCCCCAAGGTCCAAATGAGGAGCAGAAGGAGGCAGACCATGAAAAAGGAAGTCAGGACCGCGAGGGGTGCGTTCACCCACTGATACAAGGGGACTGATCTAAAGAGAGCTCACCAAGGCCAGCTGGACTGGGACTGAACGAGCATGTGATCAAACCGGATTCTCTGAATGTGACTGACATGGGGGCTGACTGAGAAGCCATTGACAATGGCACTGGGTCTTGTTTTGTCAGCATGTACTGGCTTTTTGGGATCCTAGTCTGTTTGGATGCTCACCTTCCTAGATCTGGAGGGAGGGGGGAGGAACTTGAACTTCCCACAGGGCAGGAAACCCTGACTGCTCTTAGGACTGGAGAGGGAGGAGGAGAGGGAGTGGGGGGGTGGAGAGGAAGTGGGGGAGTGGTAGGGTATGGGGAGGAGGGGAGGAAGTGGAAATTTTTTATAAACAAATAATAAATAAATTTGAAAAAAATTATAGTTACAATATTGATATCTACTTTATATTTTATAATAACTAAGGAACACTATAACTAACTATTCTTCAGCTCCAGCAAAAACTCTAGAAGGATATAATATTGCCTAAGTAATCAGGAAGTACATTATAAGCAACTTCCAAAACTCTAGAATTGACAGAGACATCTTACTACCTGGACAGTCCCCAAAGTTCTTCTGTAACATGGGAGCATCCAGTCTTCAGCCTTTAGGCCCATAGTATCTGGCAGACTTTTCCATGAAGCAGGAAATTTCAAAGACAGTTCTGCCTATATTGGCAGTTTGTCAGTCACTTTCTTCTGTAACCTGAAGAATGTCTGGCAGTCTCTTTCATGAATCAGGAACCCCGAATGACGGTCTCACCTTTTTAAGGCAACTTCAGCAATCATAGTCTCTGTGGGTCCTGTTTGTCCAGTTCATACAGCATAGCATCAAACAGTCCAGGCAAGAGCAGTTTCTTGCCCAAATGGCTAACAAGCTCCATAAGAAGCCTCTTCGGTGCTCATCTTCCTCTTGAAGTTATTGGTGCTGCCAGGAGCAGATGTGTCTCACTCTCATGAAAAGTCTAAGTTCTTAAAACATTTTAAATGCCATATTCTGAAGGTCTCTGAAAGATTTGAAGAATATCTATCTAATTGAAATATATCTCTATATATCTAGAAAATATAACTAACATAACTACAAACTTGACTATTATAGATGATTATCTAATAGTCAGTATTTCTTAATTATAAATAAATAAACAAGCAACCTCTTACTACAAATGGCATCAATATTGACAGCTAAATCCACTTAAAACCTGAGAGAGTTTGGGAAATTATTCTAGACAAAAAAAGAAGAGAGTTAAGCATGGTTTCTTGGTAGCATTATCTCAGGTAGGCTTTGTTTGCTAGAGGCAAGTGTACCTCATTTCTTACTCAGCTTTAGCTGCAAAAACTTTGCAACTCTTCTATGAGTTCCCACCACCAAACACTTAAAAGGTGTTGATGAATAGCCAATAACATGCTTCTTGGTGGTGGCAGGGACCTTGAAACTTCACACTTTGTGGCAATAAACATGACTCTGGCCATGTTTATAAACATGTACCTCTCCCATGAGACTAGATTCTCAGAAAGCTAAGGAATGGGTTTGCTTCAGCTCTCAAAGCCTCAACTTTAATCCTAGCCATATCAATTAGTAAATTAAAGACTCATGTGGTCAGAAAAAGAGCGATACAGTAAAGATAGTTTCAGATGAAAAAAGCCTCTAAACAGTTTGCAGTGTGTTTAAAAATATATGTAGACTTGGAAGAGAAAAGGAAAAGGATAGAGGTCTTAAAGTAAAAAAGAAAGAGAGTTGTTGGGTATGGTGGCACATACCTTTAATCCCAACACTTGGGAGGCAGAGGCAGGTGGATCTCTGTGAGTTCAAGGACAACCTGGTCTACAGTGTGAGTGCAGGACAGCCAAAGATACACAGAGAAACCTAGTCTCAAAAGCTAAAAATTAAAAGTAAAAATAAAAGAAATAGAATTTAAAATAGAGCCATGTAAAGATGGAAAACACACAGAGAATCTGTATGTTGTATGTTATATTTTCTTTGAATTGTTTGAATGCTGAGGAAGGAGCAACAGCTGCTAGAAGACATTTGATTATAAATGTTGCTGGATTAATCCAACATACATATTTTGAAAATGCTTTGACTTCAAAATTTAAGTTAAAAAATGTTACTTTGGAGAAGTGGTTTTGTTTTTGTTTCCACGGAAATGAGAGGCTGTGGATTCATTTTGGGTTAAGAAAAATCAGGTTTGATCAAGGAAGACCCCCCTGAAGACTCTCTGATAGGAGCAGATGGTTCAAATGATCCAACATTTAGGAAGACCTCTGTTGGAGTTTCAGAGGCCTGAAAGAAAGAGAGGTGCTCCCATGAAAGTAAGAAACAGCTGAAAGGATGGGCATAGGCTACTCACAGGAGAGTCACACTGCAATTGTGTGATGATGCCACTGGTGAGGGATCATTGGTGAGGAGACACTGTCACCCTTAGCAGCCTGAGGAGTTCCTTAGGACTTTCATGAACCTCAGTCAGTTGCTGAAAGGAACTTTAAGATTTACCAATTTATGATGCAGACTTGGTGATTTCCTTAAAGATATCTTAATGGAAGTGTAAGCACAAGAGTTAAGAAAAAGAGAAAAGTTTAAAAAGAAAGTAAAACACATTCTGGAGCTAGAGGCAGTGGGTTTGAGCCAGTCTATACTGGCTTCAGAAGCATGCCCAGTGAGCAAAGTATGTCCTGTGAGTGAGCTTTTCAGAAGAACCACCGCTTGCATCTTACCTATGCGTGACCAGGCATGCATGCAATTAATAGCAGGTGCTTTTTGGGAACAGGCATGCATAGTGAACAAAGGCATACTTAACTTAAGCCTGTCAATAAAAACAAGAAGGCAAGGGCTGGAGCAATGGCTCAGCAGTTAAGAGCACTTCCTGTTCTCCTGGAGAACTCAAGGTCAGTTCCTAACACTCACCTCTGGTGGCTCACAACTGCCTATAACTCCATCCAGCTCCAGGGAATATGACACTCTCTTTTGGCCTCTGACAGCACGGCACTCATGTGCGTATGTCAAAAAACAAACAAACAAACAAATAAAAAAACAACCGTACTGTGAGAGCCTTTAAGTCACCTGCTGTCCCTTAGAGGATCAGGTTTTCTACTATATGAATGTCATGTCCTGGATGACTCTACATATACATAGATGCCACCAACTGACCATCACCATCCATGAAACACAGACTGCTAAATAACTTAAATGTGAAAAGGTACCAATTATGAACTTATCAAAGGAGATGGGAAACATATGAACACATGGGTTCATTATAACTGTACCAGTAAAAACAGACCTAAGTATCTATCAACCACATGATGCAATCACCTTCCTAGAACCTATAAGAAGGATGAAGATGACAGTCCCACCACATTGTCATCCAGTTATCTGGTCTGCAAGCATAGAATTCTCAACTGTCCCCAAGGCTTCTGCTCAACAGGAATGAATCTGTTGAGCTCAGGAAGGGACCTGGCCAGAGTCCATCATCCTGGCCAGTATTTAGTTAAAACTTGCTACAAATTTGACTCAAAGATTGTGGTATCCACGAAGATTGCCTCAGTCACCAACTAAAAAAAAATATGTTAAAGACTCCATTCTAATTAAAAGATCAGTACTGTATTTAGGTACTTACGACTCCCCCGTACACTAAGGAAGTCTGGGTGTGATGGAGGAGGGTTATCTGTCTATTGTGTTATTTTCATTGGTCAATAAAGAGACTGCCTTGGCCCCTTGATAGGACAGAAAATTGGGTAGGCGGAGTAAACAGAAAAAAATGCTGGGAAGAGGGCTATGAGCCAGAAGCCATGGAGCCAGCCACCAGGTCAGACATGCTGAATCTTTTCCGGTAAGCCACCACCTCGTGGTGCTACAGATTATTAGAAATGGGTTAATATCAAGATATGAGAGTTAGTCAGTAACTAACTCTCTAGAGATAATGGGCCAGGCAGTGCTTTAAATGAATATAACTTGTGTGTTATTATTTCTGGGGCTAAGCTAGCCATGCAGGAGCCGGGCGGGATGAAAAGCAGGCCTGCCCATAGCTCCTCACTACAGATGGCGCCCACGTGGATAACTGAATCCACAGAAAGCCTGAGAAAGCTTGGGAAAGAATAGAGTAAAGCATGTTTTCTTGGTAGCAGCAATTTCTCGGGTCTGCTCTGCTTGCTAGAGGCAAGCAAATGCTCTCATCTAAGAGAGGCTTCCTGACTCAGCTTTAGCTGCAAAACCCTGCAGCTCATTAAGAGGTCCTGCCATGAAACACTTAAACTGTGTTGAAGAAAAGCTGAATGCATGCTTTTCGGTTTTCAGTCGGAGCAGGAAAAAAGCTGCGCTGTTTTAAAATGCCGGTTTTCTAGGCTGTCCTGCCAGGGCAAACTCTGACTCTTTTAGGCAGGCAGTCTGACTGAGTGTGGTCTGTGAGCAGAATGCTGTGGCTTGTTTGCTAGCAAGGACCTTGAAACACCATAGAGTTGTGGCAGTGAACACAGCTCTGGCTGGTATCTCAGCCACAGGGCTGGAAAGCTAAGGAATGGGCTAATTCCAGCCGAAAAAGCCACAGTTTTAGTCCTCTCCTTAAAGGCTCATGTGGTCAGAAAAAAAGAGATATACAGTAAAGAGAGATTCAAAGAGGAAGAAAACCTCTAAATATTTTACAGTGTGTTAAAAATATATATGCAGGCTAAAAGTTAAAGTTCTTAATGTAGAAAAAGGAAGAAAGAGAGTAGTTGGGTGTGGTGGTACACACCTTTAATCCCAATGCCTGGGAGGCAGAGGCATATTGACCTCTGTGACTTCAAGGGGTAGAGGTAGATTGACCTCTATGACTTCAAGGTGTGGTAGCTTGCACCTTTAATCCCAATGCCTGGGAGGCAGAGACAGACAGATCTCTGTGAGTTCAAGGATAGCCTTGTCTACAGAGTTATTCCAGGACAAAGATATACAGAGAACCTGTCTCTAAAAGTAAAAGTAAAAATAAAAGAAATAGATGTTAAAATAAAGCCACATAAAGATGGAAAATACACAGAGAATCTTGATACTGTATGCTATTATGCTCTCTTTGAATTGTTTGAATGCTGAGGAAGGAGCAACAGCTGCTGCTAAAAGATATTTGTTTATAAATGCTGCTGAACTAATCCAAGATAGATATTTTGAAAATACCTTGACTTCAAAATTTAGATGTAAGGATATGATACTTTGGAAAAGAGATTCTTCTTTTGTTTTCACAGAGGATGAGACCCTGTTGATTGCTTCTATCCCAATATGGTATGATAGACCACGCCCTCCTGAAAGGTTTCTGTGAACACCCTCAAAAAATTACTTCACTCAACTGCCGACTGAGATGAACCTGTCAGACAGGTTATACCATGAAAGACCTGATTAACTGCGCCCCTATACAGCAGGAAGAAGTTTGGAGAGAAATAACTACGTCCATATTCCCAAATATTGTTTATAAATGTTCTTTTACATTTAAAGGGGGATATGATATAGATATGAATAATTTCATTGGTATGGATTTTAAGGTCAATTTTGTTATATGTATATATATTTCTGATCTTGACTGATGTATTGTGATTGTGTAGTTCATTTTAAAAATGTAATGTATAATTAAAAAATATAGGTTGTTAATGGATAATCATCGATAATAGTAAAGCTTGTAGTAATGTTAGTCTGATTTTCTAGAAGTGCATAGATATATTTCAGATAGACATTCATATCTTTCAAAGACTACAGAGCATGGCATATAATGTTTTAATAACTTAGGACTTTTCATGACAATGAGACACGTCTGCTCCTGGCAGCACCAATCTATTTCAAGAGGAAGACGGGCATCGAAGAGGCTCCTTATGGAGTTGGTTAGCCATTTGGGCAAAAAACTGCTCTTGCCTGGACTGTTATATAAACTGGACACAGAGAACCTGCAGAGAGAGGACTGCTGAACTTGCCTAAAGGTGAGATGATATTTCGGGGTTCCTGATTCATGAAAGAGTCTGCGAGACATTCTGCAGGACACAGCAGATAGTGACTGAATTGCCTTTGAAATTTCCTGCTTCATAAAAATGTCTCTGGATATTATGGGCCTGAAGGCTGAAGATGGATGCCCCAACAATACAGAGGAACTTTGGGTGACTGTCCAGGCAGCGAGATGTCTCTGTCATTTCTAGAGTTTTGGAAGTTGCTTACTTCTTGTTTACTTAGGTAATATATCCTTCTGGAGTCTTTGGAGTTAAAGAATGGATAGTCGTAGTTATAGTTTTCCATTATTATGATAAAGATTTAGTTATAAATATTGTGACTGTAATTCTTGCTTGATAACTGTTTTGTTATGTGTAATTTTACTATGTTAAAATGAAAGCCTTTCTTTTTTGTTTAAACAGAAAAAGGGGAAATGATGGAGGAGGGTTATCTGTCTATTGTGTTATTTTCATTGGTCAATAAAGAGACTGCCTTGGCCCCTTGATAGGACAGAAAATTAGGTAGGCGGAGTAAACAGAAAAAAATGCTGGGAAGAGGGCTATGAGCCAGAAGCCATGGAGCCAGCCACCAGGTCAGACATGCTGAATCTTTTCCGGTAAGCCACCACCTCGTGGTGCTACAGATTATTAGAAATGGGTTAATATCAAGATATGAGAGTTAGTCAGTAACTAACTCTCTAGAGATAATGGGCCAGGCAGTGCTTTAAATGAATATAACTTGTGTGTTATTATTTCTGGGGCTAAGCTAGCTGTGCGGGAGCCGGGCAGGATGAAAAGCAGGCCTGCCCGCAGCCCCCCCACTACATGGGTGGTGACTTTTCTCATGTCTTCTGAGAGCACAACCATGTGGGCTTTGAAAATGCTGGGTGATCTCATCTTCAACGCTACTGACAATCGATTTTCCAAGTAATTTTGTCTCTCACTTTTTATGTTTAGTTTATAATTAGATTTAAAAAATGTTTTTGATGCTTAATATTCCACTTGGTCTATTTCAAAGTGATAAAATAATACTAACCTTGGTTTTAATGAAGTTACAAATGATGACATGATATCCTTTCATTTAATCGTGTTTTTGTTGTTGCTATGACTGTTTACCTACCCTAAACCTCTAGCTTATTCGAACTCGTGTTTAAAAGATTCAAGGGTTTTCACTGTCTCTTTGTTTATATGTATGTATGTGTATATGTATATATTCTAATTATCCAGTATAAGTTTTATAGTTTTTAAATTAAACTCTAATTCCACTTACTCTAGCTAGAGATCCTCAACAATCTGGGTTGAGTCTTCTTATCCAAATAATATAAAAGGCATCAGTCTCTAACAACAACATACATGATAGTTTTCACCTTAAGGACTGATGTTTTTTGATTTAATTAGTATCTAAAAGTGTCCTATAGTACAATCAACCAGAATTAAAAATTAATTAAACAATATTTTTGTTTTGCTAATAGAAAAGAGACTACAGTAACTCCTTCTATTGCCTCATTTCTAACAATTTAAATATAAGGAAGATAGTTCATAAGGTACAATTAATTATAAATACAGGAGGAGTCAACTAGCCAATCTAGTTTTTAAAATATGTAAAATTTGATTACTTAAAATACATATTTTTCTTCATCTGTTGCCTGAACTAGCCAGACTATTCTGTTCTTGGTTATTTAATGTTAAATCTAGTATTCCTACTATATGTCACATATAAATGTGATGTCAGATGCAGAGGACACACAAACCCAGTCAGATCCGGATCAGGATGGCTAATAGTTCTGATATGATCCAAGAGTTTCTTTTTCAGTGGTCTTTTCAAAGCGCTTCCTGTCCTGTCTCCTGAAGACTGCTGTCCTGTCTCATCTACATCTGATGATCCCAGGAAAGAGCTTCCTAGCTATGGCTACTGGGTTACAAAACACTGAGAGAGACCACAGAGTCAATTTTAATTACAATTAGTTGAAATTTTATTTTAAGCTGTGGCTGTTCTCAGTTCCCATGGTCAGATTTGAAACTGAGGCCCAGGTAGAGGGGAAGGTCACTCTAAAAGGCAAAGGCCACACTTGACTATTGCAGACGTGCTTCTGAGGGTATGAGAGAGCTCCTGGGTTATTTGCTTTCCTGGAATCCTTGGTATTGTCTTAGCCTCATGCCGCTCATAGGGTTGGGCTCTTACCTAATGTTGTTGGGTATTGACTGGAGAAGACTGCTTGGACGTGGGCTTAGGTCTATAGAAAGTCTTTATTAGCTGGCTGGCGACAACACAGGGATCCCCAACACCCAGCATAGCCCCAGGTCTTTCTAATAGTGAGCTTTTAAGCACATAAACCATGTTCCGGGTTGACATACTTCAGTTAACAGGAACAGTTAGCCAGAAGCAGAAAAACAGAGGCCAAAAAAGAAGGTTGGAACATTTAAAGACTTTCCCAGAACTATAGACTTTTATTGAAAACTTTCAAGGGCCTGTCTTAAAAGTCTTTGCCCAGCGTTCAAAAAGAGAAGCCATAATAAGCATAGGAACTAAAGTCTGAAGAATCTTGAATCTTCTCACACATGTTCTTTCTATTCGTGTGCTCTTATTTCTCTCTCTTTATTCTACTGCCTCTACACTAATTATTTTGTCCTAATTGTTTATAATTTCTTTGCCCTAATTCTCTGTCTCAATTCTAATTCCAATTCTTGTTACAATGCTCAGTTCCAATTTATTCTTGTTCTAATTACTCTACATTCTTTTTTCTTCTTTCATTTCTCCATCTTAATTCTTCTCAATCTATTTCTTGTACATTTTTATTTCTGTCTATCTATCTATCTATCTATCTATCTATCTATCTATCTATCTATCATCTATCTATCTTCAGTTGTTAGCAACTTGTAGTAATAAAAAAACTACAAGAAAAATTCTCATGGACACATCCTTTCTTTGAAGATATGTAACCAAACTTATCAGCTACTTTGTAACAAACCACAGCTACAGCTGTGAAGAGGTCCCCACAGTCTTTTAAAGGGGTCACTACAGGTTATAAAGGGAGAAAAGCAAACAATTGAGAGACCTAAGGAAAAGGAAAAGTGCATTATTTTGCATCTCTTAAGTGTGATTAATAACATCTGAACATGGTTATTCAGTTAGGTGCTTTTGGTCTCTTGAAGGACTAAGATAGAACAAGGACAGACACCTGCAATACCACCCTAATTTATCATAAATCCTCAGAGGGGCTTAGGTCCTACAAGGTCAGACACCTGCAATTTCGTAAGTAAAACCTGTTAAAGTTCCATTTGTTATCCATCCAGAGGGAAGCCTGTCTGCCTAACTTGCTCTGTCAGTAAAGCTAATGATAGAGATCAGACTTCCAAGTTTCTCACCGTAAAGTGGAGAACATAGTACAGAGAGAAGGCATCCCTTTGACCATCCACAGATATGTGTGCCCATAAGACTGAGATGTAATCATGAGATTGCATGTACACATTACATGAACATGCATGGTAATGGGGAGATATCATAGCTGTTATTGTACAAGCGAAATCACAGATGAAAGCAACAGTTTCCAGAGTCAGCTGCCCTGACGGCTCTGCCAGGCAGGGTTTCTTCATCTGAGAATAATTTTGCAGGTAGGTTGACATCTGAATTATCAATTGCTATAAGTTGTAATTGCATCATGGCCCACAATAGCTCACAATAAACTCTCCTGACAGACTTTGATGGATTAGATCTTTATTTTTGTTTTCGCTGGTGGTGGGGTCTGTGTGCCTGAATGGTACTTCCATCATGGAGTCAGTTGTACTAATATCTGAGGGCCTATTAAGGTCTTGGGTTACACTTAGGAGTTTTTCTTAGCTAACACACTCAGAGGGGTCATAAGTAATATGTAATCCACTCTATGTGCAAAATGTAGTGCAAAATGTACAAAATGGTCCCTGCTTGGTCAACAGAGGGAACTGTGAATGAAAATTTCTGGAAAGAAACTGTCTACAGAGACTAATTTACTGATAAAAGGTACTGTACTTTGGAGAGGTGGAGGCTGTAAGCCCAGAGGCTAGCTGGGAATTCAAGCCCCTGAATTCCCATTCTGTGCCCACCTCCTTGTCAGAACTGACATCTTGTGATAGAAGGATTAAAACCCTTTTAAAATCTATTAACTTAGTAGAGCATTAGCTCCCACCCAGCCCAAAGCTAAAAGTGTCTGCTGCCTGTAGAAGATCTCCCCCCTCTTGCTGTAATGGCCTCTCCGATGCCTTCACCAATGTATTTTAAACTTGCCTAGGTTTAAGCCTCTCTTTTTTCTGTAAAACTGTAAGACTTCATGAAACTGCTTCCATGTTGTAACATGAAATTGGGGTAATTTAAATCTGGGTTGCTAGGCCATGGCCACTCAAAATGACTCCGAAATAAATGATCTCTTTAATTTTGCCTTTAAGGTTGAAAGGGGTGTGAGTGTGTGTGTGTGTGTTTCAAGTATTCAGTAATCATTATTCTGTGAAGATGTTACTTTTGTCATTGGTAGACTTTGATTTCTCCTTTTCTCCAATATAGGAGTCCCCAGGAAACTGTAACTTTTTGAGGTCCCCCTTTCAGTAGAGACAAAGAGAGAGACACATTGTATCTTTAGGCTATCATTCCCCCTCCCCCTCCCAGTTACATTACAATTCCTGTCCACACTGTGGAAACACAGTAACCTTTTTAGTGACCTAAGCCATAGGTAGGGCATGTCTAGGTTTTGCTAACCATCTGCCCTTGGAAGAAATGCTCAGGGTCACTTGGGCTTTGCTGGGGAAGTTTCCATAGGAAATGCTACTCTCAACCTTCATATGCATCTGTCACCCAGAGCACTAGGCAGATATGTTTTCTAGAACACACACAGGAGTACAAAGTCCCAGGGTTATATTTTATTTACTTAGAATTGAACTTGCCCCATGGTCCATTTCCTGTCACCTGATCTGTATTATGAGAAGGGACTGTGTGATGAGAAGAGCAAAGCTAGGAGTTCTCAGAGGGTTGAACTTCATTTTCTTTAAAATAGATCTTCTATCATCTATCTATCTATCTATCTATCTATCTATCTATCTATCTATCTATCTATCTATCTATCTATCGTCTGTCTACACATATACAGGTGTATATGTGGATATTTAGGTAATTAGAAATTATTTTATATATATGAGTATTTTGCTTCTCTATACCTCTGTACACTATGTACATGGCAGTGCCCTTAGAGGTCAGAAGAGGGCAATCAGATCCCCTGAATTTGGACTAGATGGCTCTGGCCTCTTCAGGCATCTCTATTCATGTGGTACACATAAACCCAAGCAGATGTGTATACATAGACATAAGAAAATTTTAAAAAGAATAAGAATGTAAGTAAAGCTGGGGCGTGATGAAGGAAGAACTTTTATACTTGATGGCCTCATGTTGACAGCCACAAACCACCACCAGAACTACACACTCACGGAGTCCTACAGCCTTGTTCGCAAAGCGGTTCTCCAGGAATGTACGGCAGTTATCCTCTCTCAGACCTCAGGCTGCTGCCGCTCTTCCCTTCCCACACTGTTGTCAATGGTTACTGACTCTAACCAGCACATTTAGTTCTGCGTACTTTGGTTTCCTCTTCCGTACTTTCCTCATTCCCTTAGTGAGAAGACAAGTAATTCTTTCCTTCCTGTCACATGTTTTGAGAGGCCATGTGTTTGGTTAGGAACTGGGGCTATCACTGAGTATGATGGTACGCTTTGTACACACAGTAGTCCTTCCTACTAAGGTAGGAAGGATGGCAAGGGACAGACAAGCCCAGGCTACCTAGCAGGATATCAAAGTCTCTCTTTCACTCTCTCCTCTCCTCTCCTCTCCTCTCCTCTCCTCTCCTCTCCTCTGACCTTAAACTTCTGATGTTTCTGCCTCTGCCTCTTCAGTGGTGAACACTGCCATGCTGGATTTATGTGGTGCCTAGGACCCTGTATTTGCAAGGCAAGTATGCTACCACCTGAGCTACAGGCTTTTTCTGCTGCTGCTGCTGCTCCCTTTCTTCCTTTCCGTTTGTTTTTAGCATAACAGAAAAACAGCATAGCTTCCTGGAAGGAGCTGAGCACTTTTGCTGAAGTTGTACTGGTGAACTGGTAGGTGACTTTTAATATATATATTATTTTTTATATTATATTATATATATATTATATTATATAATATATAATTATATTTTATTATATATATATATATATATATATATAATAAAATAGTCACGTCATTTCCCTTTTCTCCCCCCTCCCCGATCTTCCAATGTACTCCCCCACCCTCAGTTTTGCTTTCCTTCAAATTCATGGCCTATTTCTCTTTAATTGCTGTTACACATATGTATATATTCCTAAATGCATAAATACAGCCTGCTCAGTCGATATAATGTTCCTTGCGTGTGCATGTTTTCAGAGCTGACCATTAGTATTGGATAACCAGTTGGTGTGCTCTTCCCCAGGGAAGAGCTTCTCCTGACTTCAGCATCTCTCAGTTGCCTGTAGTTCTTTAGGGCTGAGACCGCCTGGCCTCTCCCCTGGAAGGTGAGTTTTGGACACATTTTTAATGATCTTACCCACACCAAAGAAAATTCTAGACATCGAAGGCACTAAAGCCTCAGAGAAGCTACTGACAGCTGAGGTTCCTCTGGACTGGACCAGTGTCTTAGAAGGACTAGTGGATGCCCAGACTTGCTGGTCAGCTGAACATCTGTCCAAAGCTCCTCCTTCCGTTTCTTGGCTGTTGTGGTTACAGGTGTGAGCCCCAGCCCTTCCTAACCATGCAAACACTTGTTTCCTCAAAGCCTTGCCTAATTAGAACCATACATTAAAACATCCTTTGGTGCCACCTTATGATAAGTGGAAGGAATTGCACCTACTTGAACTGGTTTCTTTATTAATACTCTTCATTAATTGAAAACGTGTGTGTGTGTGTGATTGTACATTAATCTCCTTTTTCAAATTTAATTTGATAAAAGTAACAATTATATCGAATAACACTAAAATGAATGTTTCAGTTAAATAATTGGTTGGATAAATGATTGTAAAAAATTATATAGTTTGTATTAGATTTCGTTTCTTTGTATCATGGGGATATCCCAAAACAAGTTTGGAATAAAGCACATGAAAATCACTTCGTATGCAGAACAATTGGCAGGAAAGACAGAAATCCATGAATAAATCAAAGGAAGCAGAGTGGAAAGCTGCTAGCATCTATGACCGTCAATATTTAAAAGGTCTTACTCATGTGCCAAGACCTCATAACTACCTCCATTTTAAAGACTGGGGAATGGAGGCCGAGAGATTTAGGACTCGCTTAAGGTTTCACTATTAACTGCACAGCCAAGCCAAAGCCTGAGTTGTGAACCCATGCCTTTGGTTGTAGCGTCTACTGTCAATGGGTATGACCGTCTTGAACATGAAGACACTAGAAGGAATGACATATATTTATTGAGCAATTACTGTGTGGAGTAAGTGGTCACATGTTTCATCTGATTTAACATTCACACTGACTTTAGGAGGAACATATGGTCTTATTTTAGAAATCAGAAATCCTGTGTCTTAAGTAAGGTAGCTACCTTGTCGGAGATCAGAGAGAATAGTGGACTCCAGGTCTGCATTAATTCACAGCCCAGTTCTTTGTGGGGAGCAAACTAGGGAGGAGAAGGAGATGAGAGGAGAGAAGAGAGGAGAGGTAAGTGGGGCTTTGATATCCTGCCAGGTAGCCTGGGCTGGTCGGTCCCTTGCCATCATTCTACTTTAGCAACCTGGCAGCTGTGGGTACAGAGAGTACTGTCATGCTCAATGGGAACCCCAGTTCCCAACCACACAAACACATGGCTTCTCAAAACATGTGACAAGAAGAGAAATTACTAGTCTTTTCACTAAAATGGTTGGAACCAGAGTGTTTTAGATTTCATATTCTTTTTTTGTATTGGACTTTTTTGTATTTTGGACTATTTGCAAATAAATAATGGCATATCTCATTTTTATTTCATATGCACCTCATATTTTAAATAATTTTAAAAGCACAGTACAAAAATTTGAATAAATATGGATTATTTGCCTTCATGGAAGAGACATGCAAATGTATAATTATTACGTAATTTATAATAAAGACAGTTTACATAGTTTTCCATGATCTCACTATGAGAACCTTGGCTGGCTTACAATTTACTATGCTGACTATGCTGTCATCAAACTTGTGGGAATTCTCTTGACTCTGTCTCATAAGTGCTGAAATTACAGGAATGTGCCACTGTGCCTGGTGTTTACAATACTCTTTAAATTGTGGTGTGTGAGTGTGAGTGTGTGTGTGTCCGTGTCCGTGAGGAGACCAGAAGAGGACATTAGAGTCTCTAAAGTTAAAATACATTGCCGGTGGTCTGATGTGTGCTTTGGAAACTGAACTCAGGTCTTATAGAAGAGCAGCAGGTACTCTTAGTTACTGAGCTATCTCTCCAGCCCAATTTTTTAAAAAAATGTAGGGGTGTATGTGTGTGTGTGTGTGTGTGTGTGTGTGTGTGTGTGTGTGTGTGTGTTTTACTGCGATCTGTTACATGGGCTCTGGTGTGAAATTTTCTACTGTGGTACCATGTCAAGGTTCAAAATGTTTCAGATTTTTAAACATCAGATTTTTGGACTGAACATGCCCAACTTGTATAATAATGATGCATGGTTTTTAGATCATTGTATAATAATGATGCATGGTTTTTGGATCAAGGAAACTTTTCTCATCCCAGATGGGTGCGTTCCAGATAGTCAAGGGTCACCAAAAGTCAGTCTGAGGCAATGGTTTCCAAGTTTGTTGTCTCCCAGTGGATGATTATTAAAGACATGGGAGCCAGCAGAGAAGAAAGAAGCTTTAGTAAGTAAAATTAAGAAGAGGGAGTAAAGGGAGAGAAACTCCTGAAAATGTGAGAATTTCTCAAGGGAAAACTTGACAAAAATATTGAACTGTGTGTGGGCTTTTATAAGAATTACGGGAATTTTTCATTTCCTCTTTAAGGGTCTCTATCATCTTCATAAAGTTATATTTAAGATCGTTTTCTTCTGCTTCTTCTGGGTTAGGACAATCAGGTCTTCCTGTTGTATGACCATTGGGTTCTGGTATTACCATGTTGCTTTTTAGGTTGTTGAATGAATGTTTGCATTGGTGCCTACCCATCCCTTCCTCCAATTAGTACCGGCAGTATCTTTGCCTCATGGTCCAATCCTTGCAGTTGCTGTCTGTGTCTTAGGGAGTTGCTCTTAGCTTACTCTGTGCAGTTGCTGTCTGTGTCTCAGGGACCCGCTGAGGTCTCTCTTGGCCCATTCTCTCGGGTCACTCTGTGCAGTTGCAGCCTGTGCTTCAGAGTTCCTCTGAGCTCGCAGGGGATGGGTGGGTTTGGGGGCAGAGTGGGCCTTGTAGATTATAGGGTCCAATTGATGGGGTGGGGTGTTGGAGCAGCCTGTCTGCAGGAACAGAAGCTTGCCTGCTGACTGACTAGAGGAGTGAGAATACAAGCAAAGAGGTCAAGACCATGATGGGGATACCTACTGAAACAGCGAATGGAAGCTTACCAACTCTGGTCTGACAGCTAGGGAACCAATCTAGGCCCTCTGAATGTGAGTGACAGTTGTATGACTGGGGGCAGACTGTGGGGCCACTGGGAGTGAGACCAGGATTTATCCATACTGCTTGATCTGGCTTTTGGAAGCCATTCTCTCTGGAGGGATACCTTGCTCAGCCTAGATATAGTGGGTAAGGCCTTGGTCCTACCTCAAAGCAATGTGTTAGACTTTGTTGACTCCCCATGGGAATTTTTACTCTCTCTGAGGAGTGGATGGGGGGATGGGATGGGGAAGAACATGGTTAGGAAGCAGAAGGAGGGGAGGGAATAGGAAATGGATTTGGCATGTAAAATGAGAAAAGATTTTTTCTTATTTTAATTGATTTTACTGAGCTATACATTTTTCTCTGCTCCCTTCTCTTCTTCTCCCCTCCCCTTCAATACTCTCCCATGGTCCCCATGCTCTCAATTTACCCATGAGATCTTGTCTTTTTCTATTTCCCATGTATATTAGATTCATATATATCCTTCTTAGGGTCCTCATTGTTGTCTAGGTTCTCTGGGGTTGTGATTTGTAGGCTGTTTTTCTTTGTTCTACGTCTAAAAGCCACTTACGAGTGAGTACATATAATATTTGTCTTTCTGGGTCTGAGTTACCTCACTCAATATGATGTTTTCTAGATCCATCCATTTGCCTGAATATTTCAAGATGTCATTATTTTTTCTACTGTGTAATACTCCATTGTGTAAATGTACCACATTTTCCTTATCCATTCTTTGGTAGAGGGGCATTTGGGTTGTTTCCAGGTTCTGGCTATGACAAACAAAGCTGCTATGAACATAGATGAGCACATATCCTTGTAGAACGATTGAGCATTCTTTGTGTATATACTCCAAAGTGGTATTACTGGTATTGAGGAAGGTTGTTTTTTAATTTTCTGAGAAATTGCCATACTGGTATTCAAAGTGGCTATACCAATTTGTACTTCCACCAGTAATGCAGGAGTATTCCCTTTATCCCACACCCTCTCCAGCATAAGTTGTCTTCAGTGTTTTTGATTTTGGCCATTTTTACAGGTGTAAGATGGAATCTCAGAGTTGTTTTGATTTGCATTTCTCTGATGACTAAAGATGCTGAACATTTCCTTAAGTGTCTTTCAACCATTTTAATTTTCTCTGTTGAGAGTTCTCTGTTTAGGTCTGCATCCCATTTTTCAGATTATTTGTTCTTTTGATGAGCATTTTCTTGAATTCTTTGTATATTTTGGAGATTAGTCCTGTCTGATGTGGGGTTGGTGAAGATCTTTTCCCATTCTGTAGGTTGCCATTTTGTCTTGTGGATCATGCTCTTTGCTTTACAGAAGCTTTTCAGTTTCGGGAGGTCCCATTTATTGTTTCTCTCAGTGTCTGTGCTGCTGGGGTTTTCTTTAGGAAGTGGTCTCCTGTGCCAATGCGTTCAAGTGTACTTCCCACTTTCTCTTCTATAAGGTTCAGTGTGGCTGGCTTTATGTTGAAGTCTTTGATCCATTTGGACTTTTGAGCTTTGTGAATGATGACATATATGGATCTATTTTCATTCTTCTACATATTGATATCCAGTTATGCCAGCACCATTTGTTGAATATGCTTTCTTTTTCCATTTTATGTTTTTGCTTCTTTGTCAAAAATCAGTGTTCACAGGTGTGTGAATTGATATCTGGGTCTTTGATTCAGTTCCATTGGTCCTCCTGTCTGTTCTTATGCCAGTACCAGGCTGTTTTCAGTACTGTAGTTCAGTAATAGAGTTTGAAGTCAGGGATTGTGATGCCTCCAGAAGTTCCTTTATTGTACAGGATTGCATTATATTGTTTTGGCTATCTTGGGTTTTTTTGCTTTTCCATATGAAGTTGAGCACTGCTGTTCTTTTGAAGTCTGTGAAGAATTTTTCTGTACATTGCATTGACTATGTGGATTGCTTTTGGTAAGATTGCCATTTTTACTATGTTAGTTCTACCTACCCAAGAGATAGTTCCATTTTCTGGTGTCTTCTTCAATTTCTTTTCTCAAAGATATAAAGTTCTTGTCATACAGGTATCCCACTTGTTTGGTTAGAGTAACTTCAAGATATTTTATGCTTTCTGTGGCTATTGTGAAGGGTTATGTTTCTCTGATTTCTTTCTCAGCCCATTAACCATCTGTTACAGGAGGGCTACTGATTTTTTTGAGTTAATCTTGTATCCTGCTACTTTACTGAAAGTGTTTATGAGTTGTAGAAGTTCCTTAAAAAATTTTGGGGTTGCTTATATAAACTATCTTATCATCTGCAAATAGTGAGAATTTGACTTCTTCCTTTCCAATTTTTATCCCTTTGATCTCCTTTTGGTGTCTTATTGCTCTAGTTAGGATCTCAAGAACTATATTGAATAGATAAGGAGAGACTGGATAACCTTGTCTTGTTCCTGATTTCAGTGGAATCACTGGGAGTTTCTCTCCATTTAGTTTGATGTTGGCTGTTGGCTTGCTGAATATTGCCTTAATTATGTTTAGGTATGTTCCTTGTATCCCTGCTCTCTCCAAGACCTTTATCATGAAGGGATGTTGTATTTTGTTGAAGGCTTTTTCAGTATCTGATGAGATGATCATGTTTTTATTTTTCAGTTTGTTTGTATGGTGGATTTTTTCTTTTTCTTTTTTTTTCAAAGTTTATTAAATTATAAAAGTTTCCATTTCCGCCCCTCCTCCCAACACCCTCCCACTCCCCCCACTCCCTCTCCTCATCCCTCTCCATCCCTAAGAGTAGTCAGGGTTTCCTGCCCTGTGGGAAGTTCAAGTTCCTCCCCCCTCCCATGGTGGAGTTTTTTAAAAAAATAAATTCAAATTAAAAAAAAAAAGAAGAGTCCCAAAATAGACCCATACAAAAAAGAAACAAACAAACAAACAAACAAAAGAAAAAAAAGACCTACAGTTAGAACCAGTCAGGAACTGAGATAATTTCTGTGAACGATTAATTCTTTGAACACACTGAAAGCTGAATCCTTTAATTATGGGGTTACACCTCCTGTGCATTCTCTGGCCCAATCAGGGAAGTGACCTTGCACTGTTCCTGTGTTGCCCACTATGTTAATGGTAACTGAGGGTCACTGCAGCCCCTGTCCACCTCAGTTGTCTTTGTCGCCTGCTGACCTTGTCTGTCTTTTGCTGCTAGTCCTGGCGAATATTGCTGACCGTGGACGTGCTGCTGGCTGCTAATCAGATTGTGCTCTTGGGCCTCACACTTACATGACCGCGGAACTGATTCCAGCCACAGCTACCAAGGTGCAGCTTCGTTTGCTCTTGGTCACTTTATCTTTAATGCCTTGTCCCCAGGGTGCTCTAGGGCAGGCTCTTTCCTGAAACAGGTGGCGCTTATTCAGGACTGTATTTACTTAGAATTTAGCCTGCAAAGTACACGGAAGGATATAGTGCCTTGCGTGCATGTTCTCTAGGACTTCGTGGAGCTCACCAGCTGGTCTGCTACTCAGGTTGCCTCCAAGAGCCCCGTCTTTCCCCTTATGTGGTCGGTTTGGCTGTTTCCCACCTAACTGCAAGCTCTCTCACTTCACGGTGAAGTGTTCCCTACTTCACCATTTTCACTAGAACCTTCCTCTGAATGCCAGCATGTCTTCGCCTTCACATTTGTGACCACAGGCTCCCTTCCTTTACCACCTATGGTACAGGACCTCCTGCCCTAGCGAGACAGTGGCTGATTGGAAAAGACAGATTGCACCTCCATTTATCCTCACTTTTCAGAATTGATTTGACTGTTTGAGTGGAACTGTTTCTGTAATGAAGCACACATTTCTTGACTTTTGCAAAAAAAAAAAGTGATTTTAAATTTTTTTCATAGTCAGGGAAAACACTTAGGCACTTATATGTTTACTCAACGCTGCCCTGAAATCTGTGATGTCATTTCCTGTTGATAAATAGACCACATTTTCATACTGAGAACAGCGCCTAAGAGAAAAGGGACATAACATTGGAAGAACGTAGGAAATCTTTGCTGAGAGTCTAGGTCTGGAGGCCACTGAACAACATGTTCAATATACTTTATATTTTGAGACTTCTTTTTATTGAAAATATTTTTTTCTGCACAATAGGTTCTGATCATGATTCCCCCTTCTCTTCTCTGATCCTCCTCATTCCCTCAGCCACCCAACTCCTCATCATCTTTCTCTTTTACTCTAGAAAACAAACAGACAAATAAAAAGCAAATCAGAATGTTTTTAAAAATAAAAAAACCCACAAGGAAACACATGCACACAAACAAAACCCATAAAAACATAATCAGAAACCTTAACATACAAGCAAAGGACCAGTAAGATAAAAGCAAAACTAAACAAAGCAATATGAGACAAAAAAGTTTGCAAAATACCATTGAGTTTATTTCGTATTACACACTAATTGTTAGGCCTAAGGCCAACCCGTAAGTGTGGTTTATAGACATAGTGAGATTCCATTGGAGAAAATTAAGTTTTCCTTTGCCAGTGGTTGTCAATTGGAGATAGCTTCTTAGTTAGGAATAGGAGCTTGTGTCTACTTTCCCCTCTCCGTGCTAGAGTTCTTCCTGACGTGGACAGGTGCAGGCCCTGTGTGTGTTGACACAGTCTCTGTGAGCTCACATGGGCATCAGTCCTGCTGTGTCTGGAAGACACCAGTGCCTTGGTGTCATCCCTCCTCTTTGGCTCTTACAGTCACTCCGACTACTCTCCACAGAGATCCCTGAGCCCTGAAGGAAGGGGTGATGACGTCATCCCATGCATGACTGGGCTTTCCAAAGTCTCTCTCCCCAGGTGACAGTCCAGACCCCAGGCATCCTTGTGACCTTTAGTGACAATATGGATCATGGATATCAACATAGACTCTCATTTAGTAAGACCATGGACCCAGACCCGATATCAACCTGGTCCAGGGTGGCAAACAGGTCACCCACAACAGCTTGTTCCTCACCACCTTCATTTCTTCAAATCCACCTCTTTCCACAGCACATGAACCATTCTGCTTCTCTCTCTCTCCCATTTCTCCACCATGTATTTGATCATCATAATGGCACCTGTGAATGCCTGCAGCCAGCCTGGACTGTGAGAACCCATGGGTGTCTTTCAACTCCCTGGCCAAAAGACTTATTCTAAATCAAAGGAGCGAAGGCTTTAACATGGAACACAGAGACAAAATCATCCAAATAAAAAAATATTGAAGGAAACAAGATTACACCCTGTCTCTTTTCTTATTTGACAGATTCAGGTTGTTTGGATTTGATTTGCAGTTATTTCAGGCTACAATAAAGGTTAAATTATAAATCATGGCTCCACACAGATGATCCTGATGTGGGATAAGGGCCTTTTATTCTGTCACTTGTATTATTTTTAATAAAATGCTGATTGGCCAGTAGCCAGGCAGGAAGTATAGGCAGAGAAATGACGACCAGGCAGGAAGTAGAGGCATGGCAACGAGAATTCTGGGAAGAGGAAGTTTGAGTCTGCAGTCATGACCCTGATGCAGAGGAAGCAAGATAGCAAGATGTGACTGCCTCACCAAAAAAGTACCAACGCATGTGGCTAACATAGACAAGAATAATGGGCCAATTTAAGATGTAAGAATTAATTAATAAGAAACCTGAACTACTAGGCCAATCAGTTTATAATTAATGTAGACCTCTGTGTATTTATTTGGGACTAAATGGCTGTGGGACCTGGTGGGACAGAAATCTCTGCCAACATGATCCAAATATAGCATTTTTTTTTGACAGATCTAGGAAGTCTAATGTAGTCACAGCCTTAACAATTGTTCTTCAGGGTGGGACACAGGGCAAGTTAACGAAGTCACTTAAATTTTCATCTTTTACTGCAGATCAGAGCCCACTTTCTGCAGGATGTTGAAAAATCAATGCAGCTTTCATCTGCATTTCTCTGATGGCTAAGGATGCTGAAAATTATATACATGTGTATATATTTACATATGTGTTTATGTATATTATAGTATATGATGCATATATAGGCCACTCATATTTCTTCCCCTGAAAACTGTCTAATTTATGTGCCCATCTCCTGACTGAACAGTTTATGTTTTAGTTGTATTTCTTCTTTTAGTTATGTAAATAGATATTAACCCTCTGTCACATGCACTGGCAAAGATTTTCTATTCTGTAGCTGTCTCCTGCTGATTACTTTCTTAGCAGGTGCACTGTGGCCTTGGCAGGACTGACCTCATCCCTGCTAACCTTCTCTCACTTGGTCTACTCCAGGCGCTCTAACTCCCTTTTGTGGCTCTAAGCACCAAGTAAACTCTTGCTTCAGGCCCTCTAAACATCTTCATCAACCTCAGAAGATCCCTTGGCAGGGTTTTCTGTAGCTCATCCCTTTAATCTATGCAGATTTGCAAATCTGTTTTTGCATCTGGAATGAGAAGTACCTGTTAGAAGCAGACCATTGCTGCATCTCCAAGATGGTGCAGAGCTAGATTATAGGCAGCTGAGGAACCACAGTGGCAAAGTTGAGGGTAATTTCTCTGGGGCATTGTGTATTTCTGTCTTAGTGAAGGTTTTTGTTACTGTTATAAAACACCATTACCCAAAGCATCTTGGGGAGGAAAGGGTTTATTTCATGTTTTAACCTGTGGTCCATCACCCAGGAAAGTCAGGGCAGAAACTCAAGGCAATAGTTTGGAGGTAGGAGCTGATGAAGAGAACATGGAGAAATGCTGCATATGAACTTGCTGACTCATGGCCCGCTCAGCCTGCTTTCTTAAATGACCCAGGACCAGCAGCCCAGGGATGGCACCATTGGCAATGGGCTGAACCATCCTACACCAATCACTAATCAAGAAAATGCCCCACAAGCTTTCCCACAGGCCAACCTGGTGGGGCCATTTTTTTCAGTTGATGTTTTCTCTTCCCCAGTGACTCCAGTCTGTGTCAAGTCGGCATAAAGCTTGGTCAGCACACAGTACAGCTCCAGCGGGGAATGACGCATGTTCATTTTTCTACAAAGCAGCGAAGAGTAAACACAGGGAAGAGTTGCTGGGCTGAGACCTGACAGAGGATGGGGGTTCAGGGGTGGTCGTTTACCTGGTTGCTGCTGTTGGGGATCTGCAGGAGATGGTGATGACTCTGAGGTTATAAGACTAGGATCTAAGTGGTATGAAAAACACGAGTCCCTGAAAGCACCACCACTCCTTGTGCTTTTGGGACTAGGATAAAAATGAGCTGGAAGTAAACCAGCTCTGGAGAAGTCTATGTTTTTCTGATCATATGGGCATCCCACACAAGGTGCTCTGGCTGCTAGTGCCTCCAGGTCCCTTCAGGGAAGCAAATACATGGGGTTGAGGACAGCCCAGGCTACAAATATGGGCAGCACAAATTGGACCTAATGGGTCTTAATAAGAAGAAGGCACAAAGTTGGGTGGGTAAGGAAGGGAGTGGTGGATCTGGGAGGAGTCAGAAGAGGACAGGTGAATAGGATGAATGTGCTGTATGAAATACTCAGATAGCTTATGGCACACCCAAATAAAAAATAGATGAGTTAATGCCTGGGAGGTAGAAAAACAAATGAAGGTAACAACTGGGGGAATATAACTATTTCTTTTAAATTAGCCTACAGATAATCCTTGTTTTTTTCCCATTGTTTTTATAAAAGTTTATTAATTTATAAAAGTTTCCATTTCTGCCCCTCCTCCCAACACCCTCCCACTCCCCCATTCCCTGTCCTCCTCCCTCTCCATCCCTAAGAGCAGTCAGGGTTTCCTGCCCTGTGGGAAGTTCAAGTTC
Organism: Myodes glareolus; assembly: GCF_982192425.1. Lineage (NCBI taxonomy): Eukaryota > Metazoa > Chordata > Mammalia > Rodentia > Cricetidae > Myodes > Myodes glareolus. The sequence goes on from NC_142045.1 coordinate 47,502,612, forward strand.
CTCCCCCCTCCCACAGATAATCCTTAAGCTTACATTAGACTATAAATTAGCAATCCATTTTGTAAGTTCTTGGGTAATCACTAATAGAGAATACAAGAGTACATCTTTCAAACAAACAGGGAAAGTACCATGAAACACATGACAAAGCCAGAACTATCAACACTATGGTGGTTTGCAGGAGAATGTGTCCCACACCCTCAGGTGTTTGACTACTCGGCCCCAGTTGGTGGTGCTGTTTGGGTAGATTTAGAGAGTGTGGCCTTGCTGAAGGAAGTATGTCACAGAAGGAAAACTTTGGGGCTTTCAAACTTCACACCATTCTGTATTCACTCTCTTTGCTTCACGCTTGAAGTTCAAGATGTGAATCCCCAACTTCCTTCTCCTGTTGCCAGGCCTGTCACTTGCTGCCATGTCTACTTGCCATGATGGACTCTTATACTCTTGAACCATAAGCTCAAATAAACACCTCATTTTATAGCTAACCTTGGTCATGATGTTTTATCAGTTATAGAAAAATAACTAATACAGATACTGTATCAGAGAGTGAGAGAGGAGAGAGGAAAAAAGGGGTATTGAGCTATCAAAAAATAGAAAGTGTACAGTAATAGGGTTTTAACTCCAAAAACCCATCAGAAATTACATTAACTGTAAGTAAAATATATGCTTCAGATATGACAGATCTGTATTCATATGTTCTTTTTTTTTAAAAAAAGATTTACTTATTTATTTATTTATAAAAATTTCCACTTCTTCCCCTCCTCCCAATACCCTCCCACTCCCCCACTCTCTCTCCTCCTCCCTCTCCAGTCCTAAGAGCAGTCAGGGTTTCCTGCCCTGTGGGAAGTTCAAGTTCCTCCCCCCTCCCTCCAGATCTAGGAAGGTGAGCATCCAAACAGACTAGGATCCCAAAAAGCCAGTACATGCAAACAAAACAAGACCCAGTGCCATTGTCAATGGCTTCTCAGTCAACCCTCATGTCAGCCACATTCAGAGAATTCGGTTTGATCACATGCTTGTTCAGTCCCAGTCTAGCTGGCTTTGGTGAGCTCTCTTTAGATCAGTCCCCTTGTATCAGTGGGTGGACACACCCCTCGCAGTCCTGACTTCCTTGTTCATGTTCTCCTTCCTTCTGCTCCTCATTTGGAGCTTGGGAGCTCAGTCCAGTGCTCCAATATGGGTCTCTGTCTCTATCTTCGGATGAAGGTTCCCTCTGATCTTGCCTTCCTTGCTCATGTTCTTCCTCCTTCTGCTTCTCATTTGGACCTAGGGAGTTAAGTCCAGTGTTCCAATGTGGGTCTCTGTCTCTATCTCCATCCATTGCCAGATGAAGGTTCTATGGTGATATGCAAAATATTTATCAGTATGGTTATGGGCCAAGGCCAGTTCAGGCACACTCTCCTCTGCTGCTCAGGGAACAATCTGGGGACTTCTCCTTGGACCCAAGAGATGGCCTGTCATACTACAAAAGCATTTGTTCAACTATGTTCATAGCTGCACTATTTGTAATAGCCAGAACATGGAAACAACCTAGGTGCCCCTCAATAGAAGAATGGTTAAAGAAGATGTGGAACATATACACTCAGAGGTAAAAAACAATGACATCTTGAATTTTGCATGCAAATGGATGGAAATAGAAAACGTTTTACTGAGTGAGGTAATCCAGACCCCAAAAGAGGAATATGGTATGTACTCACTCATAAGTGGATTCTAGCCATAATTAAAGGTCTTTGAGCCTATAATTCGTGATCCTAGAGAAGCTAAATAAGAAGGTTAACCTGAAGAAAATCATATAGTTATCCTCCTGGATATTGGAAGTAGACAAGATTGCCAGGCAAACTTGGGTGCATGGGGGGTGGGGGGTGGAAGTAAGGGGAGATGGTTAGAGAGTAGGGAGAAGGGGAGGATTGGGGAGAGCTTGGGGGAATGGGAAGGGGGAAGGGAGGAAGGATGGATATGGGAGCAGGGAAGTATATATTTCAACTAAGGGAGCCATTTTAGGGTTTGCAAGAGACTTGATTCTAGAGGGGTTCCCAGATCCAAGGAGAGGTCCCCAGATTGTTCCCTGGGCAGCAGAGGAGAGGGTGCCTGAACTGACCTTGGCTCATATGTTCTTAATAGGACATCAATATGAAACCAGACAGAACCATAAGTAGAAACAAATTTGCCAGTAGGACCAGCTCAAATGTTCAGACTTAACTCATTGATAAAGCAAGATGATAATGAAGGAAATATAGATAGAATCTGACCCAACAGACTCATCTAGAAAGCTATTTGAATACAATGAAATTGGTTAGCTTCTGTTGAGCCTTATCAGAAAAAAGGAAAAACGGAACAAATAACCAATATTGGGAATGAAAAACTGTCAGCAATGTCAGAATTAAAAAACAAAAGTAGTGTTAGGGTGGTTTGAATAAGAGTAACTCCCGTAGGCTCATGTGTTAGAAAGCTGAGTCATCAGGGAGTGGCACTGTTTGAGAGGAATGGGGAGGTATGGGCTCATTGGAGAGGGTGTGGCCTTGTTGGAGAAAATGTGTCACTGAGGGTGGGCGTTGCGTTTCCCGAAGCCCAAGCTAGGCCCAGTGTCACTCTTTCCCCCTGCCTTCAGAGTCAGATGAAGAACTCTCAGCTAACATGTCTGCCTGTTTGTCACCATCTTCCCTCCTGTCAGTGACAATGAACTAAACCTCTGGAACTGTAACCAGCCCCAGTGACATGATTTCCTTTATAAGAATTGTCAGGGTCTCTTCATGTGTTTCTTCCCAGCAACAGAACACTGAGCAAATGTGGACAATAGAGTCCTGAGAAATTCAAAAATTCAGCTCCAATGCTCAGATTTCTGGAAGGATAGCAAACTTACTGAAGTTGAAATGACCTGCCAACTTATCAAAACTGACACAGTAAAAAATATCCTGGTGGGCCAAGGACGCACACCATCGAAGAGTTCCTCACTCTGCTCACACCGTTCTAGGCTTGCTGTACCACGTCATACCCTCAGACCATTCTAGAAGCCACCAAATATATAACCCATATACGATCAGGTTGTTACTACAGTGATTCCGTTCTTGGCATCTATGGTCCGGTTGAGCGTTCATTCGTACTGAAAGTACACCTGTGAAAACTAACCAGCACGGCAAAGGTTTTCTTTGTCTCCTGATTTCAGAGTCTCAGACCATGGTCCATAGGGGATGAGGAGTGAGTAGGAAAGCAATCATGAATTCCATAACCCCATCAATTCAGGGCACATCCTCAGCACCTACTCTCCTTCCGTCAGGTCTCACCACCTAAATATTCATATTCCTTTGCCCACAATATTCTCAGGGGTTAGTAGCAGCAACTAGAATGCCTTGGGTAGTCCTAGGCCTGACATTTAGTATTCAAAGTAGTCAACCATTTGCCTTGCTGTTTGTTGCTAGGGTTTGGAACCTATTGTATGCTGAGCACATGCTCAACCACAGGGCTCTATGCCATGTCTTAGTCAGAATTTGCTAAAGGAACAGAACTGATGGAATGATTATATCACATATCACACCCCCCCTGGTGCCCATTGTTGAGGAGTTGAAGTTGCCCAAGAGGCTCAAGCCTGTGCTGCTGAAGAGTCCCTTTCCTGGTGTTTGTGAGGCTTTTACTCCAGAAAGCTCAGAGTTCAAAGTAGGGACGGAGAAACCATGAAAATATACAGAATATTTCTCCCCATTAGATGTGTGCAGGATACAGTTCTCGTGGCAGGATGGGGGCTGTTTGGACAGCTTGCCCGTGATATTTCTGGGCAGGCAGGAGATAGTTAATCAAGAAAAACCACAACAGATGCCATAATTAACCAACAAAAGCCATGAAAATGACAAAAGGTACAAGGACAATTGAGTCATAAAGGAAAGAATAGAAGGAAGGGGAAGGGTAAAAAGGAAATCGACATAATTTATACCACAGTGTAGGTTTTAGATGGAAAGTAGATCTCAATGTCAAATACAAAAGAGTAAGCCTTTCAAAAATATTTTTCCTTTTGATTATTCTTTTTCTACGATTTAATGTTTTTGAAACCTGGGCTGGAGAGATGGCTCAGTGGTTAAGAGCATTGCCTGCTCTTCCAGAGGTCCAGAGTTCAATTCCCAGCAACCACATGGTGGCTCACAACCATCTGTAATGAGGTCTGGTGCCTTCTTCTGGCCTGCAGACATACACACAGACAGAATATTGCATACATAATAAATAAATAAATATTAAAAAAAGTTTTTGAAACCTATTGCAACTTTAAAATCTTTATTCTTCCACTAGTCAGTGGGCCAGTGTGGCCTATATGTTGAGTTCTAGGTCAGCTGGCACTATACAAGAGCCTGCTTTGTGTCTCATTCCATATCATTTGCAGTGACAGCGATGTATCAAATGTATATATAAAGGATTTATCTGCATCCCCGAATAACTTTCAAATAAATAAATTCACATTTTATTTTATTTATTTATTTTTTAATTTTTCGAGACAGGGTTTCTCTGTAGTTTTTGGTGTCTGTCCTGGAACTAACTCTTGTAGACCAGGCTGGCCTCAAACTCATAAATTCACATTTTAGGGGAAGCTTTTTTTTTTTTTTTTTTTTTTTTTTTTTGCTAGATCAGGCTATTGTGATTGTTTAGAAGTGTTGGTGGACAGTCATCCAGCCCTGAGTGTCATGGTTCTAATTTCCCTGGCTGGAGTGAGGAAGTCAGGGACAGAAGGAACATTCTTAGACTTAAGAGAGCAAGTGTCATAAGAACAATACTTAAATAATTTTTTTAAATTTATTTTTCAGATTTCATACATGTGTACTGTATTTACTTCATTCCCCCTCATCTTTCAATTTCTTCTATGCTCTGTTCCCATTCCCTTTCAAATTCATAGTGTCTTTTTCTTTAATTATTATTGTTTCACAACGCACACACACATGTATGTATAAATATATATATATATACATATAAACATACATGTATAAATACAACCTAATAATGAGTTCTATTAGTGTTGCTTGTATGTATGTTTTTAAACTTGACCACTTGGTACAGGATCATCAAGTAGAGATCCATTTCTTTTTTTTTTTTCCCTGAGAAAATTTTACTGGCTTTTTGGATAAAATTTATTTGCCAGGAAGGATGATCTCATCATACTTCTGCTGGAATCAGCACATGGCCTCCCATTTGCTGATTCTGTGGTTGGCCCCAATGCAGCTTGTCCTGTGCCTCTTGTCTGCATTGCTGAAACCAGGCCTGCCCGGGAACACATAGAAGTGCAGACTGTAGATCCCAATTATCGGGTTTTACTTGATTCCCAGATCAATGTGTTCTTGCATCTCCACACCAAAGCTTCCAGAACTTTGAGTTGTTTTTCCACAACTTATACTCTAGCACCTTCAGGCCTTTCTCCAGAATTTCTTCTGCCTTAGCTCCGTGGGCTGTGCTGTGAAGAGCAATCTGTTCATTTCTCCTGATGCCAAAGGACCTGATAGTGATCTCGTGCCATGATGGAAAAGCAGGATTCATTCTTGAGGAAGACTGCTCCTCCTCCTCTCCGCACTTAGAAATTGCCTATAGCTCTTCAAGTGGGGGTGGACTTTGTGAGATTGGCCCCATCCATATTTGTGCGTGAGCTGGGGATGTCATTGTGCAGGTCTTGTTTAGGCAACCATATTGCTCACATCTTCTGGGCATAGATTTTCTTTCTTATATAGAAGAGAACAGTCTCTCAGCAGACATGCTGGTCTTTTGGCTCTTACTATCTTTCTGCTTCCTTCTGTGATGTTCTCTGAGTCTTAGCTAAAGAAGTTGGATTGTAGATGTATCACTGGGTCTGGACATCCATTGTCAGCTGTTCCCTGTATTTTCACCAGTTGTAGCTTTCTGTAATAGTTCCAAGAATGTTAGACCATTACATCCAACACCAATAGACCCACGTCATTTGGAGGAACCCAGAAGATTGAGAGAATCCCAGATATTAGACACTGATTTATTTATACAGTTGGAATTTGGTTTTGCTTTTTTTTTAAGATTGTGACTATGCTCCTGTTCTTCCCTCTTGAAGTGAGAAAACATTTAATTTATTTTTAATTTTTCATAAGCCCACAGCTGAGAGACTTGAATTTTAAAGACTTTGGATTTTTAAAAGAGATTGGCTATTTCAAAGAACTTCTAATGTGTTTGAATTTGTAAAGACTGGGATTTTTAAAGTTATTTATATTTTTAATGTGAGATCTTGGGAATGAATGAGAAAGGAAAAGTTGTGACTTAACAATGACATGTTTGTGCATGTGCATGTTTGTGCATCAAGTTGACAAGGGGTCAATTGTGCTTGATGATTTTATGTCAATTTGACACAAGTTAAAGTCATCTGAAAAGAAGGACTCTCAATTAAGAAAATGCCTCCACGAAATTATGTTCTGTAAAGCATTTTCTTAATTAGTGATTGATGCGGGAGGGCCCAGCCCATTGTGGGAAGTCCCATCTCTGTGCTGATTGTCTTGGGTTCTATACGAAAGCAGGATGAGATAGCTGTAATGAGCAAGCCAGTAAGCAGCACCCCTCTGTGGCCTCTATATCAGCTCCTGCCTCCAGGTTCCTATGCTGTTTGAGTTCCTGTCCTGACTGCCTTCAACGATGGACCATACTGTGGAAACGTAAGCCCAATAAACCCTTTTCTCCCCAACTTGCTTTAGTCATGGCAGTTCATCACAGCGATAAGTAGATAAGTAAGCGAAGACAAGTTGGTTCCAGGGGTGGAGTATTGCTGTGACAGACCTGACCATGTTGTTTTGGGAGGACTTTGTAACTCTGGACCAGAAAAGCCATGGAGTGTTGTGAGCTCAGGAAGCTGTTCTGTGGGAGCTGAAAAGACAGGAATGTGGAGAGCAGCTCAGACGATGTGTCAGACGCTGGAGGCCTGTCAGACAACGGAGGCCTGACAGACAATGGAGGCCTGTCAGATGATCGAGGCCTGACTTGTGAAGTTTCGGAGGGAAGGAAAGACTCTACTGGGATTTTTGTGTGAAGAATCAGGAACTCATGTTAGATATGGCTGAAGAATCAGCTGTGGTCAACTAGAATTGCTATTAGCCAGAACAATTAAAGTGGAACCTTTGCTTTTCTGGGACACTTGATGCTGGTCACCTGGAGCTATGATTAAGAAGAGGCGAGCATCGTTGAGGTGAAGTTTTCTGGGAAGTGTCTCCTGAGAGCATGGAGAAGCTGTGTTCCAGAGGTGGCCAATGCTGTGCCTCACTTGAGCAGCTAAACTTGGTAGTTAAGAGTCACCTAGGGGGTACCAGTTTTGAAAGCATGAAGGGGTCATGAAGGTCAGCTGAGGCTTGACACTGAGAGATCGGGAGCGGCCATTGGTGAAGGTGTAGCCTTAGTGGCCATGGAAGGCCCAGGACTGCAGGGGTCATGCAGAGAATTTTGGAAGCTGGGCACCGTGAAGAGAGCCTATGAGAGGCTATTGGTGACAGTGCAGCTTGGCTGCTGCAAAAGACCCCAGTGTTTTGGAAATACCAGGGCCATGGGATGACCACCAAGAGCAGCAGCAGCTGAGGAATGGAGCCTTCCAGAACCTAGAAGACAAGATGTGTGTTGTGGAGGGAAGAGCCAGAAAGGTGACCCAAGCCCTTTGAAGGGAGTCAGAAATGGGCGAATTACAGACATTGAACATTGAATTATTTATACTGTTATTTAGTCTCCATGTGCTACAGAAAATAAAAGCCCTTTTGATGAGGGGTGAGAGCCACACTTATCTACAGGGATAGAGATCAGTACTAAGAATGCAGGTAGGGATCACACCGGCTTGTGAAAGTGGCAGTAGTGGGTTCTTCTTTAGGTCCCATAGTTGTCCCAGCCATGGATAGCCGGCAGGTTTACGCATGAATTCCCTTTGGTGGAGTGGGCCTTAACTCCAATTAAAGTATCCTTCATTACAGCCAATATTCGTGCTATGGTTGCGCTGTTGGGGCTGTCATGCCCTGCTGGTCATTGCAGTGCTTAGGCATTGGACGTTGTGTATTCACTGCGTGACCATGGCTTAGTAAAACAATTGATTGCTTTTCTCCCTGACAGCATGCATCTAACAGCTTCCAGTACCATGAAAGTTAGTCCTCAAGGAAGTTTCCATGTCAGAGCTGGCTGAAGTCTTCCAAGTCCTGGCTCTGAAGTGCATGGTGTCTTTCAGGAATAGAGACTGACCATCAGTCTCTGGGAGGCGATCAAGGGCAATAGTATGGCCTGGGTTTTTTTTTTTTTTTGGTTTGGTTTTTGTTTTTGTTTTTTTTTTTTTTTTGTTTTTGAGTCTCTTGGTCTCTCCTAAACAACAACTATAAAGGTTCTAATCTCAGTTTGTTAGATAGCCTGTTGCTTTTGGAGGAGGCGTTATTACGCCAAGTGGCAGAACTCCATTTAAACTATACACATACACATACATTTATGCTTATGTAATACATACATATATACATACACATACAATTTTAGGTAAACATAGAAGTAAGATCATGTGTGTCCTTATGGCATTTTCAGACATCTTTAGTGTGATTTCTTCCTCCTCTTTCCCTTTCCCTGTGGGCTCCCCTCTTTTCTCACTCTCCAGCTACAGCCCCCACCCCACTGTCTGCTTCACTGGGTCTGGGATGCAGCTTCAAGCCGTTCTTCTGCTGCTCAAAATCTAAAACGAAGGAAAGGATTAAATCACGGCTAACGACGACACAGACGGAGAGGCAGCATTTCAACCACCCTTTGCTTAGACGTTGTATAGACGGCAGCTCATCAATGTTGGTGGTCTTTTCTTCCTCTGTTTTAGACAGGATCTCACTGCGTAGCTATAATTGACATGGAATTCATTATTTAGGCAAGGTTGTCCTCAAACTCAGAGATTTGCCTGCCGCTGCCTCCCAAGGGCTGGGATGGAAGGCATGCACCATGACATCTGGCCCATATATGGTCCTCTCTTTCCCTCCCCACTATTGATTTTTCTCCTTAATTTTTCTCAAGGCCTATGATTTTCTTTGGCCTTCAGAACAAAAGCACAGGCGCTTTGATGTTGCTTGAGGTCAGGAGGGGTATGGGCACTGCACTGCGGGAGAGAAGAAGATAGTACTCGCCTCTGCATGGTTCTTGCTAAAACTCAGCTCCAGCGTCGAGACAGAAACAAGGAGTACAGAAATAATGGATTAAACATTATTTGGCAGCAGCTTTATTTGTGGTGTCATAAATGGCCAGCTATGGCTGTATATATAGATTTCCGAGTCAAGTTTCCAGGCATGCATAGCAATCCCATTATGATAACAAGATTTGTGCACACACCTCCCATGTGCAACACGAGTGACCACCCTTTCAGTGTTGCTGTGAAATGCAATTTGTGTGCAGATGAAAAGTTTACAGACCATGGGCTGCTGTCACGAAGCTCAACAAAGCTCGCACGCTGTGTGGCAAGCTTTCTGAATCCAGCTCCTGTTGCTCCTGTGCGCGCCTTCCTTATCGATTTCTATCCTGTGGCCAAGTGGGCTTTGTGAAGTTTGAAAAATGAGCTAAACAAGTGGGCACCACAGAGATCCATCTGAATTTCTAGGAGATTCTTAGACATGCCAACCACAAACTATAGTTGATGGCTCGATCAGGCAAGTGGTAGCAAAATATAAAGAGTGAGGAGGTTAGGTGACATGAATTTTTATTATTTTAAAGAAACGCCTTAGAAAGAGGTAAAGCCAAAATGATAGATCTGCAACATTCCTATTTGAGAGGTTATGGCATCCATGAAGCTTAAAAAATAAATTAAAAAAAAATTTAAGTGCTAGGAATCCAGACCATTGCACACACTAGATCAACGCTGTAACACTAAGTCACAGTCTCAGCATAAGGTTCTTTGGTTTGCCTTTTGTGTGACACTACTCATGGGGATATATAAATGAACATTACTCACCCTACACAAGAAACCGAACACAGAGCTAAGTAGTGATACCACCTAAGTCCAGGTTGGCAAACAAATGAGTTACTGGGTTGTGTGGAAGAGTAGAGATGAGGGTCTCTTACAGGAGCATGGGCAACTCAAAGGCAGCTGCATTGGTGAAGGATCATCCAGCGTGGTGACAGCTCAGGAGATCTGTAGTCCTGGAGCTTTGTACAACTTACCTGCAGCTCAATAGCTTTGGGAATCTTCTCTCCTCAGTAGCCCTCACTACTTATACAACCTTGTCCCACAAGGAAAGTCAGGGTGACTCTGATACATTTCATGGAATTTCCAAGACTTGTGAGACATTTGCTTCCTGACTCCTTCTGGAGAGGTAGGCATCTGGGTTCCTGCTTGGAATGCTCAACTTTCTAGGCCCTTGCCCCATCCCTACTCACCAACCCTGGAGACTCAGAGCAGCCTCTATATACCTGCTATCATCTCCCACTGCATCTGTGACCACCAGAGCCTTGGTCCAGACTGCCCCTGGAGAGCCTTGGCCCAGACTGCCCCTTGAGAAGAGCCCCAGAGCGTAATCAACATCCATACTGGCCTGCACCTGGAGGACGAGCAACCACCTAAGCCACAGGCCCCACCTTCACCAATTGGAGGAAAAGGTACCCCTTGATGCACAGGCCTCACCTGAACATCTCTTCTTGGAGGAAGAGATGGGCAGATGGCAGTGTAACAACATATCTAATAACATAAAGACCAAAATACGGCACACCAAAACATAGTGATTCTACAACAGGAAGACCTGAACATCCTAATCCAGAAGAAGCAGAAGAAAATGACCTTCAACATGACTTTATGACGATAATAGGGACTCTTAAAGAGGAAATGAAAAATTCCCTTAAAGAAATGGAGGAAAAGACAAACAAAAATTTGGAAGAAATCAATAAATCTCTTAAAGAAACCCAGGAAAACAACAACACCCCCCCCCAAACCAATCAAACAGGTGAAACAAACAGCTCAAACAGTTCCAGACTTGAAAACTGAAATAGAGGCAATAAAGAAAACACAAACTGAGGGAATTCTGGAAATTGAAAATCTGGGTAAATAAACAGGACTACAGATGCAAGCATAACTAACAGATTACAAGAGAAGGAAGAGAGAATCTTAGGAGTTGAAGATATGATAGAGGAATTAGATTTATGGGTCATAGAAGATGTTAAATCCAACAAATTCTTAACACAAAACACCCAGGAAATCTGGGTCACCATGAGAATTCCAAACTTGAGAATAATAAGGATAGAGGGAGAAGAAGTTCAGTTCAAAGGCATAGAAAATATATTCAACAAAATCATAGAAGAAAACTTTTCCAACCTAATGAAGGACATGCCTATGAAGATACAAGACACTTACAGAACATCAAATAGACTGGACCAGAAAAGAAAGTCCTCTTGCCATATAATAATCAAAACACTAGGGGCTGGAGAGATGGCTCAGTGGTTAAGAACATTGCCTGCTCTTCCAAAGGTCCTGAGTTCAATTCCCGGCAACCACATGGTGGCTCACAACCATCTGTAATGAGGTCTGGTGCCCTCTTCTGGCCTGCAGACATACACAGAGACAAAATATTGTATACATAATAAATAAATAAATACATATAAAAAAACAAAACACTAAACACACAGAATAAAGAAAGAATAGTAATAGCTGCAAAGGAAAAAGGCCAATAAAATATAAAGGAAGATTCATTAGAATTATACCCAACTTCTCAATGGAAACTCTGAAAGCCAGAAAATCCTGGTCAGATATGATGCAGATACTAAGAGATCATGGTGTAAGCCCAGACTACTATACTCAGCAAAGCTTTCAATCACCATAGATGGAAAAAACAAGGTATTCCATGAGAAAACAAATTTAAACACTACCTACCTACAAATCCAGCATTACAGAAAGTGCTGGAAGGAAAACTCAATCTCAAGGAAATTAGCTGCACCCATAAAAACATAGGCAACAAGTAACTTCGCACCTCATACTAGCAAACCCCAAACACTACCTCTGAAAATTAACAGGAATAAACAATTACTAGTCAATAATATCTCTTTTTTATGTCTGTGAAACTGTTTTATTATTATAAATCTGGCAAAACTTTCTGCATACACATATAATCAAAACTGCCCTCCTGAAATAAACATTCAAATTTCTTAAAAAAACACAATTAAGATTTAATATTCTTTCCAAGCTACCAATGCAGTTATATTTGGTAGTGGCAATTCTAACTCTTAACATTACCTGAAAATTGTTGACTTTCTTTATAAAAGCAACCTAGAGAACTACAGCAAAGTTGTACCAAACTCTTTCTTTTGAAATTCTTCTAGTCTGCAAAATTATCACGTATAAGAATAAAATTGAAACGCAATGATTTAATATATAACTTACACACAGTGAAATTCACAAAGTTGCAAGTGTACATTTTACATTTTGCGCTACTATAATAACAAAATGTATAAAGGTGCCACGTTAGGTGTTTCGTAACTAATAACCTATATGATGATGTTCTAAGATTGAATGGTGCTAAAGAAAAACACTGTTTATAAAATATCTGATAAACATTATCTCGTTAACATTACAACAGGAAGGTGCATGTTACCAAATTATGATATCACATAGGACAGTTTTAGACAATACTCAGAGACGCCTCTTTTTCTCCATCTTGTTTGAAATCTTTGTTTTCAGCTTCTACCTTGTTTTCATCTTTTGAGTTCCCATCATTTTCTTCACCTGTGACCTCCTTTTCTTTTACTTCTTCCTCCTTTCTCTCTTCCTCTTTTTCATCATCTTTCTCCTTTCTGTCTTCCCCACTCTGGCCTTCCTTTTCATCTTATTTTCCTCTTTGCATTTCCACCTTCCTCTTTTTTCCCCCTTCCTGTTCTTTAACTTCTTCCTTGGCTTCAGCTTCCTCTTCTTTGTCATCTTTCTCTTTTTCCTTCTTCCCATCCCCTTCCTCCTCTTTTCATACCTCCTTTCTCTTCATCATCTTTATCCTCTTTTATATCCTCACTTCCTGCTGCATCTGGTTTTTCTAGAATATCAGTAATATCACTTAAAACCAATGGACTCAATTCACCTATAACAAGACACAGGTTAACAGAATGGATATGAAAACAGGACCCATCCTTCTGCTGCATACAAGAAACACGCCTCAACCTCAAAGATAAATACCACCTCAGAGTAAAGGATTGGGAAAAGATTTTCCAATCAAATGACTCTAAGAAACAAGCTGGTGCAGCTTTCCTAATAGCTATCCTAATATCTAGCAAAATAAGCTTCAAACTAAAGTCAGTCAAAAGAGATGGAGAAGGACACTTCATGCTCATCACAGGAAAAATCTGTCAAGACAAAACCTCAATTCTCAACATCTATGGCTCAAATACAAGAGCACCCAAATATGTAAAAGAAACATTACTAAACTTAAATCACATACAAAACCCCACACATTAATAGTAGGAGCCTTCAGTACCCCACTCTCACCAATGGACAGGTCTGGCAGACAGAAATTTAACAGAGAAATAAGACAACTAACAGATGTTATGACTCAAAAAACTTAATAGATAATCTACAGAACATTTCGCCCAAACACAAAAGAATATACCTTCTTTTCAGCACCTCATAGAACCTTCTTTAAAATTAACCATACACTTGGTCACAAGACAAACATTAACAGATACAAACTCCCTGTATCTTACCGGATCACATGGCTTAAAGTTAAAATTCAACAACAACACTAATTGCAGAAAGCCTACACACTCATGGAAACGGAACAATGCTCAACCGAATCACCTTGTGCCAAGGAAGAAATAAAGAAAGAAATTAAAGACTTCTTAGAATTCAATAAAAATGAATGCACAGCATACCTAAACTTATGGGACACGTTGAAAGCAGTGCTAAGAGGAAAATTCATAGCACTAAGTGGCTATGTAAAGAACCTGGAGAAATCTCACACAAACAACTTAACAATATATCTGAAATCTCTAAAACAAAAAGAAGCAAACTCACTCAGGAGGAATAAATGCCAGGAAATAATCAAATCGAGGGCTGAAATCAATAAAATAGAAACAAAGAAAGCAATACAAAGGATCAACAGTTGGTTTATTGACAAAATCAACAAGATAGACAAACCCTTATCCAAATTAACCAAAAAGCAGAGAGAGAATATCCAAATTAACAAAACCAGAAATGAAAAGGTGAACATAACAGCAGACATGGAGGAAATACAGAGAATCATTAGATCATACTTCAAAAACCTGTACTCCACAAAATTGGAAAACCTAAAGAAAATGAACAATTTTCTGAATAGGTACCACATATCAAAATTAAATCAAGAACAGAATAATAATTTAAATAGACCTATAACCCCTAAGGAAATAAAAGCAGTCATCAAATGCCTCCCAAACAAAAATAGTCCAGGGTCATATGGTTTCAGGGCAGAATTCTACCTGAATTTCAAAAAAGAGATAATGTCAATATTTCTCAAATTTTTCCACATAATAGAAACAGAAAGGACATTGTCAAACTCTTTTTATAAGGCAACAGTTACCCTGGCACCCAAACCACACAAAGATACATCTAAGAAAGAGAAATACAGAATAATCTCCCTCATGAACATTGATGCAAAAATACTCAATAAAATACTGGCAAACCTAATCCAAAAACATAAAAAATCATCCACCATGATCAAGTTGGCTTCCTCCCAGAGATGCAGGGATGGTTCAACATAAGAAAATCTGTCATTGTAATCCACCATATAAGCAAACTGAAAGAAAAAACATATAATCATCTTATTAGATGCTGAAAAACATTTGACAAAATCCAACACCCCTTCATGGTAAACATCTCGGAGATGTCAAGGATACAAGGAATATATCTAAACATAATAAAAGCAATATATAGCAAGCCAAGAGCCAACATCAAATTAAATGGAGAGAAACTCAATGCAATTCCACTAAAACCAGAACAAGACAAGGCTATCCACTCTCTTTGTATCTATTCAATATAGCTCTCAAAGTTCTAACTAGAGCATTAAAACACCAAAAGGAGATTGAAGGAATACAAATTGGAAAGGATGAAGTCAAACTTTTGCTATTTGCAGATGATATGATAGTATACATAAGTAACCCCAAAAATTCTACAAGGGAACTCCTACAGCTGATGAACACCTTCAGTAAAGTGGCAGGATACAAGATCAACTCAAAAAATTAGTAGTCCTCCTATACACAAATGATTAAGGGGATGGGAAGGAAATCAGAGAAACATCACTTTTTACAATATTCACAAATAACACAAAATATCTTGGGGGTAACACCAACCAAAGAAGTGACAAGAACTTTAAGTCTTTGAAGAAAGAAATTGTGAACGATATCAAAAAATGGAAATATTCTCCCATGCTCTTGGATAAGGAGGATCAACATAATAAAAATAACAATCCTACTAAAAGCAATCTACAGATTCAATGCAATTCCCATCAAAATTTCAGCACAATTCTTCACAGACCTCGAAGGATAATACTCAATTTCATATGGAAAAACAGCAGCAGCAGCAACAACAACAAAAACCAGAATAAACAAAACAGTCATGTACAAAAACAACAACATTCCTAACCTCAAGCTCTATTATAGAGCTACAGTAATGAAAACAGCTTGGTATTGGTATATAAACAGACAGGTGGACCAATGGAATTGAATCAAATCCCCTGATATTAATCTGCACACCTAAGAACACCTGATATTTGACAATTAAGTAAAAATTATATAATGGAAAAAAGAAAATGTCTTCAACAAAGAGTGCTGGCATAACTGGTTGTCAACATGTAGAGGAATGAAAATAGGCCCATATCTGTCTCCACGCACAAAGCTTCAGTCCAAATGGATCAAAGACCTCAACATAAATCTAGCCACACTGAGAAGAGAAAGTGGGAAGCAGCCTTGCATGCATGGGCACAGTAGACCACTTCCGAAATATAAGACCATTTGTACAGACACTGAGAGACACAATTAATAAATGGGATATTTTGAAACTGAGAAGCTTCTGTAAGGTAAAGGACATAGTTACTAAGACAAAATGGCAGCCTATAGAATGGGAAAAGGTATTTACTAACCCCACATTGGACAGAGGACTGATCTCCAAAGTATGTAAAGAACTCAAGAAACTAGACATCAAATTACCAAATAATCCAATGAAAAATAGGGTACAAATATAAACAGAGAATTATCATCAGACGAATAACAAAGGGCCATAAGACACTTAAGGAATTGTTCAACATCCTTAGCCATCAAGGAAATGCAAATCAAAATGACTCTGAGATACTGTCTTACACTGGTCAGAGTGGCTAAGATAAAAACACCAAGGATAGCTTATGCTGAAGAGGATGCAGAATAAAGGGAACACTCCTGCATTGCTGGTGGGAGTACAAGCTTGTACAGCCACTTAGAAATCAGTGTAGTGGTTTCTCAGAAAATTAGGAATTAATCTACCTCAAGACCCAGCAATACCACTCTTGGGCATGTACCCAAATACTACAAGGGCATTTCCTCAATTTTGTTCATAGTAGCATTATTTATAG
The DNA here is from genome assembly GCF_982192425.1 of Myodes glareolus. Lineage (NCBI taxonomy): Eukaryota > Metazoa > Chordata > Mammalia > Rodentia > Cricetidae > Myodes > Myodes glareolus. The sequence continues at coordinate 47,519,123 of NC_142045.1, forward strand.
TAACCAGAACCTGAAAACAACCTAGGTGCCCTTCAACCAAAGAATGGATAAAGAAAATGTGATACATTTGCATGATGGAATACTACAGAGTAGTAAAAACAATGACATCTTGAAATTTGCATGTAAATGGATGGAACTAAAAAAAAAATCCAGAGTGAGGTAACCCAGACAGACATACATACTATGTACTCACTCATAAGTGGATATTAGACATAAAGCAAAGGACAACCAGCCTAAACTCTACAATCCCAGAGAAGCTAGGTAACAAGGAGAACCCTAAGAAAGACACACATGGATCCTCCTGGGAAAAGGAAAATAGACAAGATCTCCTGAGAAGATTGGAACTGTGTGTATGGGGGATAAAGAAAGGTGGAAGTGGAGGTAGAGGGGAGAAGGGGAGGGAGGAGGGAAACATGAGGGAATGGGATGCTCAGAAGAGGAAAGGACAGAGAGGGAGGGAAAGGAAAGAGGTGTCTTGATGGAGGGAACCATTATGGAGTTAGTGAGAAACATAGCACTAGGGAAATTCCCAGTAATCCACAAGGATGACCCCAGCTAAGACTCTAAGAAACAGTGGAGAGGACACCGAAACTGGCCTTCCCCTGTAATCAGATTAATGACTATCTCAACTGATGGTAGCAGATACAAAGTGAAGTACTAGACCAAGCTATTGGAGACCAGTCCAAGAGAGGGAGGAGTGATAAAATGAGCAAAGGGGTCAAGACCATGATGGTGATACCCACAAAACAGCTGACCTGAGCTAGTGGGAGCTCACTGACTCTGGGCTGATAATGGAGGAACCTGCATAGAACCGAACTAGGCCCACTGAACATGGGCGACAGTTGTGAGGCTTGGGCGGTCTGTGAGACCACTGGCAGTGGGACCAGGATTTATCCCTAGTGCTTGAACTGGCATCTAGGAGCACATTCTCTTTGGAGGGAGTCTTTGTTCAGCCTAGATAAAGTGGGGAGGGCCTTGGTCTTGCCTCGAAGTGAGGTGTCAGACTTTGCTGACTCTCCATGGGAAGCCTTAGCCTTTTTGAAGAGTGAATAGGCGGGGGTGGGGGGGTGGGAGGATGAGGGCTGGGGGGGGTGAGGGCTGGGGGGTGGGGATAGTGTGAGGGGAAGGTTGGTGCAGGAGGAGGGGAGGAGCTGGGAATGGGGATAGCTATGTAAAATGAGAAAAGATTGTGTAAAAATTATTAATAAAAAAGAATAAAAAGACCTGTAAATTATTTTCTAGGAGCTCTGTGGGTACCGATGAAAAGGTAGGTTATCCTCAGTGAGGTGGTTTTAATAAGAATGGCCCTCACAGGCCCATGTATTTGAATGGTCAGTCATCAAGGAGTGATACTACTTGAGAAGGCTGAGGAGGTGTGGCCTTGTTGGAGGAAATGTGTCACTGTGGATGGGCTTTGAGGTTTCAAAAATCCAAGCCAGGCCTGGTGTCTCTCTTCCTGCTGCCTGAAGATCTGGATGTAGAACTCTCAGCGATTTCTCTAGCACCATGTCTGCCTGCATGCCACCATGCTTCCCACTAGATGATAATGAACTAAGCCTTGAAACTGTAAGTCAGCACCAATTAAATGCCTTCTTTTGTAGGAGTTGCCGAGGTCAAAGTATCTCATCTGCAGTAGAACACTAAGACACTCAGTCTCTTTCTTTCTATGTTTTTCAGTTTGTCTATTTAAAAAACAAGCAAATAAAATGAAAACCTCATAGGGAAATGAAAGGAAATGCTTAGAATCTGAAGCCCCACTTTGAGAGTTGCTGTCTGCACAGTGCAGACTGTGCTGATCTGTGGCCTCAGGACATTGTTGAGAAAAATCAAAGAACAATGTTTTACACTTTTGAGTGTTCAGCTTTTTCATGTTTCATTGAATTTATTTCTGAATATTTCATTTTGTTAATGGTATTATAAATGATTGTATTCATATAATTTTGTGTATTTTTAGCATTAGATTTATAAGGTTATGTCCTAATACAGGTGCTGTAGTCTGATGATACCTGAAAAACTTTTGTCCTTCTGAGGGTCATAGTTCCTCAGGCTTTTCTACAGCTCGGCTGCTTACAGAAATTTGCATGTTTGCATTAGCTGTCATGCAGGATTTCCCACATGGCCAAATGCATGTGGGAATTTGGTGCTTCTGTCTCCATAACCAGAAACCACTATAAACTGTTCTTTAAAACTTCAATTCTTCAATTTCCTTTTTATTACACTCATCCCTCTCTCTCTTTCCCTCTCTCCCTCTTTCTCCGTCCCCCCCCCTCTCTTTCCCTTTCTCCACAAGTCATCATAGGCTAGAGGACAAATTCTAGGAAACAGTTCCCTCCCCTCTATCATGTAGTTCCTGGCATTAAACTGAGGTTGTTGAATTCGGTAGCAAGCACTTTTTATTCACTGAGTCATCTCACTGATGCATCAAACTTCAATTTCCAATTGATTAATGATATTATGTAGAATTATACCCATTGTTTAAAAATATTGATTTTATAGTCTGCACCCTTCCTAAATTCATGGTCCTTACTCTCCTTATTTTTTGTATAAAGTCTTTAGAATTTTCAGCATAGAAATTTATATCTCCTATAAATAAAAGACACATTTATTGCGTAATTCCAATATGTATGTCTTTTCTTTCTCCTCCTCATTTCTCCATTTTCTTGGATCTGTAGTGTAATACATAGGATGACAACAGTGAGAGTACATATTCTTGTTTTCCTTTTGATCTTGGAAGCCAAGAACTATGTTTTCTTACAATTAAATATGATATTAATTTTAAGTTTGTTGTTTTTTTTAAAAGTTCCTTATCAGTTTCTGACTTATGATACTTTGGAAAAGAGCAAATTAAGACCAAAGTAAACAAAATAAGAAAGAAAAAAATAAAAGCATAAATCAGTGAAATAAGAAACAGAAAAACAACATAGAAAATCAATAAAATAAAAAGCTGGATAATTTGAAGACAAGTAAAATCTAAGAGTGATTGGGGAGAAGAGAGAAAATATGAATAGCCAATGTTAGGTATGAAAAGAGGACATTGCTATCAATCTACAAACATTGAAAGGATAATAAATGTTATCATACATAATTTTAGGTACATAAACTTGGAAATCCATATAAATTGTGTTTCTTGAGATACAGCTGTTCAAATATATCAAAGGAAACAACTCAAATATCATTTATATTTCATTTATCTATCTGTCCAACTATGTATCTGCCATCTGCTTATACACTAAAGGACTTGTAATTGTAGCAAAAACCTTCCACACAGAATCTTTATTTGTTCTCATGTCTCTTTTAAGTTGTAGTTTATAAAGAACTTGTTCATGTTATCCAAAATTTCCAATGATTAAAATGTTTTCAAAGTGTTGACAGTATGTGTAGTTATGCTATCTTTCATTTACAGATATTTATAATTTGTATGTTATCTCTCTTATAGTTTATGTATGATTTCTGCTACAATGATCTTTTTTTTTTGTTTATCATTTCCTTCTTTCAAGATCAGTCCTCTTTTCCTTTCCTTCTTTTTGAGATTATAGTATAAATAAACCATTTCTCCTTTCCTTTTTGTTCCTCCAAATCCTCCAATGTATCCCTTTGCTCCCTATCAAATTAATGGCCTCTTTTTTTATTGTTATTGCATGTATAAATGTATATGCTTATTTATAAGCATAATTTTACTTGTATGTGTGTTTTTAGGGCTGACCATTTGGTGTTGGATATTTGATTTTACTGTGTAAAGGTATGTCACTTTGATTGGTTTAATAAAAAGATAAATGGCCAATAGCTGGGTAGGAGATACAGGTGGGACTTTCAAACAGAGAGAGCTCTAGGAAGAAGAAAAGAGGAGTCACCAGTCAGATGTAGAGAAAGCAGAACATTTAAGAGGAGAGGTAAAAGTCACAAACTATGTGGCAACACATAGATGAATAGAAATGGGTTAGTTTAAGCTATAACAGATAGTTAGAATCAAGCGTAAGCTAAGATTGCACTTTCATAACTAATAATAAGTTTCCATTTCATTATTTGGGAGCTGTGGAGACAGAGGAAGTTTCTTACAGGAATATTTTGTAAATGTATTTATTGGGATTAGGATCCACAACTCTGGGATTAATTGATTGTAGTTTTCTGTATAAATCTCCATGTATTTCAAAGAGGAGTTTCATTGATAAGATGTGAGGACCACACTTATCTGTGGGTATAAGGACTCATGTGTTGATTGTTAGGGATTATGGCGGTTTAGTTGAGTAGTGGTTGGAGATTCTCCCCCAAGACCCATGACTTAACTGGCCCTGAGAAGTAGTCCAGGTTTCCAATAGCAGGTATGGTTTCCATCTTGTTGAGCAAATCCTAAGTCCAATTAGGGAACTGTTGGTTACTGCCAAGGTACTCATGCTATTATTGAACTTGTATGATTATCATACCATGCTGGTCATTGATGTGGTTCATATGTGTTATAGCTGGGTAGCACTGTTGGTTGCCTTGTCTTTTGGAAGCTTGAATGGCACATTACGACACCATGAAAGTTAGTCCGCATGAAGGTCAGTTCTAGCTCAGGGGTCTTTGGGCCCTAGTTCTGAAGTATTTCATGTCTCTAGCAATACAGACTTACCTTTCACCTCTTGGGGGAAACAAGAGTAATAAGAACAGACAGAAAACAGAAGTCACAAAATAATCCCACACCAGTTCAGCATTATGAATAATAAGGGTTATTTGGTTTAAGGAAAACTTACAGATCACTGTCCTAGATAACAACAGACCTCTATCTGATGTGAGGTTAGTGAAGATCTTTTCCCATTCTGTAGGCTGTCGTTTTGTGTTCTGTCTTGTTGACCGTGTTCTTTGCTTTATGGAAGCTTTTCAGTTTCAGGAGGTCCCATTTATTAATTGTTTCTCTCAGTGTCTGTGCTGCTGGGGTTATATTTAGGAAGTGGTCTCCTGTGCCAGTGCATTCAAGTGTACTTCTCACTTTCTCTTCCATAAAGTTCAGTGTGACTGGCTTTATGTTGAGGCCTTTGATCTATTTGGACTTGAGTTTTGTCCATAGTGATAGATATGGATCTATTTTCATTCTTCTACATGTCGATATCCAGTTATGCCAGCACCATTTGTTAAATATGCTTTCTTTTTTCCATTTGATATTTTTTGTTTCTTTGTCAAAAATCAGGTGTTTGGAGGTGTGTGGATTAATATCTTCAATTCAGTTCCATTGGTCCTCCTGTCTGTTCTTATGCCAGTACCAGGCTGTTTTTCAGTACTGTAGCTCTGTAGTAGAGTTTGAAGTCAGGAATTTGATGCTTCCAGAAGTTCTTTATTGTACAGGATTGTTTTGGCTATTCTGGGTGTTTTGCGTCTCCATATGAAGTTGAGTACCATTCTTTCAAGGTCTGTGAAAAATTTTGCTGGGCATTGCATTGAATCTGTAGATTCCTTTTGGTAAGATCGCCATTTTACTGTTAATTCTACCCACCCAAGAGCATGGAAGGTCCTTCCACTTTCTGGTGTCTTCTTCAGTTATTTTCTTCAAAGATTTAAAGTTCTTGTTGCACAAGTCTTCCACTTGTTTGTTAGAGTTACTCTGAGATATTTTAAGTTATCTGTGGCCATTGTGAAGGGTGCTGTTTCTCTGATTTCTTTCTCAGTCCCTTTATCATCTGTGTATAGGAGGGCTACTGATTTTTTAAATTAATCTTGTATCCTGCTACATTACTAAAAGTGTTTATGAGTTGTAGAAGTTTCTTGGTAGAATTTTTGGGGTCACTTATGTAAACTATCCTATAATCAGCAAATTGTGAGACTTTGATTTCTTCTTTTCTGATTTGTATCCCCTTGATATCCTTTTGGTGTTTTATTGCTCTAGTTAGGATCTCAAGTACTATATTGAATAGATTTGGAGAGAGTGGACAGTCTTGTCTTGTTCCTGATTTCAGTGGGATCTCTGTGAGTTTCTTTCCATGTAGTTTATGTTGGCTCACTGTATGTATGTATGTATGTGTGTGTGTGTGTGTGTGTGTGTGTGTGTGTGTGTGTGTGTATCTCATGTGCAGTTCAGTGAACATATACACTTCTGGTGGTCAATTATTACAATTAGTTACTTTTTTGTGCCTAGAAAAAGAAAATCTTATACCGCTAATTAATAATTTTTCCTACCTTTCCTGTTTACTACACCTTCTCTACTTTCTGTCTCTACTAATTTTTGCATCTAGAAATTCCATCAGGGCAGTCACACAATATTTGTCCTTTGGAGTCTGGCTTGTGTCACTTAGAATAATGTTTGTGAACACCCACATCCCATTCTTCGGGCCCCGCAAGCTGCACATCCCGCTCTAACCCCAAACCTCCCTATCTTCCTGCAACCTCAGCGGAACTCGGAAACACAGCCTGCTACTACCCAGATAGGACCAAGAGGTGAGTGATCACTCACCTGGCAGGACAACCCACTCTCTAGGCCCTCAATACTGGGGCAAAACCCCAGGCCCTTCCCTTACTGGCCTTAGCTTCTCTTGATTGAGGGAGCCGTTATGGGGCTAGCAAAAAACCTGGCACTAGAGAAATTCCCAGGAATCTGTAAAGATGACCCTGACTAAGACCCTAAGCAAAAGTGAAGAGGGTGCCTGAACTGTGTGCTGTTCTTCCTGTTTACTAAGGTAATATATCCTTCTCTTTTCTTTGATGGGGTTGAAAACTAGATAATTATAGCTACAGTTTTCCTTGGTACTAAATTTAGAAAAGAAACTACATAAGAGATGTAAAGTTTATAAGGCCAAGAAACATAAAAGCTTAAGTTGTTTATCTTAAAAATGTCTTAAGTTTTTAAAAGATGTATTTAGGATGGTAATATAAGTTACAATAGAAAATTGTTTAGGTATAAAACTTTGGACTCACCAGGATGAGATAGATAATACAGTACTTTCTTCAAATTTGGCAAATTTAAATGGACTGAACACTGTGAATGTAATCCTTACCTGATAATTGTTCTTGTTGTATATAGCTTAACTGTATTAGAGTTAAAACTTTTTATTTAGATAAAAGGGGGGAATGTTGTTGGATTCAATGTACACTGTGTGAAATGTATGGTTGTGATTGGTGTAATAAAGGTCTGAATGGCCCATGGCTAGGCAGGAGAGGATGGGTAGGATTTCCGACCGAGAGAAGCGAGGAAGGGAGAGGGATGGAGCTGGGCATTCGGGAGATGTCAATGGCAAGCAGAGCAGGTGAGACATGGAGGATGGAGGAAAGGTAACAAAGCCATGTGAGAGACTATAGATCAATAGAAACAGATTAAGTTATAAGAGTTAGTGAGAAAAAAGACTAAGCCAAGGCCAAGCTTTCATAATTAGTAAGTCTGTGTTGTTATTTGAGGACTGATGGTCCCAGTGACAAAGCTTACTATACCCGGTTGTACCAGAAATTGGTTCATATTGGGCCAGCTGACAGGGCACATTCAAGGTAGGAGCAACTTCCTCGTAGCTTACACAAGCTAAAATCACCTGTTTGTACAAGCCTAGCACAGCGAATTTGTTCTCTAAACATAATGTTCACCTTCACCAGTCATCTGGTTATTCAGTGATGTAAAGATCAATGTGGGGATTTGAACTTTTTTTCTCTGTAGGCAAATCTCTGTGAGGTGTAATTAGAAAAAGGAGAACGAAACTTGATGAGAATAAAATGACACCTGGGGTAATATCATAAGAAATTCAAACCTTTCACAGAAATAAGTACTTTTTCCTTCCAGTAACACACTGGTGTAAATATACGTTCAGCTTGTTAGGTGGTCACATTTCAGTGTGAGCAGCAACAATATGTGTCTTGACTCCTTTGCTCACACATTTGTAAAATAATCTCTGTACTTTTAAAAGTCGATGAAAGAACAGCTCAGGAAGCCAGAGGCAATCCGTATTTAAGTGCCTGTTGTCCAATCATGGTGACTGGTACTCAGATGCCTGCACCCACCAAACCCACACATCTGTAACTCCAGCTCCAGTGTAATTCTTCGTAGTGTTTTCTAGGGACGAGATCAGAGCTCCTGTTATTGCTAGGACTGTCACCACGGCAGTGAGTATCTTTTTCTCAATGAATCCTATTGACAGTTCTGAGATTTTATTTACTCTCTCATGGTAACGTACTGGTCTGAGCTGGTCCTTGTTGTGCAACAGTTTCCTCCAAGATTGAAACATTCCACTCTGAAGAGAAGCTCCTCAAGCTGGAAGGCAAAATACTGAAGAGAGCCCCAAAAGTCTCTGAAACTGACCAGTTTTACTAGGCCCCTCCCTGCCATAGTAAGCAATAAAAGCTGAGAGTCCCTCTTAGTGGACGGGAGTGAGCAGCAAGGAAGACTCTAGAAGAGCCAACCTCAGACCAGCTGCCTGGAAGAGGTTTAGAGCCACTGCCTCACTTGGAAAGGACACGTTGCAGCCTGTTGGGCTGCCTGCAGGCTGTGCAGTGTTTCCAGGGTCCCAGCTTTTGTGAGCTGTCACCCATGCTGAGGGTGGGCTATGGTGATGCGCCTGTCTGTGTGTCATTTCTGCTCCTGTAAGCTACCCCTCACCCATGGTCCTGTAAGTAACCCCAATAAAACTCATTGGTTCACCCAGTTGAACTTTGGTGAAATCTGTACTTTGGTCCATCCTGGGTTACCTATCTGGGGAGTGTAGTGAGGAGCTGCGGGCAGGCCTGCTTTTTGTCCCACCCGCCTCCCACACGGCTAGCTTAGCCCCAGAAATAACAACACACAAATTGTATTCATTTAAACACTGCCTGGCCCATTATCTCTAGAGAGTTAGTTACTGGCTAACTCTCACATCTTGATTAACCCATTTCTAATAATCTGTGTAGCACCAAGAGGTGGTGGCTTACTGGGAAAGATTCAGCATGTCTGACCTGGTGGCTGGCTCCATGGTGTCTGCCTCATTGCCCTTTTCCCAGCATTCTGTGCTGTTTACTCCGCCTACCTAATTTTCTGTCCTATCAGAGGGCCGAGGCAGTCTCTTTATTAACCAATGAAAATAACACATAGACAGAAGGCCCACCTACATCAGGGGAGAGTAGACATGTGCTTCATTTCCTTATGAAAAATTTTGTCATACAACAGTACTTACTGGGTTTTATAAATGCAAAGTTCTGCTTATTCTTTGTAATTAGTAAGCTTATTGTGGGGAGCCATTTTGAAGGGCAATTATACTCTGTTTTCTATTATTGACCCTGATAGACATTTTTCCAGAAGATAAATGTACTAATCAGGATGAACTCGGTTATGCTGAGAGGATCTGGGTAACCTTGTGCTTTTCTGAGGGAAACTGAGGTGTGTGATTAGTTCACAACCCTCCAACCCTGTCTTCCAACTTCTGAACCCAGTTGGGGGTGAGCAGAGCCACCACCCTCCAAAGAATGTTGAGTTATATTCTTACGGGTCACATCACAACCAGCTACAGAACCTTGAATGCTGTGTCTAGGGCAACCTCTGACTCAGGTATCACTTGTGAGGCTTGCCTCTCTTGTGTTAGCTGTGCGGTTAAGGCCTGGTGTCTTACAGTGACTAGGACAGTTTGTCTGATTTTGATGTCCTGGGTCTTTAGCCACTAACTGTGCCCTAGAGGGACTTTTCTAAGAAAGTAGTCGTAGAACTCCACGGGGTTTCCCACAGTGGACCCTGGTGAACTGCCAACACCAATCGGTTCCTGATGCGGCCCACTCAATTGGCTTCATACTCTGACTGACTCTGATACTCCAATCAACTCTCTTCATTAAAAAAAAAAAGCTATTCTGAGCTCTTCATCCTGTGACCAGATAAGTTTCTGATCTTGAATCAATTTGTGGATTTTACATTTCCTGGAGTATGTGGTTCTCTGGACATCGGGGTCTGGCACCCAACACAGGCAATCCAGTCAGTGATTCCATGTGGCAACCAGGACTGTGTGGGATGGAGATGAAGCCTGAAGCTTCCAGACAATGTAGAAAAAGGAAACAGCAGGATGAAGGAGACACGGAGACGGAGTCTGAAGCCTTGAGACATGGTGGGAAACTGAAACGCCAGGATGAGGGTAGAACGGATTGGGAGTTTGAAGAGTCCAGCAAGGCTCGGAAGTGGATAGCTCAGGAACAGCGAGAGCTATGGCTTCAAAGCCAACAACCAATCAAAGAGCAGCCACGGAAACCCCGGGAAGAGAGTCCAAAACAACTAAAGCTCCCAGAGTGGGCCAAAGGTCCACAGGAGCAGGGTGTAACTGAGAGAAAGTCTGCTGATGGTGGCAAGGGTCGTAAGCGGCCCTATTGTGTCATGGAGGAATTTGCCCAAGACCATCAAAGGGAAAAGTACCGAAAGTTACAACAGCACCTTCAACACAATGGTGACACAAACTCTGACCCACCCAGGGCTCACACAGCCCTCATGGATACTTTGAACATCAAAGGTTGTGGAGAAGAGCAGAGTCATGGATCCAGTCCAACTCAGTGTGATCCTAAACAATCTGTTGCTGTTGCCACAAGAGAATGTCTGTCACCAGACAAAAGAGTGAAGATGTCTACTGAGGAATCTTCTGATACACAGAAGAAAGATGGAGCAACCCTTGAAGAAACAAGGGGATACCACTTGGAGTCTGACTTGCAAAGAATACAGGCTCAAATCCTGCATAGTGGCAGCAGCAGGTTACTCCCCAACAAGATGCCCATATTTACTACAGAGAAAAAGCCTGTTGTAGACCAAGGAAAGCGCAGAGAAACAGACGAAGTCCTTGATGTTACTGAGGACATGGAAAAAGAAATCAAGAAGGCACTAGGCCCAGGACCCCAAGAGGAAATCTTAAGTAGTGAATTCAAATTGAAAATTACTAGAGGAGATATCCAGACACTACAGACTGGTCAATGGCTTAATGATCAGGTAATTAATTTTTACATGAATCTTCTGGTTCAGCGAAATGACAGTGAAGGCTACCCTGCTCTTCATGTGTTTAGCACTTTTTTCTACCCTAAGCTAAAACATGGTGGCTACAGTGCTGTTAAAAGATGGACTAGAGGAATAAATCTATTTGAAAAGGAAATTATTTTAGTGCCTATTCACCAGAATGTACATTGGAGTCTAATAGAAATCGACTTAAGGAAACGCAGTATTATGTATTTTGACTCAATGGGACACACAGGGCAGAGTATCTGTGAGACCATCTTTCAATATTTACAAAATGAGAGCAAGACTCGAAGGAATATGGAGCTGGACCCTTTGCAATGGAAGCAATACAGCATGACATCAGCGGAGATTCCTCAACAGCTGAACGAGAGCGACTGTGGCGTATTTACCTGTAAATATGCAGATTACATTTCTAGAGACCAAGCTGTCACCTTTTCTCAGCAGCACATGCCCCTCTTTAGGAAGAGAATGGTATGGGAGATCCTGCACAGTCACTTACTGTAACAACATCCTCCTGGTTGCTGTGGAACCCTGCACTTTTACATCGATGCTTCTATATACGTCATTCAAGATGGGTTGAAAATATTGAAAACAGATACTGAGCTGTCCAACATGCATAGAGCCCATTCTCTTCAATGTAGTCCTAATTTGCAGAGTCCTGCCCAGTGCTGCCTGTAGGATGCCTGTAACTACCGCAAGCTTAGGAACTGCTGTTCAACCCTCATAAGAACACATGCTCAAAAATACTGTTTCAAAGTTAGATTTGGTTTATGATTTTTTTTTGTCTTCTTGCCCCCCATGATTGTTTGTTTTCATAAACTCATTTGCAAACCTTGAAAGTTGTCATTTTCCAATATCCTGTAACTCACAACTCTATTCCTTGTGTGCACTGTTTATCCCTGAAAGGAATGCCCATTACAGTGTTATTCCTGCTGAAGATCAGGAGGGACATCAACAAGAGGAGGCGGGCAGTGTTGACTAGCTTCTCTAATGCTGGTGTTGGATCTGTTAAATTGAGGCTGGGGGTGTGTTTTTATGTATTTTTTAAAGTTTGAAATAGTGCAAAAAATGAAAATGAATTGTACTGACTGATTCTTTTCTGATCCATCAAACTCTATTGAACTTGCCTAGGTTGTAGACATATGTGACCATAGGTAAGCTGCTGCCTGCCTGTCCAGGACTCATGTAGACCTGTGTGACCATAGTGTGTGGTCAAGTTGTTCCCTGACTTTCCAGGACTCATGTAGGCCTGTGTGGCCATAGGATGTGGCTATGCTGAATTATTTGAAAAACTTTATTCTATTTAAAGTATGGTTTTTATTTTATTTGTTTAATTAATATTGCTGCTTCCCATTCCCACTGTGGAAGTGGAGATTTCATTTTTAGCATTAATATTTCCAATTATACAATAATCCATTTTATGTGTGATAAACTTGTATTTAACTTTTCTGTTCATTATGTTATGGCTGTGTTTAAGCATTTTTTTGTAATAAAGTTTAAAGTTGTTAAAAATAAAATAAAAATTAAAAGTGTACTATAAATTGTCATTCTGAATGTTTTCCTTTCATCCTGAAGAATTTTCCTCAAATTTAAACTCATAAATATGGGTATATAAGTCAGTAGATTTTTAAAAAGTCTGTCTCCTTCCCAGAATAAATGAGTTAGAACCTTATTGGAAAAAGTATGTCACTGGTGGGTTAGGGTTTTGAGTGTGTATTGTCTCTTCACTTTCCTGTTATCTCTGTCTGATCCCAGGGTATGAATGAGAATGTGATCAGCTGGTTTCTTGCTCCTGCTCTCAGCCTTCCCCTGTCTGTTGCCATGACTTCCCTGTCATGGTGGGAGCTGCCTCTCTAGAATCATAAACCAAATAAAAAGTTTTCTTTAAGTTGTTTTTATAATGCTATTCTAGCATAGCAAGAGACAAGTGACTGATATACCCATCTCCTTACTCTTCTAAGTTTTCATTTGCCCTGTCTTCTTCAAGCCATTTGCTAGCCTTGTCCTTCCACATCACAGAACTGCATTGTAGCCATTGCAGAAGTAATACCATTTGACCCTACAACCTAGTTTACAAATCTGTGGACATTTGGCATAAGGTATGGATGGCCATATAACCTATGAGTTATTGACAGATCTTTTCCTATCCAAATGATTCAATTATAATCCTTTCCTAAGACAGAAACTTAACATAAAAGTACAGTCATTATTTTAGAAATTTGACGGAATACTGAAAATGAGAAAATTTAACTTTGTGACTTTCCTTTTGACCCAGACTGAGTATCCGGTACCAGACTGTGGTGGGGTGACTGAGAATGCCCCATAGTCTCATACATTTGAATACTTGCTTCCCAGTTGGTGGAACTATTTGGGAAGAATTAGGAGGTATGGCCTTGTTGGAGGAGATGTGTCACTGAGGATGCTCACTTAGCACTTTTTCCTCCCTCCCCTCTTTCTCTTTCTCTACCTCCTTTTCTCCCCACATCCCTGCCTTGTTCATCATTTGTAATCTCCCAGCCACTGCTCCACTGTCATGCCTACTGACATGCTCCATGCCATGATGGTCATGGACTCTAACCCTCTGGACCTATGAGTCACAAATTAAATGTATATATATATATAGTGTTGTCTTGGTCACACTGTTTGTCACAGAAATAGAAAAGTAACAAGGACAGAAGTTGGTACTGGGAGTGGGGCTACAGCTGTGACAGGCCTGACCATGCTGCTTGGGGGAGAAATGCGAAAGGCTTTGGGACTTTGGACGAGAGGAACACAATTGACTACTGCAAGTGGGGCTTCATGGGCCATTCTAGTAGGAGCCAGGGTTGCAATGGGAACAATATTAGCAAATGAGCCATTCTTGAGATATTTTGGTAAAGAATGTGACTGCTTCTTGCTCTTGTCCTAAGAATCTGCTTCAGGATAAATTGAAAAGTTTTGCACTAATTTCCTTAGCAAAGGAAATTTCAGAAGCCTAATATTGACCCTGTCACTTGGTTTTAGTAATGACTTTCTTGCAGTTCTGTAATGCAGAGAAGCAAGTGGGGGAAGAGGAATTACAGAATATACAGTGTAAGAAAAGGAGCAGCAGGTCATTAGGGTCGATGAGGAGTCCCATCATAGACCCCCAGTCATGAATGCAATAAGCAAGAGCATGTTATTAAAATTCCAACATATTGGGGTGACACATGGTGATGACCTGAGAGGTTGACAGCCCCCCCTTTTAAACCAAGTTAAGAGAATTCCAGAGAGGAAGATTAGTCTGGGGGTTAATTGGAGGGTTTAATCAAAAAGGTTATGGGTTACTATAGGACTGGTTGGTGGCTCAGTGTTTAGGGCCTGTTAGAAACCTGTCAAGACACTGGTCTGGCTCCCTGGCCCTCTCACAGTGTGTTAATGTTGGGGTCGAGACTGACACAGAGAGAGATCAGGAGGGGCATGATTCAGAATGGAATAGAGAGTGGTGTCCTCAGGGCAAGACCCTACTCAGCTAAGCTTCCAACTATACCAAAGAAAATGCCTTAGAAATGCAGTATTTGGGGTTCCCCCTATTGGGTATCAGTGTTGCTTTGGTCCAGTATTTCCTCACTGTGCCCTATTCCCCCCTTTTAGTATTGTAGTGTATTTTTTGTGCCATTGTTTGTTGGAAGTATACAGTTTGCTTTTTGCTTTTACAGGGGTTTCTAGTTAAGAGATTACTGTGCGTCTAAGAAGAGACCGGACTTTTAAACAGTCTTGAGACTGAAATACAATGTGAACTTTTGAAGTTGTCCTAGGCACTTTTGTATTATGATATGGCCATCCACCTATGGGGGGCAGCGAATAGAATGTGATAGTTTGAGTGAGAATGGTCTCCATATGCTCATATCTTTGACTGTTAGGTCCCCAGTTGGTGGAACTGTTTGGGAAAGATTAGGAGGTGTGACCTAGTTGGAGGAGGTGTGTCACTGGGGACAGGCTTTGAGGTTTCAGAAGTTCATGTCATTCCCAGTTAACTCTGTCTATGCCTCATGTGGATCAAATGTAATCTCCTCAGCTACTTCTCCAATGAAATTCCTTCCTGCCTGCTGCTATGCTCCCTACCGTGATGAACAGAGACTCTACTCCTCTGGAACTATGAGTCCTAAATTAATGCTTTCTTTTTAAAGTTTGCTTGCTCATGATGTTTTATCACAGCAATAGGAAAGTAACAAAGACACAGTCCATACCTTCCCTCCCATCCAAACACATCATTTGCCCCAAAGCAAAATAAACAGTTCCATTCAATAGAAAGCCAAAAAGAAAAGGACAAGACAAAACAAACCTGGTTGCTAATCCTAGCTTTAGAGACATTTAGACCATGGTACAGAGGAGCCTAACATAGACAGTGTGTTTATTAATCAAGGTTATCTAGAGAAACAGTGCTAATAGGAGGAATCTATGTATTTTATATCTATAAATCTATATCTATCTATATAGAATTTATTAGCATGCCTTACAGACTGTGATCCTGTCAGTCCAACAATGACTTTCTCCAAATGAAGGGTTCAAGAATCCAGTTCAGTCCATAAGGCTGAATGTCTCAACTGGTCTTAAGTATAGGCTGGAATCCTGAAGAAGATGATTCTAAAGCCAGCAAGGGAATGACTTGCCAGCCAGAATGAGGATAAGGAGGTAAAAAGCAAAGATCCCTTTTCCCATGTCCTTTACATATGATTCACCAGAAGATATAGCCCAGATGCAAGGTGGATCTTCCCATCTCAAAAGATTCAGATTTTCATACTTCAAGTGACTTAAGTAAGAAGACTCTCTCACAGGTGAACCCAGATACTTGAGTCTTGATGTAGTAAAGTAAACACCAGGAATAGCCATCACAGCATGGTACTTTGCTGAGGTGAGAGATTTGCCAACTAGAAAGTGTGAAATAGAAGACCAAAAAAGGAGACAGACAATCAGGTAAGTGCCAAAATTTGTATAGGTGTCCTTTTGAGTGTGTGACTCAGTACTAGACTGTGCTTGTCTAGAAAGAGGGTGCACAAGCCCAGAAAAGAACAAGGGCCAGGGAAAGACCAACTCCAGGGAGGCTGTGAGTAGACAGCTATCAAAGTTTCATAGGTTTGGGGGGGTTGAATTCTGTCTGCATATGGTAGGAAGATCTCATGGACACTCAGGCAATGGCTAGAGAACTTTAAATGTTGGTACCCTTAGGTTTAGGTCTAAGTAAAAGGGCTAAGTTCACCTCTGTAGTATCCTACAGCCTATTAACAAAGCTTCAAAGTTTCAGATGGATCAAGTTAATCTTCAAGTAAATTGCCTGCCAGGACAAATGCAGTTCTCTTTAAAGGATCATATAAAAACCACTCCGCAGTATAATTTACCATGCTCAACAAATTATGCCCAAAAACCATGCCCAAAAAATCAAGCATAAAGTGTGACCTATGACAGATGAAAATTCCACTAGTAGAGGCAATCTTAGAAACAACAGATAAGAAAATAGAATTAACAGATAAGGACTTTAATGGCAAGTATCACAAATGCTATATAAGGATCAAGGATGGACTAATACTATTCATTGGAACTGAAGTATCCCCCAAAAGATGCATGTTTTAAAAGCTTGGTCTCCAAATGGCCCTGGTAAGAGGTGATTTGGTCAGTGACAACTAGCTCCATCAATGGTCAGTTCATGAGTAGGTCTTGAAAGGTGTATCTAATTTTGTCCTCCCTTCCTGGCTGGTCTCTTTGATATTGTTCTACTGATGATGTTAATAAAAAAAGTTCACCTTAGATCCAAATTAATGGAGCCAGAAGACTATGGATTAAAACAGCTGAAACGAAGGAAGAGTCAATCTTGTAATTGGAGGCTGTTTTTTTGTTTCCTGGCCACCCAGATACAAATAATCACACAAAACTGTATTAATTACAACACTGTTTGGCCAATGGTTCAGGTATATTCCTAACTAGAGCTTATATCTTAAATTAACCCCTTCATTTCTTTTCTTTTCTTTTCTTGTTCCCCCGCCCTGAAACAGGGTTTCTCTGTAACTTTAGAGTCTGTCCGGGAACTAGCTCTTATAGACCAGGCTGGCTTTGAAATCACAGAGATCCACCTGCCTCTGTCTCTTGAATACTGGTATTAAAGACATGCATCACCACTGCATAACAAAATTTTAATTTAATTTGTATATCTCCATGAGGCTGTGACTTACCAGTAAGTTTCTGGCATCTTTCTCCTTCAGCAGCTACATGGTGTCTGCCTGGCTCTGCTTTCTTTCTCCCTGCATTCAGCTTAGTTTTCCCACCTACCTATATTCTGTCCTGCCATAGGCCAAAGCAGCTTCTTTATTAACCAATGGTAATAAAACATATTCATAGCATACAGAGGGGAGCCCCACATCACAATCTTTTTATCTAAATTGTTTTACTGCTTCACTAACAGTGACTAGTTCAAACCACCATGGAAACAAGGAGAGAAGTTTAGTGTTTTATTGTTGTGTTTGTTTCTCCCTTGCAGTGGATCTTAGTCCAAGGAAAAGGTGGGGTTGAATTCCACCTCCTCCTCATTCACTGGTGAGCTCATTTTTTTGTCTTAACCCCTTGTTTCTGGAATTTTGGTAAGGTTGCACTGGTGAGCTCATTTTTTTGTCTTAACCCCTTGTTTCTGGAATTTTGGTAAGGTTGCCCAAGGCTCACTACATTGCAGTAACTTGAAAACAGTGGATCAGAGAATGCTGGATACATGGTTGGGTGCCTGACGACAACTCTAGGAATTTTGTGGTATAAGAGGTGTGTGAAAACACATTAAAGTTTTTCTGTAAGAAAAGACCCACAGTTGATCAATGTGAGATAAGCAGACATATAAACAGTTCACCAGAGTCTCAGCCAGGATGAGAAGACCCTAAAGAAGATAGAAGATGATCAGAAGAAAATGCTGCCCCATCTCAGATTGTTAATAAAGTATGGAGATACACGATTTACAGGTTTACCAGTTTCCAGGAAAGAGACACTTAGGTCAAAGTGGACAGCTCTTCCTCAAATGTGTCCTGACTGGGATTATTTACTTCTCCAGTTAGCAGTAACCAGTGAGAAAGGAAACAATGCAATCTCAAAGCTGAGTCTTCATCATGGTGTGGCTCGGCTGGTCACTCTGGCTGCTCCCCAGTCTCTCTTCTCAGCACGGAACTACAGGCTCATTACTGGATAACTTTAGGGATATGCTTGTTTCTACAGAGAAGGTATGAAGCAGCCTGAACACCTATGGCAGCTATGTGTAGCTATGTGTAGCTAAGGTTTGTGAAATCTAATATGTAGGTACATTGAGAATAATAATAAAAAAATTTCAGCAGACAGCTAAAAATAAATGATCCTCTGTATCACTGTAGAGGAGACTTGATGATGAAGGATTTTGTATTTTTCACTTTGTACTCTCAGCAAATACACAGCTGCAACAAACACCTCCGTCCTTCCTCTCAATGCATCTGAAAACCTACTGGTTTACACCTTCCCTGTCTAAATATCAGGAGGACTAAGGGAAAGCACATATTCAGGCATGACCCTACAATTCCTATGCAGGGATTGTAAATTCAGGTCTTGCCCTTGGTGAAAGTGGGAGAATTATCTTTTTCTCACTTCAGCACAGTACAGTCAGTCAGAGAAGTAGATCCTCATTTCTTCAAGATTTGACTTGAAATGCTATTTATTTTTGGATCACATGAACTTTGTTAGCTCATAGATTATAATATAATCTGGGCTGTTCCAATTTAAATTTTTTTTGTTTATTTATGCCTCTTTGGTTGGCATATGAAAAATGGATTTACTAATGTTTTATGCACACATACATATTACTTATTTTGTACCCTTACCAACTTTACCTGTCCTCCCTCTCTTCTACTGCCTTCTCTCTCAGTATCTCTTACCTCTTTAGGTTCACCATATGAGGGAAAATAACAACCCAGGCATGGATGACACCACGGCCCCAGGTGTCACTTAGTGTGGGTCACTTAGATTGGCAAAGAACCAACAGCAGCATAGCCCTTGAGCCACCATGTAACTCCAGGTGTGGACCCAGATCCTGGGCATTCCACACTGCCTTTGTCCCAGGTGACAGAAGCCTGGGACATCAGAGCAAGCCCTGTCTATGGCAGGGCCACAGACCCAGAAATGGCCCAAAGCAGCTCAAGATTGCGTGATGCCCTTGACCGGAATGGCAGCACATGTTACTTAATCCTCTATGGGCCTTGTAATTCTCTTTGTGGATCTCTGTGTGGGTTATGAGTCAGAGTTACTGTGGCCTCATAAAAATGGATTTGGCAATGCTCCATCTGTTTCTCTTTTGTGGAATAATTTGAGGAGTATTGGTGTTGACTCTTTATTGAGTGTCTGGTAGAATTCTGTGCTGAAACCATCTGGCCCTGGGTTTTACTTTTGGTTGAGAGACTTTTAATGACTGCTTCTTTTTTCTTAGCAGTTATATGTCTATTTAAAATGTTTATCTGATCTCAATTTAACTCTGGTAGGAGGTATCTATTGGGAAATTTGTTCATTTTTTTTAGACTTTTCAATTTTGTGGAGTTCAGGCTTTTAAAAATGTACTCATGATTCTTTGGATTCTCTCTGTGTCTGTCCATTGTTATGTCCCCTTTTCATTTCTGATTTTGTTAATTTGGATATTCTCTCTCCATCTTTAAGTTAGTTTGGATAAGAGTTTGTCTATCTTGTTGATTTTCTCAAAGAACCAACTCTTTGTCTCATTGATTCTTTGTATTGTTCTCTTTGTTTCTATTTTGTTGATTTCAGCCCTCAGTTTTATTTTATTATTTCCTGACATCTTATCTTCTTTTTGTTAGCTTGCTTCTTTTTGTTTAGAGCTTTCAGGTGTGTTATTATGTTGCTAGTATGAGATTTCTCCACATTTTTAAATGCAAGCACTTAACCTATGAACTTAGCCCTTAGCACTACTTTCATTAAGTCCCATAAATGTGGATGTGCTGTATATTTATTTTTATCTAGGAAGTCTTTGTTTCTGTCTTGACCTGTTTTTCTTTCAGCATAGAGTTTAGTTTCCATGAGTCTGTAAGCTTTCTGTTGTTTCTATCATTAAAATCTAGCTTTAAGTGGGGTCATCTTTGTGGGCTCCTGGGAATTTCCCTAGCACTACACTAGGTTTCTCCCTAACCCCAGAATGGTTCCCTCTATCAAGCTATCTCTTTCATTGCTCTCCCTCTGTCCCTCCCCCAACTCGACCATCCTGTTCCCTCATGTACTCATCCCCTATCTCCTCTCCTGTATTTCCCCCTCCCCTAAGTTTACCCAACAGATATCGTTTATTTCCCCTTCCCAGGGTCATACATGTTTTCCTCTTTGTGTTCCCCTTACTACCTAGCTCTCTTAGATCCTCCTTACTACCTAGCTCTCTTAGATCCTCCTTACTACCTAGCTTCTCTTAGGTCCTCCTTACAAGTAGCTTCTCTGGAGCTGTGGATTGTAGCCTGGTAATCCTTTGCTTTAAATCCAGTATCCACTTATGAGTGACGACATACGGATAGACTCCTAGCAATAGTGGAGAAGGTGCCTGAACTGGCCTTCTGCTGTAATCGGATTGGTGACTACCCTAATTGTCATCATAGAGCTTTCATCCAGTACCTGATAGAAGCAGATGCAGAGATCCATAGCCAAACACCAGGCCAAGCTCCAGGACTCCAGTTGAAGAACAAGGGGAGGGGTCAAGATCACGACAGGGAAAGCCACAGAGACAGCTGACCTGAGCTCATGGGAGCTCACAGAATCTAGACCAGCAGCTGGGTTGTCTGCATGGGACTGAACTAGGCCCTCTACATGTGGGTGACAGCTGTGTGGTGTGTTTGTGGGACCCCTGACAGTGGGACAAGAATCTACTCTGGTGCATGAGCTGGCTTCTTGGAGCCCATTCTCCATGGTGGGATGCCTTGCTCAGCCTTGATAAACAGGGGAGGGACTTGGTCCTGTCTCAACCTGACTGTCAAGCTTTGTGGACTCCCATGGGAAGACTTACACTTTCTGAGGAGTGGATGGGGGAGATGGTTGGAGGAAAATGGAAGGCAGAGTGGGAGGAACAAAGGGGGGAACTGTAGTTGGTATGTAGATGAATAATTTTTTTTAAAAAAGGTTATATAATTACACAGAAAAAAAATCCAGCTTTAATCTCTATTAGTCTGATAGGATGCAGGGGATTATTTCAATTTTCTTGTATCTGTTGAGACTTGCTTCATAACTGCATATGTGGTCAGTTTTGGAGAATCTTCCATGAGGGGCTGAGAAGGAGAAAATATTCTTTTTTTATTTGAGACAAATGTTCTGTAGATATCTGTTAGTTCCATTTGGTTCATAATGTCTGTTACTGCTACTATTTCTCTGCTTAGTTTTTGTCTGGATGACCGTCTGTCCGTCTGTGGAGAGAGTGATTTACTGAATCACTCTATCAATGTGTGAGGGTCAATGTGTGATTTAAATAGTAATGACTTTTTTTTAACTAAGAAAGAGAATTACAGACCAATTTCATTCATTAACATTGATGCAAAATACTAAATAAAATACTGGCAAATCAAATCCAAGAACATAACAGAACCATCAGCCACCATGATCAAGCTGGTTTCATCCCAGAGATGCAGCGATGGTTCAACATATGAAAATCTATCAATGTAATTCACCAGATAAACAAACTGAAAAATAAAAACCACAAGGTCATCTCATTAGATGCCAAAAAAGCTTTCAACAAAATACAACATCTCTTCATGATAAAGGTCTTGGAGAGAGCAGGGATACAAGGAATATAATTAAACATAATTAAGGCAATATACAGCAAGTCAACAGCCAACATCAAACTTAATGGAGAGAAACTTATGTTTTAAATGGGTCATTTGATTTTTGACTATGTGGATTTTGAGTTCTTTATAATATTCTGGATATCTGTCCTCTGTCCGATGTACAGCTAGCTAAAGATCCTCTCCCATTCTGTGGGCTCTCCCTTCATCTGGTTGATTATTTCTTCTGCTGTGAAAAAGCTTTTCATCTTTACGAAGTTCCACTGGTTAATTGTTGGCCTTAATTCCTGGGCAAACAGAGTTCTATTCGGTGAGTCCTTTCTTACACCTGCATTATGTAGGGCATTGCCTATGTTTTCTTCTAGCAGAGTCAGATTTCACATCCAGGTCTCTGATCCATTTGCAGTTAGCTTTTGTACAAGGTCATACATATGCATCTAATTTAATTCTGTGTGTGAACATCCAGTTTTCCCAGCGCTGTTTGTTGAAGATGTTTTTTTCCTTTAGCTTATACTCTTGGAATCTTTGTTAAATATTAAATGGATGAAGTTATATTGCTCATGTTTGGGTCTTTGATGTTCTTCCATTGCTGTACATATCTGTTTTTGTGTCAGTACTACAGCATTTTTATTACTATGAATCTGTACTATATCTTAAGATCTGGAATACATTGTTCTTTTTATTAAGGAAAATTTTGATTATTCAGAATTTTCTATGAATTTTAGGTTAGTTCTTTATTTCTGTGAAGAATAAGGAGGGGAATTTTGATGGGGATTACATTAAATCTGTAAATAGCCTTTAGTAAAGTCATACTATTAATTCTAACAATTCATGAAAATGGGAAGTCTTTATTTTTATTGTTTTTTATCTATTTCTGTCCTAAGAGGTTTAAAGTTTTTATTATAGAGGTCCTTCACTTCCTTGGCTAGGTTTATTCCTAGATACTTCATTTTCTTTGAGGCTACTATGAATGAAAATTTGTCTATGATCTCCTCTGTATGTTTGTTGGTGATGTATAGAAAAGCTATTCCCCAATTTCTCTCTGAAATTGTTCAGTGTATCTGACCTTATGTTGAGGTCCTCTATTAGTTTGGAGTTAAGTTTTGTATAAGGTGATAAATAAGCATCTATTTGCAATCTTATCAAAATCCAGGCATTCATACATTTGTGAATTTATGTTTGGGTCTTCAATTTGATTTCATTGATCAACTTGTCTGTTTTATCTATCCTGGAATTTTGTGTTTCTATATAATGCTGAGAATTGTCTCTTCAAGATATGTGAAGAATTGTGCTGTAATTTTGATGAAGAGTGCATTGAATTTGTAGATTGTTTTTAGTAGGATGGCCATTTTTTACCATGCTAATCTTAGCACTCCATGAGCTTTGGTGATCTTTCCATCTTCTGATAGCTTCTTCAATTTCTTTCTTCAAAGACTTGAAGAAGTTTTTATCATATAGGTCTTTCACTTGCTTGGCTAGAGTTACCGCAAGATATTTTATATTATTTGAGACTATTGTGAAGGGTGTTGTTTCCCTGATTTCTTTCTCAGTCCACTTGTCATTTGTATATAGGAGGGATACTGATTTTTGTGAGTTGATTTTGTATGCAGTTACTTTGCTGAAAGTGTGAATCAACTGTAGGAGTTCCTTGGTGGAATTTTTAGGTTCACTTGTGTATGCTATTATATCACTCACAAAAATATGTTTCTCTCTTGACTATTTGTATTCCCTCGATCTCCTTCAGTTGTTCTGGCTATGATTTCAAATGCTATATTGAATAATTATGGAGAGAGTGAACAACCTTTTCTTGTTCCTGACTTTAGTAAAATTGATTTGAGTTTCTCTCTATTTAATTTAATGATGGCTGTAAGCTTCCCGTGAATTGCCTTTATCATGTTGAGGTACGTTCCTTGTATTGTAATTTCTCCAGAATTTTTATCATGAAGGAGTGATGGATTTTGTCAATGTGCTTTTCTGCTTCTAATGAGATGATCATGTGGTTTAATTTTTTTCAATTTGTTTCTATAGTGGATTGTAGCTTGATTTCTAATTGCTCTTAATACTAAGAACCTAGAGTCAGATAGTAGGGAGTGAAAGATGAAAGATCAGAGAATCAGAGCAGACAGCCAATAGTTCTTACCTATAAGAAATCCTCAGGCTAAAGGGGTTATCCTGTCTCTACAAGTCCATAGACTGAATGCAATGAGCTCCTGTCTCCTCCCGATTTATAGTCCTCTCTCCATTAGTGTTGGGATTAAAGGCAAGAGACTGCCAAGTACTAGGTTTAAAGGTGTGAGCCACTGCCATCTGGCTTTGTTTCTCTTTGAGACTGGGTCAATCTAGTATAATCCAGGGTGGCCTTGAACTCAGACACTTCTGTCTGCCTCTGCCTCCCAAGTACTGGGATTAAAGGTGTATGGCACCACTACCTGGCCTCTATGGCTAACTAGTGACTTAATCCTCACTCTAATCCTCAGGCAAGTTTTATTTGTTATAGCACAAACAAAATATCACCACAGTGGATTACATTTGTTGATTTTCATAACTGAACCATTGGTGCATTTCTGAGATAAAGCCTACTTGATCGTGGAAGATAATCTTTTTGATGTATTTTTGGATTTGGTTTGCAAGTATTTTATTGAATATTTTTTCATCTATGTTCATGAAGGAAATTGGTCTGTAATTTTCTCTCTTTATTGGGTCTTTATGAGGTTTGGGTATCAGAGTGCCTTTGAAACCCTAAAAGAAATTTGACAGTGTTCCTTTTTGTTTCTATTTTGAGGGATATTGTTTTGAAGCCTTTGAAAGTCTGGTAGAATTCTGTGCTAAAATCATCTGGCTCTAAACTTTTTATCGTTGGGAGACTTTTGTAATGGCTGCTTCTACTTCATTAGGTGTATTTAAATTGTTTATCTGACCTTGACTTAACTTTGGTAAGTGGTTCATTTCTCTTAGATTTTCCAACTTGGCAGAGTACAGGATTTTAAAGTAGTTGTTATGATTCTCTGAATTTCCTCAGTGTCTGTTATGCCCCCCTTTTCATTTCTGATATTGTTAATTTGGATATTCTCTCTCTGAATTTCAATTAATTTTGATAAGGGTTTGTCTCTTATTGATTTTTCTCTTTTGTATTATTCGTTTTGTTTCTATTTTATTGATTTCAGCCCTGAGTTTGATTATTTCTTTTTGTTTACTTCTTTGGGATGTGATTCCTTCTTTTCATTTTAGAGCTTCCAATTGTGCTATAATTTGCTAGTATGAGATTGCACCTTTTTTGTTTTTTAAATGCAGGTGCTCAGTGCTATGCAGTTTCCTCTTAGAAATGATTTTCTTGTGTCCTATAAGTTTGGGTATGTTGTGTATTCATTTTCCTTGAATTCTAGAAAGTCTTTAATTTATTATTTATGTCTGGGCCCATTTTTCATTCAGTAGAGAGTTGTTCAGTTTCCATGACTTTGTAAGTTTTCTGTTGTTTCTATTGTTGTGAATATCTTGTTTTCTCCATCTATGGTGATTGAAAGTTTTGCTGGGTATAGTAGCCTGGGGTGGCATCTGTAATTTACTGGAGTATGAAGGACATCTGTTCAGGCCTTTCTGTGTTTTAGAGTCTCCATTGAGAGTCAGGTGTAATTCTAATAGCTCTGCCTTTATATATTACTTGGTCTTTTACCCTTACTAGCTTCTGTAAGCCTAGTGTTTTCATCATTATGTGGTGGTGGTGGGGCGGGGCGGGGGGGGGGGAGTCCCTTTGGTTCCTTGTCCCATCTATTTTGTGTTCTGGATGCTTCTTTTACCCCTATAGGCTTCTCTTTCTTTAGGTTAGGGAAATTTTCTTCTGTGATTTCGTTGAAAATATTTTCTTGGCCTCTGAGTCTGAGCTGGGATTCTTCTCCTTCCTCAGTTATTACTATTCTTAGTGTAAGTCCCGGTCTCAGGCCTCCATCTTTGGAGGCCCTGCCCCTGTGTCCGCCTAACCTTGACCCCTCCCCGGAAGAGTGTCAAGGCAGTTCGCCAAACCTTGACCATGCCCCCAGCCTATTTAAACTGCTCCCCAGAGAGTTCCTTCGTCCACCCCCCCACACACACACTGTGGTCGCGTTGGCAGCTTCCCGGTTCCCCTTGCCCCCCCCCCCCCCCGTGCTTTTAGAAATCTTATTTAAACCTGAATATCATTTAATTCGGCTTGTTGTGATTTGGCTTGATTGGAATTTTTGCATCGGCAGAGAGCTCGCGTTAGGAAATATTCCCAACACTTAGGTTTGGACTTTTCATGTATTCCAGATTTCCTAGGTGTTTTGTGTTAGGGGTTTTTAGATTTAACATTTTCTTTGAGCGACATACCCATTTTTTCTATCATATCTTCAGTGCCTGAGATTCTCTCTTCCATCTCTATCCTGTTGGTGAAGCTTCAGTGCCTGAGATTCTCTCTTCCATCTCTATCCTGTTGGTGAAGCTTGCCTTTGTAGTTCCTATTTAAATCCTCAAAATTTTCAGTTCTCTTGGTTTGGGTTTTATTCATTGATTCTTCTTCCTTTTTCAGTTTTTGGAAATTTTTTAAAAATTATTTCCCTTACGCTGTTTGTGTTTTCCTGGCTTTCTTTTTGTCAATTTTTATTTTTTCTTGTTTTTGCATCCTACCTAAAGCTTCCCCTTCTCTCCCTCTTCCTAGCCCACTCCCCCTACACTGGCCCATCCACTCCCCCTCCACCGTTTCTCTTCAGGTGGGCATCCTGTAGATACCAATGAATCATGGTATACCAAACTGCAGTGTGACCAGTAACCCCTCCTCCACCATGGTTGGATAAGACAATCTGGCAGTAAGAATGGGTTCCAAAAGCAGAAAACATCACTCACTCTCATTGCTAGGAGTCCCACATGAAGACCAAGTTACACAACTGTGACATAGATGCAAAAGTCCTACATGAGTTTGGTCCAGGTTCCCTGGTTGTCAGATCAGTCTCTGTGAGCCCAGATTAGTTGATTCTGTGGGTTTTCTTGTGGTCCTTTTGATACCACTGGGTCCTAATCCTTCCTCTCCCTCTTCCACAGGATTCTCTGACCTCTGCCTAATATTTGGCTGTAGTGAGAAGGCTGCTTGGTCGTTCCAGTTGATTTGCCCCGAAATAAGCACACAGAAACCATATTATTTAAATCACTGCTTGGCCCGTTAGCTCTAGCTTCTTATCGGCTAGCTCTCACATTTTAATTTAACCCATTTCTAGTAATCTGTGTATCACCATGTGGCTGTGGCTTACTGGGTAAAGTTCAATCTGGCTCCTGTGGCTCCATGGCTTCTCTCCACCCTTCTTTTTCCCAGCCTTCAACTTAGTTTTACCCACCTAGCTCTGTTCCCCTATAGCTCTGCTAGAGGCCCGAAGCAGTTCCTTTATTAACCAATGATATTCACAGCATACAGAGGGGAATCCCACATCATTTGCATCTGCTTCCACCAGTTGCTGGGTGAAGCCTCTCTGATGACAGTCTGGCTAAGTAGCAGCCTATGAGTATAGTGGAATATCATTAGGAATCATTTCATTGACTTTTTTGTCATTCATGTTTGGTTCTATCCTTTGTATCTGGGTATCTTACTTCTGGACTCTGGACTTCAGCGGTGAGCTCCCTCTCAGGGTATGGGTCTCTAGTTGTGCCAGTCGTCACTTGGTTAATCCTACAATTTCTACACCACCCTTACCCCAGCACATCTTGTAGGCAGGACAAATTGACAAATCATAGGTCAAAGGGTTTGTGGCTGAGTTGGTGTTACAGTCTCTCCACTGCAAGTCTTGTCTGGTTGCCAGAGACGGCCTGTTGAGGCTCCATATCCCCTATTTCTAGGAGTCTTACGTCACCCTCATAGACTCCTGAGAGTTTTCATTGCCCCAGGTTTCTAACTCATCCCAGAGATGCCCTTAGATTCCAGTTGTCTCTCCCAGTACTCTCTCCCTTCATCCTCCCCAGCCTGACCCTTTCTGCTCCCATCTCTTTTCCAAGTCAAGTCCCTCCCACTTCCCATTGGCAATGCCTAGTCTATTTTCTGGCTTTCTTTAAAGGATTTATTCATTTCTTCTTTGAGGACCTCTATCATATTCATAAGAATGTTTTAAGGTCTTTTTCTTGGACTTCAGCTATGTTGGAATATTCAGGGCCTGCTGTGGTAGGATAACTGGGCTGTTATGGAGACCATCATAGTGTCCTGGCTGTTAGCGATTGTGAAACCAGACCTCTAGGTGTATGGGATTGGAGGTACTGATATCTGGTCTTGTGTCTGTTGGGGGAATGCTTGTTCCTTGGTTTCTGCTTTCTCCATGGACTTTAGGGGCTTGTGATGGATGGGTGCTGCCTGGTAGGAAATTTTCTGTGGATCAAGTTTCCCTGACCAGTGTGTTCCCTAGGCATGCCTGTTGATGTTGGAGGCTGGGATACCAGGATGAGTTGGGAGAAGGAAGGTTGGAGAAGATCTTTGTGATCCCCTGGGGATGGGATGAGAGAGTTAAGGGAGACTTTAAATGGAGTTTTCCCATCCCATCTGCCCAGTCCCAAATAAACATGTAGAGGTTTATATATGAATATAAATGGTCTGCTAATAGCTCAGGCTTATTAATAACTAACTGTTTCATTTAAATGAACCTATTTCTACTAATCTATGTATTGCCACATGGTTCATGGTCTTACCTCTAGCATCTTGCATCCCTGGTGGCTGACTGTTGTCTGTCTGACTCTGCCCTTCTTCCTCATGGTGTTTTCAGTTTGGCTTTTCCACCTGGCCTTATTCTGCCTTGCTACAGGCCAATCAGCTTTTTTTTTTTTTAATTAACTGATGAGAGTAACACATAATCACTGCAGACAGAAGGATTATTCCACAGCAGGAGACTGCAGCAGTGCAGCAGGTGTTCTACTACAGAGCTGGGTGTAATTGGGTCTGGAGAAGCAGAAGGAGAGGTGAAGATCAGCAATCAACCTACCCGCTTCCCTGGCAAAGGGTATCTGCATCTGCTAGGGTTGCCTGCTAGGGAAAACCAAGTAGATGGAAGGAGGTTAGAAGGGGAAGGTCTGTGTGACCCACAGGGGATGGGGACAAAAGTAGGGAAGGCTGCCACAGGTGTTCTCGGTAAACCTGGGAATGAGCCTGAGGGATTGGAACTGGGGGAAGAGGGAAAGAGGTGAAGACCTACAGTAAGCCTACCTGGTTCCCCAGCAGGCATAGCCTGTGGTTTAGCATGGGGTGCCCAAGTTACAGACAGATTTATGCCATCCACTATGGGTGTTGGGAACTGAACTCTTGAAGAGCAGTGATTTTAACACGAAACATTCTGCCTGCCAGATTTCCTGTTTTTAAATACCTCAACAATTTTAATGCATGCTGTTTTCTAATATTGTTGGATGTCTCTCTGTAGAAATTAATTGGAAGCTTTTCTTATAACTAGGTTGGCCATAGAGGACAGCTGCTATGCTGTCTGTATTTTCAAGGCTAAAAGCTGTCAGGATTGTTAATACTGATAAAACAGACTTTGTACAGCTGGCTGAGGTTCTTGCTAATTTCTTTATTGTAAAAATATTCTCTCATTTGTCTTCTGTGCTCTGCTTTGTAGAAATACTTTTTACTTAGCCTTTGAGAATAGAGTTTTGTTCTTTTTTCTTCTAATGTGTAGTAGCTATGCAACTTATTTAAATTCTTTTGGACTGGGTATCTTTTTTTTTAAAAAAACATAGAAATTTATTCATTTGTTTATCTCATAAATATTTATTTTGTCCTTCTGGCTATAACTCAATATATCTTTATTTTGTTACTTAAATCGCCTAGCTTTGGACATTGGAAAATCTCTAAGTTGTTTTCAGTGTTCCTTTGAGAGAGAGATATCTTGTGTGTGTGTGTGTGTGTGTGTGTGAATGTTCACATGTGCACTCAAAGTTTTGATTTTTCTGATACTCTTGGTTTCTCCTATTTGTTTCTGTCTGTCCTGTTCAGTCATTTTTCAAATTGCCCCCCTTTTTTTTTAATTGGAGGATAATGTTACAAGCCAAGGTTAGGGTTCTAGGAGTTTTCATTGCTTCAAGGATAAATTTTCTTTATGCTTTCTTGTCTGATAGAGAAAAGAAAAATACATATAATTGTGTATATACACACATTTGTAAATATTTTCACATAAAGTATAGCAAAGAAAAATACATATGATTGTGTATATATACTCATTTGTGAATGTTTTCACATGAACGATCTACATTTGTGTTCAGCGTTCTTACCAGTACCTTTAGCTCTAGGCTGTTACTACACGAGCTTTTATCTTCCTTCCTTTCCTGATCTATAACTCCCCACTCATAAATGAAAATGTCCTCAACGATGTGACCTATTAACTGTTCAATTCCTCTACTCATGTGTACAGTATTAGAATTTCTAACTCATACTTTTATGGGAAGAAGCATTATCGACTAGAGTTGACACTTTATGAGCAGTTAGTTCCCTTTGCTTTCTTTTCATAGCTGCTATTATTTTTAATGCAAAGCATCCTTTGAAGGGCAGAACTTTTAAATTTTAGTTAAATCCAACACAGTTTTCCATGTGTATTTAACATTTTTTTTCTAAAAATAGATATTACTGAATTCAAGATCACCTGTATTTTCTTCTGTTCTATCTTGCAACTTAAATTTGGTGTTTTATATCTAGATTTATGATCTATTTTGGGACAATTTTTTTGGGTGTGGAAAGTATAAAGTCTAGAAGTTGTGTTTCTTTTTATTTCTCTCTCACATACAATCTCCAGCTGTCTAGTTTTTGAAGAAACTGTCAAGTATATACCACACAGCTTTTGTTCATGGCTTGGCAGTATTTGTGAGGAGGCAGGAATGAAATTCTTCTATCCAAAATAAGGAACTGAAAGTAGACTAGATTAAAGATACCAGCAAAACTCCACTTGGATTAACTGGGGTTGCTTACAGGAATGTAGATGAGGGGTTACTTAGGAGCAGAAATGACTCAAGACAGCTGCACCATGTAAGCTCAACCCAGTATGGGCGGCAGTTCATGAAAGCTGGAAGTCTGGCGTGTACCACCTGCAGGCAGCTCAACACGTCAAAGCATCCTTGCATGTAGTTCAGTTGGACTAAGCATCTTCCAGATGCTTGTCTGTTCTGTTTCTTCCAGATGACTCAGCTGGTTTGACTTTATTTTAGGCATCTCAGTTTGTCTGAACATCTCTCTCAGCAGTCCTTCCTGTATATACATGCTTGCGGTAGGAAGGGTCTGTTGATTCTAGTCAGTATCAAGGACTTCCTGAGCTATCGTGTTGTTTTGTTCCTTAGTTTAATGAGCATTCTCACAGAATAGAAGGTTTCACCTTCTCTTAGAACAGTAGTTCTCAAGCCGGGCGGTAGTGGCGCATGCCTTTAATCCCAGCGGGAGGTAGAGGCAGGCAGATCTTTGTGAGTTCGAGGAAAGCCTGGTCTACAAGAGCTACACGAGTTCCAGGACAGGCTCCAAAGCTACAGAGAAACCCTGTCTCAAGAAAAACAAAAACATTTTCTTCCTCCTTCTGCTCCTCATTTGGACCTTGGGGGGCTCAGTCCGGTGCTCCAATGTGGGTCTCCATCTGTATCGCCATCCATCGTGGGATGAAGGTTCCCTCTGATCTTGCCGTCTTTGCTCACGTTCTCTTTCCTTCTGCTTCTCGTTTGGACCTAGGGAGTTAAGTTCAGTGTTACGATGTGGGTGGGTCTCTGTCTCTATCTCCATCTATCGCCAGATGAAGGTTCTATGGTGATAAGCAAAATATTCATCAGTATGGTTATGGGCCTAGGCTGTTTCAGGCACCCTCTCTTCTGTCCTGTGTCCTCTCTTCTGGACCTGTGATCCCATTTATAATCAAGTCTCCTGTAAACCCTAAGATGACTCCCTTAGTTGAAATATATTCTTCCCTGATCTCATATCCATCCTTCCTCCCTACCCCCATCCCAGTCTACCTAGCTTTCCCCATTCCTCCCCTACTCCCTTCTCTCTAACCCTCTTCCCTTCCAACAACCATTCCACCCACCCATGCACCCGAGGTTACCTGGAAGGACTGCGAGGGATGTGATCACCCACTGATACAAGGGGACGGATCTAATGAGAGTTTACCAAGGCCAGTTGGACTGGGACTGAACGAGGACGCAATCCAACCAGATTCTCTGAATGTGGCCGGATTCTCTGAATGTGGCTGGCCCGGAGTCTTTCTGAAAAGCCATTGACAATGGCACTGGGACTTGTTTCCTCTGCATATACTGAATTTTGCGGATCCAGTCCGTCTGGACACTCACCTTCCTGGATCTGGAGGGAGGGGGGAGGAACTTGAACTTCCCACTGGGCAGGAAACCCTGACTGCTCTTAGGGATGGAGAGGGAGGAGGAGAGGGAGTGGGGGGAGTGGGAGGGTGTTGGGAGGAGGGGCGGAAATGGAAACTTTTATAATTTAATAAAATTACAAAAAAATAAACACACTATTATGATAAAAAAGAAAAACAAAAACAAACCAAAACCAAAAGCAAGCAAGCAAACAAACAAGAAAAAACCACCACAAAAAAAACCCTCAAAAACAAAACAAACAGAAAAGTAGTAGTTCTCAACCTGTGGGTCGTGACTCCTTTAAGTTGGACCAATCCTTTCAAGGGTCACATATCAGATATTTACATTATGATTTACATTATGATTCATAACATGAGAAAACAATTGTATGGTTGAAGGTCACCACAATATGAAGAACTGTATTAGAGGGTCATAGCATCAGGAAGGTTGAGAGCCACTGCCTCAAAACATACTGGTTCTCCTTCCTTTAGGCTCTCCTATGCCTTAATGAATGTCTCTCCTAGATTGATCTTGTCTTGGAGGAAATTGCTATACAAAATTGCCTTGTATTTTGATTAAATATTTTATCATTCAAATCTTTCATTGGTTTACTATTAATACATTCTTTTAGTCATTCCCTAGAAACAACAGATTTTACTTGATTTATTGCACTTCTACGTAATTTGAACCTCTGGCATTTCCCAGGTCAATAGCTCATAGACTTAAGTACGTTTCAAATTTGATTTTTTTGTTTGTTTATTTGTTTATTTATTTGGTCTTGAGACAGGGTTTCTCTGTGTAACAGCCCAGTCCTGGAACTTTCTTTTGGTCAAGTTTGGTCTCGAACTCACAGAGAATTGCCTGTTCCTGGCTCCTGAGTGCTAGGATTAAAGGTATGTGTCACCGTTGCCCTTCAACATTGTTTTAAGTGTTTGCCAAAATACAAATTATCAGCCCTATCTTCTGGGTTTCTGATTTATCAGGTCTGAAAATTTGCATTTCTTTTTATTTGTAAAAGAATATCATTTATTTTCTAAGTGATATTGATGATACTAATCTGGACATTACACTTTGGGAAAAGTGAGCTAGACATGAAATTTTAGGATACCTCTACCTATTTCTCTTTTATTTCCTTGACTTCTTGTTCTATCAACCAATTGATTTTCTGTCATCTATCTACCCAGCATCAATCCATCATTACCATCTATATATCTATCATTTGTCTACTTTCCTATATATGCATCATCTCTCCCCCTCATATTTATCCATAATTTCTGGAGACAGTTTTTTTTGGCATAGTCTAGGATTGCCTTGAATTAATATGTAGAGTAGGCTAGTCTCAAACTTGTAGTGATCTTCTCACCTCTGTCTCCACGTTGATGGGATTATAGGTATGCACTACCTATACATCAGCTTGTAATGTGTTGTCTTATTGTTTTATATGGTTAACATAGTCAGCCACACAAAGCCACCTCTGTTGATATTCTGATTGGACCTTTGAGCTTCCATTCTGGACCACTTGCCTTCTGTGTGAGGAGCAGCTCTTTATCAGTGGACATAATTCAGGGCTGAGAGTGAAGAGTCTAGCCAGGTTTTGTGGATTTAGAATTGTATTCTACCTTTGAAGGATATTTTTGTCAGTTGACATTCCATTTTATTGTTACCTGTTTTATAATATTTTTCTAACTTTGTTTCTGTTGAGAAGATGCATGCTCACCTCACTTGGCTCTTTGAAGATAACATCCTTTATCTTTCTGGATCCTTTAAAAATTTGCTCCTTCTGTGCTTTTTTACCTGACTTATATTGTGCTTTTCTCTGAACTATTCTGGTTAGGAGTCATAGGACATCTTGATGTCTTGTTGTTTAACTTTTTTAACATTATTTCTAGAAAATGTCGTCTTTGTGATGCTAATTCCTTGAGATGCATCTTTATGAGCTTTTCTTGGACCTTAAGAAGAACTATATTTTGTAGATATTAAATTATTAACCTAAGTTAATAAGTGTTACTTGTAGCAACTTTGATATTTCTGCTATTTAAATATTTTTTGTAGTGGCATTTCATTTGTATTTTAATAAATAAAGTTTGCCTCTGGATCAGAAAAGTAAAATAGCCACACTGGCCAGCCTTACAGACCAGGCAGCAATGATACACACCTTTAATCCTAGTAGCCATACTAGCTTGCCATAGAAAACAGGCAGTAGTGGTGCATGCCTTTAATCTCAGAACTAGAGAGGATTATAAAATAGGAGGAGATGGCTCTCAGTCTCAGTCTCATTCTGAGATTCCTAGAGGCAGAATCACCATTTTGGACTAAGGTAGAGGTAAGAGCCAGTGGCTGACTGTTTTGCTTTTCTGATTTTCAGGTTGAACCCCAATTTCTGTCTCTGAGTTTTTTTATTAATTGTGCTTCATTTGATACCCAACTTTTGGGATACAAATTTCGAAAAAGCCATTTGCCTGAGGCTTTTTAGCCACCAGCCCAGGCCAGAGCTGGGATTGGAATTCCAAATCTAGAAACTGAAACTCAAATCTAGGTTGGGGGAGAAACTAATGCTCCCAGCTCCCATTTGCCCCAACTTAGCTTTCAGTTAAAGATGAAAACTACACAGAGAATCCGGATACTATATGTTATTGTGTTGTCTTTGAATTGTTTGACTGCTGTGGAAGGACCAACAGTTGCTAAAAGACATTTGATTATAAATGTTTCAGGATTAATCCAACCTATATATTTTGAAAATGCCTTGACTTCAATATTTAAGTCAAAAGATATGTTACTTTGGAGAACAGGTTTTGCTTTTGTTTCCACACAAAGTGAGAAGCTATGGACTCATTCTGGGTGAGAAAAAATAAGGTTTGATCAGGGAAGACCCCCCGAGAAATCTCTGATAGGATCAGATAGCCCAGATGATCCAACGTTTTAGAGCACTTCTGTTGCAGTTTCCTTTGAGTTCTGCAGCCAGAACAGCTTCAAGAGTGCTGGCTGAGATGATCCAGTCTCACAGGATACTCCAGTCAGGACTTGGCCGTAATTCTAAATTTTCTTTGGGTCCCCATAAGATCATTAGTGCACCCAATCAGCAGGAAGTAGTTTAGAAAACTAAGCCCACATTCTCAAAAAAAAAAAATGGATTATGAATGTTTGTCTTTGTTTAGTGTATTGGGTACAAGTTGTTGTGGATAATGCTCAGGAAAAAAGCTAAACAAAGGAAATTAGATTTAAGGTTGTTGCTTTGAAAAGAAAAAAGGGGGATATCAATATGATAAGATAAAAGCATAGATTATTAAACTTACTTTTAAAAAGCAACAGTTTTAAATGTTTTGCATTGGATTGGATTTTTGAACATACAGTTCTAATCTTGTTCAAGGTATTGTACCTATTCAGGGTCTCTGCAAGTGCAGCAAGTTCCTTGACTAAGGAACCATCTCTCTGGGCTCCTTAACCATAAGTTTTAACGCTTAAAATCTTTCAAATTTAGAAAAAATAAATCTTTAATTATTTAAGCATCTTATGTACCATAATTTTGTATTCTGTAGCTAAAAATCGTAAGTATAAAATTTTTGC
The DNA here is from genome assembly GCF_982192425.1 of Myodes glareolus. Lineage (NCBI taxonomy): Eukaryota > Metazoa > Chordata > Mammalia > Rodentia > Cricetidae > Myodes > Myodes glareolus. Next base: position 47,554,670 of record NC_142045.1, read on the forward strand.
GGTTCAAAACTTTGAAAGTTAGCACTGACTTGCCACTGTAGTGGCTTCTTTCCATATGTATTTGCTGGTTCCATTATTTAGTTATTATTTGCTCAAGCGTATGTGTGTGTATGTGTGTGTGTTTGCATGTGTGAGAGCACACGCGCCACAATGCATATATAGAGATAGGAAGACACATTTAAGAGTTAGTTCTTGCCAGGGGTTGGTGGCTAAGGCTTTTAATCCCAGCACTTGAGAGGCAGAGGCAGGTGAATCTCTATGAGTCTGAGGCCAACCTGGTCTACAGAGCAAGTTCCAGGACAGCCAAGGCTACACAAAGAAGCGCTGTCTCAAACAAACAACAATAACAACAGAAGAATCAATTCTCACTTTCCACTTTGTTACTGTCTCCACTAGGTTGTGCTCTCAGGTCGGAATGGCCCGAGGAAACTCTGAGTGATCTCACCTTGTCATGAGAGTTCTGGGCCTGCAGATGCTCCCTCCCACCGCATCTGCCTTTTCACACAGGGTCTGGGGATTAAACTCTACTCCCCAGACCTGTTTGATCTAAAGGAATCTGATGAGAAAATACTACAGATGTCTTTCTTAAGACATTCTGTTAGGGAACAGGAAACTAGTACCCTAGGACGCTTCTGTATTCTTTGGAAGCCTCAGTTTTGCATGGGATGTGCCATTCAAATACTGTGCTTGCTTCCAATCTGAGACTAGCCAGCGGATGACTGTGTGGGGACTCTTTCCAGTTCACAGCTTCCAGTTGTCCCACATGCTTAATAAAATTATTTCTGAAAGAAGTATGATGAGGCTCTTCCTTTCCTTACAGATTCAGAAATGCAATGGGGAATCTTTCTGAGTCTCTCTCTGTGTGTACACATGCGTGCATATGTGAATGTACATATGTGTGTGTATGTGTGTGTGTGTGTAGGACTTTCGGAAGAGTTTTTCTGACTGTCTACAAACAGCAGTCTGGCCTGAGAGACTTTAAAATCATTGCTTTAACCAGGTTTGAAATATTTACAAACAGTTCTTTAGAAGAATTTGAGGGGAATTTCTTTACGCTGAGCAGGCAGCAGTGTTGCTCAGAACATTTGTCTTCTGATCTCTCTGTTCACATATCTCCGTGTGGGGAATGTAAGTTCGCCCCAGACAGCTAGATTCAGAATGTTCAAATGAGCAATTACCTCTCAACACCAACACAAGTCATGCATACAATTTGGCAGATTGAAGATTACATATAGAAAGGACTTGAAGTTCCTTGCAAAACAAATAGAGGGGCGAGAACACTGCTGGGTAAAAGCCAATGAATTTCATCACTTTGCAAAGCTTTCTGAAAAAGCATAGAAATGAATGACTTGACGCTGAGGATATCGACAGTCCTTACAGTGTTCCCCAATGCCCTTATATCCGGAGTATTCAAGCGTTTTCTGTGACCAGAGTAGCACCTCGAACTTGCCTGTGATGTGCACGGTTGATGGGGAGGTTTGTGGCTATCTCTGAACCTTATACCTAAAGGAAGAACTGCAACAGGGAGTAGCAAGAACCCATAAGCTGCAGACTCGTCTAACAGTGATCTTCCCCAAGTCCCAAGTATGAGACGCCAGCAACGTTCTCCGAATGTACAGTGTCTTTTGTCATTGGAGTCCCTTGATTCCGAAAGGAGCAGGGGATGCTGAGGCTTTGAGCTCGTGCGCATGCTCTCTGAGTTCCTGAGCATGCTCTCTGAAGCTCCACCTGGGAATGTGGCCGATCTGGAGTGGTGGAGATCCTGGCGGGACTTGGATTTGCAGAAGTTCCTTTTATTGACAAATAAACAAGTTTGGGCTTACAGAGTCTTGATCCCCATTCACATTGGAAGTGCCTTTTAAAATCCCTTCCACTTTCTGGATCTAATTTGCTTCCCTAGAACTCAAGAGACAAGGAAGGCCACATGTTGGACAAGTTTCCACCAGCACTGAATTTGGTGCATAACGTGGCTTGGGAAATGTGTGTTCCTTCCCTGATTGACAGGCCAGGCACCTGTCTGTATCACAGCAAAAAGGAGTCCTCTTCATGGACCTTAACAGGTACAAATGAAGCTTTGCTTCTTAAACACTGCTTAATATGTAGATTATTTTAATTTTAGAAAAAATGGTCTAATGACTGAGCATTCTTTACACATGATTCTTTATTGGATATTGACTCACATCCTGCAGCATCATCCAAGGTAGGCTCCATGAATCCATCTTTGAAGATGAAGTGAGTGCTTGGGAAGATAGGCAGAAAATGAGGAAGAGTCCCACACTTGGTGGTACTATTGGAGCATCTAGATTAACTATTACTGGAAGTCTGGGCTGAGTTTTCAGCTATTCTTCTATATAATCACCATCTCTAAGGCAGATTTGGGTTCAGTTACTCAGAGTCAAAATCATTCTGATGACAAGATCTCTTATTGAGCATAATGTGAACCCATGGTTCCAATAAAGGCTTGTCACCTGTGTTGGAAGCAAAAGTTCTAGGTGATATTTTTTTCTGCTTCAAGAGTCCCATGTCAAGATTTACCAAAAAAGTGCATTATTTTCACTTGAAATAACGTATAGGAGGTTCCTTGCATGGTTTTCTTACTTAGACAACTTCTTCATTAGTTTAATATGATTCCTCTGATGTACACTCTCCAGGCACACGCCAGCTGTGTGAAGTTGGAGCACACATGTGCAGGATATCTGGGGTACCTAATACCAGGTCTGTTCTCGTTTCTGAGGGTCTGCTCGTAGGCGATGTCTCAGGTAGATGCCGGAATCCCCAAGGGTTAGCCTGAAGCTTACAGAGTCTGGGTGTCAAATAAACTAAAGGATGCGACCAGCAGCCCACACAGTTTCTGAGAGCAGTAGTGGGCTCCATGCTGACCGTTGCATGCTGGGATGGCACAGTGGCCCCCATGTGAACTCAGAACAGCCTCTGCTGGTGTGTTACTGTGTCTGTGGATAGCTCCATCAACAAGGAGCACCAACGGAAGCATTCGGATCAAACTAATTCAGAGAACACGGTAAGTAGATGGAAGTAGATGGATCAGCATTCCTAAAACAAGGACAGGCAACAGCAACAACTATAGCAGGAAAGCTTTTAGCTACCATGGTCGCCTTCTTTTGGAGACAGGGTATTAAGTAGACCAAGCTGGCCTCAAACTCACTATGTAGCTAAAGATGACCTTGAACATCTTATTTTCCTGGCTGTACCCCCTCTAATAATGGGATTGTATGTGTGTACCCGCATTCCTAATCTGTGTAGTGCTGGGGAACTGAACACAGGTCTTCTGGAATACGAGGCGAGCAGTCCCAGGTGAGCTACACAGCCCAGGCCACATTTTGAGATTAAACCAAAGACTGGTCTTCTGTTATACGATAAACACCACGACTAAGAGCGCCTTGAGGAGAAGCAGCTTTATTTTACCTTGTAGGTTATGGCTCATTATGGAGGGAAGTCAAGGCAGGAACTCAAGATAGAAGCCAGAAACAGAAACCGAGGCAGGACAGCTGCTTCTTGGCTTGCTCTAAGAGTTACTTACATTTGGCTCCATTTCTTGCCCAGCTCAGGCCCACCTGACTAGAGATGATGGCGCTCACCGTGGGCTTGGTCCTCCTGTGTTAACTGGCAATCAAGACAGTACCCCACAGACACGTCCACAGGCTGTCTGATGGTGTGTTAAACTGACAACAATGATTAGCCTTCATAGCTGGCATAAATTAAATCCCTAGAAAATACATTCCAATAGATCAATAATATAGGTTCAAATAATAATGTAGCACAGAAATTAATTTACCTCACATTTCACCTTCTTCTTTATCTTATTTTTATTTTAATCTAAAACTTTATTATTTATAAGAGTGTGCGTGTGTGTGCGTGCGCGCGCACGCACACACACATGAGGATTTGCACACACCACATGGCATACAGGTACCCGCGGCAGCCAGGTGAGGGTGTCTCATTCTGATGAAACTGGAGTTAGGGAGGTCGTAATTTATTGACTGTAGGTGATGGGACAGAACACGGTCCTCTCTGCAAGAGCAGACAGTGCTCTGAGCTACCGAGCCATCTCTCCAGCTCCCTGCTCCTCTTTCTGCACTGTCCCCTCTCTTTCTCTTGGGCCTGAGTTCAGGCTGAGTAGTTCATGCCGCAGTCCTGCCAGCTACTGAAAGGAGGGGACAGCTCTACTCCCACGACCTGTTTTCTCCTGAATGTCACAGAGGAGACTGACGCAGTTATGGGTGTGTGCAATGTGTGTGTGTGTGTGCAACTTGGTTGTTTTTGAGACAAGGTCTTTATAGTCCTGACTTTCCTGGAGCTTCCTAAGCTGGTCTTGAACTCACAGGGATAATCCTGCCTCAGCCTCCCAAGTGCAGTGCTGGGGTTAAAGGTGTGTGCCAACAGAAGCTGCAAATGTTCTAATTTGTCGTTTTCAAAAAGTATTTAAAATTTCATGGAAGAAAAGGAGAGTAAACCCACACTTTTTTTTTTTAAAGCATCACTGACTGTAAAGTTGGAAAAAGAGCTAGAAGGTTCCTGAGAACAGCCCATCCAAGGCAACTTGGATACAAGTGCAGTACTTGTATGCTTCCACAGGAGGCCGCTCTAAGTCCATCACCGAAAATGCCAGGCCGCTGTTCCAGCGACTGCTTACCCAGGGAGAGCGATGCTTCTCCACTCCTAGCAGGGATTTTGAAGTGCAATTAAAAGCACATTAGCAGGGCGCTGTGTGAACCAGGCAGAATCAGTTTAGTATCAGAGCCTACGACGCTAGCAGCCTCTTCTAAATTACTGCACGTTTACAAATATAATAGAAATGTGTTACATCTGAAAACAAATTTCACCTGGGATGTTTGCATCTCCTCTATACAAAAGACAGATTAGTTTTGGAGACAATAATCTTCATTTAAAGTTAAAATATGCTTTATCGGAAGATTATAGCAGCCTACCTCGAAATCTCACGTCTTACCTGAGTGGGTAGTATAGAAGTCAAATTACAGCGTGTGCAAACAGAGCTGTGGGCATGTCTCAATGCATTTTCAGTAATTTCCTCCATGTTTTGGGATGGAAATCCCACAATACATCCACGGTTCCTATGGCATTTCCACGTCAGCAGCAGAGTAAGCCAGGACTCTGCCTCGTGTTTGATGGGCTCAAATATATCAGTAGCCTTCAACGTTTGCTCTCCACGTAGGGACAGACGGTCTTGAAGACCCAAGCGCACAACTTGGCCAAGAGATGAGAGAGGCAGAGGGTGAAGCGCAGATAGTGAAAAGCCAGCAGAGGGCAAGGAGACCACGGAGCTCTGTGTTCCAGGCTCCAGACAATGGAAGGGGTTTATACAGTCCTCCAGCCTTCGCTTGTCCAGGGTTAAGATCGCAGGCATGAACAGCCACGCCAGCTCAAAAAGGCATATTTGTTCAATATATTTCAGTAACATACAATATAACATCTCATTTTGTCAACTTAAATGAAGAGCATATTGAAGACAGGCGTGGTATCCCACGCCTTTACCCCAGAATTTGGGAGGCAAAGGCAGGAGGATCTCTTGTGAGTTCAAGGCCAGCCTTGTCGACATATTGAGTTCAGGACAGCCAGAGCATATAGTGAGACCTTGTCTCAAAAAAAAAAAAAAACACAAAAAGAGGAGTATGTTTGAATGGGCTATTTGGCAGTTGTTAGACTACTGCACTTATTCTAGGAAGTGTAGAGTTCGTGCCCACCCACACGCCTGTGTCATGGTGTCCCTGCCTCCAACTCTTACATTGTACTTCCCACAGTCAGTCTTTGCTGTGAGAATTTTCTAATGACACTGAGTATTTTTAGAAAAAAAGCTTTCAGGGTCTGCATCAATTCATTTAACTCGTTGCCAACTATGGAACAGGAGGGTGGGCTTCTGGTTTCTGCAACGATAGCATATGGGCTTCATTGCCTGTGCAGGAATCTGGGTGCGTGCTGCTGAGGAATCTCGTCCACTGTGTTAATCATGATGTCTCTGTAACTTGGATTCGACTTAACTTGGGTTGGCATGGTGGAACATGCTTAAGACACCGTGAGGGAATGATTCCAACAAAGAGCACTGGGATTCCTGTTTTGTGAATTGCGTTTTTATGTTACTCACTATCATTGTGACAGTCGTTTCTTATGGGTTTGCAATGTGTTTTATCTAAGGATTTACCCTTCTGTTAGTGACCCTTTCTCTCCTCTCCAAAGGACAAGTATATGAGTAAGGCTGTATTTTTATGATAATCTTTACCACATTAATTGATTAGAATGGGTGTTCTAATCTGTAAATATGTTTTTTAAAACAGTTTGAAAGGTACTTTTTTTTTTATTCTCCTACTTAACAGGGTTTTCCTTGGACTTAGAGTTTGTTGCAAAATATTTGTTTACACTGTGTCTTTGTCTTCTCATTGGTTTATTAAAGAGCTGAATGGCCAATAGCTAGGCAGGACTTCTGGGGACAGAGAAGATGCTGGGAAGATGAAGGCAGAGTTTCCAGCCAGACACAGGGAGGAAAGTGGAGGTCCAAAATGGAAGAGAGGTACCACCACTGGCAGAATATGGATTAATATAAATGGGTCAATTTAAGTTATAAGAGCTAGTTGAGACAAGCCTAAGCTTAAGACCAATCAATCTTTCATAATTAAGAATAAGTTTTTGTGTCACTATTTGGGAGCTGGCTGACTGGACAGAGAAAGACTCTTAACATGGCCCCAGCAATGGAGGCTCAAATATCCAAACACAGGGCTTGAGAAAGCTAAGGAAGGTTCTGGATAAGGAGCTGGAGGTGGACTCCGCGTCCTACAGTCTCTCCAGCAGACCAGTGCTCAGCGGCATGCAGAGGGGCCGCTACCAGCTGCTGCCTTCAGACTGGAGCCCATCGCCAGCACCAAGCTCAAACACCATGTGCTAAACTGAGTCTCCTGGAGGCTGGCATGGCAGGTTAAGATTTGTTTCACCCGCTCAGAGAATACTGCAGGAGCTTAGTACATCCAGGTTCAGACACAAAACACCTCTAGAAAGGTACAGTGTGTGTAAAAATGTGCTTAGATGTTTTATAAAGAAAAGATAGTCATAGAAAAATAGCTTAAAATAATAAAATCTCTAAAGAAAGAATAAGGTAGTATAAAAAGAATAAGTCATAAAAAGAGGGAAAATACACAGGGTATCTGAATCTATATGGTACTTCATTGATTTTAAATATTTTAAATGCTAATATACAAAAAACAATATCTGCTGAGAGACACTGGTTTATGGAAATGCTAAACTAAACCAACAGATATATTTTTAAAATGTCTTAGTCAAATTGGAAGTCATAAAATATGTCCTATTGGGGAGGGGGTTTTGTCTTTGTTTCCATAGGAAACGAAAAGTTATGGTTCTCTTCACATTAACGAAGATCAGATTTGATTGGGGAGACATCCTGAAAATCTTGGCTATAGAGATGAAAAAGAAAAAAACTACAGGACTGATGACATATGTGCCGATCCCTTTACAGTGAACAGCTCTGAGACTGGAAGAGAAATGATAGATCTTGTTGGATATAGTGTCCTCATGACTTCTTATTACATGACATACTTTCACATGGCATGGATAGAGGATTGGTAATACAGTTCAAACAAACTTATAAACTTAACAGATGCCTTTTACCTGCTCAAGCGAAAAACAAAAAAAAAATCATCTATAACTGACTTGTGCACACTGCACACTCCATACTTGTATTAATGCAAGCATATATGTTGCCTGTAAAAGTTTGTGTGTTTTCAGAAAAAAGGACAAGTCACCAATAAAAACAAGTAGCCCAGGTGGGTGATCCAGCCCCTCAGAATGCCTCTGTTGCAGTTTCCTCAGAATTCTGCATCCAGAACATCTTTGAAGCTGCTGGCTGAGATGGTACAGCCTGGCAGACTGTCCACCCAAGACTTCAGATATGCTCTACACTTTCCCATCACACAGAGACTAAACAAAAAACAATACAGCTAGCTCTCCCAGGACTTGACCATTATTCAAATTTTCTCAGGGCCACCTGAAGACCCCATTGCTTCCAGACAACAGGAGGCAGTCTAGAGAACATGATGTCCACATTCCCAAAAGGTGGGGTGGGTGGTATTTGGTCATTTGGTGGGTTATGCATATTTATCACCATTTATGGGGGTTGGTTACAATTATTGGTCATGGTCAGGATAAAAGTTGAGCAAAGCAGATTCGATTAAATAATTTCTCTTTGAAGAGCAAAGGGAGGGATATAGAAATGATGGGATGGAAGGGTGGATTGTGGAGTCTATTCCTGAATAACCACTATGTTGGGGACTATGGACCCCTAGACCCTGAATTTCCTGTGACCCCTGCCTGCCATGGTAAACAACTTATTTTCCTATGTTTGCAGCTGCTTGGAACAAATAACTTGTTTTGCAGATACTCTGAGCACAAGACTCTCAGCAGCTACTGATGGCAGGGGAGTGGTTTCTGGTGGCTTGCAGCTGAGAGTCAGGGCGTGGTCATTAGTTAAGGAGACCCTATATAAGCTGCTCTGGACAACAACAAAGGGGCATTCTTTACTTTACCCATGTCTCTGTGTGTGTTTGTGTGTGTTTCAATCTCTAGCCCTTTGCCCGACTCGCGGACCATACTGTAGTGTGTAGCACATAGAACATGCACTGTGCTACACCACTACTCTCAAATATTTTACACTGGTATGGGCTTTTGTATATTAATACAAATTTAAGGTTTTTTTGTTACAACATACTGAGTATATGTTTCTAGTCTTGTTTAAGGTGTTGTACCTATGCAGCTCATTTAAAAATGTAAAGTTCTAGCCCTTAAAGCTACTTAGAATAATAAAAATACACATAGTCATCTAAAATAATCAAACTTGTAGTCATGTTAGATATGTTTTCAAGATTAAACAGGGATATATTTTAGATAAGTAGGCAGTCTTCAAATACTCCAAAGACCTACAGAATATGGCATTTGTAACATAAGGCTTTTTGTGACAGTGAGACATATCACAGCAGTTCCAATCTACTTCAAAAAAGGATGATGACCATCAAAGAACCACCATATAGAGTTTGCTTTCAGTGTGACAATGCTAGCCATTGGGATAAGAAATGGCTTTACTGCTGACTGCATTACAAAATGGACAAGCAGGATACAAAAGAAGGCAACTGCCAAACTTTGCCAAGACGGAGAAGTCCTGGCACAGAAAAGTCTGTCAGATACTCTAGGCCCGTAGGACAAAGATGGATGCCCCAACATTGCAGAGGAACCTTGGGCGACTGTCCAGGCAGCCAGATATTTCTGTCATTTCTAAGTTTGAGAAGTTACTTGCTCTGCACTTCCTGTTTATTCAGGTAATATCATATTCTTCTCAGTTCTCTGATAGAGTTGAAGATTCAATAGTTATAGTTAAGTTTTACTTGTTACCATATTCAGAAACGAAACTCAAAAAAGAGGTATAAAGTGTATAAGGCTGAGAGACATAGAAGTTTAAATTGTTTATCTAAGAAAATGTTTTGAGGGTTAAAAAGATAGTTTTGGGTTGAAAATACAGTTTAGGAAAGAAAGTAAATTGGTACAAAACTTTCAATTCACCAATATAGAATAGATCATGGCGTATTTTCTCTGAATTTGAGAAATGCAAATGGACTGGACATTGTAAACATAATTACCTGACAATTGTTCTTATTATAAACAATTTTGCTGTGTTAGAGTTAAACCTTTTCCTTTTTATGTAGACAAAAAGAGTGAAAGGTTGTAAAATATTTGGTTACACTGTGAAGATGTGTCTTTACCAAGGTGCCTTCTGAATGGTTTAGTAAAGAGCTGAATGGCCAATAGCTAGGCAGGGAGAGGTTAGGCAGGACATCTGGGGACAGAGAAGACTCTGGAAGAAGGCAGTGTCTCCAGCCAGGCACAGGGAGGAAGCAGGAGGTGTAAGACAGAAGAAAGGCAATGCCACCCACATAGCAGAAAGGAGATTAATATAAAAGGGTTAATTTAGGTCATAAGGGCTAGCTGAGACAAGCCTAAGCTAAAGGCCAAGCTTTTATACTTAAGAATAAGTTTCTGTGTCGCTATCTGGGAGCTGACTGGAGGGACAGAGAAAGACTCGGTACAGGAGTTCTTCTGGGAAAAATAAAGGGGAGAAGTGGTTCACTGTGACAAGTTCAGGTTCTCGGCAGGCCCGTGAGGAAACAGTTCATCCCTCAGCTCTCTAGTCTTGCTGCAGTTTGACATTAGGAGAGAAAGGACCTTTCTTTATTTCTAAAGGTTTTCCCTGTCTACTCCAATCCCATCGAAAACACATTGCTTGAATGATGCTTCAAGACCCTTCCTGGTCTGATTAAATGACAGTGTGGGAGCCGTGGGAGAGAACAGGGTACAATTTCGTATGTCACCTTGACTTACAGTGGGAATAAAACCACTGTAAAACCGAAAGACTGGGAATCGAGAATGCATGCACTGCATCCTGCCTGCTGAATATCATCAGTGTGCTCAGGACACAGAGCTGCTGGCTGGAAACACTGAGCCCAAGGTCTGCACACCTTAAGGTACTGAGCATCTCCTGTGATTTGTTGACCACTGAACTGAGCAATGGAAAACTGGATGATCACGTGGGTGCACTCACACACCACTGAAGCATCAAAAAATTCTTAAATCCAATCACTGCACGTCACGGATTGTCTACCACCATGTGAGATGGAATTGGGATGGATCCTCAAAGTTGCAATGACAGAATCCCAGAGACTGGGTTCCAGAATAGTCTTCACAGTTTTAGAGGTTGGAGATCCAGGATGAGGGTGCTGTTCATGGCTTCTGTGCTCGGCTTGGAAGTGGCGCCTCAGGTGCTTTGGCTCTTTGCTTACACGTGCTTGAGTTCCCTCTTCCCCTTTGTGAGGCAGTCTCCCAGGCTAGCTTTCAACTCACAATTCTCCTGCCTCAGCCTCCCCAGAAAGAATTATAGTTTCACTCCACCATGCCCAGCAAGATCTCATTTCAATCAAATCACCTATTTGAAGCACCGTCTCCAAACACTTTCATTCTCCCTACAGTAGTGGTGATTTATCTCCCTACTGTAGAAGAGCTGCTTAATGATGAGGTGACACTCTCTCACACACTTGCTACACTGGGCATTTCCTCTTCGGAACAACCCACTGCTGCACATCAGCGCACTGACTGAAAGTCTGGAGGCCTTGTGAAGTTACGTGGAAGCAGACTAGTCACTTCGGCTTGTGCGTTTTCCTCCTCTCTTCAGTAGGAATGGCTCACCCTAGACCTCTGATCGGCCCTTTCTTCTTTGCATTTCTGTTTGGTTACCTGTGAGGTGTTCATCAGAAAACAGCCTTTTTCTAGTTGGCACACCCAGTTCTTCACTTCTGTGGGACATACTAATCCATCGACCCTAACCCCGGGGATATCTGAGGGAGTTTCCTGCCACGATGTCTGCAGTCATCTGAGATGTGTGCCCAGTTTCTTGTGGATGGAGACCGCAATGAGAGAGGAAGGCGTCGCTTGGGAAGGGGAGGCAGGATTGGGGGGTGTCGGCAGCAGGCAGGAGTTGGTTTCTGCTCCTGGCTTTGACATCGTGTCTGATGTGAAGCATGAAGGAAAGAGCCTCTCGGCTCATCGGCCCACCTGACAGTGACTAAGAACACAGCCTTTGCTTTTTACCATGTGGGCAATGCCCAGTGGCAAAGCTGTGGCAGTCCTACCACATTTGTCAGAGGTGCAGAGGAAATATTAGCTCCTAGCACCTTCTTACTACAATATCTGACTTTTAATGATCATTTTAATTCTCATTTTCTTCCGTATACATAAGAACAAGGAAATAAAATTTTCTATAATCCTATCAACCAGAAATAAGCAGAGATAACCTATTCTGAATACTTTTCCCTGGAAATATTATTTCTTGAAATTTGATTTTAATTTTCCATCTAATGTTCGCATTGCATCCCACTCTAATCTTCTATAATGCGACTCTTGACTAGCAAACTGGATTCTATTGTATGGACGGACTGTACCATAGCCTATCCTGCCAGATTCCTTTTGTTTGACATTTAGGATTATGTCCAACTTTTTCTGTATTGCAGAGAGGGTTATAATAAGCATTCTTCTACAGAGATGTCTCTAATAATTTCCCTAGACTCAATTATAGAATTGGAGTTTCTGGTCCAATATCTTTGTTTGCAATATTGGTTCCTCATAGACCAGCTAGCTGCCAGAAAGATGTGAGTATTTATATTCAAATCCACGGACTGTGAGGGATCCCAGTCCATTGTTCACCCTCGGACCACAACTTGAGCCTCAGGACCAAACTTTCACCTGACAGTCCTTGGGTGCTGCTATGCTTAGGATGTTGAATGGTCTACACATGTGACCCGTCCAGCAGGCCAGGTTATTTATGGGTCTCGAGGAGGTATCACCTGAAAGTAATGGGGGGGCGAAAGGGAAAGGGAACCAAGCGCGTAAAGAAAGACAAAGTCAGTCTGAGATGCGTCAAGGCTCCGTTTATTGCAGGCACAGTTTCATTTTTATAAGGCAGTTCTTGCAGGGAGGGGGTGAGGGCAGAGGGGAATGGAAAACTACCAAGCCCCAGGTGCCCAGGTCAAAGAGGAAGTAACTGTTCTGCTTCTATAATCTATATGGCACATCTTGCGGTCACATTGCTGTGAAAACTATGCCACAGCTGTCTGCGCTTCTCTGTAGCAGAATAGTTATGTAACAAAGGTGTGAAAATATGAAGGAGGTGTGAAAAGCTGGCCAGCTCCTCTGGCTTGGGGGTCTTTTGGTCCCTCACACACATGTATGCATTAAAGGCTGGACCCTCAGGATGTCGCTGGTAAGAGATGCCGTGGGTCTGTAAAGAGTGGAGTCTGCTAAGAGGACATGTGGGGTGTGCCACGGAAGAGGACTGTGGAATCTTGGCACCTTCTTATCTATCCCCTTACTTCCTGGCTCATGAAGTGAGCACAAAACATGCCCTCACCACGATGAATGCCTCACCAGAAGTTCAAAGCTATGTTCTCCACCACTGTGGACTGAGATCTCCAAAGCTATGGACAAAAACAAACCTTTCCTCCTAATAAGATATCAGGTATCTTGTCACAGTTGCGGGAGGTTGACTAATACACCAGGACTATTCTGAGCCCAAAAAGATAGTCATGACCAAAAGAGACAAAAATCTGGTTTTGTGCAGCTAACAAAAGGTATGTTGGATGGTTATTAGAAGGTAAAGTAAGCAGGGAAGGAGGATAGGGTACTTTGGGGTGGTGCTTTCAGTCATCACTGAGGCAAGGAGGTGGATTTGTGTAAGGACCTGAGAAGGTGTGAAAGGAGACCTGAGCAACCCTGGGCATCGGTTTTCTTCCAGTGGGAAGAGACCATGCAAATGTCTTGAAATGTCACCACTCTTGGCCTGTTCCGGAAGCACCCAGAGACTGGTGAGGTTGGAATGGGATGCTGAGTAGGAATGGGAGGGGAGAAGGTCAGGCAAGGAATTTTGTACCACTGTGGACACCATGAAGGTCACTGTCCTACAGAAGGCTTTTCAGCTGAGGACATCAACTTGTCCAAGAACTGATTGAAGGGAGATGGGGGATGTGGTCAATAGGCTATGGGACAGTACTACAATACATTCATATGTTATTTAATAATTGTTTGGGTACTGGGACATCCTTCTATGTGAGTTAGCATCACAGAATATAGCCATACAAAGTTAGTTGCACCACTAGGTGACATGATTTTATGGGGCACATTATATATATGATTTGTTGTTGACCCAAAACATCATTTTTTGTGTGTGTATGTATGCCATAATTTAGAAGGTAACGGTAATAAATAGCAGTGTGTTGTAGTACAGTTAATAAAAATAGATCTTAAAGCAAGTGCAGGGAAAGTTGGGAAAGATAGAGGGACCAAGGTTCCTGACTTAAGCAGTTTGGAAGGATGGTTTTCCCACTCACTGAGGTGGTGAATGTAGCACGAGGCCAGGCTTAGAGGAAAACAAAGTGCTCAGGGTGGCCCTGCTACCCAAGATGCTTAGACATGAATGTGGAGTTGTGCACACATGTTTCTGAAATTCAGGGAGGAGGTCAGCCTGGGATTGTGTTACACATACATCTATTAATCCTAGATAGAGATCTCACAATAGGCCCAAGCACAGTTACTACCAAAGTCCTACCTGGTGAACCATGACTTTTTTTAGGGTTTACATACAGAAATATGGATAAGGGATTACTTATAAGAGCAGTAATGACTAAGACAGCTGCATCACCAAGGCCCACCCCAACATGGGTAATAACAGCTCACAAAACTGGGAACCTGGAGCACACTGCACAGCCTAGAGGTAGCTCCATGGGTTGAAGAGTGTCCTTTCCAGGTACTGCACTTGGTCTAAACCTCTTCCAGGCAGCTTTGCTGGTTTCTGATTCTTACAGGCAACTGGTCTGGTCTCAGAGTCTTCTTTGAAACTTGACTTGTTTACTCTGGGAGAGTGGGGCCTTGTGAATCTGTTCAGTTTCAGGAACTTCCTGAAGCTATTTTGTGTTGTTTACCTTCCTGGTGAGGCAGAGTTCCCTGTAGGAAGGAACATTTCTGTCTCTGAGGAAACTGTTGACAACACAGGGATAGATGACATTCAGGGAGAATTGTCCTTGTCCAGCTGCTTGTGGATGGGAGTAGCCAACAAAGAAGGAAAGCTGGAGATGCTAAGGATGCATTCCTGGAGTATTCCAGTAGGCAAGAAGAAACGGGGTCTAGAAAACAGCACTGAGTTTAGATGGAAATGTCAGTCATTCGTCCAGCATCACAGAAAGAAGAGTGGAATGGGTGTGTAGGCACACAGTCGGTGGCCATAGTGGTGCATGAGCACACAGTAGGTGACTGTAATAGTGCATGAGGACACAGCAGGTGGTTGTAGGGGCCAGCAGATCTTTGTGGAAGTTCAATTTAATTTTCTTGTTCCTTGGGGAACCAGAAAAAGGAAATATTATGCATTAAGGATGAGGAACTTAGATTAACTGAGGTGTGGCGAGCACAGAGCTCTTGTATCAATGTGAGGGGCCAAGGGGACTGAGTGACAGCTGAGTTGAGGGGAAATGCTGAGGATCAGGTCGGAGGGTGTAGACTCCAGGTTAGCTCTGCACACAGATGGGCATAAGTTGCTGGTGGATCTGTAGTAGAGGTGAGGGAGAGAGAAGGGTCAAGATCAGTCTTGTTTGGAAAAGCATCCTAAAGGAGTGTTTAACAGTATCACATAGGTACTTACCCCAAGGGGGTACTTAACAGCGTCACAGAAGTACTTACCCAAGGGGGTACTTAACAGCGTCACAAAAGTACTTACCCCAAGGGGTACCTAACAGCATCACAGAAGTATTTACCCCAAGAGGGTATTTAACAGCATCACTCTTAATAAAATGATGGTCTGAGTATTTGCATTTTGGCTTAACAATTAAAGTTTGCTATAGGATATTTCTTACCTAAAATTCCACTAGGAATATTCTGGCAATCTTAGCTTTAGCATGCTGCAGTTGAGAAGTAGCGCACATGACTCTGAGATGTTGCCGGTCTGTGTGTAAAGTACGCCCTCATTTTGCAGTGGAAAAGACAGAGACCCAGAAAGGTGGATGGGGCTAATTACAAATGTCTGGGGAGGAGAAATAAAATGAAAATTGTTTCACTCATTTGCAGCAGTTTACATTTTGAATGGCTGAAAACGAACTGCATTCGCCTTTTGCTTTATAATGTCTAGAACAGACTCTCGTGTAAGTAGGAAAGCAAAGACATTTAACAATGATTCTGCATAACACACTAATGGCTATTGATTGTCAAGACCTCTTCTAAATATGTCCAAAGCATCGTATAGTGGCGGCAGCCAGTTATGTGAGGGCTAGGGGCTTCCAGTTCCTCTAAGGAAATGGAGTAGTTCAGTGTTCTGTACGTCTGCTCTCAGTAGAAAAATAAAAAGCAAACCCTCCCTTGGAAACCCTTATTACGGGCTGGGGATGACTCAGCAAAGGGTTTGCTGCACAAGCACGAGGACCTGAGCTAGGGTCCCTGGACCCACAGGAAGGAGGCTGGTTGGTGGTGTGCACTTGTAATACCAGTGCTGGGAAGGTGGGAAAAGCACTCTCGGTCTCACTCACCAGCCAGCCTCGGTCACAGTGAGCTCCAGGCTAATGAGAGGACGCTGTCTCTCAAAATAAGGTAGGGTGTTTCTGAAAATGACACTCAAGGATGACCTCTGCCTCCACACACATGTGCATACACACAAACATGTATACACACCATACAATACACACATACATGTATATACACATACAGACACAATACATGCACATATGCATACACACATATACATGTGTACTCATACATATACATACACACGCATACAGCAAATACAAACACAGCGACATACAAAAACATATACACACACCAGTCTATGAAAGTTTCACATTGGATTCTAATGCTTCAGTCTACAACTTTGGTGTTTGATACTGGATTCATTATATTTCTAAACAGAAAATGTGCATTGTTCCAGATCACTCTTGTACCTAGAGTGTGGCAACTTTCCCTAAAAAGCCAGTAGTAGGAAAGTACTGGAGATAGCTCATATTTTCAACTCATTGCCTTCAAATTGTCTCATAACTGTTAGCTCGAAAGCTATTAGCCAGTTATTTCATGGAAGTCCAGATTGTTTGGACTTCCTAGATAAATCTAGGAAGGATTTATCATTTCCATTTGAGTATTAGGCCTTTGAGGGTGGAAAAGATCCTACACCTCTGAGATGTCTCCTACAACAGCATGTGGTGTGTACTGTTTGCTCACGGATGTTGGAGGAATGACGGCTATTGGTGTGTACCGTCTGCTCACAGATGTTGGAGGAATGAAGGATAATTCAAGTCCTTACACTTACATTTCTTTTCATTTATCAGGTGCACTTGAAGCCATGTTTTCCTCTGTGTCGAAGCCTGGGTGTGCCTGGCAGCACTGTTGTGAACTCAGTCATCCACCTCTGACAGGTCACTATCTAATTAATTAATCATTTGATAATTAAAATGACCTTCTTTTGGCTGATACCGGATCCCAAGAAAGGTTCAAAAGAAACCTGACACATTAAATTGTGTCCTATTCCACTGAGACAACCCTGCCATTCAGCACATGATGTCATATCTGATCAAGCTATGGTCAAGTTGAACAAGACGGGAACATAGTAGAAGCAGCCCAGCATACTATACTAATATAAAGTCGTTGATTATTCACTCTTCGACAATGGAAGCCCTTAGGCAAAGTTGGTGTTGTGAACCTTGAGGCGTCAGCAAATCCTCATGAGCTGCTGTCCTTCAAGTGAATTTCTGCTTCTGGAACTAGGGCTGTGACCAGTTCCCATTGTGGGATTCGGCTAGACCACAATGGAAAAAACATGCTGTGTGCTTGGGAACCTCCCCTGAACCTGGGCTTTTGTACTGAGTTCATTAGTTTAACAGTGGAGGCAAACTGGAGCACAGGCTCCTTAGCTGGATCTAGGACACAGCATTTTTTGCCCTCTATTTCCAAAAGAGCAGCCAACAGGAGTTAGCAGTGCAATAGGAATCTTCAAGAAAACCTGACCCTGGTCCGTTTCCACCGCAGCATCCGCTCATGCAGCATTATGGGATTTGTGTTTTAAAAAAGAACTACTTTGGCTGCTGAGATGGTAAACTGGCTTTCATGTTGCTACGGTACTGTGGAACATGGTGAATTGGTAGGAGCAGAATTCATGTTAAACTTTCTATGTTTAACATTTTAATACAGAATATGCATGGCCCGTGGTGCGTGATTCCATTATGAGGTGATACGGAGTTTAGGGAGAGCTCTCACCATTACCATGGCCCATGGTTGACATGCTGGATCTCAAATAAGCTACAGGTGACATGGGCGTCTCCTCAAAGGGGATATTGGCTTTCTGTATATAATTAATAACAAGAAAACTGTATCCTGACTTTAAGGTCTGCAGTAGCATCCTGGAACAAAAAGGACCATAAATTAACATCAATTATGTATTAAAACTCCAATTAACCTGGCTGACACTGATATACTTGAACAAGGCACATTTAGATAAAAGAAAAACTCTCTAATTACTTGGACCAGGACCTTCTGACCCGTTCTGCTCTCTTATCCCAAGTCCAACCTCACGAAGAATGAAATGAGGGGGAGGGAGTCTCACACAAGGTGACAATACCACACTAGAAGGTGCCCCCCCAAACACCCTTTTACCACGAGAAAATTTCCATGAGGAATGTCTTACTGCCCCTGGACTCCTAACAACAACTGCAGCCACCGAAGGTCACTTTAAAGTCAAACATGCTGGTTTTCCGTGAGACTTTCTGTTGCCACCTACTCATCAGCCCCGCTAGGAAGACACAAAGGGCATTTCTCCTCCCAACCCTCCCCTCTGCTTAGTCCCTCTTTAGGAAAATCTCCTAGGAAACCAGTTTAGGGGTCCCAGTTCTCTTTTTACTGCTTCTTGCTTCTGACGCTACCCCTACCTCCCTCCGCCTCAGGTCTTTTTACTGCTTCCTGTTTTCCATTTGATTTGGGAAGCAGACTGATCTGCACTCCCCATCTGGTCTCCAAGTGGTCCTCTGGATTTTGTTCATCTCTGAATTCTGTCCACTGCCTGGGCATCTCTCCTGGGTCTCTAGGTCCCCACATTCTGCCCATTATGGCTTGATCACCTAACTTTGGCCACAACTGCGCATGATCCGCCTGCCTCTTCTAGGCTGTACACTGCATACCCTGGAGCATTGCTCCATCTGATGATATAGAAATTCAGATGGCGATGTTCATGGTATGGAGAAAAAACCGCGGTGGGAGCCACCAGCCTGGGAAGTAAGACACGTCCTAGGAGTGAGGAGACAAAGCAGGAAAAACCAAATAAATGATGTAATTTTCCCACTGTCCTGTTGGGGGTATATCCCTACTGCAGTGATCTGTGAGTCGCTGGTTCTTTTCTTTGATCAAGATATGGAGTCTTAGATAGCCGAGGCTGGTCTTGAACTTGCCGAGCAGAATCTTGAGCTTCTGATCCTCCTAGCTCCACCCAGAGTGTCCTGGGATTGCAGGCAGATGCTACCATGCCTTGTTTATGTGGTACCGAGGCTTCATGCATGCCAGGCAAGCACTGCACAACTGAGCCACGTCCCCAGCCTCCTGGCCATTTCTTGGTATTTCTTCCAAGTCTGTTCTCTAACTCACCCTGCGTGGCCGATGGCGCCACTTATTTTATTGATGCTGCTTACCCTGTGTTCAGCCCGGTTTTTCTGCTCTTCCTTTCACACTGCGCACAAGAAGCTGTATGAGGAATAAATACTTCAGGCTCCTCTCTGTCTACATCCCAAATGAGACCGACTTTTTATAGATACAAATGAACTCAGCTTTTAGCCAAATACGAAATTTAAAAAATCAAGAAATGCTTCTAAATAAAGCAGGATTTCTACTTATACATTTGAATAAATATATCCAAGTTCTTTCGGGGCCACAGATATATGTGAATAGATGCTTCGATCTATCTAAGGACTAAGTATCTAGAACAGATGCTTATGAATAGAGATGAAAGTATATATACAGAATTTAAAATGTTGTCAACATGGGGGAGGTTAATGAAGACACCACCATGTATACACTATTATTTTGGTCAGAGGCATGAGACAGTGTGAGCACAGGGTGGGAGCTGATGCTGGGATCTAAGGGGAGTGGTTTGAGTTGAGTCTGCTAGGGGAGGCCGCAGCTCTGCAGTTGGGTGAAGCAGTTACTCTGTGGCCAGGTCCAGCAGCCCCAGGAACTTTCTTTGAAAGTTGACTTTCTGCCCTTAATCCATTTTGGACTGTGAGCTCAGGCCCAAGGCTGGTAACCGTTTTCTTGTCCCCGATTTTGTGTTTTTCTGACCTAGATTTGATAACTCGACTGTTTTCCTCTCTGTGACCTGACTTAATACGGCTCTCATCTACCTCGCTGGAAACCTCAGTTCAAGGATAAGCAGGGAAGTCCTTCAAGTTTCCAAACAGAAGAACAAGTTACATAAAGAGCAGCCTCGTGCTTTCCCTTTGAAACATGAAAGTCAGAAGACAATGGAGTACTGCGTCTACAGGAAGCTGAGATACAATTATTATAATCTGATTTATATGAGAGTGAAAAAAACCGCAACAAGCCCGTGAACCTTTGCCCCCGAACAACTGATGTAAGCCCCAGCAATCTCTCACCTGAGGGGCACCTGTAGCCTTTCACCGAAGTCTATTCTCCCACGACAGCCAGAAGACCCCTTTGAGAACAATCGTCATGTCAGGTTACTTCAGTGCTCAGAACCCCTTAGCAGTTCCCAACTCCCCTCTGACCTCTGGCCGCTTCCCCTCAGCAGGGAATGAACTTTGCCATTGCTATGCTTGGCTGTGTGGATTTGCCCGGCCTCGGGTCTTTGCTTAGCTATTATCTATTACAGAGGCCTCTCTGGCCCGCTATATTTGTATTAAATCACAGTCTTCTTGTCGGTCACTCTATCTCCCCCACCTCTTGGTTTTCCACATACGTTCGTCATTCTCTTCTTTACTGTGTACGTATTTTAAGTTTGATTTCCTGTGGTGTTTGGGGATGGAACCCTGGGCCTTGGGCATGTGGGCATTCGCTTAACTGCTTGTCCATTTTATCTTTTCTCCTGGTAGGATATTGGCACCATAAAGTCAGAGGGTTTGTTTGTTCTCCTTTCCTTCCTAGAAACCATCCTCAGGAAGCACTCACTACTCATCAAAGAAAGAGAAAGGCACCTTTGGTACAGACTCATTATATCCTCAGAGTGCCGATGCGCTCTCTTGCTATGAAGGAAAGGGGAGAGTTGGGTATATTCAAAAATTTAAGGAAAAGTAGCACCCATAAACATTAATTATGTTCTCGAGAACGACTCTTAAGTTACCTAGAATGGTTGCTAAAAATAAAGTTAAATTAGATTCTCAGATTCCTTCTCAACTCAAAGAAATCAGAATTTCCAGAAGAAAGTCTTGGAACCTAGGTATTCCAAATATTCCTCAAAGCTTCTCATATTTCCATCATAAGGAAATTCTCTGTGAATCCAGTTTCATAACAAAAGCATATGAATATACTTTAATATCAATAACCACAGAGGATTTATGTGTCTGAGTTAATATAATTTTCTATTGATTTAGCATCTATTTGTCTGTCTAGTGATCATCTAGCATCCAATTTATCACGCATCTATTTATCATGGGAATATTTATCATCTATCATCTATTTGTCACTTATCACCCAATTTATCACTAGCTATCATCTGTGCACTATCTGTCTACTATATATGTATGTATGTATCATCTACCCATACATACATCCTTATATACATTATCTATCATCTAGTTATCTATCTATCATTGGCTTATATTTATCATTTATTTTCTAATTAGAGGTTGAGAGACTTGCATACTGTGCTATATGAGAATTCTTGAACTAAGACAAGTTTTATTATCTCATCCATTTTTTAGATTACTCATTTTCATTATAATTCGATTCCAGTTGGTCCAGTCGTGCTCTCAGTATGAAGCTCATTCCATCCACAGACAGATGCAGCTGGGATGTGCAGACATAATGCTGTACTTGTTAAAATGAGCTTCTCTATTCATCCCGAAGAAGGGGGAGAGGAAGGATTAGCGTCATACTGGCAATGTTCATGTAAAACATACTAGGAGTCTGTGCCTGGCATTTAGTAGAAAGGCAAATTTCTCTTTTCACCAGTATTTTACAAGAACACCACTATGTTACAGTCTGGTACCAGAATTGATTTTTATTTTGAAAATAAATATTGGGGAAACAGTTAATGAGGCTCACAGTATTTTAAGACATCAAGGGTTGCTAAAATGGTTAAAAGTTGCTAGCATAAAATATAGTTTGATAATTAAAGCAAACAGTTATTTAAAAAATTCAATTATGATAAATTAATTCTTGAATACCAGATAAGTAAAGTCCTACTGAGTACAATAAGATCCTTAAAAACAGCATGGCTGTAATCTTGGTGGAGAGACAAAGCATGTCAAAACATGGGATCATTAAAGAGTCATGAAAGCTTGCTCTTGTACAAGCTACCTAATCGTTTTGATTCACACTGTGTCTCTCACCAGTGAAAAGGATACAATAACACAAGACTCCTGGCGAGGTTGCAGGATGAAAGGAGATGACTCCTATCTTTGATAAACGGTATAGGATGCCACTGGAGGAGCCACGGAGGCTCGGGGAAGGAGTGATGGCCGAAGCTCCGCAAAGCTGGGGAAGTCTTTGTAGAGAGAGATGGCAGCTTGTTCTTGGGCAAGTTTGGAAGCCCAGTATAATACACAAAGGTGTGGGGGTGGGGAAAGCTTGCTGACTCAAAGGAACAATAAAGGGACATCTTACTGAAGATGTGGGTCACGAAAGACAGGACTGACCAGGAGAGTGTTCATCTGGAGGGACCAGCAGAAATGAAGCATGCCAACATAGAGATAAAGACAGAACTCCAGTTACCCTACCACAGCTTCAAGATAACAGCTTCAAGCAGCATTGCTTTCGCCTGGGTGTTCTGTTCCTGACAAATATTTGCCTTTATAATTAGATAACTTCGGGTATATGGAAAGTTCGTGTGTGGTGTCACTATTCAGCATGGGTATCATGGCACATTTTTGCACACCTTTGCATATTCTATGCAAGAATGACTCTGGAGGTCACTTATGTTTAGCACCCTTGTTGTAAGTTAAATACGGTGTTATTGTAAGAACCTTGGGTTGTACCACATTTCCTCCCCTAACATATAACACCGCCACAGGAATAAATCTCCAAAAATATATATTGTTTCCTTCAGAGGAAGGGTTGCTAAAATGACTGCTGAGTCCAAAATGTGTGAATATATTTGAGATTATTATATTTGTAAATTGCTATACTGAGCTGTGCCAGTTTATATTTCCATGAGCAAAAAAAAGAAAAAAAAAAGAAAAAAACCAAAAAAACCGAGAGTATGGATTTCATCCCATTCTGGGCAGAGGAATTAGCACTGAGTGGTGTTGTGGATCCAAGGCGGCTGTGAGTGGGAGGACTTGGAGAAGAGTTAGTGAAGCAAACAAGGACAGGCCGGTGCTGTAGTGGGGCCTGAAGACCCTGATCCCACACGCAAGGGAAGGGATACAGCAGACCTTCTCCCTCTCTCTGTCCTTCCCTCTTTTTTAATAACTTGCCCCCTCCTTCTTTTTAGAAACACAAATCACCACAAAACTGCAAAATATAGAAATATAAAATCTTGGGTTTTTTTACTATTATATATAGCGCTGCTTTCTTTCTTTCCTACCCATATTGCTTTTATTTTTGATTTTCTTCTCAGAAAGGAATTTTCAGAATACATGTTATAGCTAGATGTTAGGTTTAGGGATTATTGTCAATGGAGCAGTGAATGGATTCATTACAGATGTGCATGCATGTGTGTGCACACTTACATAGAAATGGTCATTGTACTTCCCAAAGATAAAGAACTTTCTAAAGAATATTTCTAAGATGTAGGTTTTTCTTTCTGTTTTTTGAGATAGGGTCTTATTCTTACTTAGCCCAGGCTGGCCTCGAATGCGAGTAATTCTCCTGTCTCAGTCTCACAGTGCCAGGACTGCAAGTGTGAAGTACTTTACTCGGCGTCTAGTTCTAGAAGGAGGAGAGCTGGGCATAAACTAGGTAGACAGACTTGCTCCTCTGTGTGCCAGATTCCTTTATGCACAGGGGGGCAGTATTGGCTTGGTGGGAACTAACTCCTTTAATTTGTGCTTATCTTGAAACTTTTTTAATTTTCTCTCAATTTTATCTATTTTTATTTAATTTTGGTCATAGCTTTTTATTGATTCTTTGGGTGTTTCACACTATGCACCCCAATCCCATTCATTTCACAGTCCCTCCATATCTACCCTTCACCCTTAGAACATTCTCCACAAAGGAAAACTTTAAAAAAAAATAAGAATAAAAGATAAAAATATGAATAAGAATATTAAAACAATTCACAAAGGCAAACAAAGAACAAAACAACAACAAATGGGTTGGCTGTACTTCTCCGTCATTCCCCCCTCTCCATCGCCTCTTCGTTTGCCTCACTGGCACTGGGAGCTGCTGTGCATCACGCAGCAGACCCTTTGGTCCACGCAACTTTCTTTGCATTACGTCATTCCTGTGTTATTGGTCAGGTTCAAGGCCTCTGACCTCTGGTACCATCAATGCTGGACCCTTACTGACATCTCCTTTCAGATACCCTGCTGTGACAGAGTCATGGAGAGCAAGGTAGCCTTGGTTCCACAGGACCAGTCCTTTCGCATGCTCCAGCAGGTCATGGGGTAGATGCTGGGGAATGCTAACTCAAAGCCCTGGGTGTGACTTCTGAGTTGGTCAGTCCAGGCTGCTAGGACTACCCCTCACAGGTGAGGGGTGGAGTCAGCTCTCACAAGTGTGTGTGGTATGGAGAATAGCTCTTCTATGAGGGGCAGGACCAGGGAGGGGTGGGCAAGGTTGGCTCTCGGGTGAGGGGGAACTGCTTCCCCTAGCTCAGTGATGGGTGGGGCCAGCTCAGCATGGCCCTCATTCTTCAACACATGACTCGATACATTGCCCTGTGGTAATAAGGGCCATGGACATCAACACAGACCCCTGCTGCATCAGCACCACAGACCCAGATGTGGCCAACAGCAGTAGCAGCAGCTTGGGCCCATCTGTCACCATGGCCCTTGGTGGCAGCACAGACTTCTCAGATTGTGGTGTTCCCTGCAGTGGCATGACCCTCAGGCACCAATGAGGCCCATTGTGGCCCAGACCCCAGGTATCCTTAAGGTCTTCTGTGATAGCAGGAGACACAGACATCAACACAGATCATACCTGTGGCAAGGCCACAGACCCAGACATGGTCTTTAATAGAAGCCCAGGTCCAGATGTCACCATGGCCCTGGTTGGCAAGCCAGCCTTGCATATCAGCCTGCTTCTCACTACCCTCTCTTCCTCAGGTTTGCCTGTCTCCACAGGGCATACACCATTCTGCCCCTCTCTTCTGTGCCCCATCACACATGGGCTCATCATAGTGGTGCCCAACCACCCTGTGCAAGGAGACCCTGGGTGGGGCAAGTGAACCCAGGTAGGCCTGCGAGTGTCTTTTATATGCTGGGACCCTCTGTAATCTTAAATTATAGCTTTGTTGGCCACATCAATCTTGCTCAGTAGTTACTTCCTTTCAGGGAGCCTGCTTTTTGGTGCCTGATATTTTGGCTTGTCTTTGCAGGTGAGTTGCTGGTTCCCCCAACAGCTTCAATTCTGTCCTTTGTATTGTTGATATATCAACTATGCCACAGAGAGCCCTTCCTATGGTCTGTTTGAGCTTCTAACTGCATCTAGTGTTTGGATGTCTATTTCTTTAGATTGATTGTGTTTCTGCTGTAATTGTGTAGTACAGATTCTCTACACCTTTATTTTATTTTATTCTTTTAATCTTGGTTCCTATTCTGTGTGGGTTCTTGGGTTTGATCTCTTGGTTGTGCATCAGGAGCCTTGGGCAGTGTGGTCGTGATGTTTATCATTTTTATTGCTGTTTGAATGTGGTGTTTTATTTTACTCTATGGCAGCAATGTCTTTCTTATCTTGACTCCTTCACCGGGGCCACATTCTTAGGATTCCGGCACAAGTTGGGTCCTTGGCGGGTGAGGGCTGAGGATGTGAGACAAATAAGCCATGCAGACAGAGTTTGAGTTTATTGAGAGAAGGGTAAAAGGGAAGGGAGAGAGGCAGAAAGAGAGAGGAAGAAAGGTAGGGAGGGAGGGCGGAGGAGGGAAAGAGAGAGAAGCAAGAGAGATGGGGGAGGGGAGGTGGGGGCAAAGTCCTGCTTACCTCTTTAGAAGAACAGGGAGGAAGAGAGCAGAAGTGGGCGGAGCTTGTCTCTTAAAGGGACCTTTGTATCTGCATCTGCTTAGTGATGCAGCAGCCATAGGACCCTGGGCTGGCCAGGGTACTGCCTGGGTTCATCCTGCCAGTCGACGGGGACCAGGATAATGGCTGAATCCTAACACACGTGGGTGCAGCTTTTACACTATCCCGTCACTCAGAACAACACTTTTCTGTTTTATTATGTTTAACGCCGTGAGTATTTTCCTCTTTAGTGTACCCTTTGTAATTACCCCCGGATCTTCATGTGTTTATGAGTTTTGCCTTTAAAGTGACAGGATTAGCTTCCTTTTATATTTTCTAAGTATTTGAGTGTTTTGAATTTTTTTTTGCTTCAGTTTTTCTTCTCTGACCCCTAAAGAGGCTACAATTTATCTACCTTAAATATGCAAAAGAGGCCAAGGTTGCTATTTTGTCTCAAGTGTTTGCAACCAGCTTTCAACAAGACTCACCTGAGAGACTGAAAATCATTACTATCCAGGCCGCACCCTTTGGGATTCTGTTTAAAGCCTGAGCTGTGGCCTGGCCAATGGTGTATTTTAAAAGTCCCCCGGGCAATATATCATGGATATCAAGATTTTTCCATTTGTCTTCAGTGTCACCATAACTACCTCCTATACCAAGAGAAGCTGCTTCCTTATTTTTCACTGCAACAGCATTCTGGAATGGGTATTCATATCATTGCTGCCTTGTTCTCTGGGCACTGAGATATGCATTAACTGTCCCCAGACTACCTCACGCTTTTCCAAACATACCCATACTATCCACATGTTGATCACTAGGTGTTTTAGAGCTAAGCCTTGTTTAGGGATGGCCTTTTGCAGTTGAATCCTCTAATAGAGTTCAGAGTTTTAGGCTGCCCAAGTTATAGCTGTGTGTGTGTGTGGGGGGGGGGTGTGTTGCTGGAGGCTGAACCCCTGCATCTGTCATGTTGAGCATGTCCTCTGTCATTAACCTGCACCATCAAGCTTCATGTTACCTCTGTGACCCCGGTAATTTCTGTTAGTTTCCTTCTCTGTCCCACCAGAACACTGTCTAGCTTCTCGGTAGGTTTACTCTTTACTTGGCTCACGGATCTATCGCTGAAGATGCCAGTGATAACGCAATGAAACTGTCCATAGAGATTGTGGCGGTCTGGGAGGTAGAGTAATTTGTATAAGTTAAAACCACAGTCAGCAGCAATGTCCTTTTATCTGGCAGTCCTAAACTGTCATCTCTAGATCATGGCATCAGGATCAGCCAAAAGCTAGCTAGAAATGCAGATTAGAAGATGTTTTCCTAAACCAGAAATTTAAGATTAGGGCGAGGCAGGGCTCAGAAATCTATGTTTTAAATTTTTTTCCAAGTGGTTTTGATGCTCAAATATGAGAGCCACCCTCTAGTCCAAGATCTTCCCATTATTGTCACCAAGAAAATAGAACTCTCCTGTTGATGACTGGCTAAGCAATGAGGTCGAGAGTGGCACAACTACTCCATCCCCACAAAACTCAGGGGTCATCTCAGAAGATGGGGGAGAAAGAGTGGGAGAGCCAGAGTTTGGGGGGGACCTTGGCGAAACAGTCTGCATATGACAGGACCTCTGCATTCATGAACATAAAGCAAATGTGGTTGCATGCTCAAGATCTGAACAAGAGCAAGCTAGTCATGTGCGAACATGAGGTGAGGATGAGGACACATGAGCTGTCCCTAGCCGAGTAACTGCAGAATGCCCTCTGGTGGAGAGAGAGCCCTCTGGTGGAGGGTGTGATCTCTGGTGGGTAAACCATACTCCTGTAGATAACCCACACCTAGAAGTGTGTGCGTAGCACAAATAGGATTTTATTGGTTGTAAAAATAAAAGTGGCCAGGCGATAGTGGCACATGCCTTTAATTCTAGTACCTGGGAGGCAGAGACTGACAGATCTCTGTGAATTCAAGGCCATCCTGCCCCACAAAAGCTAGTTCCAAGACAGGCTTCAAAGCTATAGAGAAACTATCTCAACAAAAAAAAACCCTAAAAGCTGAAAAATAAAAACAAAGGGGTGTGGGACAGAGTTGGGAAAAGGTAAGGAAGTGAGGATGGATCTTGGCAGAGTTAGGAAAACGAATGAGAGTCTCTTGCATACATGTATGTAATTCTCAAAGAATTAATAAAAATATTGTATTAAAAATGAAGAGCCTAGTCAAATATCAAAGTGGGGATTAACTACTTAGTGTGCAGCATCAGCAGCACCTCCTTGCATATAGTGGATATTTCCAAATCCCCCAGGGATGCTTGAAGACACAGACAGTATCAAACCACAAATCATGATAGAATCTTAGCTTTTTTCCCCCCCTTTGGAAAGCACTTTGTGAATTCCCACCCACACATGCTAATGGCTGGCATCATTATTCTTGCGGTCTGAGCCATTCTTAAGGAAAATAAAAGTTACTTGAACATAAACACTGGGCTAGCAAGTACCAGATCTTTTGAGATACCCAATGAGTGTAGAATAAATGGTAAACACAGATACACTGGGCAAAGGGGAGGCTCACACCTCAGACAGACGGTGGGGCGGAGCAACATTTCCTCATGGCACTCAGAAGACCATCAATTTAAAACTTAGTGTTTACTAATGGAATTTTCCATTTAATTGTTTGGACCAAGGCTGATCCCAGGTAACTGAAGCTGGAGAGTAAAACCACAGACGGTGGGGATTATTGTGCTAAAGTCCTAGCTTGGTATGCTAATTTACTCTGATTATTACAGCTCTCCGACTAATCTTCATATTATGACGATTTTCTTAAAATTGAGATTTAGCTCATGATTCAAGCCAAATGGGAGTGTTGAAGCCAGAACTTTGAGTAGATTGCCCAAATAGCCCATGAATTTGTGCCAAATTATTCACATCCAAACCTCCTGTATATGAACCGCTACCCAACTCCTCTAAAGTGAGACTAGGAGCCAATTCTTTTGTTCCTTTCTCCACTGATTGTAATTTCTGAGGCAGAAGTAACAAACTTCTCTTAGTGGTCTTTAAATTATGCTAATCAGGTGTGTACTCCCTGAATGGTGGCACCTCAATGCTGTGGTTTACGATGTGAAGGTGTGTAGCAATCTTTCTTTCACAAATCTTCCTAAGAAAAATAAATTTCGGGCTGGAAAAAAATAATCTGACAGCTAGTTCTTTTTCTATTTGAATTGATAAAACATTCCCTTTCTGCTGCGTCCACTATTTTCCAAGCACATTTTCTCTTACTGAGTGTATGCCCTTCGGCTTTCCTGATGGGTTCCCATGCGAACCCGCTAGCAGAAGACCAAGGAGGAAGAAGACACACTTGAAGTTTCTAAACAAATGTAGTTCCATGTGTGAAATAGCTCATTATTAGATGTAATGAAAAATGAATGCTGTATTTATATGAGCATCAGTAGGGCCACTGAGGCTGTTACTCACTTGGAAGGACCTAGAACTATAGTAGGGGGTCCGGAAATGTGTGCATCCTCTTCCTATGCAGACCTCACCAAGCAGACCACAATAACAAGCGCATTGTTCTTCCCAAAAGGCTAGGCATCGTGTGGGATGGTTTGTATTATTATTAGAGAAAGCAAAAATGTCTTCAGAGACATGTTTACCATGACTTCATAAGCAAACACTAGGTTTCAGGACCAGGAGCCCCTGTGGTTGCTGCTGACCTCACTTTGGGACGTTTTTAAGGTCTACAGTTTCCTTCTGCTTCAGACTTGACAATCCTGGCCGCCTGACTTTTCTAGGCACCCAGAGTATATATCTGCATATTCTAGTTCCTTTCTCTTTCATGTGTGCGTGCGTGCGTGTGTGTGTGTGTGTGTGTGTGTGTGTGTGTGTGTGTATGTGTGTGTGTGAGTGTGTGGTCAAAACAGGCAATTGTTGCCCATACCTTACAAGTGCTCATACCCAAGTGCATATTTAGAAGAGGTACTCTTGAATCCCAGGTGATTCTACAGATAAAGTAGACACCAAGCAGGCTGCTCCTCCAGGGCCAGAGCTCACCTATTGCTACTGGATGGTGCAATTCTGTCCAAATAACCAGCTCTCTTCATCTTTCTCTGCTTGCCCGTAGCCCCAGGCCCTGTGTTTCCAAAGCTAGTCTATCCAGTAGCCTGTCAAACTCTCTCAGTCTCACGTATGTGCACTCTCTCCCACTGGTTTCCTGTTTGTTATTCCTTGCCCTCACTCAGCCGTCACTTTTGCGGATACTCCTGGTCTTCTGAAATGCTGAGCACTGTTATGATACCTGTTCGAATACACTCGCCATCATTCAGGTCTTTCAGGTTCAATGCTGTCTGCACAAACAAAGCCCATCACCTTTTTCCACTTCCTACTACTTCCCTGTCAGTATGACTGGAATTGGTGCGGATTGAGATTCTGATTTATTTGGTTCAAATTAACCCTAGGCACTCAGTCGTGATGGAATTTTTCCATCACTCCCTGCCCCTAGGATCAGGGATGTATGTGAAATAGAGTCAGAAAGATTCTAAGAACCAGAGGTCACGGATGACTCAGAGGAAGCAGTGTCTTCCAGGCACAACCAGACTGATGCACATGTGATCTCACAGGAGACCGGGAGCATGCACTGTGTTCAAACCAGACAAAGTCTTAGCACTGAGCAAGGAAGTGGACAAGCATTCCCACCCTTTATCAAGGGCCTATTTGCCGTTGATAACCTCCAGCAAAGGGAAAATCAGCTTGATGCAATGGAGTATATCAACCATTCTCCAGGGCAGGCCCTCTGCCCACAAGGAGTTAGCCAACACAAAACTCTGTAGTACTTGTTAGACTTTGCTTTTGATTTGAGGGTCTCTCTCTCTCTCTCTCTCTCTCTCTCTCTCTCTCTCTCTCTCTCTCTCTCTCTGTGTGTGTGTGTGTGTGTGTCTGTCTCTTCCCTTCTTTTTTTGTCTTTATTTTCACTTTTACGTTTTGTATTTTGTTTCTTTTTTTCTTTTTCCTGGGTGGGGGAATAGAGTTGAGTGGGTTGGGAGGTGTTAAAGGAGGAGACCTGGGAGGGGTCAAAGGAGGAGAAAGCAGGATCCAAATAAATGGAAGATAATTTTAAAAGTTGCTTAAATTGTTCTGATCGTTAAATGTGTTTCTCTGTTGACTGTGATTGATAATTCTCCCGGGTTTAGAAGTCTGGACTGGTGCGTGCGGTCTTTCAGAACTTGCACAGCATCTGTACAAGCCCTGCCTGCTTTTAGAGCCTCCTAAGAAAAGTCAGGTCTCCATCGAATGGGCCTGCCTTCGTGTGACTTGGTCCTCTTCCTTTTCAGCTTTCTGGTTCCTTGCTTTGTTATGTTCCTTTCTTGTTTTATTATGTGTTGTGGGATTTTTTTCTGGGCCTGTCTATTTAGTGTTCTATTTGTTTCTTGCACTTTGATAGGCATTTTTTCCTTTAGATTAGGAAAATTTTCTTCTATTATTTTACTAAAAATATTTTTTGTGCCCTTGACCAGGGTTTCTTCTCCTTCCCTATAACAATTATTCATAAGTTGGTCCTTTTATAGTGCCCCAGATTTTGTGGATGCTTTGTGCCTGGGTTTTCTTAGGTTTAACATTTTCTTTGACTAAGCTATCCATTTCTTACTTTGTCTTCAAGACCTGAAATTCTCTCTTTTGTGTTTCTATCTATCGGACAGGCTGCCATCTGAGGTTTAGTTTGATCTGCTTAGGTTTTCATTCCCAGTTTTATTTCAGTTTGCGTTTTCTTTTGTGATTCTATTTCCTTGTTAAATTCTACTTTCATATCTTGTATTGTTTCATTAAAACCATTTGTATTTTCATGGTCTTCATTTATTCATGAATTCTTTAAGGCCCTTGAACATGTCACTAGGGTTGCTGACTTCTGGAGGAGACGTCTTGGTTGTGGATATTGGTGTTTTGTGTTGATATCTAAGTACTTGGAGTTATTATATTTGAACGATTCTTGATGTAGATACCTGGTCTCATTTTCATTTCATGGATGTTTGGTTTTTTGGT
The DNA here is from genome assembly GCF_982192425.1 of Myodes glareolus. NCBI lineage: Eukaryota > Metazoa > Chordata > Mammalia > Rodentia > Cricetidae > Myodes > Myodes glareolus. The sequence continues at coordinate 47,586,598 of NC_142045.1, forward strand.
TTCTCTTGTCCCCTCTGGGTCCTAGTCAAGTGTGGTGACTGTGAGGTGACTCCCTGGTAGTGAGTGTTTCTGTTGGGCTTCAAAGAAAGGCCGAAGGGGGTCATGTGAAAGAACTAGGGGAGCCCTGGGTCTGCATGAAGAGGCAGCATTCCTAGTAGATGAAGGTGGTGAGCTTGGAAGAGGGACTCCTGTGGACAGACTGCAGCAGGACTAACTGGAAGTCTGGAGAGATCCTGATGGAGGAAAAGAAAGATAATAAAGGTCACCTACCCATGTCCCATCATTTTGTGGCCACTGAGGTCTATGGCAGAAAGTGGTTTTGTGGGTCAGGAGGTGTCACAAAGGAATGCAAATGGGACAACAACAACAACAACAACAAAAAAACCAAAAACCAAAAAACAAACAAAAAACCAAAAAAAAAACCCACCCAAAATTAAAAGAGGCAATGGAAAAAAAACTGGAAGATTTAGGGGGACCATGGTTCTGCATCAAGAGACGGAGTGATTGAAATTATTTCTATTAATTGTTTCCATGTGTCACTAGCTGTGGTAATATAATTTTTTTGTGGCAGCCCACTGACTTACTTACTTCAACATGAGACTGTAACCTTTCTATCCTTTTCTTATGAGGCTCTTGATGTAGTAGCATCACCAAATTTCTAGGTCTATCTTGAAAAATAGAATGGACGCAAGAATCTTCAGAAGAATACTGTTGGCCCTGTGAACTATTTAATGGTCTGTATATTATCTGGAAAACCATTTTCCAGTGTACATTATCATAGAGGATGTATACTTCACATATGACAAAGATACTCAGACTACATTAGGCTGTTTAATGCAATATCCTAAAAATTACTTTCTCACCCAAAGAATCTTTAAAACATTTATACTGTTCATGGGAGTTTATTTTTATTAGGAAGGCTATTAATGGTTATTAGAGTAATAATAATTAGAGTAATTAGTATTAATAATAATAGAGCAATTAGTAATGTCTCACGGCCTGTGTCCATGTGACAGACTCTATCAATGATTATTAGAGAGTATAGTAACATCTCAGGGCTGTGTCCATGTGACAGACTCTATCAATGATTATTAGAGAGTATAGTAACATCTCAGGGATGTGTACCTGTGATAGACTCTTAGTTTTCTAACTTGTGAATCTGCAGCAATTCATAGCAGACAAAATAAATGTCATGAAAGAAGAAGTGGTTGGTGTGTGTGGCTTACCTTTGTAGCCAAATAATTTCTGGGTCCCATCCTGGGAGCCCTTTCCTCTGCCCATACTCTTGACAGAAGACAGCTCAGGGCTTTCTATTCTCATGCTAGATTTGCAACACCCCCACTCCCATTCCTGTATATATTTCAATGTCATCCCTCACCATTCTTGTCACACTGAAGACACGACATGCTACTTTCTCTGTTCCCACTACCAGTGTAGATAGGGGGCTGGCTTAAGCTGCATCTTTGCACTCATAGAGGAAAGCGAGTCAGGATTTTCAAACAGCTAGCATAAAATGAGATGGCATTCATCATCATTTCCATGGCAGACTCAAGATGGAGAACACGGGAGATGCTCCGTAATCAAGACATGCCAACGTTATAATGTTTTAATACCAAAGTGCACACCAGAGGATCCGCTGCCCACAACTCTCTGAGCTGTGTGGCTCACTTCTATGGCTGATTGTCCTGAGGAGACACACACAGAAGTCCTTGTGCATCTCCTGTACAGCTGTGGGGTGCCAGACAGCCAGGGACTGACTGGTAAGCCTCCATTTAAATGTATAGTTTTGCCTTCTGTTTCTGTTTTAGAAATGCATTTTGCTACACCAAGGCCTATTTCCGGCCAGGAAAACAGACCATATTTGAGAATGTTGAACAGTGGGCACCGAGCCCCCAATCAGAAGCAGACTAATGCATGGCCAGAGATCCTGAGGAGTTGTTCTGGAAGGCTAACTCTTTCTAGAGCTAACTAGACTCTCTTTTACCCGTCTTCTTTTTATTAGTTTGAGAATATTGTGCACTACATTCTGTTCACATATTTTCCCCCCTCAACTCCTTCCAGATCCCACCTCCCTTCTTTATCTGCTCAAATCTGTCCTCTTTGTATTTAAACTGGTCAGTGACAGACAGTGGAGCTCACACGCTCTCAGGTGTGTGGTCTCCTGCTGGGGCACTGTCAAACCACTAAGACCACGCCCTTCCCAAAAATTGACTCTCTCTGTCCCAGCAGCTATCAGTTTCCAGGAGCTCCTCAGCTGAGGGCGAGACCTCACAGCCCTGTCTCATCCCCACGGTGGGCTTTTGTCTGGCTTGGTTTGCTCATGTCCCGTGCATGCTGTCTCAACTGCTCTGAACTCACACGTAGAACTTCCCTGCTCTGCCTCGAAAATACTGCTTGCTTGTAGCCATCCATGGCCTCTAGCGCTTAAAGTCTTTCTGTCTCCTCTTCTGCTATGATCCCTGAGCCTTGGTGGAAGGGAAGCAGTCCTGTGTAGGGCTGCGATGTGCATTTCCTCAACCCTGATTAGACAAGGCTCCTCGCACAGTATGTGGTGACCGTCCTAGTTAGAGCTCCTGCTGCTATGAGGAAACACCAGGAGCAAAAGCAGCTCGAAGAGGAAAGGATTTCTTCCGCTTATGCTTCTATATCACTGTTCATCATTGAAGGAAATCAGGGCAGGAACCTGGAGGCAGAGGCTGATGCAGAGGCTATGGAGGAATGGTGCTTATTGGCTTGCTCCTTATGGCTAGCTAAGCCTGGTTTCTTATAGAACCCAGGACCACCGGTGCTGGGTCCACCCACAATGGACTGGGCCCTTCTCCATCAATTGCTAATTAAGAAAATGTCCTACAGGTATGCCCACAGCCCAATCTTTTGGGATCATTTTCTTGAGTTTCCCTTCTCTCTGATGGTGGTACCTTGTGTCGTAAAACTAGTCAGCACACTGAGTAACTCAAAGACCCAGGGATGGGTAGTCTTTCTTGGCAACGTAAGTGCACCTGGAACTAACTGAAAGCCCAAGCCTGTGATGCATCTGTGATTCACCTAATTGGATCATTTGTGGTCAGAAGACCCACCCCAAATCTGGACCACGCTTTCTCTTGACAGCCTACATCAAAGGTATGGAGGAAGGAGGCCCTTGCACTTTTGCCTGCTTGCCCGCATTCTCCCTGTCAAGTCTACTCCTTCACTGATGTTAGGTCTGACTTCTCTGGGATTCTGACTCGGTCTGAAAATCGGCTGGGACATTCAATCACATGAACTGAATAATTACAGGATTCTTGGACTTTTGGTTGGGAGACAGTCGTTGTTAAACTGTTCAGACTATAGCCTGCAAGCCATTGTAATAAATCTCATATATATTTATTCTATCAGTTCTAGGGAACTCTACTACAGACCTACAGAGAGTTAAAAGACAGCAAAATAGCTCCTTTCCTGCAGTAAGGATTTCAGCTTTACATTTCAACGCCATGGAACCTGGACATGTAGGATAGAACCTCTCCTGTATGACTGCATCCTTTACGGTCAATGATGCTTTCTACCTCCTCTGTTGTCAACACCGTTTTTTTTTTTTTATTTGAAATTTAAAGGGTGACTTTGACCCAGCTCTTGGCATCCATCAGCAACAAGCCATCACTTTGAGAGACACAGAGCTAGTTAGGCAGTGTGTGTATAGAGCCTCTTTAGAACTGCTCCGGTGCCATAGGTGTAATTTTAAGTTGGGAGCATCATCCCAGTCCATGGCCTGGGAGTTGTATTGGTCAGGACTCCAACTCCCACCTGCCAAGTGCTGGCTCTCCCTGGGGGTGGGGAAGGGTCAGGACTACTCCCACAGGGTATTTAGGCAGCTGCCCAGAGAAAGAACATGTGGTTTAGGGTTTGTGTGTGCTCTCCCTCTGTTTTCCCCCACCTCAGCCCTAGCCAGGCATCTGGCCACCCGAGAGTGCAGCATTTATTAAACATGGACATTTTTGATTTGGTCTAATTTGATTTGATTGGAGTTCTTTGAGCTGGAAGACAGACTCAGGAACTATTCCTAGCAATAGGGGTGTGGAGTAAGACTAAATCACAATTCAGGTTAAACACGGAAATTTAAAATTCATGTCTTCTATAAGAAGTAGGATCCTGGAAGAAAAAGACATGCAACTTCCTGAGCATGGAAGAGCATGCCCTTTCCCAGGAAATACTGGCAGGTTGCCTTGAAAGCGCCAGGTTGGGCTGCCAAAGGCTTATGTCTGGAAAGTCAGTTCCCTGCACCCCGTGGTCTTCAACATCTCCATCTATGAAGTGAAACTTTCTATTGTAAGAGTTTCTGAAGTTCTACCAAACTCTACTTGTTCATCAACAAACATTTAAGGACCAGATACTGGGGATGAATTGTGGAGACAGGGTCTTTGATCTCCTAGAACTGGGGCAGCAACTTTAATCTCATAGTCTTTCTGTAGAAGATTCCCAGTCACACTCAGTGAGGGCCTTAGCTTTTTTATTAGCCTTTAGATCATCCCTGTTTCATTCCCAGTTCTTCTACACATATGTTTACCTGGTTTTCCTCAATCATATCCAATTACATACAGTGTCACAGCATCCAGTCAAACATGTGCTTTGTAAAACGCGTCAAGTGCTGGTGAGCTGGCTCCAGGTGGACTGCTTGTCGCGCAGGCCTGACGAGTTAGAAGCCATGTTACAGTGGAAAGAGAGACCTGACTTCCAAAGTTGTCCTCTCACCTCCACCTGCATGGCATGTGGACACTCATGTGCACTTGTGCACTTGTGTGCACACACATACAACACACACACGAGAGAGAGAGGAGGGAGGGGAATAAAATTTAAAAACTTCAAAGTGAATGAATAAATTAAATGCAAAAAGAAATTTATTGACTATTGTGGCCACATTTACATTGGTTGCTGTGTCATTTCTATGTGACTATCTGGATGAACTTTGTTCAAAATAAAATCATTGAATATTCTTATCTTAGCCCCCCCCCACCAAAAAAAAGAAAGAGAAGAAAAAGAGAAAAAAATACTTTCCCAGGGACCCGATCTGTTAGATTTTTTCCTCCGTTTGATAGACTGTATTTAAGCAGCAGCTCTATGTTTTTGAGTGCCAGTGTGTGTTATTGTCCTACACAAACAGCCATGCTTAAAGCTTAATGAAGTAGGAAAGGCATTCAGGAAGAGCTAGAGCCAACATCTTGTGCATCTGAATCTGTCTGCTCGGTCAGTGACCCATGGAGTAAAGAGCTGTGTCAGCCGATCACCAGTGCTGACAGATAAATGCCTTGTGCTGAGCTTGAGGGAACGCCACCGACACCCAAGTCAGCGTGGTGGGACTCCATTCCTGTGGGGCCCTCTGATTTTTTTCTTTTTGCCATTACTTGGAAATGCAAAAGTGCATCTTATTGTAAAAAAAAAAAACACACCATACGTATTTTAAGACTGTAAATTATTTTGTTTTGAGATGGTGTCTTTTAAAACTACTTGGACACATATTTTCCAATGATGATAATTAGCTGATTAATAATATCACCATCATCAAAAAAGATAGCATGTTTTCAAAACCACGCGACAATAGAACACCTAATTATTGGAACACCTAATAATTATAACCCTGTAGATGCAAAGGAAGAAATGTTCTCAACCGTAAACACAAATACAGAAAACCAAGCAGAACTGTGTAGCCTTGTGTGCCTGTATGTGTGACTACGAAGCCAGAAAGCGGCTGCTCCATTTGAGGGACTGTCTGGGGGGACACAGAAGCCTTTCCTAACACTGTCATTTTCAAAAGCCCAAGATCTACCAATTTTGAGAATGCCCCCCCACCAATTGCATTTTATTGGAATTATTGCTTTTTAGCAACCAAACACAGTTATAGCTACCAGGTAACTGGTGTGACCGGATGCAAGGATGGACACTCAGCGCTAAATCGCTGTACCCTCCCCTCAAACCAAAGAAACTTCCGTAGGCATCAGAATTCATGTGGCAGGATTCTCCTCAGGATGCGTTCTCTCAGATGCTTGCTATGCTCTTGGTGTTTCCAACCTTCCAAAGTTGATGAGGAAACCTCAGCTTCATTGTGGAGCTGGTGAGATGCGAGGGTTTTAGGAAACGAATGGGGTTCATGGTCTCTTAAGAGAGGCTTGAGGGTGCGTGCTTAGCCTTTCTACCCTATGTTGTCAACGATAGAATGTGATCAGGAAAGCAGAAAGCAGCCCTCACTATGCTGGATCTCAGACCCCTCAGCCTCCTAAACTGTGAACAATGCATTCCCTTGGTATAAAAATTACTTTGTCTAAGGGTTTTATTGCAGCAGCCAGTCAGACCACGACAATACCTTTTCCTTGGACATGAAGAAAGTAATGTCTAACTTTATGATTATTGGCATGCCCTCCGCTTGTGGCTGCATCCTGGCTGCAGCTGCCTCAGCACGGAGTGCCTGATATGCCTAAACAAACCCTGGTGCTGGTATCAGAGTGGACAAAGAATGATGATTTGAACCGACATGGGATGTTTTTCTTTCTCCACATTGGTTAGTTCCAGGGCATTGTGGGATGTGGGTCGACAAGTTGGAAACTGAAGAGTAAATCTTGATTCTTGTAACTTCACTATACATCCATCTACCTCTTCGCACCCCTACTTCTGTGCTTGGTCTAGGCCTCTCACCTTTCCACATCTGATCTCGTGCAATCACTTGTTTGGTCTGCTAGGATTCATACTCTTCCTCTGTAATCTTTTGTGTGCTGCAGAGTCAAAGAGATGGTTTTTATATAACAAATCCCATCTCTCCTTCCCCTCAAAAGATTCCAGTGATTTAAACAGAAACCAAGTCCTGAATTGCCACATCCCCATTAGCTTCCATTTGTGTTGCTCTCACCCCAGGCTTCTTTGCTGCTCTAGTTATGACTTATCAAAAACAAGTCAAAATAAAACAAACACCAGTCAAAAAAAAAAAAAAAAAAACTGGACGCCAGTCACATATCAGTCACAAAATTCCCTTCTGAAGTACACAGCTCGGTTGTTTTCATTGTGCTTCCAGGGCTGTGTACACAGAACCACTGTTTAATCCAGATGCCCGTTATCCTGAAAAGGAGCCCCTAGGACTGGGACTGTAGCTGGACGGTAGAGGACTGGTCTGGCGTGTGTGAGGATCCCCAGTAAAACCAAACTGCCCAGAGAAGCCATCAGTAGCCACCTTCCATGCCTGTCTCTTACAGCCCCTGCAAGATCTAGTCTGACTTTCCTACTTCTGACATTTTGTATAAACAGAACCACTGAGCCCATGACCTTTCTGTTTGGCTTCCTGCGCTTTGCATGCTGTCTCCAAGGTTCGTCATGCTCTTGATCACATCTGCCCCATTCGTCTTTATTATTAGGTGGCATTTTACCAAGTGGACATAGCATGCTCCATAGGCTTCAGGATTTTCACCTGCTGACCGCTATACCTAGCGGGCCATGGATGTGTATGTGTAAATGCCTGTGAACATACCCTCCTGGGTATATATCTGCAAGTAGAATTGTTCTATCGAAGCTTGCTGTTTAATCTTTAATTGCTTCCCAAGCTGATGTTCAAAGGAACTGTACCAGTTCACATTCTAATCATGGTGTAAGATGGCTCTAATTTAGCCACATCTTTGCCAACAACTATTGCATCTACCTTTGGATTATAGGTGGATTTGTGGTTGTAAAGTGACATCTTGTTGTGGTTTTGATTTAAAACTTCCTAGCAACTGACTTGCTTTCCATTTCTGGAACACATCATGTCCTCTTCTCATAGGTCCCTTTCAGGTGTGGCCCTTCTTTCCCCGGTCCTGTCACCTATGGCTCGATTCTTCTGCCCTCCTAATAGAACTCTGTTGTCTTTTCCTTAAGGAAGTATCTAGTTAACTCTAGATCAAGTCCACGGATCTCATCAGTCCCTGGTTCTCACTCATAATACTCACCTCAATTATAGCTCTGATTTACATAGTTTAGAAAGGGTGCTTTTAAGTAGCACGTAAAAATTGTACAGGTCAGTGGGGAGCATTGTAATCTGTCTGTGTGTGTACTCACTGCATAGTGATGAAGCCAGGGCAGGCAACACAGCACTACCTTCAACACTGCTTCTGTTGTGATAAAACCCTAAAATCTCATTTTCTAGATTCTCTCTCTGTGTGTGATTTGTAGTTTCATTCCTTGAAGTTCAAAAGTTATATTAACTTTTTAGGTTTTAGAACAGGGAAGCAGCTGATATTTCAGTTGGTCAATGAACATTTTATGAAATAAAATAACAAATAAATTCTGTGGTGCAGAAATACCTTTAATACCTATAGACATTCAAACTATGCGTTCATGTAGGATTTCTCAAGAGACAATTAGGCTCCCAAATTCTTTTTTTTTTGTATGAATAACCCCATCATTTTATTAGAGGATAGCTTGGAGAAGACAGGGGACAAAGGTGCTGTGGAAGGCAAAGGTGGGTGCGTTACATAGGATTTTCTGGAGGACAAGTAATAGTTTGAGACATTAATAGAAATCATCCCATTTGTATCTATTTATTTTTATTATTTATTTGTTTGTTTGTTTGTTGTTTTGTGAGATGTTGTTTTGTGAGTGGCTGAGACTGATCTTGAATTCCTGACCCTCCTGCCTCTACTTCCAAAGTGCCAAGATTATAGTACTACACCCCAGGATCATTTATCCTTTATGCTCATTTTCTAACAAATTAAGTTTTCTGGAACTTAGTGTGGAAATTCAGCTTCTCTGTAGCTTCCTCCACTGGTCTTTTTGTTTGTTTGTTTGTTTATTGGCACATGGGTACTTTCTGTGAAGATTTGAGGTTCTCTAAAAGCCACATGGAGAGTTCCTACATCCCTTAACCTCTGGCACATGTCTCCCCATTGTTCATTCCTGTCTGAAACCCAAGACCCCTATCCATTCCAGCTGAAAGCATTTGCCAAGCCTCAGATGACATGTATTTATACAAACGAACGCTAGGGTTTCAGGAAAACTCAATCTGATGTCCTCCAGCATTTATCATTTGAAGTGACCCACATTGCGGGGGAGAATGCGCACCTTAACACCTTGACAGTAGGGTGTCAGCTCTCATGCGAGCCCTTTACCTAAAGGAATTGTACCCAGAGAAGGAAGGGGTGATTAGTACCCCACAAGCGTGAACACACAGTGGCATTCAGAAGCAGGATTCACCCCCTTTATCTGTAGTCAAGTGTAGCCTCGGGTAATAAAGACAAAAAATTAGCAATACTACAGATAATGTACATCTAAAGGGCTTTTGGTAAATTATTGACGGGACCAATCTCCTTTTCCTTCTCTGTGCAGAAAGTCTTCATGGTTTGAAGGCATCGAAGCCTAATGACAGGAGATGGACATGTCACAGACAGAAGTGGCCCTTGGACCCTGGGGGTCGCCATGGACAATGTGTGAAGGAATGTGCTTCCGTTTTCCATCTTTGTCCCAGGGATATGGTCCACTGGCAAGCCCTGTTGCACTAAGATCGAGGTGCAGATAACCCAGGCAGAATCCAGACATGAACATTGTCTTCCTGACATGGCATTCCGAACCCAGAGTGGACCCCTTCTCAGAAGCTCAGACTCTGGCTTCCTCCTGTGCGGGGAACTCTGTATCTGCTTCATTTTCTGTCTTTCAACTTCCAACTTTTCTAGTGAATTTTCTCTGTTTCCATGTCATTTATTTATAGGTCCATCAGCTAGATATGCTACCTATAAAAGTATATCTCCAGATCTTACAGATATTACATTATCTGTAAATATAGTTATCTATCTATCTATCTATCTATCTATCTATCTATCTATCTATCCATCCATCCATCCATCCATCCATCCATCCATCCATCCATCATCTATCTATCTATCTATCTATCTATCTATCTATCTATCTATCTATCTATCTATCTGTTATATATGTCCATCAACTAGATATGCTACCTATAAAAGTATTATATGTATATTTCCAGACCTTGATAATATATACTATCTGTAAATATAGTTATCTATCTATCTATCTATCTATCTATCTATCTATCTATCTATCTATCTATCTATCAACCATCCATCTATCTATCTATCTGTTATATATGTCCATCAACTAGATATGATGCCTATAAAAGTGTTATGTGTATATCTCTAGACCTTGATAACATACATGATCTGAAAATATAGTTAATGATAACATATATAAACATATATGTTATGTATATGTCCCAAACCCTCACAATATTCAAGGAAAAAGAAATTCAACTCCATCTGTCAATGAATGGACTCACACCAATCACTTTATCTGCCAATTGTGGGGCAGATTACAACACTAGATTAGTCAGAAATAGTGTGAAGATGACCGGGGTGTGCAGTTGCTTGCTTCCATAGACTTGGTGTTCTTAACGGGAGCAGTGACACTGTCAGAAACATGGATCCTCTGTGTCAGCCTAGAGGATTCATCTGGGTCCCACCTTGGTGGCTTTCCTGTGGCCCTGATCTTCGCTTCGCCCTGTGAGTTTTTCCTGCACTTGCACTTCTGATCTAGACCAGGCTGTTTTTAACTTCATGGTTCTCAGACCCGTCTTCCTCCAGGGTTCTCACCCCAGTGCCCTAAAGCCGTGGAGAAAAGAGGTCAGACAACTATTTACAGATACCCTAGGATTTCCTCTGGTCTCTTCCCTGCGCCCTCTTTCTCCCTGGACCGCTCAGTCCCTCAGCTGCAGAGGGTTCGGAGAAAGCTCCAGATCTTTGCTGAAGTGTTTGAGGATGGATATATTGGGCTTCATGCCCGGGTTGTCTACCAGGTTCATCTGTTCCAGGCCTCAGAACCCTCCCGTGGCCAACGAGCTCTGTGTCCCGCTGATAGGAAGGTCTTGGCTTCTTTCTTGAATGGCACTGAAGGAGAGACTGTATTTAGTGTGCGGTCTAGGACACCTGCCCCTGCTGTGTCCCCATGTCCCGTGTCCTCATGTCCTAGTAACAGAGGAGCAATTCACCTGTAATTCAAAGACTTTGGTACATTACATTCTGGAGGCACAATTATATCAGAGTTAAAGGAATGCCAGGCCTCAAATAACCTGAAATGTTTGACGATTGATGAAAATTATGGATGGAAACAAATGGAAATAGATGTTCAATTTGGCAAGACTGCTTTGGATGATTTCCTGACTCTCAGCACCCCAAGGGCCCATCTGTGTCTATGTCTCACGTAAATTGATCTCAATTCAAAACTAATGTATCCAGAAAAGGCGAAATGTATGGCTACACCATATAGATTCAGAATTGAACAATAAAGTCCTAGGGCCTAGTTTTGGAAAGATTAAAGAAAACAGTTCTGGATGGACCAGAATGAGTCTCTCTTCTTTATCACCTAATCTAGACTCCATCTGACCAGCAGACCAGCATTTCTCATCTGTCCTAACGCTGTGACCCTTTAATACAGCTCCACACATGGTGACCCCATCATAAAATCATTTTGTTGCTACTTCATAACTATAATTTTGCAACAGTTATGAATTATAATGTAAATATCTGTGTTTTTCAATGGTCTGAGGTGACCCCGGTGAAAGGGTCGTTTGACACCCCCCACCCCAAGGGTCACAGCACACAGGTTGAGAATCACTGATTTAGACGATTTTTCAAATGTGATTGTTTTTGAACAACTGTATCTATCCCTAACTTTACTAAGACATATAAGGGGAGTCGGTTTAGAGGGGGCCCAAGTTCCATTTTTCATTTTTACTCATTTTGTGTTCTCATGTCAGAGAAGGTATCAGTTGCAAACAGCTTCTTGGTTAGGGATGGGACTTTGTGCTTCCTTCCCCTTCTCAGAGGTGGGATTTTTATCTAGCATGAATTTGTAGAGGCTTTGTGCATGCTGCCCCAATCTCTGTGAGCTCATGCGTGCATCAACCCTGTTGTGTCTGGAAGACATTTTTTCCTTGGAATTATCCATCATCTCTGGCTCTTACTGACTTTCCATTTATGCATTGATCCTTGAGCCTTTAGGAGACAGGGTTGGTAAAGACATCCCATTTAGTACTGAGTGCTCCAAGGTCTTTAAGTCTGTACACTGACCATTCATGAGTCTCCATGTTAATGTCCATCTACAGCAAAAAGGTTGTCTCATGAGGGTTCAACAATGCACTGATCAAGAGATACACTGACATTTCATTAGGAGTATTTTATTGTTATGTTTCCTTAGCAGAATAGTACTTTCACCCTAGGGCCCATGATCCGTCTAGTCTCAGATTCCTGGCCTCATTACCAGTGTTAGGTATGAGCTCCATCTCGTGGAGTGGGCCTTAAATCCAATTTAAAAAGGCTTTTTAAAAAATGGTTGCTTCCATAACATCTGTGCCACTATTTTAGCAGTATATCTTACAGGTAGGTGGCTATTGTGGGTCAGAGGGTTTGTAGAGGGAAGATATTAAAGATTACTTTCCTTCTCTGGTAGCATGCAGAGTACATTCCAGTACCATGGATGCTTGTCAGTAGGGGGAAGCTTCTAGTTGGGCACTGGCTTTATTTCTCCATCTTTGAAGACAAAAGTAAGTGGATTCTTCAGCAATAGGGTCTGACTGTCAGTGTATGGATGGCAACCAATAGTCTTCTTGATAGCCTATGATATTTGAAATATTAAATGGGACTCTTTTGGCCAAAGATTCAGTAAGATTTAACCCATTTCTGGCGTTGGAAGTTTTCCTTGGTGACTTAAGATGTCTAGTTAGGGCTTTATCTCCTCATTATTTGGAGACTCCATTTCAATACCGTATATGTACGTATATATTTTAGGAGGCCTCTACAGTCATAGGTTTTCATGTGGTCTTCCAAAGGCCTTCATGTAAGCTGTGTCTTCTCATATTTTCTTCTTTACTCTGCCCTCTCAGCTGCTTACTCATCCACCTCCTATTCTTGTTTCCCCCAATGACTCCATAACAATGTATTTTGTCTTTGGATATTTAATCTTTGGAAGGTCTTCTCTCCAAAATCTCTTACTAGGTATCTAACCTCTGAAGCACACAAATGAAGAGCTTACGAGCTCACATGTCCATATAAAGCAAGCATTTAGTATCTGTCTTTTTGAGTCTGGGTTACCTCATTCAGATTAATTGTTTCTACATCCATCCGTTTACCTGACATTTTCATTTTTTTATTACCAGATGAATAATATTACATTACATAAATGTACCTCATTTTTATTTTCTCCTAATTATTAAAGGGAATCTAGGTTGTTCCCAATTTCTTGTTATTGTAGATAGAGCAGTATTGAACACTGATGTGCAAATATCTCTGGGTGTGTGGCCAAGAGTGATATAGCTGGGCTGTGAGGTAGCTGAGAAAGAGCAGAGTGGAGGAAGAGAGTGAAGGCACTTGGCAGCCTACGAGGGTCCAGTCAAGTGTGGCAGCTGTGGGTTCAAGAGCCATTCTGTAGGTTATACAAGCTGCTGGGATGTCATTTAAAAATGGAGTAGTGCTCTCAGGAGTAGCTGAAGGCAGCAGCCTGTAAGAGCTAGTGAAACCCCGAGTCCCCATCATGAGCTGAGTCACTAGTTCTGTTGGTCTTAGGAGCAATATTCCACATAAATTTTGATACAGATGTACTATAAAACCACTATCCCAATCAAATGTTGAATATCATTGTAGAAATTTTAGACCATTCCATTGATTGTGGAGCATAACTTGTAATAAATAGTCTATATTTGATTATAAAATTAATTTTAGTCAGAAATCTGATTTATTTATCCCTAGAAACTAAAGTAATATACATCATTAATACATTTACCAGCATCTTAACCAAACAACTAATTTCCTTAGATACTGGCTGGCAATTAAATATTGTCTCGTGCCCATGAGCTTATCAGTAGTACCAAAATCATTTGGGAAATTAAACTTTACTCGTGAGGTAGCAAAAGACGGCTGATTAATTTAACAGAGAACTAATTATAAATAGTTTCTTATAATTAGTCCAAGGCGAAAGGTTCTGTTTAATTTCCATCAATCATGTCCATCATTAGGTATCTTTTGGCCTCAGAAGGCAATCTCAGCTTTCCTGTTGTAAGGGACCAATGAGCCTCCACTCCCCATGAGATGTCAACTAGAGCAAGAGCTGCAAAGACTTTATCCTTTATTTATTTTTGTATTCGCTCATTCAATAGATTAAACCCTTACTATGCGCCAGGAACTGCTGAGTCCTGGCGTGACAGCAATGGTAAAACAGATGAAAAGCCATATTTTCCTCGGGAGGTGTGGCAAAACCAAACCAGAACAGAAAAAAAGAAAACTCAGCAGTCTCCCACTAAAATGGGTCCGTGAGTCAATCTCAGATAATACGAACCACATGGAACTTACAGGCAGGAAAAGAACAGTGTGGCAGGCAATGGTCAAGGCTACTGTGGGGTAGAAAAGGCCTCTGGGGAGCAATTCTAATTGAGAAGGGTACAGGAACTTATGGAGACTTTTAGGAATAGAGGATGCACAGACCTTGGTGGGCACTGTGCTAGCTGTTGCCTAGAGGTACAGTTTTGGGGAAAGGATAAGGAAGGACAAATGATGCTCAAGAGGGAAGAAGGGCACTCAACAGTCTAGGCCAGGGTGGGGACTTAGGAGGTGAGGATGTTGAGTGTTGTGTGGTCTTTTATTCAAGCTTAAGGGAATAAATGGAAGTGTAGCAGCTGCTTGGTCACATTGTAATAATAAAACTAAGAGTTCAAAAAATTATCAACAGCAATAGGGATTAAAAAATAAAAGTTACTTACAGAAATAAAAAGAAGAATTACATTTCTTAATCAGATTTTACAAAAGAAATACCATTTTAGAGTAACTTGACTGTACAGAACAGTTATAAAGATTGTTCACAATGTTTAATAGACATCCTTCACCCAGCACTTCCTACTGTGAACATTTCTTCCATTTTGTAACAGTTTCCTCACAGACCGCGACATTTTATCTCCCAGGGAAGCTCCTTAAGACAGAAAATAAACACCTCAAATTGATTTCAGGAAGTCCATGAAACTGAGCAGATTCACTAGCTCCCTTTCCTCCTAAAAGTAAACAGAAGAGAGTGTTGAGTATCACACTCCAGCAAGTCAAGCTGCAAAGAAGACTCAGAACAGACCAGCTGCCCAGGAAGAAGGAAGAGGGCCCCTGAATGGCCTGGAAAACGCTCAGACCAGCTGAGTCACTTTGAAGGGACACTTTCCTTCAGGCTGTGCACTATGCTCCAGGTTTTCAGCATCTGTGAGCTGTCACCCATGCTGGGGTGGGCTTTGGTGGTACAGCTGTCTTTGAGTCATTTCTGTGTCTCTAAGTAAACCTTTACCCACATTCATGTAAGTAACCCCAATAAAACTCATTGGTTTCACAAGTTGTGTTTTGGTGGTATCTGTACCGTGGTCTGTCATGGGATCCCTCTCTAAGATGAACAGATGTGCATGTGTGTCAGCATGTGTGTGTCCGTGTTGTCTCCCCAGGAAGAATCATGCCACACAACATTTACTACCAGTGTCTATTTGTTAATAAAAAGGCACTGGCATAGCTATTAACTAAACTGTTAGCTAAACTTCAGAACTTCATTAGATTGTGCTGGTTTCCCCATTGATGTCCTCCTATTCTGCTGCCTGATCTACGGTACCACATTGCAGGTGTTGTCATCGCCCCCCCGCCCCGTCATGCTCATCTAAGCCTTGGTCTTTGTTATTCTTCATGACCTTGACTGCTTTGAGGAATACTGGTAAGGCATTCTGTGGAGTGTTTCCAATCTGGGCACTGTGGTCGTTGATTTCAAAATTAGGCTTGGTTTTGGAGTCCTCAGAATAATTCTACAGAAGTGAGGAACACACCTTACTACATGATGACAAGGGTGTCTGAACCTCTACAACATTATTATGATGTGAATGTTTGTTCACCATTTGATTATGGTAGGCTTGCCATATATATATATATGTCATATATATATATATGACATATATATATACACACACCAAATATATATGTATATATACATATGTATACACACACACACACACACACACACACACACACACACACACACACACACACACCCCAAATAGTTTTCCCTTACACGTATTTGAAATCTAACTTACTTTGCAGAGGAGGTGGTTGGAATTACGTTTCCTTGGACTGTTTTCAAATAGATAAATAACACAATTCTATTTGTGCTTTGCAGAGTGGCTGATAGCTGAGCCTTGAACAGAGAGACTGGAAAGCTTCCAGTGAGAGGCCATAGGTTTGGCCTGGGGAGTCTGTAGACCTGGAGTCTGCTGAGGAGAGAACACCTACACGTTTTATGTTGTTTCTGCTGCTCCCTGCCCCTCCCCCAACTGGAAGGGCCCCTGGCCTTGATGGACACTGTCTCCTTTGACTAATGACCCCGTCACTACCTGGAAGGACAGTGTCAACCCATGATAATTCAATGGTTGCTGAAAGATTGTTGATTGATTTGTTTGCATTCTTAGAACAAATTTAGCTAATTCTGAGCATTGTCTCAGGCTTCAAAGGAAGAATTAGCATACAAAATTAAGATAATATAAGAGTTTTAGGACTAATGAGGCCAGTATCTTCAGCACTTTGTATGTTCTAGGCCTCATTTCAGGTACTTTAAACCTGGAATGGCATTTACTCCAAGACCCATACAAAGGAAGAATATGACTTTAATTTTTTTTCTGTGTGCACATTTGAATTCGCTTATTTTTCTTCCATAAAGTACAAAACTTAGTTAAGGATCACAAAAGGAGTGAGACAGTTTGCCTGAGCCATCCAAGAGCGAATTCACCTTACATGGAATGGGATCTACAAAGACTTCCTGGGAAGTCTCCTACCTAAATCTCAGAGCTGCCCAGAGGCTGGGGATATGGGTAATGGAGGAGGGAGTCTAACATCCCATGGGGAACCTTTTTGGAAGTAGTATTCTCCCACTTCAAAGAATGGTGAGCTGACCTTCACATGAGACAGAGACAAAGGCTGGTCCCCTACTCCTAGGTCAGCCCTCTAAGGCAATGTTTCCCAACCTGTTGGTCATCAGATATTTGCATCACATTTCATAATGGTAGCAAAATTACAGGTAGAAAGTAGCAAAGAGATAATTTTATGGCTGGGGGTCATGACAACATGGGGAGCTGTATTAAAGAGCTGCTGGTTAGGAAGGCTGAGAACCACTGATCCAAGGCAACCTGCCTGCTCTACCCATCTTCCAAACCTGTTTCTCACTGATTGCTCCTGAAGCAGCTTTGCAGGTCCACAGCCAGCTGCCCCATCCAGCCCATGGAGCTATTTCCATTGGTTCTGCCTCCTCTCTGCTCTGAACCGAGCAGCATTCATGCAGGAAAATGCCATAGGAGCAGTCAAACAGCTCAAACACACAGCAAAGGACACCATTTCTTCCTTCCCCATTCTGCAGACCCTGGGAGAAGAGAGGGGAGGATGGCTGTAGGAGGCCTTGAACAGACAGTGTTTAAACAAGAAAGGGAGCACCATGTAGGTAGCTGTTTCTGAGGGTTAGTCTTTCCACTCTGTTCTCTCCCTGTGCTAGGCTTACATCCTATACCTAAATTTCTCCCTTAGGCACTGCAGCTCCTGGACTTATTTCACTTTTCCTTAAGGTGACAGAAAATCTTCCCAATTGTCTGCATTTCTAATGGTTCCTTCCGCAGGAAAGCACAGGACACAATGCATAGCCCACGGCTGCAGGAGGGTGGCTTGGGACCAGTGGCGGATGTGGTGTGATGTGCATCCTTGGGATGAATTGCTCTGATAGAACATCTTACACCACATGCAGGCATTATGCTTCTGGGGACAATGGGGTTCCTGGGGTCTCTGGAGTATGATTCAACAGGCTACATGCTAGGCTGAGCATCACGAAGGCCAGGACCTGCTGCTGCCTCCATGGGTGTCCTGGAGCAAGTGCCTTCTGATCCCCAGCTGCCTTTGGCCAGAAGAGAAGCTTGAATGCAAGCCAGCTGCAAACACTTTGTGGCCTTCAGAATTATGGCAGTGTTTATATATGCCCTCTATTTTCTCTCTCTCTCTCTCTCTCTCTCTCTCTCTCTCTCTCTCTCTCACGCACACACACACACACACACACACACACACACACACACACACTTTCTGGAAGTTATGGTTTAAGTGGCCTCCTTAAGAAAACTGTACAGAGAAAATCAATGGGTGAAAATGTTGGTGGGGGAGGAGGGTGGGAATATTGGCCATCATGATGTACACATTTGTAGCATCTGAGAGGTGGCTTCCTTTACACACTGGATGTGACATGAGCAGATGCACACAGTTGAGAGGAGAAAGGAAGTGCAGAATCTGATGAGTGGCCTTTGTTCTCTTATTAGTCTTATTATCCTAATTTCAGGGCAAGAAAATTGAGGTGGACGTCATATAACCATCAAGAAGCTTTTAAACGGCCAAGACAAGACTTCCTGTCTAGATGAGATGACAGGAGCATCCCTAAGCCTTAGCTGTGGACCATGACCTTGAGATGTGGCTCTGACCTTCCATCCTCATGCTCTTGACTGCCACTATTCTTAGAGTCTAAGTCTTGAGTAATCTTGTCTTCTGGCTTTACAGGTTTTCTGTGACAACCGATAACTGTGAAAGTACTTGCTAAGTGACCCTGGGAAGGGTTGGGACCTCAGTCATGGAGGGAGGAATAAATGCTGATGAATTACTGAACTATTTGGTGAAGGCCTTGCTACCAAATGAAGCCTCTGGTACACACTGCCTTAAGGGATTGTCTGCTCTGCACCGCAGACTCATCCTATGGCAGGGATTAGTGTCATTAAGACAATGTGGTTCACAATTTTCTGCTTTTACCCCTCCCCTGTTTTGCGAATTTGGACACAGTACTGAACCTCTTTCTCTAGGTCCATTCTGAGATCACTGAAATGGAGAATAGACTCTATTTCCTAAGATCATGGTGCCGTTTAAGTGAACAGACTCATGCATGGCTCTTGGCATCAAAACTATAGACTGGAAACTATGATAAATATGCTGATTTGTGCTAGCTGGATTTGAGCAGCCGTGCTAATATATGAAGAAGTCATGTGCTAGGGTGAAGGGGAGCTCCATGGTATGGAATCTTGATGCAGAATCCTGGAACAACAACGTTCCCTGCAGATAGCATTCTGTGGTTTACAATTCGTTTCTATGACCACCCTATCCTATTTGCATTATGTAGGCCTAATGAGGGGCTTGGAGCATCCTGCTCTTTTGGCTTAACCTCCATCCTCCTCTTACAGTGTTGTGCTGAAGGTCCACAAACACCACACCAAATCATTTGAATTAAATAATGACAGAAATCAAATGGACCTAGCAGACATCAATAGAGCAACCACCAAACACTAAAGAGTATGCTTTCTTCTCAGCAGCTCATGGAACTTCCTCCAAAGCTGACAACATAGTAAGACACAAAGAGAGTCCCAACCAATAGAGGAAAATCAGGGTAACACCCTGTATCCTATCTGACCACCAGGGGTTAAAGCTGGATATGAAGAACAGCAGAAAACACAGAAAGTATACAAACTCATGGAAATCAAATAGTTTCCTACTGAATGAAAATTGGTCAGGACAGAAATCAAGAAGGCAGTTAAAAATTCATCGAGGCAGTAGTGTGTAGCATCCAGATGTGCTTCACTCACCTCATATCCAGGTGTGCTTCACTCCTCTCACACCCAGGTGTACTTCACTCCTCTCACACCCAGGTGTGCTTCACTCCTCTCACACCCAGGTGTGCTTCACTCCTCTCACACCCAGGTGTGCTTCACTCCTCTCACACCCAGGTGTGCTTCACTCCTCTCACACCCAGGTGTGCTTCACTCCTCTCACACCCAGGTGTGCTTCACTCCTCTCACACCCAGGTGTGCTTCACTCCTCTCACACCCAGGTGTGCTTCACTCCTCTCACATCCAGGTGCGCTTCATTCCTCTCACATCCAGGTGCGCTTCACTCCTCTCACACCCAGGTGCGCTTCACTCCTCTCACACCGAGGTGTGCTTCACTCCTCTCACACCCAGGTGTGCTTCACTCCTCTCACACCCAGGTGTGCTTCACTCCTCTCATATCCAGGTGTGCTTCACTCTTCTCACACCAGGTGTGCTTCACTCCTCTCATATCCAGGTGTGCTTCATTCCTCTCACACCAGGTGTACTTCACTCCTCTCATATCCAGGTGTACTTCACTCCTCTCACATCCAGGTGTGCTTCACTCCTCTCACATCCAGGTGTGCTTCACTCCTCTCACATCCAGGTGTGCTTCACTCCTCTCACACCCAGGTGTGCTTCACTCCTCTCATATCCAGGTGTGTTCACTCCTCTCACACCCAGGTGTGCTTCACTCCTCTCATATCCAGGTGTGCTTCACTCTCCTCACACCCAGGTGTGCTTCATTCCTCTCACACCCAGGTGTGCTTCACTCCTCTCACACCCAGGTGTGATTCACTCCTCTCACACCCAGGTGTGCTTCATTCCTCTCATATCCAGGTGTGCTTCACTCTCCTCACATCTAGATGCTTCACTCGCCTCACATTCAGGTGTGCTTCACTCCTCTCACACCCAGGTGTGCTTCACTCCTCTCATATTCAGGTGTGGTTCACTCATTTCAGCCCTTATTCTAACTATACTTTTAAATATTTTAAACTTCATTATTTAGAATGTTTGTGGTAGTAGACATCAGTTGTACAAAATAATGGAATTTTGTGGTGTTTTCATATTGTGTATAATATTGTTTTTTTCCACAATCATCCTCCATTGGCTTCTTTTATCCCATTTTTCTCCCTCTTCCTAAGTAGTCTAGTTTCTGTTTTTAATTCTTAAAGATTTATGTTTTTATTTTTATGTGTATAAATGTTTTACCTGCATGTTTATCTGTATACTACATTCATGCAAATTTTTCTCTGTCCTTTTCTTGTAGAAGTATAGCGGAGAAACAATCTTTTAAATCAGTAACTATGAGAGGACATCCCTTTGGTAATAGAGAAGGCAGAGGAATTCCAGATTGTAGAGGGCCCATAGATTGAGTTACCTTGTTGATAGATCTTAGATTTGTCACCATTCTCCACTTACCAGGTTTCTTTTTAGCAACAGATACAGGAGAGTTCCAAGGGCTGGTTGATTCTTCAATATGGTGAGTATCTAGTTGCTCCTATATCAGCTGTTCTAAAGCCTGCAGTTTGTCTTCTGTTAGCAGCCACTGTTTAACCCACACTGGTTTCTCAGTTTACCATTTTAAAGATAGGGCTATTGGTACCTCTACAGGTTTACTAGTTGTTTTATGTTCTTGTACAGCCTGAATGACTGGTGACCTTTGCGTATAGTACCTTATAATATCCTTCCCAGAAATATGAATTTCTGGGACTACAGAAATGTTAATCTGGGTATTCCATTGTTGCAACAGGTCACGACTCCATAAATACACTGCATTATTAGCCACATATGGCCTCAGCCTTCCTCTTTGTCCTCTTGGCCCTATGTATTCAATCCATCTCGTGTTTGTTTCACTTGAGATAGGATTCCAATTCCTAGGAAATGAACATCTGCCTCTTGAAGAGGCCAGTTTGGATGCCAAGATTCTGGAGTAATGATACTCATGTCCGCATCTGTGTCTATCAAACACACAATTACAGTGCCATTTATATGTACTCTTAGCTTTGGTCTTTGAATATTTATATAAGTCTGCCAGAATATATGTTTTCTATTTCTTATTGAAATTTTTGATTCATTCTCTATGTTTATTCCATCATCCAGAACAGTATTTTTTTTTTCAGAAGGCTCTGGATTTTTAAATTTTCCTGGGGAGACATGTCCTCCACGGTGACTGGGAATAACTGGACCACTTTTGACTTGGGGGCCTGTGAGACCCACCAAGGAGTTTCCCAATGGTATCAGGTTGGCTTGTCTGTCTTTTGTTAATCTGCATTCATTGACCCAATGCTGGTCTTTGCCACATCTTCTATGTAATCCAGAAGGTTTATACCTTTTTTTGCCATTCCTAGAAGAGACATTATTTCTAGGAATTTCTTGTCTACAATCCCTTCTCAGATGTCCTATTCTACCACAATTAAAACATTTGGCATTTTGATGTCTCCTCATACCTTTGGAAAATGCTTCTCCTACCCAAGATTTAGTATTATAGTCAAATGTCTCAATGTTCATTGTATGCAGGATCCATTCATACATCCATGCTGATCTTACTTTTAAAGGCCCAAGTACCTTTTGCATTCTAAGTTGGCATTTTCAAAAGTCAGAGATTCGATAAGTATTTGTCTAGCTTCTGAGTCTGTTACTATGTTTGTACAGCCTTTGTTCATCTTTGTAAAATTCACTAAAGGGTTCTCTCTGGCCCTACTTAACTCTGGTATATAATTCAATTAGTTTTCTTGGTTCTTAAATCCTGTCCCAAGTGTTTAAGGCTGCTTTGTGGCATAGGGAAAAGATTTGTTCATCGTAAAGAGCTTGAGCCTGTGGGTGAGCATAAGTGCTCTCACCAAGAATTTGATCTTGTAAAGTCTCAAGGCCTTTTGCTTTTCTCTGTTGTTCTAAAATTTTTTGCCTCTTCTTGCAAATAACATTTCCAAAGCAGCTGGGGCCTATCATCCAGGACTGCTGAAACTGATTGAGGCCAGTCATGTAAGGTAGCCTTATTGGTAGAAGCTCATGTCTTTACTATCTCAAACAAATGCTGAATGCAAGCCATAAGATACTACTGCTTGCTTAATTATTATTATTTTTTTTTAGATCATTCATTCCTTTAGGTATCCATCTACCTCCTGTGGATCATTTCGGGCATTTAGCACTTGATGCTTTGTCAGAGTAGATTACAGGGTAGGAAGCAAAAACCCTGGGTAGGTCATCTCTGACAGTTCCTGGCAATGTTAAATTCTGCCCTTGTACCTTCTTTCCCTGCTCATCAGCTCCAATAATTTCCTCAATCATTTCAAATCTTTTTACTCCTGTCTTTTGTAAAACCTGAGTCTCTTGGCCAGTATATATTTCTAGTGATTTCACTGAGGCACATAGCCTCTGGTTCTCATTCTGCACATGTGATTCCAAGGTCTAAAGTCTTTCTTTTAAAGATAACATCACATCCTTGCACATTCTTTGGAAAGCGTACTCTATCTGCTAACCTATCATAACTTTATAACAGATTTTGATTGGCAAATTCTTCAGTATGAATTCTTCAGATAATTTCTCAGTACCCTTTGACATGGATTGAATTTTGTCTGTCAAATTAATGTTAACCTTTTCAATAGTATTAAGTTTTTCAGGTAACTTTTGATTTTCAAAGGTATTAATCCTGTCAGCTAGCTGTTCATTATTAGTCTGTAAAGGATGTATCATTTCTAAAAGTGTCTCTGTTGTCAAATCATTTTCTGAAGGATATAATATGAAGAATAAAACTAAATCCCAATATCCAATAAATAGATGTATCATAATAACCATATAAGACTTGCAGAATACAATCCATAGTATTAGCAAAAAGGTTATTGAAATTTTGCCTAGTACTGTTGTCTGCAATTGTATAAGCTTCAAGTTTATTGATTTATCTATTAATCAAATAGTTACCTGTGTTATGTTTTAGGTGTAATAATCTTTATTGTCCAGCAAGTGTCATGGTTTCAGAGTCATGACCAGTGGCAGCAAAAGCCTTTGGTTTTCTGCTTTGTTGCTGGTTAAATACTGACAAATATTCAGAACAATTAAATCAATTCTATACACGGAGCAGGAGCCTGGAACTCACGAGCAAGGAGCACAAACCGGAAGCTGCGCAAGTTGCCATGCAGCAGGGAATGCAGCTGTGGTGGTGGGGGAATGTGCACAAGCTTGGGAAATTTCCAAGTTGCTGCAAAATTAGCTCTTCAGTGATGGTGGTGGTGGTGGTGTTTACAAAAACACTGTTTAGTAGGTGAAAGTAAGCCAGGTGGGCAGGGATGGGAGACCTTCTGGGCCATGAACCATTTGTGCCTTTTAGACAGGTCCACCCAGTAGGTGTGCAGTTGGGATCCATGTGGGGTGCCAGATGAAGTCAGATGTTAAAAAAAAATCCCAGACTAGCTCTGAATTGAGTACAATAAAGGGTTATTTGTTTAGGGATAGACTCACAGATCACAGTTCCTCTACTTGAATGAGAAAACAGCAACCAAATCCAGCAGCTGGAAGAGAGACCAAGTGCTTGCTTTATGTTGGCATTTATAGTATAAGAGGCCATGCCCAAGTGGGCAGGTAACTTAAAGACTACTTGCTGAAGGATTTCCTACAGCACCTCTCTATTTTGCTTTTTAAGTCTATATTTCATGTATGTGTGAAAACATAATATTTGTCTTTTTTACTCTGATTTCACTTAACGTAATGATATCTAATTCTGTCAGTTCTTTGTAAAGATTTTGTTGTTCTGTTATGGAAACAGAACAGTGTGTGTGTGTGTGTGTGTGTGTGTGTGTGTGTATCACATTTTCTCTATCTAGTCATATGTTGACAAATATCTCTGCTAGCTCTGTAACTTGGTTTTGTAATGAGTACTGCAATGAGCATGTTTATATAGATATCTGTGTTTTGTGCTGTCTTGTGCACAGGCCTGGAATAGCTGAATCATGCCTATTAGACCATAACTCTACCTTTAGTTTTCTGAGGATCCTTCTATTAGTGATTTTCATGGTGACATTACTAACTCGCATTCCCACCACCTGTGTACACAGTTCCTCTTCTGCTACACCCTGCACCTCTTGCTGGTTTTTTTTTTTCTTGATGGTAGCCATTCTAAATAGGTGGGATAGAATCTTGGAGTGCTGTTGATGTACACTACTCTGATGACTAAGGATGCTGAACATTATTTCACACACTTACTGGCTATTTGTATTTCCTTTGTTTAATTTACTTGCCCACTCAGTGATTGGATTGGGCTTGGGTGTTTAAATTTTGAATTATTTATGTATTCTAGATATGAATCCCCTTTCAGACGAATAGTTGGCAAAATTGCTCTCACTGTCTCTTGTCTGTCTCTCTACTCTGTTGATTGTTTCTCTGCTGTGACTTCGTGAAATCCTGTCAGTCAATTTTTACTTTTCCTTCTGGGGCCACTCAGAAAGTCTTCTCTCTTGCCTGTATTTCACAGTGTTTTCCCTTTGGTTACTCTCATTGTTTCAAGATTTTTGGTCTTACATTAAAGCCTTTGGTCTGTTCTGAACTGATAATATTTTACTCAAATACGTTTTGATAGTTATTAGTAAAAATAGTCAGGTAAAGATGGAGTCAAAATTACAAAGTGTTAAGAGTTAAAAATTGTCAAAATTACAACGTGTTAAGAGTTAAAAATTGGCTTTCATTTTAGCTGTACGAAATCTTGCAGACTTTAAGCAGGCTAGGGATTGTTCTGATCACCAGAAAATGGAAAACTTTATGACTTTGCAAGTTAGCCTTGCTAGGGCCATGCTGAGGTCTTGACAGGGCCATGCTGAGTCATAAGTGCTGCAGAAGTGAACACTCAATGAATTTTTCTATAGGAAAGGAGAGAGGGATCCCAGGTTTGTTCCTGTCCATGTGGCTCTCCAGCTTTCTCGGCAGCATTTATTGAAGAAGTTATCTTGTCTCTAACATATATTTTTGATATTTTGTCAAAAATCAGGTGGATTTTGTCACTGAGCATAGTGGCTCAGTGGTTCAGAGCACTGGCTGCTCTTCCAGGGGACCCAGGTTCAGTTTGTGGCTCACAGCCTGACACTCTCTTCTGGTGCCACTTTCTTGTAAGGTGCACATACATCCAGGCAGAATACCATACTTATAAAAGAAAAAACCTATTACATTTTAAAAATCTAACCATAGAAAGCACAGTTTTAGAGATCACAAATATGAGATGGCCATAGCTATAAAGTTTCATTTTTGGTTTCTTGATGCTGTGACATTGTCCATGTGCCTGCTTCTATGGTTAGATTTTTGAGCAGGTGGGCCTGAGCTATGTATGAATGATACCTGAACAAGCCATGGGGAGTGAGCAGTAAGCAGTGTTCCCTTGTGGTTTATGCTTCAAGCCTCTGCCTTGAATTTCTGCCCTGGCTTCTCTCAATGATTAAACTACAAGCTGAAATAAATCCTTTCCTTACCAAGTTTGCTGTTGGTCAAGGTGTTCATCAGGCAATAGAAAACCAAGCTAGAGCAATATTCCGGCAGCAGACGGTGTGGCAGAGAGAATGGACAGCCTTGTTTTGGTTCCTACTTTACAGGAAAACTTTTCCGGTTTTGCCTGTTTAGTATAATGATAGCTTGGAATTTGTTGTAGATGGCATCTATTGTGTTGAGATACATTCCATCTAGACAGTTTTTTGGAGCTTTTATCATGAAGAGATGTTGACCTTTGCAAAGGCCTCTGAATCTATTGAGATAAAAGCATGATTTCTCTCCCTGATTCTATTTATGTCTCATATTGCATTTATCTTTTGCATCCCTAGATTGGAACCAATGTGATCAGGGCGCATGGTGTTTTATGTATTGCTGAATCTGGTTTGTAGGAGTTTCTGAATCTCTCTATGACTATAGGGGAGTCTCTCTATGAAGATTCTCTACAACTGTTTTCTGGGGGAAATTGTGCAACTTTTTCTTTTTGTTGCAATTATCAGTTTTGACTCAGAGTAATGCTAGGTAGGATTTATTCCTTTTCTGTTTTCTGGAATAGTTTGAGAGGCATTGCTGGTAGTAGAATTCAACACTGTCTCTACCCTCTCCTGGTATTTCTTTATTTGCATCTGCAGCAGTTACTTTTCTGTGGCTGTGACCCAAGTCCCCGATATAGAACTTAGGGAAGGGAGAGTCTGTTCATCATCTATCGTAGTAGGGTAGGAATCGTGGCAGGAGGACTGGTAGTCTGTGGCAAAGGAAAGTAAAATTTCTGATTATATCTGATTTTGTCTGTGACCCACTATTCAGTCAAGAGCACGCTGTTCACTCTGCACATTCAGCTCCTCTTGGTGCCGCTTTATGGCTTTGTTCTTTTATGATTTGTAAAATTGTTGTTGTTGTTAGGACTTGCTTTGTGACCTATAATGTCATCTCTTTTATAGCAAGGTCCAAGATTCTTGTATTCCAAGAAAACTGTGTTCTACTATGGTTAGACGGGATGTTTTGTACATTTGTATGATGCCTATTTGATCTATGGGTCTACATTTGATGTTTCTTTAGTGACTGTTTTGCCTCAGTAATCTCTTTTATTTATGATTGTAGGGTATCAAAGTCATTCACTGTTACTAGACCTGGGCTTCTAGAAATCTTTATATCCAGTAGTGAAGTTTCTTTATGTTTTCTGCTTAATAAAATTTGTGCTTCAATGTTCAATATATATGATATATAGTTAATACATATTATATATAATATATAATCATTACATATATACAAAATCATCATTTCTTATTGATTAATTGTTTCACTTGCAAATGTGTGGAGACTTTTATGTCTGGCTAATCTTTGTAAGGGGCGTATTTTTGCAAACCTCTTTAGAGGTTTTCTTAGAGATATTCTTGCTTAGTTTTCAGATTAGTGTATATTTTTCAGATTAGTATATGTTTTTTATCCTTTTTATTTCGGTCTTTCTCTGTATATTCTTGATATGAAAGTATATTTCTTGCAAGAAACAAACAGAGATTGTATTTTGATCCAACCAGCTAGTTGGTATTTTTATTATAACCAAATTTTTAAAAAGATTTATTTTATTGTTTTAGATATGTATGTACATGTGTGTCTTATGTAAATGAGTGTGGGTGTCTTCTGTGGTCAGAGGTATCAGATCCTCCCGGAGTTACAGACAATTGTGAACTGACTGATCTGGCTTCTGAGAACCAAACTTGGGTTCTCTGCAAGAGCAGAAAATACTTTTAATTACTGAGCCTTCTCTCTAGCTGCTGCTCTGCATCTTTTAATTGAAGAATTAAGATAATTCATACTTAGGGTCATTATTAAAGCAGGTGGGTAAATCTTGTGATTTTGTTTGATGTTTTCTTAGTCGGATCAAATAGAGTTTGCTCTCTTCTTTCTCCCTTATTCACATTAGGAGTTTGCTGATTCTGAGTTGGCCATGATTGATTATTTTCTAATTCTTACTTGGTGTTCAAATCTATTCCTCTCATACATTTTTTTCTTTCCTGGACTCTAGTGTTTGTCACCATCTTTCTTCTGTCAGTAGAATTCCTTTAAGTATCTTCTGCAGTTCTGGTTTAGTGGTCATGAATTGCTTTAGATTGTGCTTATTCTAAAAGGTCTTCATTTCTGCACTGATTAAAAAAATACTTTTCTTTATGTTTTGATTGACAGTTATTTCCTTTCAGGGCTTGAATTTTATTATTCCATGATTTTTCTGGCAACTAGGCTTTCTGCTGAGAAGTTCATGTTATTCTGATGAATTTGCATTTATGAATGTGTTGGCAGTTTTCTCTTGAAGCTTTTAATATTCTTTCTTTGTTCTTAGTCCTAGCATTTTAAATATATAATGTGACATGGAGAGGTTCTTTCCTTGTCACGTCAGTTGGGGGCTTTAAATGTTTCCTGCATTTGAATATGGAGATGCTGAGTAGCAATTGTCAACGTTGTCGAATCTAGAATCAACAACAGGCACACCTCTGGGTACAGCTGGGAGGGGTCACCTAGATTAGTGCTGGCCTCTGAGACTGTCTGTGGGGTGTGTCTTGATTATATTAATTGAGGTGAAGTGGGATGGTCCTCCCAATGGGGATGGCACCATTTCCTAAGCAGGGAATCTGGTACTGTCCGAGGCTGGAAGAAATATCCAGAAAACAAGCGGAATATATCACTCATCTCCTTCCGCTGTTTTGACCTCACCTCAAGGATTAAGCCTTTCTTCTGTAAGTTGTTTTTGTTGGGGGCATTTTATCATATCAATTGGAAAAGGAACTAAGATATCCATGTTTCTCTAATCTTGGGAAAAGTTCAACTGCAGTTTCATGAGATAGATTGTCTGTGCCTCTAGTTCGTATCTTCTATGCATGGATGCTTAAGTTGGCTCTCTGGTCATGTCCCAGAGATCCTGAAAGTTGTGGTTAGGCTTGCTTATTTCTTTTTTCTTGATTTGTATCTTTACCTTGATCCAGTCTTCAGTTTCTGCTATTGTTTTTGTTACCTGAGCTCGTGTATTGGTGTAGCTGTCTAATGTGTTTTTATTTGCTTCATTTGAGTTTTCATTTGTTTCTACAAACTCTTAATTTCCTTACTAACTTTCTGTAGTTGTGTTGCTGGTTTTCTTGTCCAGATATTGAATGAACATCTTTACTTTTTTCACCTGTTCTCTTGAATACTCTTTGGTGTCAGCTGTGTTTTGTGTAGCTGCATCTCTTTATCTTTGGACTCAGACACTGAGGAGTTATCTTTTAGGGGAAATCTATTGCCTTGACTTTTCATGTTTCTTCCTTTTCTGTGTTGAGATTTGTGCTTCTGTTGAGGTAGGGCCTCTTCCCGTTTTATTTGGTAATCTTATCAAGTAGCCTTGGGGGCTCAATTCCAAGCACCATTCAAGGGGGAGGAAACAAAAAGTGGCAACATCAACAAAACCAGATCAAACCAGATACACAAATATAAATCAAAGCTATTAAAGCCAATCACTATACAACTAATAACCACAGGAATATGACTAAATGAATGAAATCAAGGAAGGGTGAAGGAAAAAATAAAGAATAAACGAAGTTAAATTTAAAAAGATGAAAGGGAAAAGGAGAGGAATGTGAAAAACAAGAAGAAAAGGAAAAAGCAATAGATAATCTCTTTATCTAATGAAGAAAACTGAATAGAACAGGAATAAAGAGATGAAGCAGTTTAGAATGTAAGTCAGTAAAACATCAATAAGGAGAAGAAAAAGAAAACTCCTTTATAAGATGGCCAAGAATTGGCCTGTAACTTTGGAATCTCCCAGATGGAGGGAATAGTGGGCTTCTTTTCTTGTTTTGAGACAGGGTCTCACAGCATAGCCCTGGCTGTACAGGAGCTCACTGTGTAGACCAGGTTCCCTTCATACTCAAAGGATACATGCCTGTCTTACCTCCCATGTACTATGATTAAAGGTGTATGTCGACAGGGATGACCTGATGGTGGTTTTATCTCAGGGTCTTAATGCCCTTTTGATTTAGTCTGGTGTTTACTGCTGAAGGATGTGCCAGTGTCGAGGGTCAGTGGACCATTTTAGTGCCACATTCACTTTGAAGCTTCCTCTCTCTCTCTCTCTCTCTCTCTCTCTCTCTCTCTCTCTC
This sequence comes from Myodes glareolus, assembly GCF_982192425.1. Lineage (NCBI taxonomy): Eukaryota > Metazoa > Chordata > Mammalia > Rodentia > Cricetidae > Myodes > Myodes glareolus. The sequence continues at coordinate 47,616,838 of NC_142045.1, forward strand.
TCTCTCTCTCTCTCTCTGTGTGTGTGTGTGTGTGTGTGTTGAGGTTCTGGGAGCCACTGCGACCTGTATTGAGCTTCATGACTTGTAGACTTCTCAGATTCTCACCTGTTCGACAGACGCTCCCTAGCTTGTGTACCGAGATACCGCTAACATCCAAAGAAATAATTGTATTAAAAAGTAACAGAGCCTGGAAATCGGCACTGAACGGGAGAACCGAGGGAACTCAAGCCTTTGCCTGGCAGCCTTGGTGCTTTCCCAAGTCTCCTAGCAGTAAACTTCCAGCAAGGGGGAGGAGGCTGTGGGAACCAAGAGGTTCTCTGCACTTGTGCTTAGGGAGACAGGCAAGCTCAATCCCGCCTCTCAGCAGACCACATTCGGAGGAAGGCAGCTCTTGAGGTCAAGCAGGGCTAGCTTTTGGGCTCCATTAGAATCCAAACGTGATGGAGCTTGTACCTCAGCCCAGGGGATAGTGGTGACTAAGTCACTCACAGCCTGAGACCCCACTGTTAAAACTTCTCGGCTGTCTGAGTTTGACACCCCCCCCCCCCCATCTCCTCTCCACAACCTCTTCTAGATGTCTCCCACTCAAACACTGGTCTCCAACTCCTTGAGCTGTGATTGCCCCTTGTAATTCAGTTTCACACAACAGGGGCTTCCTTTCAAAATGATGGCTAGAGCATTCCGAGACATGGGAGAGGGGTGGGGAGCAACAAAGGGCATTGTTTGTCTGCTGTTGGCCTCACATACAGGCAGCCTCAGGATTATGCCAAATCCCCACCAGTCTGAGGGCTAGGGAACAGGGTGTGTCTGTCTGTTTTCACTGCTGTTACAGCTTCAGCTTGCCATCCTCCCTGGAGGGGGATGAAGCTGTGGCAGTTTGTCCATTGTCTCCGCACAGCTTCCCCAGTTCTCAATGACTTTCTGCTGTCCATCAATCTTTCATGATTGTCCATGTCCTTCCCTCCTTTCTTCTGAATGAAGACTGTTCTCAGTTACCCTGTCTGTTCTCATTCATGGTGTCACATGAGAAAAGCTTCTAAACCACTTTCTAATCTGTGAACACCATTCGTGCTCTGTAAATTCAAGCCTAATCGGTAGCATCACATACTTGAGGATAGGTGGCAAAGAGGAGCATTCAGGAGTTGAAATCATCTTCTGCCCTTAAAGAGATGTCTGCTAGGGTGTCTAGCAGGTCCATACAGGAATTCTCTGACCACCGCTCTTAATTTTCTTCTTCCTTCCAGCTCTCTTAACTGAACAGTGTTCTTTTCTTTCCAGATCCTTCTCCTTCCTTTCTGTTTCTTCCTTTCCTTTCCTTTCCTTTCCTTTCCTTTCCTTTCCTTTCCTTTCCTTTCCTTTCCTTTCCTTTCCTTTCCTTTCCTTTCCTTTCTTTTCCTCCTCCTCCTCCTCCTCTTCCTGCTCCTCCTCCTCCTCCTCCTTCTTCTTCTTCTCTCTCTCTCTCTCTCTCTCTCTCTCTCTCTCTCTTCTCCCTTTCTATCTCTATTTCTCTTTTTTTCTTTTTTCTACTTTGCCCATGGTCTTGTTCACTATAGTCTAGGTATGTCTCTGCAGCAAAGACAATACTTTCTCTCCCCATCTTCCTCGTCATAAACGTTTTTGCTAATCTTTCACTCAGTTATTCCTGACTTTTTTTTCATTGCTTTCTAAAGTAAAATCTGGAAGAGTTTTCCTTCCCTGTCTGCCCCAGAGAAGGTCTAGAACATGCTGCTGGGTAAGCTGCATTTTTTTCCAGTCTCACTCAAAAAGGAATCCAGATCTGTTTGAATGTTTGTTAATGAAAGTAGAAATCAGAGAAGCCAGAAATACACACTGGAAAAAAGACAGCACCGTCAACAAATAGTTATGGGCAAATGGATGGCTGCATGGAAAAACACAAATACATTCATACTTATCACCCTGCACAGAACTCATTTCCAAATGGATCAAAGATCCCAAGATAAAGCCAGATACACTGAACCTTATAAAAGAGACCATGGGGAATAGTCTTGAGCCTGTTAATACAGAAGAGTTTCCGAGAAGAACAACAATCAATAAATGGCCCTCAGGAAACTGAGAGGCTTCTGCACAGCTTAGGACACCTTCAATCAGACAAAGAAGCCTACAAAACTAAACATTTACCGACTACTCATCTGATAGAGGACCAACATCCAAAATTTATAAAGAACTCAAACTAGATATCAAGAAAACAACCTAAGTTTAACATGGGGTGCAGATTTAAACAGAATTCTAAATAGAGGAATCACAAATGGTTGAGAAAGACTTAAAGAAATGTTCACTATCCTTAGCCATCAGGAAAATGTGAATTAAACTACTTTAAGGTTTCATCATACACCTGTCAGAATGGCTAAGATCAAAAACACAACTGACAGCTCATGCTGAAAGAGGTGTAGAGCAAGGGGAACATTCCTTCATTGCTGGTAAGAATGCAAAATTGTACAGCCACTATGGAAATCCAAGTGGCCATTTCTCAGGAAGATAGGAATCAATCTACCTTGAGATCTAGCTACACCATTTGTACTGGGTGGTTTTGTGTGTCAACCTGACACAAGCTAGAATCATCATGGGAAGGAGCCTCAGCTGAGGAAAATCCTCCTTGAGGTCTCATTTAGTGATCAATGGAGGAGGGCCAGTCTGTGATGGGTGATACCGTCCCTGGGCTGTTGGTCCTGAGCTCTGTAAGAAAGCAGGATGAGCAAGCCATGGGAAGCAAGGCAGTGAGCTGCATCCCTCCATGGCCTCTGCATCAGCTCCTGCTTTCTGGGATCCTGCCCTGTTTGAGTTCCTGTCCTGAATTCCTTCAGTGATGGACAACAATACTTAAGTGTAAGCCTAATAATTCTTTCCTCCCCAACTTACCTTTTGGTCATGGTGTTTCCTTGCAGCAATAGAAATCCTGACTGACACACCAGTCTTAGGCATATACCCAAAGGACATTTGGTCCTACCGCTCAACCGTGTTCACTGTTGCTCTATTCGTAATATCCAGAGACTGGAAACAACCTAGATGTCCCTCAATAGATGAATGGTTAAAAAAAAGAGAGAGAGATGAAGAAATATGGTAATTTACACAATAGCCTCTTACTCAGCCATTTAAAAATTGAAATTATGAAATTCACAAGTAAACAGATGGAACTAGGAAAAAAAAATCATACAGAGTGAAGCAACTGAGACCCAAAAAGATAAATGTGGCATGTATTCACTTGCATGTGGATATTAGTTGTTAAGTCAATACAACCAGGTTACAATCCACAGAACCACAGATGTCAGATATAGATAGAGTACGGGAATAAAGGGGGCACAGGTGTAACCCCCTAGAAATGGAAAATAGAATAGATAGTTATAGATAGATGGGGAGGCTGGAATAGGAGTGGAAAGTGAAGAGGGGAAGGGAGGAGAGGGCAAGGGAGGCAATCCAAGGAGAGACAGCTAAAATCAAGGGCCTTTGAGGGGTAGCGTGGAAATATACTGTAGTGGAGCTTTCATACATACACACACATATATATATGTTCATATACATACATATGTGTATATACCATTATATATATAGTATATATCATATATATAAAGGTAATCTAAATGAAATACCCAAATAATGGAGGAGACAGAGCCCCTATCGACCATCCCTTGTCACCAAATGAAGCTTTGTGTACTGGGATTTAGGTACATCAAATTGAGTTACTGGCCAAAGAGGCCCAATGGGATCTCCCAAACAACCCAGGTTGTTGCCAAGACAATAGGTTGCTTTCCAAAAATGGCAAGCCCCTATTACTAAAGACCATACCTACCAACCATACCTACCAACTCACTGAACTTGGAGAAGTTGATACCTACATAAAGCTGTTATTCCTATATCCTAGTGTCTTTGGCACAGGCTACCAAAGGAGAAATGTAAGCACCATCCTGCCCACAAACCCTTTGATCTACAATGGTGTCCTGCCTGCATGATACACTAGCGCAATAGTGGCACACAGCTTGGGGTGTAACTAACCAATATCTGATTTGACTTAAGACCCAGTCTATGAGATGGACTCTAAGCCTGACACTGGTTGACTAAGAACCTAAGACTAGATAGTCCGGGAACCTACATTAAAACTAAATACTACTGTTCTTAAAAACAAAACAAATGAACAAAAAAAAACATAGCAATAAAATGATTTCTGATGACATTCTGCTATACTCAGAGGTCAGTGCATCATCAGAGAAGCCTCCTCCTTCAGCATATGGGAACAAATACAGAGACCTACAGCCAGACATTGTGCAGAAAGTGAGAGACCTTGGAACACTCAGTCCTAAACAGAATGTTTCCATCAAATTCTTCTCCTCAGGACTCGGGGAACCCTGTGGAAGAGGAGGCGGAAAGAGTGTAAAGTCAGAGAGGATGGTGGACACCAAGGAAACAAGACCCTCTAAATCAACATGATCAACGCACATATGAACTCACAAGGGCTGAAGTAGCATGCACAGGACTTCAACATGACTGTAACAGATGTTGTCCTAGAGCTGAAAGGAGAAGTAGACTTATGTCCCCATCCCTAACACAAAAGAAACCTCTAACTGATAACCACTTGCAAATGAAAATTTAGTTTTGTCTAAGGGAGTATCACTGGGGAAATAAACTACTCTTAAGGGTGAGATACATGCCCAGCAGTAGATGGTGAACAGAAAATGAGCCCATTGGAATTGGAGTTTGTTTGTTTGTGTCTCATAATGTCATGTCAGGGATTTCCCTTTTCCTTTTTATTTTTTTTCTTTTTTTGAAAAGAGATTTATTAATTTATAAGTTATATAATGTTTTGCCTCCAGGTATGCTTGCACGCCAGAAGAGGGCACCAGATCTCATTACAGATGGTTGTGAGTCACCATGTGGTTGCTGGGAATTGAACTCAGGACCCCTGGAAGATCAGCCAGTGCTCTCAACATCTAAGCCATCTCTCCAGCCTTTACTTTTTTCTTATTTATTATTTTTGTATGTATTTTCTTCTCTCTTTGTACCTCACGAACCCTTTGCATATATGTTGTGGCTTCCGGTTTGGTGGTTTTATAGGATTCCTGAGTGTGCAAAGGACTGGGTCTCTGCATCTTTATCTGTTTCTCCAGACTTTTCTTGGACTACTTTCCTTCTGTTCGTTTGTTGTGTACTAGTCCGATGTGTTAGTTTTTGCTTTATATTTTATTTTAGTTTTGGCTATAGCAGCATAGAGATGGTTTATTATATTATACATTTATATGTATGTATATATATATACACACACACGCACACACACACATATAGTATTATAGACCATGCAACATTATGATAGTATAGATAGAATCGCAATGATTAAGGACGCAGAGTATCAAAGAAAACACAATCCAACAAACTGTGGGCGGGTGGAATGTGTGGTTTGTGAGCAGCTCCCATCCTCCTCCTCAGTGGTACCTCCTGCTAGTGTATAGGTTCACGGCCGGTGTGATACACAGGGAGAGAATGGCTTCCTTCGAGAGCCTGCTCTGGAGAATTTGCTGGGGAAACATGAAGTTCAGCGAGATGGACAGACTTCTGGAGGATCCCGTGACGGTGGGTGGTTCAGGCTGTGTGAGCTTTCTGAAGTCCCTAGCACTAAAGACACCTCCAGCTAGTCTGTTTCCTCCTCTTCCTCCCCTCTTCTCTCTTTCCCTTTCTTCTCTCTTTATTTTACTCCCCCCATCCTTTTAAATTCATTATGTTTGAAGGGTCCATTTAAGGACCAGTTCTTCTTAACTCCTCATAGTTGGTTCACTCCTCAAAGAGTGGGTAGCCAGACGGTGGTGGCGCCTGTCTTTAATCCCAGCACTCGGGAGGCAGAGGCAGGCGGATCTCTGTGAGTTTGAGGCCAACCTGGAACAGAGCGAGTTCCAGGACAGTCTCTGAAACTACACAGAGAAACCCTGTCTCAAAAAGCAAAACAAAACCCAAAAAGCCAAAGCTGTTTACTTCACAAATGCACCCAGAGCCAACTGGAGTATGTCTTTCTCAAGCTTCAGGGAACCCACAGGTTACAGAGTCTCCTGGCATCGAGCTGGGCTGGGGTGGAACTTAAGGGTCTTTTTCTTTTTTCTTTTTCTTTTTCTTTCTTTTTTTTTTGAGGAAGAAAGGGTTTATTTTGCTTATACTTTCACATCACAGTTCATCATATAAGGAAGTCAGGAAGAAACTCAAACACGGCAGGAACCTGGAGTCAGGAACTAAAGAAGAGACTATGAAGGAAGATTGTTGACTGGGTTGTTTTCCGTGGCTTGCTCATCCTGCTCGCTGATAGTATCCAGGACCAACAGCACTTGGGTGTGGCACCGCCTACAGAATGCTGGACCCTCCCAAATTACTCATTAATCAAGACAGTGTGCCACAGAAGAGTACAAGCCACTTCGATAGGGACATTCTCTTTTTTCTTATTACTGTCACTTTCTAAGCCGATTTGTCTTCTTATGAGAGGCAGAAAGAGGATGGTTCTGAATGGCAGGGGAAGCAGGGAGGAACTGGGAAGAGAGAAGGAGAGGGATTAGTAATCAAGATAGGTTATATGAGAAAAAAAATCCTGTTTTCCATAAAAGGGAAAAAATGAAGAAGAAAATGGGAAAAAAGTAGAAACCAGAATTTTAGGTGTACAAGTCAACAAGTATTGTCTCAACTGGGATTTTTTTGATGGCTTTTCCATATATTTTGTTTGTCATTTACATATCTTATTTTGAATTCCATTGCTCATTGTCTCCACATTATTGCTTTATGAACTACAAATATATTAAGGCACGATCCTTCAGTCTCATGTATTTCAAATATTAATGTCTAGTATTTGTTAGTTTTTGTCTTCAATGCTTATTTGACCACATAAAAATTATAAATGCATATTATCTATGTTCTTCATGGCTGTGATCATATCCCCGACAAAAAGCAGTCTCCAGGAGAAAGGGTTTGTTTTTCTTCACGGTTTGAGGGTGCAGTCCATCACTGTGGGAGCCGTGGTGTGGTGGGGGTGGCTTTGGACAGTGATGACCAGGTCTGAGGTTGCCGGCTCACATCTGGAAGGATCGGGAAGCAGGGAAAGGGGGATGCTGTTGCTTCAGTGACCTTCTCTTCTACCTTAGGGAGCCTTATGGGAGGGTGACATGCACACTTGATGAGTCTTCCGTCCGCCACTTTCACAGGCGTGCCCAGTGGTGTATGTCTGGGCTGATTCTCAGTCAGTCATGTTGTCAAGGAAGATTAACCGTGACAACATTCATCCAACTCAGTCTTTCAATCTTGAGATTTATTTATTTATTTATTAGATTTTTTTTTAAAAAAAAAATACCAATCCAAGTTCCCACTCCCTCTCCTCCTCCCATTCCTTCCATACACCTTCCTACCCCACCCCCATTCACTCTTCAGAGAGGGTAAGGTACATTGCTTTGTGGAAGGTCCAAGGCCCTCCCTACTATATCTAGGCTGAGCAAGGTATACATCCAAAGAGAATGGGTTCCCAAAAAAGCCAGTGCATGCAGTAGAAATAAATCCCTGTGCCACTGCCAGTGGTCTCTCAGTCTGCCCCAGTCTTGCAACTGTCAACTACGTTTAGAGGAATTAGTTTGGTCCTATGTTTGTTCCTTCTCAGTTTGACTGGAGTTGGTGAGTTCCTATTAGCTCAAGTAGACTGATTCAGTGGGTGAACCCATCATGGTCTTGACCTCTTTACTCATATTCCTCCCACTGTTAAACTGGACCTTGGGAGCTCTGTCCAGCACTCTGATGCAGGTCTCTGCCTCTGTTTCCATCAGTTGCTAGATGAAGGTTCTATGGTGATATTTAAGATATTCATCAGTCCGATTAGAGGGCAAGTCAAGATCGGGCCTCCTCTCCTTTATTGCTTAAGGTCTTAGCTGGGGTCATCCTTGTGAATTCCTGGGAATTTCTCTAGAGCCAGGTTTTTGCTAACCCTATAATGGCTCCCTCAATCAAGTTATCTCTCTTCTTGTTCTCATTTCTGTCCTTCCTCCATCTCAACTCTCCCATTCCCTCAAGTTGTCCTCAACCCTCCCCTTCTCCCCTGCTCTTCCTCTTCCACCCTCTCTTCTCCCTTCCACCCCCATGCTCCCAGTTTTGTCAGGCAATCTTGTCTGTTTCCAATTTCCAGGTGGATCTATATATGCTTTTCTTTGGGTTCACCTTATTACTTAGCTTCTCTAGGATCATGAACTATAGGCTCAATGTCTATTGTTTATAGCTAGTATCCACTTAGGAGTGAGTACATCCATATTCATCTTTTTGGGTCTGGGTTATCTCACTCAGGATAGTGTTTTCTATTTCCATCCATTTGCATGCAAAATTCAAGATGTCAATTGTTTTTTACTGCTGAGTAGTACTCTAATGTGTAAATGTGCCAAATTTCTTTATCCATTCTTCAGTTGAGGGGAGGTCTAGAACAGCATCTGTCGTGGGGTGAAGAGATGAGTCCACTGTTACAAATGCTTTCTGCTCTTGCAGAGGACTCAGGTTCAGTTCCTAGCGCCCATGTCAGGTAGCTCCCAGTTGCCTGTAATTCTAGTTCCAGTAGAATCTGTCATCTCTGGGCTCTGGCAGCACCTGCGCTTGCATGCACGCCCATCACACACACACACACACACACACACACACACACACACACACGCACACACTTAACTAAAAACAATACAAACAAATCTTTTTCAAAAGTTAAATATGCTTCTATCAAGTTTTATTTTCTGTGTTGAACACACAGGAATGACTGGAGCAGGGGAGAGATTTATAATCCAGGATTTCCGAGTTAATCAGCTTTGGAAGGTGTTACTGAATATGGTGATCGGAAACAGTGATATTCCATTTCCTGACGTAGAAAACTCCTCTAGGTGGTCAGAGGACAGGAGGACACAGGTCGTGATCAAGTGGAGCCTAAACATCAAAGACCATCAACCACCTTACCCAATGCAGAAATGCTGCCAATAATGGTTCTACATTCCCTAGATACATGACATGAGGGCTTATTCCTCCTGCTGGGGTCTCGCCTGGAATGTCCATGCTAAGTCTGGCCTTGTCCTTGGGAGCCATGTAGGCCGGATGGGTCCATCAGGGACAGTGGCAACTGTGAGTCACACTGAGACTCATGGAGTGCTAGGAAGAGTACCTCAATGCATCTCTCTCCCTCCTTCCATGATGCTGAGACCTATTAGTCACCTGGTCTTCTGTACCTCTTCTTTCTTCTTTTTCAGGTTTCAAAAACAGGGTTCTGCATTAAAGTGAGAGGAACAGACTCTGTTAAAGTCCTTTCCTTGCCTGCACAACAGGTGCTCCTCCATCTTCTGCCATGTTTTACCTTCTTAGCCACTACCTCAGCTTCATGAAATCTCTCAGGCTAATAGCTGGAGACCCTTTCTTTCCTTCATTCTCCTTCATGCTGCGTGCGCTGGCTGGTTCTTCCTACAGGAGCTTCACCACTCTCATTCCTTGGAGTTTGGAAGGTTTTACTTCCAATGCTAACAGCTTTCAATATGGATTTTGGGGGGAGAAGTTTTGGTTTTGGACCATGACCGCGTTACCTATGATATTTGTACTTAGACCTGGCTAGTCTCGAGCCTGCCAGTGAAACTCATCAGGGTAGCTGGGGGCAATAAGATAGGATGAGAGTGAAGTGGGCTGAGTAGAACGGGGTAGGGCTGATCTGTCTGGGAAGGAGACTCTTCTCCTTCTGGTTCTGATGATGGTAGAGCCAGGACGTAGAATTAATTGGCAATGGAAAAGTTCATCTTGACCTGAGTCAAGACAATCGAAAATGGAAAACGTTGGAAAAGATCTGAGTTGGTCTTGTCTAACAGACTTCAAGGCTCTGAGTTAGCCATATGCACCCTGTAGGAAGATGGACGGGGGAGAAATGTCAAGTTTGACTAGTGTGTGTAGCCCAGAGTGTTGGTGGCATTCCGTCATTTCATTACAGCATTGGTGTCATGAAGAAGATCCTATTATTGTGTTCATTTGATAGGGGAAAAACAGCAACTTAGGTGAAATAATTTTTACCATTGTTTGAAACTGTCCTTGTAAAGGGCTAACCACAAACTCTTGACCGTTAGCATTTTAGTCCTACAGGAAGGTGGTGGAACCTTTAGGAGGCGGGGCCTAATTGAAGGCACTTGTATTACTGAGAGCGTGCCTGGAGGAGGATGCTGTACTCCCTGCCTCTTACTTTCTCCCTTTGCTTTTGACAACCATGACATGAGTAGGTCCACACCTGTGATGATGAAGGTATGGTTCATGTGATGTAGGTCCGGACCTACTAGACCAATACAAGTCTAGGCCCAAGGCAACAGAACCAATAGCTAGAGGCTGAAGCCTTCTATAGCACAAGCCATGTAAATGTTTCCTCAAAGTCATCTCAAAAGCTTTGTGAGTGACTCTGTAAGGCAGGAACCGCTCGCTGGCCACAGAATTCATAGGCCACTGAACTGGGTGGGAATTTGAATCCCAGGAGTCTGAATGCCTTTCTCCTAAGCTCAGTGTGATCTCCTGAGGCCCAGTTCCTCCCCAGTCTATAGCGTGACAGTGCTCAGCACAGTGCAACTATCTGGGGGGCCTCATGGGGCAGCAGCTTCCTGGAGACCCGTGCTATGTTCCTCAATTCGCTCCAGCACTCTGCTAGCCTGTTTAAACTGCACCTAAAATATTTCGTCTGCATGAAGAGCAAATTCCTTCCAGAAACAGGTTTCTGTCAGGTTTGGTGTTGCTATCTTCAAACTCAGGAATTTAAAATCCAGAAGCAAAGCCAGGCCTGAGCCCCTTCTTGGCGATCCCTCTCAAAAGCACCCTGATTGTGTATTCATGTTGGTCCAGGTGGTTCGCCTGGGATAATTATTCTTCTTGTAGAAATAAGAGAAATTAATCACTCTGGCTGCTTCTCTTTGATTCTCTGGTGTCCTGGCATGCCAATGCTTGAGCAAACATAACCCACACACCGAGGAACACTTGGTGGAGGAATGCTATTTCCACTGCTCAGGGTTGGGGAAACACTACTGAGACCTAAGAGCTAGCCCTCTGTAAATGAGTACGTAAATACTCAATCAATCAATGAGGCAGCCTTCCTCTTCCCCAAAATCTCGATGCTCCGCTTCAAGGGCTAATTGTCCCTCTTTCCGTGGGTACAGGTGCTGTGGTTAGATTTGTGTCTATAAGACCCCGTGATTCTCAGGCTTTTGCTGTGCTTTTCTGATAGCAGCAGATTTTTCGTTACTCTTCTCATGATCTATTGCGATGTGAGCGTGATTGACAGACAGGTGATGGATAGGTAGGCAGATGCATGATAGAAATATAGATGATAGATATGTAGGTAGATGATAGGTACATAGATGATAGATATTCAGGCATACACATACATAGATTAGGAACATCAGGACTGGGAGACGTTTTCATATTTAAAGACAGCCTGAGGTATCAGGAACTGTCACTGATCTGGTGAAGGTAGGTACTAGCCCTGTTTTGGTGTATGTAGGGGTGGGGAAATGTGGGGGTGTGTGTGGGTGTAGCGCATGAATGTGTGGTACATGTATGTGATGTGTGTGCATGTATGTGTACAGGTGTGCCTTTTTATATACATGTGCAGAGGCCAGAGTTTGACATTGGTGTCCAACTCATTGGACCTTATTCCTTTGAGACAGAATCTCTCACTGAACCTGGAGCTAGGTTGGCAGCCAGCCAGCTCCCGGAATGCTTCTGTCTCTGTCTTCCACAGTGCTGAGGTTGCAGGCACACAGCCATATGCGGCGTTTTACACTGGGTTCTGGGAACTAAACTCATACATGTGTATCAAGTGCTTTCACCCACTGATCAGACTGCCCAGGACTCAGAACCCTATTGTTAAAGACTCATGTATTCTGTGTCTTGGAGACAAAGTGTGACCTTCCAAGAAAAATAGTAGAAGTCATTGTATAAACACTAAATAGCAGACAATTGTTGCATAGAGTTCATGTCAGGTCCATTTTCCCCTCTGATACTAAAATCATATTTATACCGTGTCCATTGCTCTAATAGCTAAAATTACTTCACAGTCTGATAGAAAGTCAGAATTGTTTTTATACAGTTGTTTATCTTAAAATTGATTTTTGTCTCAAATGCACATCAAGGAACTCTCTGGAAGCATGTGTCTAAATAGAGTCAAAGACTGAAGACATTGCTTGCATGTATAGTTTGTGGAAATGTGGGTCTGCTGCATTGGCTTTTCTGCAGGACATATGTTCACTACACATCAAAACATATGATGTTCATATTCTTTGTTAAGGTTATTCCTGTTTCAGAAATTTTCAGAAGAAAACCAGAAAGACAATGTGTTTCTCAGTTTCTTCACACAAACTTTATTAATGAAAATGGAAAGTGGGAAATGAAATACATGTCCACTAATAAGCTAATAAGAAAGTATTTGAATTAATTATGGTGTTCTTTCAGATGTGGTAAGTGCTAAAGAACTATTCTAAAGGAGTCCATATATCCATATTTATTGACATGGAAAGGCATTTATATGAGAGTGCTAAGTGAAAAGAAAATGACAGACCTGTATATTAAGTGTTCCACTTAGATGTTGTATATATATACACACACACAAAAGATGTATTTATGTATGATGGTCTGTGGACACAGGCCTCAAAGAAGGATGTCTTCTTTACAATGGATTGATTTGCTTAAACATTTTTTGTAGTGAATGATGTTGTGTTTTATAATCAATCCAAACAATGACAACAAGCCGGGGAGTGGTGGCACACACCTTTAATCCCAGGACTCGGGAGGCAGAGGCAGGCAGAGCTCTGTGAGTTCGAGGCCAGCCTGGTCTACAGAGCAAGTTACAGGACAGGCTCCAAAGCTACAGAAAAACCTTGTCTTGAAAAACCAAAACCCAGAGGGTCACCCTGCTCTGCTGGCTCTACCCTGCTAGCGCCCCCGCCAGCCATCCCAGCTTCCATCCAGAGGGCCATCGGAGGGGTGAGTTTGCTTCAGGCCTGCGGCAGGGGCTCAGCGAGGAGGAGCTCTGACTTTTCCCGACCCCATAGACTCCCAGGTCAACCTGCAGTGCTGGTTCCACCCTGCTAAGCTCTCCCGCCTGCCACCCCAGCTTCCATCCAGGTACAAATTTCTATATTTCTCCCTTCCCACTGGGGCCATAAAATTTCCCCAGCTCAGCTGCCTTGCACGCTGGGCCTGCTCTGTAGGCGCATTCCGGAAAGAGGGAGTGCCTGTGCTTCAATAGCCTACCTGAGGAAAGGTAGGCATTCTATCAGTGAACTCCCTGCCCAACAAGGGAACCTGACCCGGTACCAGAAGTTCCAATAGAGAGCATTTGAACGAAGAGATGGGCAGACGCCAAGGCAAAACCTCCTCCAACAATCTGAAAAACAACATGAAAACACCAGATCCCAACGACCCTACAACAGAAGGACTTGATCACTCTAACCCAGAAGAAGTGGAAAAAAGTGCCATTATGAAAGCAATAGAGTCCCTTAAACAGGATATGAATAACTCCCATAAAGAATTGGACGAGACGTATAACAAAAAGTTTGAAGAAATGAGTATAGAAATGGATGAGAAATATAACAAAAAGTTTGAAGAAATAAGTAAATCGGTGAATGAGACCCTGAGAAACCAAGAAAAACAATCAAACAAGTAAAGGAAACAGTCCAAGAATTGAAAACTGAAATGGAGGCAATGAAGAAAACACAAAACGAGAACCTGCTGGATATGGAAAACCTAGGTAAACGAACGGAGACTACAGAATCAAGCATAACCAATAGAATACAAGAGATAGAAGAACGAATCTCAGATTCTGAAGATACCATAGAGAAAATAAATGCTCTGGTCAAAGAAAACGGCAAACCCAACAAATTCTCTTCACAAAACATTCAGGAAATCTGGGACACAATAAAAAAACCAAATCTAAGAATAATAGGGATTGAAGAAGGAGAAGAACTGCAGATCAAAGGCCCAGAAAATATATTCAACAAAATTATAGAAGAAAACTTTCCCAATCTAAAGAACGATATTCCTATGAAGGTTCAAGAAGCATACAGAACGCCGAATAGACTGGATCAAAAAAAAAAAAGTCCCCTCACCATATAATAATCAAAACACAAAACATTCAGATTAAAGAAAGAATATTAAGAGCTGCAAAGGAAAAAGGTCAAGTGACTTATAAAGGTAAACCTATCAGGCTTACACCAGACTTCTCTATGGAAACCATGAAAGCCAGAAGATCCTGGATAGAGGTACTGCAGAAACTAAGAGACCATGGATGCAAACCCAGACTACTATACCCAGCCAAGCTATCGTTCACTATCAACAGAGAAAACAAAATATTCCAGGATAAAAATAAATTTAAACAATTCGTAGCCACAAATCCAGCCCTACAGAAAGTAACAGAAGGAAAATCGCAACCCAAGGAATCCAACATTGCCATCACTGCCTACAATAACCCAGACATCTAGCGACCCTTCACAACCACAACTCAAAGAAGAGAAACACACAAACTCTACTACACACACACACACACACACACACACACACACACACACATACAAATAATAAATGGAATCAACAACCACTGGTCATTAATATCACTTAATATTAATGGACTCAACTTACCTATAAAAAGGCACAGACTTAGAGACTGGATAAGAAAACAGGATCCAACATTCTGCTGTTTACAAGAAACACACCTCAACCAAAGAGATAGACATCTACTCAGAGTAAAGGGTTGGGAAAAGGTTTTCCAAGCAAATGGACCTAAGAAACAAGCTGGTGTGGCCATTCTAATATCTAACAAAATTGACTTCAAACTAAAATCAATCAGAAGAGATGGAGATGGACATTTCATACTCATAGCAGGAACAATTAATCAGGAGAAAGTCTCAATCCTGAATATCTATGCCCCTAATATAAAAGCACCCACTTATATAAAAGAAAAACTTTTAGAACTCAAGGCAGTCATCAAACCACACACACTAATAGTAGGAGACTTCAACACACCTCTCTCACCAATGGACAGATCAATCAAACAGAAACTCAACAGAGAAATAAGAGAATTGCTAGAGGTAATGAATCAAATGGACTTAACAGATATCTATAGAACATTCTACCCAAAAAGGAAAGAATATACCTTCTTCTCTGCAGCTCATGGAACCTTCTCAAAAATTGACCACATACTCGGTAACAAATCAAACTTTCACAGATACAAAAAAATATTAGTAATCACCTGTGTCTTGTCGGATCACCATGGAATAAAGTTAGAATTCAATAACAATTCGAATTCCAGAAAGCCTACAAATGCGTGGAAGTTGAACAGTCAACTACTGAATCATCCTTGGGTCAAGGAAGAAATAAAGAAAGAAATTAAAGTCTTCCTTGAATTTAATGAAAATAAAGACACAACATACTCAAACCTATGGGACACAATGAAAGCAGTTCTAAGAGGAAAGTTCATAGCACTAAGTGCCCAATTAAAGAAAACGGAGAAAGCATATATTGGAGACTTAACAGCACACCTAAAAGCTCTGGAAAAAAAAAGAAGCAGACTCTCCCAGGAGGAGTAGAAGATTGGAAATAATCAAACTGAGGGCTGAAATCAACAAAATAGAAACACAGAAAACAATCCAAAAAATCAACGAAACAAAAAGTTGGTTCTTGGAGAAAATCAACAAGATTGACAAACCCCTAGCCAAACTAATCAAACGGCACAGAGAGAACACTCAAATTAATAAGATCAGAAATGAAAAGGGGGACATAACAACAGACACAGTGGAAATTCAGAGAATCATTAGATTTTACTACGAGAGTTTATATGCCACAACGTTGGAAAATGTACAAGAAATGGATTGGTTTTTAGATAAATACCATTTACCAAAGTTAAATCAAGAGCAATTGAACAATCTAAATAGACCTGTTAGTCGCGAAGAATTAGAAGCTGTTATCAAAAACCTCCCCACCAAAAAAGGCCCAGGACCAGATGGTTTCAATGCAGAATTCTACCAGAACT
Source organism: Myodes glareolus (assembly GCF_982192425.1). Taxonomy (NCBI): domain Eukaryota; kingdom Metazoa; phylum Chordata; class Mammalia; order Rodentia; family Cricetidae; genus Myodes; species Myodes glareolus. Next base: position 47,632,865 of record NC_142045.1, read on the forward strand.
TCCAGATAGAGCTAATACCTATACTCCTTAATGTATTTCACAATATAGAAACAGAAGAGTCATTGCCAAACTCTTTTTATGAAGCTACAGTTACCCTGATACCAAAACCACACAAAGACACAACCAAGAAAGAGAATTACAGTCCAATCTCATTCATGAACATTGACGCTAAAATACTCAATAAAATACTGGCAAACCGAATCCAAGAATACATTAGAAAAAGTATCCATTATGATCAAGTGGGCTTCATCCCAGAGATGCAGAGCTGGTTCAACATACGCAAATCTATCAATGTAATCCATCATATAAATAAACTGAAAGAAAAAAACCATATGATCATTTCATTGGATGCTGAAAAAGCATTTGACAAAATTCAACACCCCTTTATGATAAAGGTGTTGGAGAGATTGGGTATACGAGGATCATACCTAAATATAATAAAAGCAATATATAGTAAGCCGACAGCTAACATCAAATTGAACAGAGAGAAACTCAAAGCCATTCCACTAAAATCAGGAACACGACAAGGCTGTCCACTCTCTCCATACCTCTTCAATATAGTGCTTGAAGTTCTAGCAATAGCAATACGACAACATAAGGGGATCAAGGGGATTCAAGTTGGAAAGGATGAAGTTAAACTTTCGTTATTTGCAGACGATATGATAGTGTACATAAGCGACCCCAAAAACTCTACCAAAGAACTTCTACAATTGATCAACACCTTTAGTAATGTGGCAGGATACAAGATCAACTCCAAAAAATCGGTTGCCCTCCTATACACAAAGGATAAAGAAGCAGAGAGGGAAATCAGAGAAACATCACCTTTCATGATAGCCACAAATAGCATAAAATATCTTGGGGTAACTCTAACCAAGGAAGTGAAAGACCTATTTGACAAGAACTTTAAGTCCTTGAAGAAAGAAATTGAGGAGGATACCAGAAAATGGAAAGACCTCCCCTGTTCTTGGATTGGGAGAATCAACATAGTAAAAATGGCAATTCTACCAAAAGCAATCTATAGATTCAATGCAATTCCCATCAAAATTCCATCAAACTTCTTCACAGACCTTGAGAGAACAATAATCAAGTTTATATGGCAAAACAAAAAACCCAGGATAGCCAAAACAATCTTATACAATAAAGGAACTTCTGGAGGCATTACCATGCCTGACTTCAAACTCTATTACAGAGCAACAGTATTGAAAACAGCTTGGTATTGGCATAAGAACAGAGAAGTCGACCTATGGAATCGAATAGAAGACCCGGGTATTAACCCACAAACGTATGAACACCTGTAATTTGACAAGGGAGCTAAAGGCATACAATGGAAGAAGGAAAGCATCTTTAACAAATGGTGCTGGCATAACTGGATGTCAACCTGTAGAAGAATGAAAATAGATCCATATCTATCACCATGCACAAGACTCAGATCCAAATGGATTAAAGACATCAACATTAATCTGTCCACTTTGAACCTGATAGAAGAGAAAGTGGGAAGTAGTCTACAAGATATAGGCACAGGAGACCAGTTCCTAAGCAGAACCCCAGGAGCGCAGACAATAAGAGAAGCAATGAATAAATGGGACCTACTGAAACTGAGAAGCTTTTGTAAAGCAAAGGACACTGTCAGTAAGACCAAAAGGCTACCTTCCGACTGGGAGAAGATCTTCACAAATCCCTCATCAGACAAAGGTCTGATCTCCAAAATATACAAAGAACTCAAGAAACTAGACACTAAAACTCTAATTAACCCAATTAAAAAATGGGGTACTGAACTGAACAGAGAATTCACAACAGATGAATTCCGAATGGCCAAAAGGCACTTAAGGTCATGCTCAACCTCCTTAGTGATCAGGGAAATGCAAATCAAAACAACTTTGAGATACCATCTTACACCTGTCAGAATAGCCAAACTCTCAAACACCAATGATAGCCTATGCTGGAGAGGATGTGGAATGAGGGGAACACTCATCCATTGTCGGTGGGAATGTAAACTTGTGCAGCCACTGTGGAAATCAGTATGGTGGTTTCTCAGGAAACTGGGAGTCAACCTCCCTCAGGACCCAGCAATTCCACTCTTGGGAATATACCCAAGAGATGCCCTATCATACTATAAAAGCATTTGTTCAACTATGTTCATAGCAGCACTATTTGTAATAGCCATAACCTGGAAACAACCTAGGTGCCCCTCAATAGAAGAATGATTAATAAAGGTGTGGAACATATACACATTAGAGTTCTACTCAGCGGTAAAAAACAATGACATCTTGAATTTTGCATGCAAATGGATGGAAATAGAAAACGCTTTACTGAGTGAGGTAAGCCAGACCCAAAAAGAGGAATATGGTATGTATTCACTCATATGTGGATTATAACCATAATTAAAGGTCTTTGAGCCTATTATTCGTGATCCTAGAGAAGCTAAATAAGAAGGTGAACCTGAAGAAAATCATGTAGCTATCTGCCTGGAGATTGGAAATAGACAAGAGTCCCAGGTAACCTTGGGTGCATGGGGTGGTGGGATGGTTGTTGGAAGGGGAGAGGGTTAGAGAGAAGGGAGTAGGGGAGTAATGGGGAAAGCTAGGTGGACTGGGATGGGGGGAGGGCGGAAGGATGGATATGAGATCAGGGAAGAATATATTTCAACTAAGGGAGTCATCTTAGGGTTTACAGGAGACTTGATTATAAATGGGATCACAGGTCCAAGGAGATCCCCAGATTGTTCTCTGGACAGAAGAGAGGGTGCCTGAAACGGCCTAGGCCCATAACCATACTGATGAATATTTTGCTTATCACCATAGAACCTTCATCTGGCGATAGATGGAGATAGAGACAGAGACCCACATCGGAACACTGGACTTAACTCCCTAGGTCCAAATGAGAAGCAGAAGGAAAGAGAACGTGAGCAAAGAAGGCAAGATCAGAGAGAACCTTCATCCCACGGTGGATGGCGATACAGATGGAGACCCACATTGGAGCACCGGACTGAGCCGCCCAAGGTCCAAATGAGGAGCAGAAGGAGGAAGAAAATGAAAAAGGAAATAAGGACTGTGAGGGATGCGATCACCCACTGATACAAGGGGACGGATCTAATGAGAGTTTACCAAGGCCAGTTGGACTGGGACTGAACGAGGACGCAATCCAACCAGATTCTCTGAATGTGGCCGGATTCTCTGAATGTGGCTGGCCGGAGTCTTTCTGAAAAGCCATTGACAATGGCACTGGGACTTGTTTCCTCTGCATATACTGGATTTTGCGGATCCAGTCCGTCTGGACAGTCACCTTCCTGGACCTGGAGGGAGGTGGGAGGAACTTGAACTTCCCACTGGACAGGAAACCCTGACTGCTCTTAGGGATGGAGAGGGAGGAGGAGAGGGAATGGGGGGAGTGGGAGGGTGGTGGGAGGAGGGGCGGAAATGGAAACTTTTATAATTTAATAAAAGTACAAAAAAAAAAAAAGAAAAACCAAAACCCAAACAAACAAGTAAACAAAAACAATAACAACAAAAAAGAAATAAAGGACATAGACAGCATGCGAACAAAACTCTTTAATTTTCTTACTTCTACTAATTTCTCTGATTTGTAGCAAGACCATTAGAGACTCTCAACTTCTGATAGGCCTGGGTTATTACAGATGACTAAAGAAAAATGGATGATAAACAGACTTGAGATAAGCAGAGTGGTAATATAATATATTGGTGCTCCCACCATATATGACACACTAATCTCTGTACTGACAAGGAGATGCCAGCTCTTGATGGTCTCTCTGAATGCAGTGTCGTGGAAACAAAGCCACCCATGTTGTGGGAGGTATAGGGTGGCCTGGGGTGGTAAGCACTGCCTCCCTACTGTGTGGGGGGTGAGTCTGTCCTACCTCTTTTCTTTATGAAGGACGCAGAGGTGTGCACATAGACTTCCAGTCTAGTCTGTCCCTGGTTTGGACTGATATTTAGAAGCTCTCACGTAGGAATACCCCTGCTGACAGATATTAGGATGTGATATGCTTCCTTTTTTGTTTTGTATGCCTTTGTATCATTAGCCTGAAAGGAAAGAAAAATGAAAGCACCCATATCCTGGTATGTAACTGAAATCCCCCCGTGGGATTTGCTTGGTGTGAGAGAGTGATTAGTAATTTTTAGCAAGAGGTAATTTTCTCCATCAGGTGGTTTTTCTGCATTCCTGTAGAGCTCATGTACACAGCAAAGCTACCAAGAGAGAAGAAAAGACATGGACTGAAAATACCATACTTCGGGAACAGTGTGTGCAGGTGAGCTAGCCTGAGTGTGTGTAGCACATGATGTATGTGCATGTGGTATGTGCATGTATATGCGACATGTGTGTGCACATAGTGTAGCATGTATGTTTGTGTACATGTGGTACACATGTATGAGTGTATGTGTGTGCACGCGGTATTGTGTATGTGCACATGGTATGTAGTGTTTGTGTGTGCATGTGTAATGCATGTGTATGTGTGGTGTGTGTGGTATATGAGTGTGCATGTGTGCTGTGGTATGCATGTATGCACATGTGACATGTATTCATATGTATGGTATATGTGCACATGGTATGTGTGTATTGTGGTATGTACATGCCTATGGTGTGCATGTGGTGTCTGTGTACATGATATGAATACATATGTGTATATTGTATGTGTGCATTTTGTGTATATAGTGTGTATGTGTGTGGTGTGTGTTTAGTATGTGGTATATATGTGGTAAGTATATATGCATGTGTGCATATAGTATATGCATGTAGTATATGTGTGTGCATGTATATATATATGCATGTATGTACATGCATATATAAGTATATATGCATGTAGTATATGTGTGTGCACACATGGCATGTGTATATATGTGTGATGTGTTATATGTGTGCATGTGTATACTGTGTGTGTGCGCATGGTATATGTATGTGTGTGGTGTGGTTTGTGTGTGTGCACATGGTATGTGTGTGTGTAGTATGTCTTCATGCATACACATGTTATATACATATGTAGGTGTGGTATATGTGAGTAGTATGTGTGTACATAGTATATGTGTGTTTATGTGTGGTGTGGTATGCATCTGTGAGCATAGTATGTATATGCATATGTGTGGTGTGTGTGTGTCCATGTGGAATGTGTGTGTGCATGAATGTGTGATGGGTATATGTGTGCATATGGTATGTGTTTGTGGGGGTAGTGTATATTTTTGTGCATAGTATGTATGTATGGTGAGTGTGTGCATGTGCAATGTATGTATATGTATGTGGTGTGTTTGTTGTATGATGTGTGTAAGGAGTGTGTGTATGAGTGTATGTGTTGAGTATGTGTATATATGTGCAGGTGTATTGTGATATGTATATATGTATGGTGCATGTATTTGTGTGATGTGTGTGTGGAGTGTGTGTGTATGTAGTGAGTGTGTGTATATATGTGTGTGGGAGTGTGCATTGTATGTTTATGTGTGGTGTGTATGTGGTGTGATGTGTGGTGTGTATGTGGTGTGATATGTGTGGTGTAGTGTGTATATGTGCTTTAGACAACTATTTCAGTGACTGACAAAGTGGTTTGATTTAGAATCATTCTTTTACATCGCATACAATTTCTGGTCTTGCTGGAAGTCTATTATATAATCATTTTATTCTAGGGAATTGTAGCTGTCATCCATCCACTCAGAATTGAGTCTCTCTCCTCGTATCTTTTTAGTCGCTGCACTGGCTTGGGGAGCTGCGAGCCAATCTAAAAATTGTACTTGAAGGGGACCTCTGGATTTTATGTACAGTTTTTAGGGCCTATTATGGAAATTATAGGGTCGAAGTAAGAAAAGTCTAGATTTTTAAACTGGGAAAACAAAAGACAGCAGGTGTCTATAATGAAACACCCATGAAGAAGGACTAATTTTTTGTGTCCCGTGAAGTCATAAGATTCCACTTCCTGGTAAGGCTGGCATTTATGTGCTGGGAAACACACCCAGCTATGCCCTAGGAAGGCCTGCTTGTTTTGTGTCTTACCACTCCCTGGGGACAGAAGCTATTTAGTACAAAAGCTCGGCAACCTGGGTGGCCTGGGGATTCTCCCATTAGACGCTTTCATAATTCTATTTTTGCATATCTATGGGCACACATTCTGCCCCTGGTGACCTCATTAGTGACTGCCAGCTCCTCAAAATGTCACTTTCTGAACTGAAAGAAGGGTTTTATTGTATTTGGAGTTCCCCTCCCCTAACAGGATCTCGCTGTGTACTCCTGGCTGGGTTTGAACTCACAGTCCTCCTAGCTCGGGCTCTCTCTACCGTTGGAATCACAGCTATAAACCACCTTGCCTAGCTTCCCCTTGTTGTCTACTACCGGACCGATACGGAACAGTCGGTGATATAAGCTTCAAGATTAAGAGGAAGGTACGCACAGAGACAAAACTGCGTCATTTGCTGGCTGATATTAACTGAGCCAAACGCTTTGCTGCGTGACACAGTTGGTGGCCTGGACTCACTTCCGTCATTCCTGGCGTCTTGCTTGGATCTGTTACACTGGGCATGCCCAAACTTTTATGTGCATTTACATTGTTTGTTTTATTTTAATGGATTCCTTTTGTCATTAACGCTTAAAAAAATCTCTGTGTGAGACTTTACCTCAGTTTCTCTCTCTCTCTCTCTCTCTCTCTCTCTCTCTTTCTCTCTCTCTCTCATAAGAGGCAATAAGCTGGAAGCACTCAGTCCAGACTCTATCCCCTGACAACAGTTTTCATTCGGTCTCCAGACTGCACAGGGAGAACTCGTCTTCCCCAGGCATGAGCCTCCTGAATGGTTTTCCAATATCAAGTGGTCAGTCCTGAAATCATATACATACAACCAACACTACACTCAGCAGGCTGTGCATGTATGAATATTCAAAGAGAAGAGACCATGAATTGGGGAAAGCATTGGGAGGGGGAGTCAGGGAGGGGAGGAAGGAGGAAAGGGAAAGGGGATAATGTAATTATAGTTTAATTAAATTCAAGCTTTACTGGTTTACGGTTCTAGAGACTGAACCTCTAGCCTCAAGCGTAGCTGCCAAGTGCTGTACCCCATCCTTTCTACCATCCTTGATGGGAGTTTGGTGAAGTTCAAAGGGCTGTTGATCATCTTTGAATTTCAGATGCAGTCTCTGAAAACACACAGCAACAAAGAGACCACAGGCTTCCTGATTCCTGGATCTCCTTGTTTCCGAAGAGCCACAGGCGGAGAGCCCCTGGAACCAAGGGATGCCTGCCTGTTGTCAACACCGATCTTGAGTGTAACCCAATATTACTCCTGCAATACAGAGGTGGCTTTGAGTGGGTGGATCTGTCATTCTTTAAGTTCATTTAATGATCTAAGAAAATGCTCCCTCCTTTGTGACTCTGCCGTGTGATGGTATGGGGAGGTGTTGTGACAGGCTTGAGGTTCCACCTTGTGAGGTCTGCTCAGAGACTGCCGCAGGTGACCTGCCGGCATAGTAAGCGAACCCATCCCTTCAGCTGCAGAGTGTTCCCCAGAGACAAGCACAGAATTCGCTTTTTTCAAGTCTTGAAACTTCAGTGTGAGTGGCGATTCCAAACTGGGTGTCCTAATCCAGTCTGTGCCACAGACAACTCGTAAAAGTCCAACCTGTGAAATGAACAAAAAAATCAGAGTAAATGAGACCGGCTCAAGACCGGAGAAGGGGCAAAAGTGGGCAACTTCCTGTCAGGCTAGGTGGCTAGAGATCCCCAAAGGGGCTGAGGGGACCTTCGGTTTACTTCTCCATCATGAAGGCCTTGGACACTGTGAAGAGGATGAGAGGAAGGCGCGAAGGGTGCGTCAAACAAAAGCTGGAATTGCGGAGAAGGCGGGAGGGTACAGAACAAGAGAGAGGGAAGGCTTCCTCCCTGAGTGCCCCCATCTCTCAGGGTCAGGATTAGTAAGCTCCCTGAGTAGCTCAGCTTTTCTCAAGCATGGAGGTGTCGGGTACACAGTGGATGCTTAGTGAATTTCATTGATGACTGCGCTGGCGGGTGTGGAGCAGCCATAATGTTACCTGCTCTGTCTGCTGTCCACCACACCACCCCGGGGCTAAGCTACAGGCCCTGCCTGATGGTTGCCACTAAATGGCCATTCTGATCTTGCTTTCACTGGGGACCTCAAGCTTGCCTGTTTTTATAGGACTCTTTGCCCCCCATCCCTGACCTTCTATCACAGCTACCTCTCATGAGACTCCAATGGTACTCACTGGGTTTTGTTTGTTTGTTTGTTTGTTTTTATCATTTCTAAGCCTTCTACTTATTTAAAAACCTCCAAATTGTTTCTGGAAGAAAAAAAATCGTTCCTTATAGGAAGCTGTGAAGCTTGATCTTGTAATAATTTGGGACTCCCCATGAATAATGATAGCATCACCAAGAGTTTAGGTCTCATAAGTACTCCCTAAAGAATGAAGCGTTTCCTACCAAAGTAAAGAAAACCATTAACACTTTGAGCTTTTAATTGCAGCTCTAGAAAGCAAACTCAAAAAAGTACATAGTGTGCCTGGGTCTGATTTCAGCGAGAGCTGGGGCTGGGGTCAAGCTCGGCAGCAGACCGTGTGCTTCGCATGTGCAAGGACCTGAGTTTCCATTCCCAGAGGCCACACAAAGGATAAAAACCTATTTGCAGTTGTCAAAAGAGAAGTCATTTTTAAGTTCCTCAGTAAAGAAGTGACTAAAAATTAAAGTATATTCATGCAATAGAATATTGCTAATTAAGGTAAATCCAGGCTGCAATTTCATATTTAATAGTCAAGGATGGATGTGTATGATGTCAGTGCATTACTGTTGTCATGGTTATTAAATATCATCTACAAAGCAAATAGCAGCACACGCTGGCTGGCATGTAGACAAAGGGGAATAGTCACATAATGCTGGCAGCAACATAGACTAGTCCAGGCACCATAGGAATCAACGTGAGAGTTAACAAAGGGCAAAAATAGATCAACCATGTGACCCGGATACACTACTCCTGGGAGTGTACTCAAAGGACAGCGTGTCACGGAGATACTTGCTCATCAATATCCATGGCAGCGCTGTTCACAGTAGCTGAGCTATGGGATCCACCGAGGTGCCCAACAGCAGAGGAATGGGTACAAGAATTGTGCTAAATAATGTACAGTGGATGTTTTCAGCCCTGTATAGCAATGCGGTTATTTTGCTTGCAGGGAAATGAATGCAACTGGAGATGATAAGATAGTAAATTAAGTCAGTCTCAGAAAGACAAATATTGCGACTTTTCCTTCATTTGTGGTTCCTAGATTTTTTTTATAAATGAATGGAATCATGTATGTATGTATAACATGGAAGTGAAACTGGGTAATCAAAGGGGACTAACAGAAGGGAGGGACTTTAAGGGAAGGTTGGGGACATAGGTAGACATGTTCATTGTACATTATATGCTTGCATGAAATAGCCTTATGCCATACTCCCCACCACACAAGACTACATACCAATGAAAGCTTAAAAGGTATGAACAATGTACATAGAAGAGCCAGCATGTGAGTGGAAGAATATGGTGGAAACTCACGGAGCGAGTCCATGGAAGAGGGTGATCACATGGTCAGCTGACCACGCCCAGCTCATGCATCTGTTGTCTGGCACTTCAGAGGAACCTTTGGCCTCTCTTAGACTTTGAACCTTTGCTTCTTACTCTTCAGGAGCCTCTATGTGTATACAGTGTGTATTTGCCGTGTTTATAGTGTGTATATGAGAGAGAGATATACATGTATGTGATGTGAAGTGTTAGATGTGTGTGTTATGATGTGTGATGTGTGTGTGTGGTATATGTGTGTGATGTGTGTATGTGATGTGAGGTGTTTTTTGTGTGATGTGTGTACATGGTGTGTGTGTATGTGTGTGTGCATGCACCTTATTTCTATTGTAGGTTAAAATTACTGGGAAACTATTGTTGAATTGGAGATTTTGGGTTCTTGGATTTGTATTTTATTCTTTTATTTCTTCTTTATCACAGTTCACAGATAATAGCAGGTGATCTGTATGACCAGAATAGATGAGTGATCATCTATGAGTGTGATTAGGACATAATTCCCAGGGTTTTGTTAGTATCAAAAAGCAATGACTCTCCTTGGCTTCAGAGACCTGGATGAAGTATGAGCAGGTGAAGGGTGTGGACTGTTGGTGCCTGCCTTCACTTGCCTGAGAGCTGCAGATTTGAAGCAGACCCAGGCAGGAGCTCCTTCAGTTACCAAAGTCAACATGGCTACTTAGCCTTCCCAACTTTAGTGTTCATCTGAGTAATTTACTAATATCTGTCCACCAGGGTTTCGTGGGGATTCAATGAAGGCTCATGGGGAAGTTCTGGGCTTCACATTCCTGTTTAGAAATCCTCTTCAAAACAGCCTGCGTCTTATTCTCAGACGTCTGTGCAGTGAAGTTTCTTTTCCTGCTCTCTGTCCCCTGACCTGCCTGTCCCCTGTCTTATATCCTGCCTTTTGTCCCCTGTCCTGCCCCTGTCCCCTGTCCTGCCCCTGTCCCCTGTCCTGCCCCTGTCCCCTGTCTTATATCCTGCCTTTTGTCCCCTGTCCTGCTCTCTGTCCCCTGACCTGCCTGTCCCCTGTCTTATATCCTGCCTTTTGTCCCCTGTCCTGCTCTCTGTCCCCTGACCTACCTGTCCCCTGTCTTATATCCTGCCTTTTGTCCCCTGTCCTGCCCCTGTCCCCTGTCCTGTCCCTGTCCCCTGTCCTGCCTTTTGTCCCCTGTCCTGCCCCTGTCCCCTGTCCTGCCCCTGTCCCCCTTCTGTGTTCCCTCTCTTCTCCATTTTTTTCTGCTCATTTTCTTATTTTCTTCTCTCCCAAATTCTGTTTCCAGTGTTTGTTTGTTTGTTTTTTCTTTTTTAATTTCCACTCCTCCCACATCTATCTCTGAAGACTCCTAGGGGATTGAGATGTGGTTCACAGAGAAGAAAAGAGACACACAAACTGTGGTAAGAAAACAACTCTTCCCTCTGCGAGCTTAGACCGCTGAGTCATCCCTGTCTTCCCTGGGCAGCTGCGCATGCTGCTCCTTCATTACCTGCAGGATTCTGACCTGGTTCATCTCCTTGAGCCCTCTTCTCCAAGGCTCCAAGTCGCTGGAGCAGATTCTCCCCTCACTATGCCCACAGAGCTCCACATCCTGACAGTCCACCTCACAAAACTGCAGCCATCCCTCAGGAATGCATTCTGTCCTTGGCCTCACCCCATATCTCCAGAGTCTGGCTGGGTCAGTGCCTCACACTCAGGAGGTGCTTTGAATGATACTGTAACTATATGTCACTGTCAAGATATCTGGGGGGAAGGTAACCTGTTTCCACAAAGTGAAATTTTATTCTGTGACATCTGCATGTTGCTTCCCTAAGGATTCAGTTCACGGAGCAGTGGAAGTGACTCATTGGGTGCAGTTCTTGCTCTGCAAGCAAGAGGACCTGATTCTGGATCCCCAGAACCCACATACAAACCCAGACACGATGGTGCACATCTATGACACCAGAATTGGAGACAGAAATGGGAGGATCCCAAGAGCTTGAAAGAGCAAGTTTCTGCCTAACAGAGAGACCCTGTCTCAAGGCAGTAAGGTGGCAGTCATAGTAAAGTGGAGAGCCATAGTAAGGTGGAGAGCCATAGTAAGGTGGAGAGCCATAGGAGATACATAACATCTTGTTCCATTTTCAACATTCACACGCATGGGCACATGGGTGTGTATGCCTGAACATTTGTGTGAATGCACTATATGCACACACACACACACACACACACACACACACACACACACACACAAAGATTTAATTCACAGATTTTTCAATGCGTCCAATAAAAGGAGGACATAATAAACTTACTTATATCTATTTATTGTTCTAAATTTTCATACCCCTGAGCTTCGTGGCCAAGGTTCCAGATAGTTTGTCTGCCCATCTTCCTACACAAGCCTCGTGGAGGTCACACCCAACTGCAGCGTCTTCACCTCTTGTTTTTGCTCATGCTATTTTCCTCTTTTCCCTCATCCTTTGTGGAAATTTTATTTCTCAAGCTCCAGTTCAAATGATGATTTTTTTTTCTTCGTGGGATTTCTTGTACAAATAAACTGTGAATTGCATTAAGTATACGAGGAAGGAGTCACCGTAACATCAATTTACCTAAGCATCCAAGGAATGGCTGTACACAGTAGGTGCTCAATAATTGGCTGTTGAGTAAGTGAAGAATGACTTGGTCATAATGACCATCCAATAGGTCATCCTAAGCAATGAGTATGGAGAACAATTTTAATTTATCAGGGTGTGGGGATTATGTACACACAATTAAAAATGATTCCAGTTGTTTAGATTCCTAGAATGATCTACAATGTTTTTTGAGAATCACCAGAAAATAATTGGTATATATATATATAATATATATATATAGAGATTCTTAGCTAAAGGTCCCATCTGAATGTGGAAAATGTTAGTGTAGCAGTAATCAAAAGAGATTTTGTGTTTCATTTGTCCTGAGTTACCAGAAACTTATTTGCCTTAATGGTATACACAGTTACTCTTTCTCTGGAGGGGCTTAGATTTCAGGCTTAGGTGGCACTGGTCTTCCAGTATGCTGGGTTGGCCCTCTACCCACCACCCACCATGCTACAGCCCAGTCCAGCACCAGTTAGCCCTTTCTCTTGGGAGACTAAATGATCTGAAATCCATAGGCTTCATAAACAGAAGCATAGAACATTTCATTCAGAATGGCCAGGCATTTCTGAAAGGTAGCTTTCATTTTAAAGATTTTGAACTCGGAAGCTTATCACAGTGGCACAGCAAACCATGGCCTGAATGTGTGTTCTAAAGCATATGTGTTGGGAACTTGATCCTCTCTGAAACAGTGCTGGGAAGCAGGGCCTTGTGGGAAGCATTGAGGCCACAAGGGTTATACCTTCAGAGACGGAGTGATGGGATCATAAACAGGCCTGGCAGTGGTCAGCACTCTCCCTCCCCTTTCCCCTCCCCTGCCCCTCTCTTCCGCTTGTCTTTCTTCTGTTCTGTGAGGATACCAGCCACTGATATTATGATCTTGGATGGCCTAAAATCCAAAATTGTAAGCTAATAAGCTGCTGTTTATAAAGGACCCAGTCCCTGATATTCTGGAAGAACAGCAGAAAACGGGCTAGGACAACAAGACAACAACAAACAGTGGATAAGAAGCACTCTACGTCCTCAGAAAGCAAATGGTGTGTGCGGTACCCAGCAGGCAGGAATCCTCATGACATCACCAGATGCCAGGCATTTATCACTTTGCTCAGCACCAAGAACTGATGAGAAGTAACAAGGAGAAGGATTTATTCTGGCTCATGGGTTGAGGCTCTAATCTAATCATGGCAGAGAAGGCAGGGGAGGAGGAGACACTGGCAACCCATCTTGCCTTTTCCTTTGTTCTTTATCTTCAATCACAGGCTCAAGCCCATGGGATGGTACCACTCCCTCCCCAGTCAGTCCTCAGAATCAGCCTCACAGACTCCTCCAGGGATGTGCCTCAGTCATGCCACAGACATTTCTTAGTTCAGTCAAACTGCTAATAAAGAGGAATCCTCACACTCCCCCACACCAGGAGAGTCAGCCTCTGGGTCCACTGTGCCGGACTCATCCTGACAGTATTTTGGAAATAGCTCTGGTTGTCTTAAGGAAGTCCTGTTTTTTGAGAGACTGTGGATAATGTTTGAATACTTTGTGTTTGGAGGTTATCTACATTCTTCTCAAGTTGTCATTAGGTCAACAAAAAAGTGTGAACTATGTGTGAATATTCACAAAATGTTATGGCTGGCATTTTGTGCTTGGAGGGCCAAGGACTTGCTTTATTGTTTCTTTCTTTTTTTTTTTTTTAGGTGTCTCTACCAAAATAATTCTTCCCTACAGAGTTAGGCTCCTGATTGGTAGGAATACTTGAGGCCATTTCTTCTCCCTTAAAAAAACTATCAGAATTTCTCAAAAACAGTTACTTTCTTCTTTCTTTCCTTCCTTCCTTCCTTCCTTCCTTCCTTCCTTCCTTCCTTCCTTCCAATTAACTAACATTTGGTCAATGGCTTCATCTAGCTGCAAGAGAGGCTAGCTGAGAAATACGTTTTTATTTCACATGTTATTTTTCTACTAAAAATGTCATATTCTCCTTAACAAATAGGAAGATGATGAATGTTTGGTCAGATAACTAACAGTCTCTAGTAAGGGTTTATTCAATATTTCTTTGACCATCACTCTTTATACACCTTGTGTGGAAGAAATATCCTCTGTTCACTGGTCTGAATTTGGTATAAAATGTCTTACTTCTGTGGCTTCTCTCATCATTTTCTTCTGATTAAAATGTCTCTGGACTCCTTGTCTATGAATTCCCACCCTTCAGGACTCAGATCGGAGCTTTGCTTCAACACAAAGCATGGTGATTATACTCTCTTCCAGATTCTAGAAATGTGTACTTTTTAATATATACAGTGTTTTCCTTGTCAGCCTATGAATACAAAAGCATTAAGTTTCTGAAGCAGAGAAGCTAGCATATTGCTTTACTTGGAAGTAGTGTATATACCTTATTTACTTTTGCTATTGCTTATAGATTAGGGTAAAGCTGAAAAGGAATTATGGAGGTTCAGAACAGCCTGAGCAAACTCAAGTCTAGTAAACATGCTGTCGCGATGCTTGACTTTTGCAGAAGAAAATCACTACTGGGGACATTAGATCATCACGGGGGATGAGGAATGAGACAAAGATTTTCAAAATTATTTCACAACAATTACAATGTCTTTTTGAATGACATCAATTTGAGGGCGGCCGTGGTATCTTTAGTCTTTATTTTTATAATGCCTTAAACTGATAACACATTCACATGTTTCAAACGCACAACATAAAACGTCAATTCACTAAAAGTCAGTAAATGTTCACCTTTGCCACCTAATCACCCCCATCTTCCTGACAGATATTAATTTTCCTTAACTTTTTGTTCCATGAAAGATTTTTTTAAATGCGTATAGAAATTCGTACAAATTTGTTTTCTCTTTCCAAAAAAGCAAATTTCTGCACTTAATTTATTTTTATTGCAAAATGTATAGCTATTTATCTATCAATAAATCAATAGCTTTATCCTCTTCTCTCTTCTTCTTTTCTGCTTCTTTCTTCTTGTATTGTTTTGAGGAAGGGTCTTACTATCTATCATAAGCTTACATAGAACTTGCTGTAGCCTAGGAAAGCCTCATGTTACGATTGTCTGCCTCAGTCTCTTGAGCACTGAGATTTTTACGGGAGAGTGGTTTCTTCTCTTCATATGATTGTATATTATTCTACTGTTCCATAATTCATTTAGTCAGTTTTCTCTTAATGAACATTGTTGACTTTTTTTTATTATACTAATGTTACAGGCAATAGCTTTGTATTGATTCATGTATTTGTACATCTGTAGCATTTAGCAAGAGTAGAATTTTCAGGTCAATGGTAATCCATATATAACTAGTGTGTTTGTTCCCAGCCTTTGGTAAGATCATACTCATAACTTATAGTGACTTACAATTCCCTGGATGTGCCATTGGTATAGACATAAAAAGAGACACCCGGTTGTCATCCCCTTGGGGCCAGGTACCCTTTCTACCATAAGCTTGTCTCAGACAGGAAGGTGTATTTCAAAGCTTTGATAGATACAGACAGGTAAACCTTCATAAAATTCTACTAGTTCGTGATATTACCAATGACTTACAAAAGTGTTATTTTGGGACAATCTTGCTAATATACTTTATCAAACTTCTGAAAATTTTCCCACTTGAGTCTGGGGGGAAATTAATTTTCATATTTACATATAATTGTGCTTTTTGTCTGCTCCACGTAGGAGCCATATTTTGTCCCTTTCCTGTGGATGCTGTCTGTCTTTGTGAAATTTTCAGTTGAATGAATAAACATTTTCTTAAAAATTATTTTTGATATGTAATATGCAGTTTGGGATATTTTCCATATGTTGGAGATTAGCACTTTGTATTTCAAGACAGAAAAAATTTTGAGACAGAGTCGCAAATTGTGGCTCAAGCTGACGTCATACTTGACAGGTCTCTTGCTTCAGCTTCCCGGGTAAGACTGCTGGTCTCTACTGCCACAGCCGTCTGCTGTTGTAAGCAGTTCTTGCCTAGTTATTTGGTTTTTTACTTTTTCCCCCTTAAAAAAGTTAAGAAAAAATTATAGAGCCTATTTTATAACTTTCCTGCAGTTCCTCTCAATTACATATCCATTAGAAAGACTTTTAAAACTCAAGGACTAGGAGAATTCTCAAATTTTTCTTTGTTTTATATTTAAATATTGAATCTACTTGAAATTTCAAAGTGCTGTTTAAATGATTTCAGGCAAATATGTCCTTGGTATAATATTGATAAGATGTAGTAAATTTATTTTAGATAAACAACAGATACATTTTAAAGATATTACGACCTATGCAATATTTAGAGTGTTTGGAACATTTATATTTGTATGAGATGATTATTCATTGTGTACTGGAGTTCATATTTAAACAGCCTCCTGTGTTTTATCTGATGACTCTAGATCTGGGGTCACTGGCCCACTCCCTTATACACGTCAGCTGGAACAGACACTCAGTACAGGCTACACCAGGTCCTTGTACTAATGAGCATTCGCGATTTCAAAGTTGACTGATATTCTGCGATATCCGCACTCTACTCTACAGGTTCTGAAGCTTCTATGCACTATAGGTTGTGTACAGATTAAAATATATTCACTCACTTATGAATAACTGAATGAATGAGTGGATGGATGAATGGGTAGATGACCAATTCCCTTCTGAGATTCTGTCCAAAATTGCTATGAGAAATCATATACTTCTAGGACCAAGAGGAGCCCCGGGCTGCCCTGGATAGGCAATTCCTGATGGTTTTGCTCTGATAATGATCAAAATAATTATCACAATTATTATTTCAAAGTGTTAGAAGCCTAGAGTCCTAGAGTTATAAAACAGGGCTATTTTTTTCTTAACAGGAACTTGAGTAATAATATTTAGAAACTAAAAGTATTTTGCTTCACTAAATTGGACAAAAATAGATATAACATTTCTTTCTGCTTTTGAAAACACACATACGAAACAGTCTTATCTTCTCTACTCCCATTAGCGTTGACAATGTGCAATGCGCACTGTGCTGACAGCCCTTCCTCCCACAGAAAAGTGACACAAGCCATGTCACCAAGATGGATTAAGACTGTGACGTCAGCTGGGGGGGGGCGTGGCACACACCTTTAATCCCAGCACTCACAAGGCAGATACAGGTGGATCTCTGTGAGTCTGAGGCCAGTCTGGTCTACAGAGTGAGTTCCAGGACAGGCTCCAAAGCTAGAGAGAGACCTTAACTTGAAAGACTCTGATGTCACTGCAGCAGCAGTCTGGTTATGCTACAAAGGGTGACAGTAGACTTGTCTCTGTCTAGTTTAATGCACATTATTAATACAGCATTCAGCAAACATTTCTTTAATGCCTATTGATGCTAGACACTGTGCTGGATGTGAGGGTCAAGTAGTCATAGACTCTGGTCCTCAGGAGACTTTGTAGAAGCCAAAGCTAGCTTCTACTGGCTAGTTGAAAGCTCACTGCTAAATTTCCAGGAACTCTGTGAGCCTCACAATCAACCACCATAAAAGCTTACACATGGAAATTGGCCAACAGTACAATAGGTCTTTTTGTTTCTTTTCTCTCCGCCCTTTACTTAACTGGAGTGCTAGCTAATAAACTCGAACTTGTCTGTCTGCTCCATACTAGGACCCTACACTACCAAAGCATGTTGCTGTCCCAAACAGACGCTTCTGCAAATGTTGAAGGAATAGATTCTAAAATTGTCCTTGGCACTTGATGTAAGTAATCATCTTTAGATGATTGGTCATCTAAAGAAAATCAATGTGAAAAATTTTAAGGTTTTCATGGGGAAGAATTTGATCAGTTTATGTTTTAAGTTTTTGTTAATGTTTTAAGAAATTTATTGGGTTATGTTTTAACACAAATCAGGAATAAAAGATCATCTTCTTCACAGAGCCACTGATAGTATGCGCATATGCACAGTGCTTCGGCAGGGACCCGGGCAACTCAGCAGGCAGCACCCAAATTAAGGTCCAAGCTGTCTCCATGCTCCATAGTTTGTGCGTGTGAGGTTTCTCTACGGGGTGAATTGTGTGGAAGGTGACCAGGAGACTTTAAATTCACCTGTGCTCCATTCGATAAACTAAAATTATCTCTTTAATTAAAAATAAAGAAATGATTTAAGACACAGGAGCCCAAGAAAAGGACAGGACACACAGCATTCTGTGGGAGTGGGCGACATTCCACGATGCTGCTTCTTGGTTTGGTTTTGATGATGCTGGGAACTAAAGTTCGAGTCTCTGTCTTAGTTTCTTTCCCCTTGCTGTGAAGAGACACCACGACAAGGACACTATAACAGGATCATTTGGCTGGGAAGTCAGAGGGTGAGCTTCTGGCCATCACTGCAGGGAGCATGGCAGCAGGCAGAGGTGGGGCTGAAGCTGCAACTGAGAGCTTGGTGTTGAGGCAAGAATGGGGGTGGGAGGAGAAGGCTAACTGGGAACCCGGTAGGCTTTTGGAACTTTGACCTCCCCACTCCACCCCCCACCCCGCCACCATGACATAACCTCCAACAAGGTCACACCTCTTAATCCTTCCCAAACAGTTCCACCAGCTGGGCACCAAGCATTCACACACACAAGTCAGTGGAAGCCATTCTTATTCACACCGCTGTAGGCCTCATGCATCCTACTAATCATTGTGTGCTCAGGGCCCAGTCCATGCTTCTTCATGGCACCTGACAGAAAGCCCTTAGTAAAAATAAGTTTACAAACCCCAACTCACTGTTCTCCCCTTTGTGCTCATCTTCCATTTCCTAAGGGAAAACCCCATCCTCCGTTCTAGAAGACTACAGAAGGGAGGGGCCAGACAGTCTCCCGCAGGCTGCTGGTTCCAGTGTCTCTAAGGAGAACAATTACACTTCACCTTTGGTTCTCTTGACTTATTTTTATTTACTAGAAAGCTTTCTTTTCCCCTTTCCTAAAAAACATAATTTTCTTATGGAGAGCCTATATGTGCTTTGTAGATTGTGCCTTCATTGTTACTGTTTTTGGAGGAATTATAAATTATCAATGGTGTTGTTTCTTAATTTTAAATTCTAGTTTCTTTTTGTTGGCAGCTAAGCAAGCGATGACTTTTATCTTCTGACTTATGCTCTGCCCCCTTGTCAAGCTTATTTATTAGAGTTTATTTTAAAATTCCGTGGCATTTTCTACTTTAACAATCATTGCTACCAAAATAAAAAAAGAGAGGTTTGTTTCTTCTTTTCTAGGATGTAGGTACTTCCTTTTCTTGTCTTATCACACTAGCTATGACCTTAAGCAGGGGAAAAGTGCGATGCTATCTTTGCCCTGTTACAGTTGTTAAGGAAAACACAGCCTCTCACCACTTATGTAGGTGTGTGTGTGTGTGTGTGTGTGTGTGTGTGTGTGTGTGTGTGTATGTGATAGATCCCTTTAGGGTAAGGGATCTATCTCTTTTACAGTTCTTAATTTTGAAAATTCACAGGCTGGAGCTGATTTCTTTTCACATGGTCTATTGACACGTTTGGTTTGTAGCCTTCTTCCTTGACTTGGGAGAAAGGGAAGGCCAAGAAGGACTCTCTGCTCTTGAACCTTACAGCTGCCTTCTTCAAGGCAGCTCTCTGCTTCTCGAGTATTCCACCCCCCAGTCTCCATTATAAGCCCAGGAATCTCTATCAACTGTCTCGGAAGAGAGGCAACTTGTGGTGGAGTGATGAGCTCCAGTCTGGACAGCTGCCTCTTCTTATCTGCGTGACCTTGGAGAAATCACAAAACCGCAATTTCTAAAATCAGTACCGTAATTACCTTATCAGACTGTGGGGATACTTTCAAATGGTAATCGCTCTGAAGGACTCTACAAATTTAAATTATCTTAGAGGATACATTCTTGGAGGACAGGATTCTTGTCAGTTCATTTCTGTATCCCTAAGTAAATGCTTAATGCGCATCTAATTATTGCGCGGCTACACATACTCATCCTTCTGGGTGGTACTGGAAGACTGAGCAGGAGCCTCACTGCGCGGCCGGCCATCAGAATCCAGTTCTGTGATCTAAGACTGAAGAGCTGGCTCAACACTCTAAAAAAAAAAAAAAAAAAAAAAAAAAAATCAGACCACTTGGATGGTTAAATGTCACGAGCTACAGAAAGCTTTTAACAAAACATTGGCTCAGGTCATTGGTAGCTAGCTGGTTGTTTTTTTTTTTTTTAATTTTTATTTAGAAAATACCCTCATTGCAGGGACTAGTGATCTAAGTAAGTGAAGAGAGGCTGTGCGGTTTGGGTTTCTCTGCTTTGGGTTGGTCTTTGGCTATCTCCTAGAGGAAACTTCTTATTTACCATGCTTGATAGCAGGGAATGAGGAGAGGGGACATGTAGCCCCCAACCCGCAGTTGGTCTTGCATTTCCTTTTTTCGGAGCATCATGGAGACCACTAGGTGACACTCTTTACCCACCTATGCTTCTCTGCTGGGCCCTCGGCAGGGACCTTCCTTCCAAACCAGTGCATTTTGTTAGGAGGGGGAAGCTGGCAAAGGAAATACAAACGAAGCCCTAGAATCAATGCGGAGGGCTGATTAGGGTCAGCTTTCAGCCGTGGCTCAGCCAGACTTTATAGGCTTGTGTCCAACTATTTTTAAAACTGATTCTAAGAGCAACATGCAATTATTATTCATTTTCTTAAACCTTTAACAAACGACAAGATAAAATGAGATGGCTGGGGTGTGGGACTGAGGAGGTGCCCTCGGATGCTCATGGCCCTCCCTCACTTTCCTGAAGCCATTAATGAGGTCACGGACCACCGAGAACCTTGAAACCACTTCTCCAAGAAGTTGAGAAGGGACTTGGGCTCGCCTCAGAATCGGCTACCATTTAGGAGAAGCCGAGGATATGGCATTTGGAGAAACCTCTCTGGTCTCCAGGATAGCTATGGTCTGCGACTGACTTGCCATGCATGACACACTCACAGAAGTCTGCCATTTATCTGGAGACCACGCACAAGAAACCTGCCAGGATTCCCAAATGGCCCATGCAATTTTTTGGTTGAGAGAAATTAAAGAGAACTTCCTTTCTTACATCCCCAGGTTGCAGCCCCCAGAAAGCCCACAAATCAGCCCCAACAAAAGGACCCAGAAATCAAAGATTTCGCCCATTTCATTCCGGAGCCAGGGAATCTGTCATTTTCTTTTTAATGTCTGTTATACCTTTAATATTAACTTGCACTGTTTCTGTCCATTATTGGACAGAAACATTTTGGTCACTATACATTCATTTATTTATTTCAACTTAGAAACGACACAACTGGAATCATAGCTATTTCCCTGTACTGAATCTTCCTAAAGCATCCTACCCCCTCCCCACTCACGAGTTCTGATTTTCTTTGATTTGCTGCGTGTCTACCAGCACACACCACCTCGATCTGTGTAATAAACAGCTAAATATAGTCATAGTTTTGGCAGCTCACTTTTGGAACTTGTTACAGGGCCCTGAAATGGGAATTAAGCAGGTTTAAGACACAGAAGCAACCTCTGCTCTGTTTGGGAAGAGAGGACGGTTCCTCTGGCGTGAGTAAGTGCTTCTGTTGTACCTTCCTGCCCTGCTTTGTTTGAGTAACAACTTTAATGGTGTTAGCAGACACTCCGTTAAATACTCAAAACCCCTTTCAGCAGGAACCCAGTCCAGAAAACTCTGTATGTGAATCCAACACTGTGTAACCGTTCCTGGGAGGAAGCTGGGTGCCGCCTAGGTGACAGCCACCTCTACTTGAGAGACCCCCTAACGGTGCTTGAAATGGGCATTCTGCTGATTCTGTGCAGAGAACCCATGACATCTGGAATAGGCTCACCCAGGCCTTCAGTCTGCATGGTCCTCAAGAAAGAAATGAAAGAGCAGGAGGGGAGGGATGGGGTGGTGGGAGGGAGGGGGCGAGGGAGGAAAAGGAGACAAAGGTGGGTTGGTTGCAGTACATGGGAATCTCGACTTTCTGGAGCATTCTCCCCGGTAGTGAATGCTAACTTTACTGAATGTGTCAAGCCTTCACTAATCAAGCAAGTATTCCTAGGAGGTAGATTGGCCACCAAACCCACTCCGGATGTAACCTGAGTTTAAAACCAGGGCTCTCAGAGGGAGAGGCAATTGAGTTTATTAACTCTTAGGGCACGAACCAGCCCTTTCACTACTACTTTGACCTAAGAGGTGTGCAAATATAACACTTCCATTTAAACAGCAATGAATTACTAAGGGTGGCTGTGATGCTTTCTGGAGACCCCGAGAATGAAGACATTGTTTCGAGGGACACAAAGTTTGCAGGGGTTTTTCTCAGGGGAGAGAAGTCAGCTGTGCTCCCTGAAGCACTGCTTTCGGAGACTCTCTGGGTGGACTGTAAACAAACATCAGCCAGAGGACTGAGTTCCACCTGTGCTGAACTGCAGCCCTGAAGACCCTGCACACTGCAGCTGCGCCTTCTGGAGCCTTGCGATCTCGTTGGCTATGTTAGGGGAAAGACAAGTTTTTCCTTTGGATGCCACATGGATTGTCCCTTCCCTGTCCAGATCTTTCTTGAGTTGCCTTTGTGGAAAGAGGCCCAAAGTCAGTGGAGGCCAAGCCTTATGACCTGGGGCTTAGTTTGATCTGTGAACTGTCTGGTCCCCAGCATCTTTCAAAATCACCAGATGGGACTCTACAATGACTCCTGAATCCAAATTGGGCTCTTCCAGATGTTGCTGAGGCCTGCTATTCCTACTTTCTAGAAGATCCCAATATCTATTCTTATCTCTGGAGCCCTGTCATGGCTACAGACTAAAGGAGTTCCTTGCTGCTTGTCCATCTCCAGCCAGAAGCAACCCCCCTTTGCTTTACTTTATACCTTTTTCACAGTACTTGGATGGCACTTTGGTTGATGGATTCTTCTGCACGCCCTTTCTTATAAATACACATGGAGACCAGCTACTTGCATCTACCTCACACATAGCACCATGTGCAAAATGCTGGTCAGAGGTATATTTCTGAGCCATTAAATGACATAAAGATGCCACAGATTCTTGCTGGCTTTTCAGGAGTTTTACCTAAGGTCTGACACTATAAAATGACAGGGTCAAAACTAATTAGCTACGTATGTGTTTGTTCAAGTTTTGCTTCCATGGTCTTTTTTCAAGTATTTGAATTAGGGAATATATTCAACACATAGTGCATGCACAGGTGGCCTGCCACTCAGGGATACTTTGACAACATCACAAGGAGCACTCCATAGCAAGGAGAGTTTTTAATCAGACTTTCTGGGTTAGAGAGTCGTTTTCCCACACTTGTGTGGGAACTGGAGTTGCTTACCCAGGAATGATCCATCATTTCTACTCCTAGTGCCGCGCACGTGTGGGCCTCTGACAGCGAAGGACAGGAGGTGTCTACATGTCTTATCGACTGACATTTTTGAACATTTACTGAATGCCTGGCATTCTGCTTTTAGTTTACATGCATCAGTTCATTATCATTTCTGTTTATAAATATAAACGACAAAGACAAACAAATAAAAAAAAACCCAGTCTTAGTGAAATCCAGGTACCAGAAACTGGATTAGAATTCATATCTGAACCCAGACTAAGTGCAGCACCCTGCCACACTGCTTGTTTGTGACAAAGATATGTCTATCCAGGGGAGGACATAAGACAGAACCCCTGAACAGTGACAGAAATGAAAGCTCTAGTCAGCCCATCTTCTCAGTGCCCCATCTTACAGATGCTGAAGGAGCTGCGGTCTGGGCTGAGGTGAAGTGACGTGTCTGAGATTACAAACCTAATGACGCTTGTGACAGGACAGCCTCTCCAGTAAACCAGAAGGAGGTGAGACAATAGCAGTTTACCACATTGGTTTGGACACACACAAATCTAGCCAGTTTTCCCTAAATACGAGGCCTACGTAGGCGCACTGGAAGGCAGAAGCAGCACAGCTGATCTGGGGATGCTGTGCTTTCTGTCTGTGTTATGTAGGGTCTTAGCGCCTGTCTTTCCATTTGCTGCCCAAACCAGTATGACTAAGCATGGGAACTGTGCAACCTATTTACTTTGCTCTTTCTGAATGTCTAACCAAGCCAGTCAAGGTTGCTGAAGTCAGCCTTTTCTGCATGAGACGTGGAGACAGTCTCTCTTCGCTGGTCACCTTTGACTTCTCTCAGCCGGTGAGGGGCTGGCTGGGTGTCAGTGAGCATGAGGTTCTCTGTGATATACCCCCTGAAGGCTTGTATTCCGAGCACACAGGTGTCTGAGAGAATCCCAGTGAAGGACCTCTCAGGGTTACCGAAGGCTTCCTCAGCTAAGGGTGTCAGACAATGGAGGCAAAAGAGGAATGACAACCATAATTACAGCAAAGGATTTGAGTCGGAAATGAGGAGGGCTGGCAGCAAAGGGCCAGATCTGGAGCAGTGGTGCCACCTTTTCCATGGGGGCAGAGGTGGCCTGTTCCACAGGCAGAGGGCCATTTGGTTGCAAATGTTAAGGCAGGATGTGAAGTTAGAAATGACTCTTGCTTGTTTGCGCTGGGTGCTCATGCAGAAGCTCCCAGCTTCTCCTGTTGGATTGATTTTTAGCATTTCAGTGAGTTCCATATAGAGGATGACTCAAGAAGGGTGAGCGTTGGTGGTGGCACCCTTCAGTTAGGACGCTGGGAGACAGAATGAATTCAGGAGGTTCTCCGCAGACAACTTAAGGCCAAGGCTGCAGATTGGGTGGGGAGAGGGCCTAGGAGCAGAATAAGAATGAGAATGGGAGGATTTGGGTAAAACATTTCTCAGACCAGTTTGGCCAAAGGCGGATTCCTGTGCAGGTGTTGAATGTAGGTGGTCTCTCTCAGCTGCCAAGCTTCCAAACTATGGCCACCAAAAGTGCTGTGATCTAGTAATTTACAGATATTATGGTTATCAGATAATAGAGCCTGGTGACCCTATAGTAGAAGCATTGCAAGGAAGATGATTGGACGGACTTCTGTCCAGAGAGGTGAGGTTGTGTTTTACACTTTTCATTTGAGAGAGAAGTGCATGCAAGGCATCTATTCTGAGGTTAAGGTTTTATTGCTAAGGAGCAAACCCAGGATGATGAAGTCTTGAGGTGTAAAGGGAACAAAACATTTTCTAGCCTCTGTACATATTTAGATCATTCTAACCAAGCGTGGAGTTCTGTCCCTGAAGGGAGATGACCAGTGTCCCTCGGAAATCGGCCTCAGTCTTTAGCATGATGCTCGATGTCCTCCCGACTTGGGATGAGTCTTCCCCAGCTGAAAATAAAGCCCGGTTGGGATGCCTCCTAGGGGTGGCTCTTTACATCCTGCTGGCCTTTGCATTTCCATTGCCTCCTAAGGCAGAGGGGATTCAGGTAGGTTTTGTTGAATGAGTGAAAGATAACACTAAAATTTGAATGAGTTTTCTCAGCTGATGTATCTCCTTTTAAATAATTATTCTGTCTCTTTAATGCTTCATGACAAATCTGCTTTCTGTTTCAGCACGGGAAACTCTCAACTGGCTTTTACTCGCTGCTCCTCAACCTTTTGTGTTTCTCCTTGGTTTGAATAAAGACCTGGAGACCAACGGAGTCTTTCAGTAAAAATTCTCATATTAATCCTCGATTATAGGCCCAAGTAAAATGTTCAGTTTTCAAAGTGTGTGGCTGGGTTCCTGATGCTCTGGTGGGTGGGAGGCACTGGGCCCTGGGATGTTAGATTTGAAAGGGACAGAAGGAATTATTGCTCTGTGGTTTTGTTCTTTGATTTTGGTCCTGTCAGTTGGTTTGTTTTGACGCAGTGACGCACGATGTAGCTAAGGCAGAAGTCTTTATCTCTAAGAAAGGCTTGAACATTCGCAGATGAAATGTTGTGATGTGTCGGGACTGCTCAACAAACACCAGCAGGAAAGGAGGGAGGATGTTCAAGTCGAAAAGATGAAACAAGATATAACAATAATTATTGAAGTTAATTATTCTAGTTTCTCTTCTTTGGAAATTATTTTTTCATAATAGAAAGAAGGCAAGGAAAAGTGTGTTCGGACAAACTTCGTCATCCTAATACATTTTTAGTTTCCTTTGGGGAGCACGTGTGTCGCAGAACACACGCCGAGCTCAGGGGACAGCTTGTCTATTTTCCCCTTTCATCATGTAAGTCCTGGGGATGCAACTCGGGCCATGGGCCTTGACGTTGAACACCAGTACCCACTGAGCATTTTGGTGAGCCCAACTTACTCATTTCAGATGAGATAAATAAGCAAACAAACAAACAAAACCAGAACCCAGAGGGACAAGGCCTCAAACCTCACATCACAATGCCAAATAATGGAGAGCTCAGACTGGAAGTTTCTTCGTGCTAACCTGGATGCTTTTTATTCTGCTTCCATGGGCTCTTCAGGCCACCGACGTCAGCTCCACCCTGCAAGGCCATTTATGCTTCTAGGTTTTTTCCAACCTCACCTAGCTTACTCTCCTGTGACTTTAATTAGCAAAGGGATTCCCCTGCTCTAAGTGGCCACCAGACCAGAAGCCAATGCCAATATAACTCTTTGTTCTACTACATTCTTAAAGATTTAAAAGAACAACACTAGGCAGGCATGGGGACAAGGAATTTCAACTAACTACCAGTTGCTAACCATATCTAAACTTCAAAACAAGAAATTACACACTACCGAAGTGTCCAAATAATGTCCCAGAAGTAATTACTAATTTAAGTGTGTAATAAAATGATAAAATGCTTTGATAAGACTCTGGTCTCCGAGTCTCTGGGATACTTCCAGCATCCTGGCAGGCAGCCAAACTCCTTGTTTAAAAGTGTTTCACCAGAATTCACCTGTGCCCAGAATACATGTGTGCTCATCTCATGAGGACGGGGTTGATCTGCGAGGTTGGAACTGAGAAATGTATGTGTGTGTGGCGGGGGGCGGGGGGGATAAGGGTGTGCCTGGGTGTGGATGATTGTGTATGGGTGCGCATGGGTGGAAGCTGGGAGTTAACTCACTCAGGTGAAACCCTGAGGTAACTGCCAGGAAGTGTTGAACAGCGAACTGTCCGAGGACTGGCTGGGTGTGCAGGTGATCGGGAGGAAGCTGTAAGTCAGGTCGCTGACTCAGGAGGAGAGGTGTTTCTGACACAGCCCAACAAGGAAATCCCCTCTGGAGTCATAACCTGAGAGGCCAGGGATGGGGATGGCTCCACACACCAGAAAGGCTGTAGAGAAGGAATTCCTAAACCAATGTGGAATTCAAATGGCATTCACTTCCTTAAGATAGATATGAGGTATTTTTAGATTAGGTTTAAGATACATTGTCTGAGCGATTTGTACTTTGTGAGCAAGAGGTAAGCATTTAATCCTCTTTTCCCCCAAACAGACCATAATTAATTCTATTCCTAAGATGTGTCTCATCGTCATAAAGTTATTCCTCATTTTCCCTTTCTTTTTCCATTGTATGCTCTAGTTCTTGGGGGATTTGAAACTTTTATTGGCTACTAACTGTAGAACTTCAGTTTTAAACAAGCTTCTCGGTGAGAAACAGACGTGAAATCATGCTTCCAAGAGAATTGCGTATTCGTTTAAAGTTCAGGAAAATAAAAACAAAACAAAAAGCCCCGCCCACTCCCACCCAGCATGTAACTCCCGGGTCACCACCCGGAATGCTGTGCTTTTGAGCTTTTGACTGGGTTTGCTTCTGGGGTTAAGAGAAGTGTGCGGCAGATGTTGGGAGGCAGTTGGGGGTGAGGGTGGGGTGGAGGATGAAGAGGCTGCCAGATGTTGAGCAGGAGGGTGGGCGTGGGGATGAAAGGCTGCCAGATGTCTGTGGTGCAGCCTGCCGGGCACCTGCTTTTCAGGATCCCAGGAAGATGATTTCTGTCACATCGTGGACCCTCATCCTCCTCTCCCTGGAAACACAGAATCCAGGGCTCCAGTAACGATTTTCCTGCATGGTTTCTTGCCTAGGATTTTATCTTCTTAAAAAATTCAGGTTGAAGGTTATGTGAATAAAAATACACAATCAACCAATATAATCATTTGTAAATAAAAGACGGTGTGGGGGATTTACATTTAAATCTGTTGTTCTAAATTATAAAGACAATCACCTTTTATTTTCTATTTATTTTCTCTTTGCAACGTGGAAGGGTTTGCTCTTCTCTCTCCCTACAATGGATTTAATAGATTTATTCATCAAGTTTTCTAAAATTAGACACCAAACTGATGTTTTTCTCCCACTGGTTAATTTTATTCTTAGCAGCACTTACATAAAGCCAGGCAGTGAAAGATATGGCAAAATTACTAACTTGCCGTGACCTGGAATGCACTGGGAATAAAATAACAATCACGAAGATTGATATACCCTAGAGACTTAAGACTAAGTGGCCTTAGGGAGACCTGTTTGCTCTTGGGGCCACACACTTCCTGTGGTTTTTAGGAGTCTAGGTTGTCCTGGGCTATCTGAACCAGACTCTGCTCTTGGGATAACTGAAGAGCCACACAAAAGAAAATATGTGGTTCTTATAATTTGCTTGGATTTTAGGCAACTGTTGTGTTTTCTAGGACATGATTTGATTACAGCAAGTAACATTCCTCTCTCAGATTTTACTCGAGGCTTAGAATTAAATGTTCTTGGAGGTTGTGGAGGTGACCCAAGAAACTGGGAAGGTGGAGCAAGCGGCTTGTGCCAGGGATGGGGTGTGGTGGGGGCTGGAAGTGAGAACCCCACTTTCACAATGTCCAAGTGTCCAAGTGTGTCACTCTCCCAGGCCCACACGGGGCAGGGGCACTCATTGCTCCTGGAGATGCATTCTCGTGTTCAGCAAACAGCTGCCAAGCACCTAGTAAGCATCTCTCTTAAAGCTCTGGAAATTCAGACATATTTCTTCTTCTAGGAACTCCCAATGTCCTGGGGTGGGGGAGGGGACGGACACTCGAAAGACAATTGTTGAAAAGTTACAGAAGGAGAAAATTTTACAGACGGAGAACAGCAGAGTGTGTGTGTGCTGGGACACCAGTAGAGTATGGAATTGGAGCTGTCATTAGACAAGACGTAAAATCATCTTGGAGACAAATCTCTGAGCGTGCCCGTGAGGAAGTTTCTAGATCGTGTTTATTGAGATGGGAGGAACCACCCTAGGTGTGGGCAGCACCATCCCCTGGGCAGGAGTGCCGGACTGAATAAAAAGGAGAATGTGAGCTGAGCACCAGCAATATCTCATTTTGCTTCGGCGGCAGACGCACGGACCTCCCGCCACCATGGCTTCTCCGCTGTGATGGGCTGTCCCCACCAGCCTGAGCCAGAGCAAACGCCTCCTTCCCAAGTTGTCTTTGTCAGGTATTCTGTTGCAGTATCAAGGAAAGTAACTAATACGGATGCTATTGCTGCTTGCATTTCTAGGTGCATGGAAATGAACAGGAAACAGTGTTGCAACTCACACGTCGACTTCATTTCCTTTGAACAGGCACCCAGGAGTGAACTCTCTGGACTATCTAGTTCTTCTGTGTTTTATTCGCTAAGGACCTATCTATTGTTTGCCACGCTGTTTCTGTTCATCCGTGCTCTCCCTACTTTCTTTGTGAGTACTCCCTTCCCTCCAGCCTCTCACCAGCGCTGTCTCTCTGTTTCCAGTTTCTTGTCTTTAGTTTGGTGCTGGGGGCGGGGGGGGGGGGGGGGGGGCGGGGGGGGGGCGGCTGTACGACATCCGCAGCCAAAGTATGCTATCATTGATCTGTTTTAGAGACAGGTCAGTAACTGGAGCCTATGGCGAATGCAAATTTTGATTTGCATTTCCCTAATTGGTGCCTGTTGGTGTTTGTATGCTTCTTTATATGTCCCAGTCTCTGTGTTTGTTAAGAATGTTTAATTTTAGATATATTGGATTTGTTGAAAGACGGACTGTGGAGAGTTCCCAGTTTATTTCTAGTTTTCCCTGTTATTGAATTAATCATACATTTGTCAAAATTAATAAACTACTATTTCTGTTAGTTATACTATTACTCATTTTCCTATTAATTAATTATAATAATAGGCATTGCTATTAAGTATAATTCAAACTGTAGCTATTTTCTTTTTAAAGATTTTTCTTCTCAGAGCCCCTTCAGGGCATCTCATAGCATTTGTCCTGTGTCTTTGGGCTCCATGGCTCAGGCTCCTTTTGCTTTTGGTGACCTTGATGATTTGGGGGAGCATTTTGTAGCATCCCCAGTCACAGAAATCATCTACGATTGCCTTTATGATTCCCTTGAGATTACAGGCTTGCAGAATAGAGGAGTCGGAAGCCGTCATTCTTAGGACACGATGTCAAGAATCTGTATGTCCAAGTCTACACTGCTTCTGGTATGGACTCTAATCTCCTGACTGAAGTGGTCCTTGTTAGGTTTCTCTGCTCTCAAGTTGTTCTTTCCCTCATTTCCACCCTATGTTCTACAGAAGGAAGCATCTATGCAATCTGTGCTTAGCTGTGGTTCAGTTCCTCAAAGTGGAATATCCACCACAGTTGGTCAGTTTTCTGAAAGACACTTTCTGGATTGTTCTCCATTTCTCTCTTCTTTGTAAGATAAAAAAAAAAATCTTACGAGCTGTTACAGACTGACTTTGAATTTGTGAACCATTGCCCTTGGCCTTTGGAGTGTTGTTATTATCAGCACACTCCTCCACGCCTGGCTTGTGTGTTTGTTTGCTTGCTTCCTTCCTTCCTTTCTTTAGTCATTGTATCAGGAAAGGCTTACAGATATTTATTTATTTTTTTTCCGAACTATCACCCCACACTACCTAGTGAGGTGTTTCTGTTGTCCTGTTGTCCTTAGGCCATCGACAGCTCTTTAGTTGGATCTTGCAGTCTTTAGGCACAAGTGCACTGCTGTGTTTATGTTTTCTCATTAAATGCGTTCTTCCTTTTTATTCTTTCTTTTGCTTCTAGCTGAAGGTTCAGCTCAGAAAGAGAGCATTTGCCTGGCATGTACAATCCTGGTTTGATTGCTAGAGACATAGACAGAGACGAAAGGATGAAGAGTGAAAGAAAGGAAGGAGTGCACATCCGGGCGGGGCTTCCTTCTTTCTAGTACCACAGGCTAGCCCCGGTCCTCCCTGCGCACTTCCTGCATTAGCCCTAGAATCAGTTTTTGCCCAGGAGCCTCACTGACTGCATCTGTCTAGCCGCCTCTGGCTAGTTTTCCCTTACTACAAATCGCCTGACAAACTGGTGACTGAGCAAGAATGTGGGTGGAGAAGGAAGCCAGACTTCAGAGGCAGGGTGAGGGGCTCTAGCTGCTCTTATTTCCTGACTGTGGGGCTCTGCCCACTCATGCAGCTGCTCAGATCCTCACCTCTGTCATCTAAACGGTCACACTGGTCCCTACTCTGCAGAATTCCTGTGAGAATTAGAATAAAGTGTTTCTAATGAGCCTGACAGACAGCTTCTGTCCCAACAGCCATTTCTGTGGAGCAGGGTGGGTCCATGTGGGTGTCACCACCCCAGTGTTGGCGGGACACCAAGGAAAATAAGTGTTCAAATTTTGAAAAATTGAATAAGCAAAACCATATTATTCGTGGAGGAAATAAAGAAAAGGATGTTTGAGTTAGCATCTTGCTACTCTACACATGCTCCTGGTTTACTCCCTGCCATTATGGACTCACTTAAAATATTTTCATTACACTGTACATAATAACAGAAATAACACTTTACCATACTGAGCAGAGCAACAATAGAACAGCAGCATTGACGGAGCGCTCCTCGTTTGTTCTTCACTTACATGGACTGTGACAGTCAAGGAAACTGAGGCACGGATCAGTTCAAAACCTTCCCAGAGGGAACTCAGCCAGAATTTGACTGAGATCTGTCTAATGTCAGAACTTGGAGCCATTAATTATTATGTTACAGTTACTCTTTCTGCATGAAATCTTCCTGTAGATGTAGGCACACACACACACACACACACACACACACACACACACACACACACGTCTTATCGACACAACACCAAGTGTCTCCCATGCTTCAGGTGCTGGGGGGAGTTACTCATAAGGACCGCCATGTTCCTGTCTCTCAGGAGCTTAGACGTCATGGTTTCATACGAAATATCACGCCCGGACGAGTGAGCCTACTGCAGTCTGCTGGTTTTGTACAAAGAACCTTGGATGACTACGTTTGCCTCACGGCAGAGGGTTAGAGAGAGGGAGAGCGATGGGGAAGGGGGGGTGAAGAGAAGGAGAGCAGGAGAAGGAGGAGGTGGTAACATTTGGCTTAGGATACGGTAGCTTTACACAGGCTCCTGTGTCAGTACATCCAAATGGATATGAAGAAGCAAAGTTGTAGAGGTCTGTGGAAGATTAAGTCATAAACTGCAAATAACATTAATTTAATCTTCAACCCATCTTGAATCCGCCATATTTCCTAATCCACTGAGTGTGGGCTTCTTCTAATGACTTTCTTGGACCAATGGAGTGTGAATGGAAGTGACATCATGATATGAATCTAGGCCTTAAACTAGGAGTGATAAGTTTCTACTGGCCCTTTAGAAGTATCTGCCTCTAAACCTAACATTTTCCCAGGCAGCTTCTGTTAACTCCCCCTGGGCTCTGGAAGTAGGACAAGGAGGTAACCTGTAGGGGACTTGGCCTAAATTCCGCCTGGCTCAGTGAGCTCACTTGAAATCAGAGTATATGATAACTGCTAGATTTGAGGAGGAGAACTATTTGTTATGCAGCATAATTTCAGCAAAATTCTGACTGATACAGGAAGGAAAGACCAAATTAATTGTCTAGACTGGCCAAAGAGTCTATGTGAAGCCTGCATTTGTACACAGAAAACTTAAGACATAGAGATAACAGATAAAGCCATTGACTTTCTTGGATTCTGGTCACAAAACAGCCAAGATTATCTTTAGAGATAAGATTTACATGACATTCACAGAAGTAAGGACCCAGGATAAAACCACAGAGTCTATCACTGTATTTACTTTCATCAGGTCTAGCATGTGCTAATCAAAGGAAAATGTTACAGACACGGTACTTCCTTAAAAGATTTTTATAATTAGCTTAGTCACTAAAATATATTTGTACATAAGACATAGAAAAGTAGTGCTTTTAATCAAGAAAGAGGCAATTGTTGAAATAAAGAAGCAAACAGACAGCTTTTATTAGTTTAATGACGGGGCATACATTTGCAGGAGCTTAATTTCGGTGGTTGAAATTGATTTATAGTTGCCTTGCTCTCAGGCCAGGTGGTTTGTGGTCCTGTGCTCTCTTTTCAGTTTCCAGAGTCTGGGAGTAGAGATGTATATTCTAGCAACTGATAATCATCGGGGTCTTGGCCCAAGGTGGAGCCCTGCTGGGAGAGTTACGATGTGTTCAAAGCAAACGTGTTAGGGAAGAAAGATTGAGAGACTCTGAGGAAAAGAACCACAAGGGAGAAACTTTTGGGAGGAACATTCTAGAATAAAGAACTAAAACACTATGCTAGCTGAAGGGAGCCCAGGATAAGGGAAGAACAGAGAGCCCTTTCTTTGGTGGTTGCCCTGACAGGCTCCGGTTGGATGGCATCACTCTGATTCACAATGAGGATGTCTCCCCTTGGATTTCCATTATGGGCTTCACCTGTGGTTGTTTGGCTATGGGCTACGCCATCCTTATATCTTGTTTGCCAGTCTTCTATGTGTCGAAGTGCTCCAGGGTTTGTCGCTCTGCCTTCAATGCCATATATCCTTTATGTGGCTCTTAGGGGAGGAATACTTGTCCCATCAGTGACTAGAGAAGACTCAGCAGTGTTTCTGTGGCTTCAAGCCCAGAACATTTGGACCTTGGTGATTGTGAGCTGTTGTCACCTCCCCCTTGGTCTTCAATGACTTGATCCACGAGAACTGATTCTTTCCAGCTCGGACAGCAGCAAAGGTTCCTCCAGCTGAGTTTTGAGTGTGCGTTGCCCTGCTATCCCTGTTCACGTAACCACAGGGCTCCTGATTGCAGCCATGAGACAGCTCAATAGGAAGCCTTACCACTTAAAGAATCACAAAACATATTTCACCAACATATGTTGAACACTTGCTCGTGACAGGCACTGTGGTTGGTGGTGTAGGAAGGGGCACAAACACAAATAACGTCTGGTTCTCTCCCTCGTGGGGATTTGCAGTTTAGCAGAATAGATAGGTAAGGATAGAAACCCCCATGTGTGGGAGATGGGGAGGAATTGAACTTTGGCCAAATGAAGAGCCACCCAGCCTTCAGGTTCCAGATTGGAACACAGTGTAACGGAAATCCTACCCTGGCCACATACAAAGCCAGAAGCGTGCCGGATGGAGGGGCTGATTTAAAACATTATCCTAGCAGGGTGGTCAAAGCGGAAGCCCCTCTTTTGCTGTAGGGAGAGATCAGACTCAAAAAGATGAAAGAGCCCCTTGCTAAAGCCACATTTGCAGCATCTTTTTTTCTTAACCTCCTGGGGACATTGCACAGGAGGCTCTGGGGACAGGCTCGTCCATGAGATGAAGACAGTGAGATTCTAACCTTCCTTGGGTCAGAATCTAGCGGGTTTATACTTCTGGCATTAAAACAACGGCAACGACCATGAGTTGATTTCTCTTCAGATGGCATTATGAAAATTAGAAACCTCTCATGAAGACCAGTCCAGAGATCTGGTAGCAAAAGTATCATTTGCTAATAGTTCATTTGCTTGTTTTTTTTTTTTTCTTAGCTGTAGCAGTCTTGGAAGACATGCCTGGGAACCAGGTTCTTAGGCTGGCGGGGGTGGGGGAAGGGGGGCAGGGGGAGGCAGGGAATTGAGCAACAGCTGTTTTTAATGTGTGAAGAGGCTACATATGTAATATGTAGAGAACACATTGCATCCAGGAAGATCATCAAATATGTATATGAGTATGGTCAGAACTCGGCAGTAAGACCCGAGTTACCGCACAGTGGAAACGCTTTATTATGCTGTCTGAACTGTGGGGCTTCATTCAGGTCACAGTGTCCTGGCCAGGATGCTTTCTTGAGAGAGGTTCCCAGTATTCTAAAGTTGTCATCCCCTGTTATTCCCAACAAGGTTAGTTTGTTTACCTTTGGGCTACAATCATCTAACTAGCTACCCTGGGGAGAACTCCTGCCTGGATCTGGGGTGTAATTTAAAGGGGAATGGAAGCCAGCGGACATGGAGTTCTCAAGGGAAGGAGACTTTGAAAGGGAGAGGGGGTTGTCATGAAGAAAGAAAGCAGTTTTCTAAGCTCTCAAGCAGAGCCAACCAACACCACTCTCTGTGCTAATATTAAACAATATTATATTAAAACAATAACAACAACAACCCAAACACCTTTAGATTCACACAAAACTTTCCCAATAGAGTTCTCTTTTGCCTGTCTATCATGACTTCTGCTTTTTGGTACCCTTGGACAATACTACCAGTGTAATTAATGCTAGGCCTTCTATGGATTTCCCTAGTTTTTTCAACACTATTTCTTTGCTGTCATTCCAAGATCCAACACGGGGTACCAGATTCCATTTGTTTGTCACATTTTTGGTCGCTTCTTGTCTCGCAGAGACAAGAAATGGAGGAAGAGACTGAGGAGGACCCTAACTCTCACCTTCCACAGAGACCTGAGGATCAAGGGTGGTTCCAAGTTTCTTGCTTCCAACAGTCTACCTCAAGGACACATGAGAAGTTTCGGGGGAGCTTCAAACCCAGAACCCAGTCCAGAAAAATGAAATTGGATTTCTGGGGATATAATTGCATATAAGTGTAGCTTCATAGAACACCAGGTGAGTATATTATAATGGCTTCGCTGGGAATGAAGACTGATTTGCCCCTCTGTCCTAGAAATGGCAGGGAGAGCCAGGTAGTGGTGGCGCACACCTTTAATCCCAGCACTCGGGAGGCAGAGGCAGGCAGATCTCTGTGAGTTCGAGACCAACCTGGGCTACAAGAGCTAGTTCCAGGACATGCTCCAAAGCTACAGAGAAACCTTGTCTCGAAAATAAATAAATAAGTAAATAAATAAAGAAAAAGAAAAAGAAAGAAAGAAAGATAGAAAGAAAAAGCAAAAAGAAAGAAAGAAAGAAATGGCAGGGAGAAGGAAGTCCCAGAAAGGCAGCTGGCTAAGGATTTGGCAATCAGAAAGCTACACACATTTCTCTGGCATTGAGTTAATGCTGACTGTTATTCTGTTTGCTTCGTTTTCATACCTAGCTGGGAAACAGGGTTAAGTGGTGACTGTTTTACTTAATGGGTCCGTTCTGGGGTTGCTGATCCACAGATCCCTCTTGTTCATTGTTACCCTAATCTCTGCTGACTAGTGGGTACAGTCGATAATGGGAGTCTAGTCTTTCCCTCAGAGCAAACCATAGCCTCATTTCTAGAGCTTCAGATGCTGTTTGGCCCCGGGCCAACTGAGGCACTTAACCTCTCTGAAATCAAGGCTCTCACCAGAAAATAAAGGGTTTGAATTAGGTCACTTGGCCTTCTAGTTTGTTATTTATTAAATGTTCCACTTTGAATGAGCTTCATGACTTTCCGGGGCTTATTTTCCCATCATCGAATAAGGACTGGGCTAGCAACAGGGAGGGTTATCTCAGATACCCTTGCTGGGCTCTCACGATGTTTTATGAGAAGTTCCTCCTTCTGGTCGGTAGTATTGTTACCCACCATGAATCATCTCAAACCATGGAAGTGCTTCTCAAGAACTCGTTACATATGTGTGGATCGAGTAAATGGACTGATTGAAAACCCTAGTCAATAAAACAGGAAGTCCCAGTCCCAGGCTCTCAGAAGACTGACCCGAGGAGCCTTGGAAGCCGCGGCCTTCACAGAATGTCCAACATTTGTGACACTGGATGACATTCTCTTGAACACAAGTATGGTATCACCTCATTATATGTGGAATCTAAACCAGTCAAACTTAGAACTATGATTAGCAGAGGTTACCCAAGGCCAGGGGTGGAGAGAGGGTTGGGGAGCTGCTGGTCGAAGGATATGAAGTCTAATTAGTCAGGATGTGCTCTATGACCCGGCAAGATGACTGTAGCTAATAATAACGTACGACATATTTCAAAATAACCAAGAGAGCACATTTCAAATGTCTTCCCCAAAAGATGACATCAGGTGATGAATATGTTAATCAGCTTGATTTAATAATTCTACACTGCATACATATATCAAAACATCATCACACTTTACCCCACAACGGTATACAATTATGATTTGTTAACTAGAAAAATAATGTTAATAAAATAAAATAGTTCAAAAGAAACCTGTGACTTTCACAGACAAATAAGAATCTCTAGGGGGGAGGAATCCAAGTTTTTTCTTTTTTCTTTTTTTCTTTTCTGATGTCAAGTGACAGCAATGTGCACTTGAAGCTAAGAACCACAGCCTTGGGAGGGCCAGTTTTTCTTGCTTAGCAAAGTTGAAAAACAGGAGTGATTCGGTATGGAAGTTTTATTTTACCTTCATTTCTCGCCCCATCTGCCAGAACCCTTGACTCAACTGAGTTCAGGGCACGTGTCTGTCGAAAGGGATGGAGTGAGAAACTAAGACCCTACAGCTGGCTGGCTCTGCACTCTGCTGCTTCCCTGGTTGTCTGAAATTCGTGAAGAGCAGGCAAACTTAAGGGCTCTAACCCACACATCCTCCGCAAGCAACACCCCTGCATGCCGAGGGGAGGCTCTTAAGATGTACACAACTTGAGATTGAGACCAATCTGGAAAAGAACCACTTTCTTCCTTGCCACATCCTTTCGCTTGTCTGCTCCAACCTGGCAGGTGATGGCGCCTTAACCAAAGAGCCGGGTCTAGTGCTTTAGCATGAAGTGACGGCATCTTTAAGAGTTGGCATTGCTGTGATGAGACTTTCGCATGCCACCACGTCCACGGGCACCTGCCTCAGTCTCATTCTCCCTCAGCTTCCACGCTTTATTCAGCCTCATATTAAACTGTATTTTTCAAAAGGCTCTGAGATGCTCATCTTATTATTAATACAGGTGCTTACTTAGTTGCTGATAAATGCAGAGCCCCCACTCTCTGAATGTGTCGTAGCTTTATATGAAGCTAATGGAGCAAGGCAATGCTCAAACGTCAAATTAAACTGCACAGCTCTGTAATCACTCAGACTGACATGGCATAAAAGGATAATTAGTAGTTCATTACATGAAACATTGTTTGTTCAGCTAAATTGATTTCTCAGCTGCCCATGTTTTCTGTTTACTTAGTAAGCGCTCCACTGCACAGTTTTATTTGAGAGCTAGGAAATCCCTTCCCCTGGACTTTCTCATTCTCCCTTTCTTTTTGATCAGTGCAGTTTTAAAATATAATTTGCTGGAGCTGGGCAAATCAACGAATGACATACAGGTGTATAGTAACAATCATGAGTGTGGATTGACGCTCAGAGCCTAAGACCGGTTGTGGTTAGAGATGCCGCCCAAAGGCTGGGATGTACCCTGTGGCTCTCTACCTGGAAGTACCTTTGTGGCTATTTGCTTTTCAATTTAAGGGTGAACTCCTCGTTCTGAAAGAAAGGGGGAGGTGAGAGAGAAAGAGGAATAGACACCTAATCCCTGGCTCTTCAAAGTGGAAAAATTTCAACCAAGATTTCTTAAACCCTTCATGTTGTCCACTAACACCAACATAAAGAAAACAGTGGCTGTTTTAGGGTTTCTTGGTACCCTGCTTCCCACCAGCAGGGTTTAGACAAAAAACTAAATGCCAACTTCAAACCTTCTTGAACTTGTCACAGTGAAGATAATGTGAACTTTCTGGGTTGGAGCAGCACAGCTGTCCATAACAGACCCGCCTTGTCGGCTTCCCGATTCTTTGTCCCTGTCTCCCGGAGGAGCACAGCATCCATGGAGAATTTGCGGAAGTAGGGCTCTTTGACACTACCACCATCTGCCTTACGGCTTATTTTATCCTTGCCATTGGCTTGCTCAGCTCTGCTTGGCTGAGAGGTCAATGCTTTGCACTAAGGGACACCTTATAGTTGTGACTGTCACAAAGGGGAGAGAGAAGCCAGTTCTGCAGCACGTTCAACCTGTGGGCACGTGGTGAAATGCAAGCGCAGGCGCACAACAGGCCGGAAGCTCACCTAGATGTTAGTGGCAGCTAGGGATGGCTGTCCTTAAGGGAGCCATCTGCTGCTGGACACAAAATCTTCCCTCTTGTTTTTAGGGAGAAGATCGAAAATGGAGAAGGTGGTTCAGTCTGAAGAAAAAGTTCAGGGGCTCCTAAATATTGGGAATTCTTTACAATTCATATGTGCAGCTGGGGTGCATGTTGGTGAAACTAGAGATTGTATTAAATTCCACCACAGTCAGTTTTCTCTCCTAGGCCCATTAGAACATTAGGAGGCTCAGATAACGTAAACACAGCGTATTGAGCAGGCATCTCTCCCTTGCCAGTATTAGTGGGAGGAAATAGAGCCTGCGCAAATGGAAGCGGTAGATAATCCCCAAGGCTCACCAGGGCCTTTCTTTAATCTTTTTCCCTAGCAACATTGTCAGGTGCCGGACTCAGACGAAGAGAATCCTGACCTCTGAAGAGAATGTGGACATACTTTATTTGTGTTTGCAGCACACAAGGACCCAGTAGCAACTTTGAAATTCCATTTCAAAGTTTATTCACGGATGAAAGTAATTTTCAGGTCAAAATTCAGGGCAGGCTGTTGTCTTGTCGACTTTAAGCCTGGAAACCAGACAGTGTGTGGATCTGTGATTGCTCTGAGTCCAGGAAGACTCATGCTAAAGTAAGAATGAGAATTTGGTGACGGCCACTGAAGCCCTACAGCACACCTGGAGTGATGCCTCTGCTCTCGCGAGACTTTTTCTGGGGAGCTATGAATGAACATCTATGCACCCCAGATAAAGTACTGATGAGAGACCAAAGAGTCTGCTCACATCTACCTTGGTGAGCCAGCGAATTGGGGGGGGGGCATTTATATGAGTGTGAAGGAAGGATCCCTTATAGGAGTGTGGGCGCCTCATAGGCAGCCATATCGCTGAGAAGTCCCTTCCACAGGGGTGAAGCCTCTTGATGCTGCCCCCTGGGAGCTCTGACAAGACTTGCAGGCACCTCTCGCCAGCAATTGTTACTGTTTATACAACTTTGGGAGCTTTGTAAGTTCTAGGAATTCTTAGAGTTGCAAATTCCTTTTACTTCCATATGAAAGAAGTTTTCCTTTCTGGACTTTTAGGACTCCAGGACTCACTCTCCCCTCCCCCCTGCAATTTTTCCTTTGGAGAAGATATGCACATAGACCAGTCTACTATCTCAGTCCTTCCATGCACCAATTACAGCCTTCCTCTCCCTTCTCAGACTCTTGCCACTGGTTAGTGTTCTGAGATATTTTGATCTTATTCTGACAATAAAGCTTGCTTTGAATCAGAGGGCAGAGCTAGCCACTAACTGACCAAAATTAACCATAGAGGTTTTGGAGGACTGAGGACAGATAGACAGGAAGTAGTAAGGCAGGGTTTAGAGAGGATCTGTCTTTTAGGATGGTTTCTCTGTCCCTTTTCTGATCATTCAGGTTCTCAACCTGATATCTGACTCCCAATTTTTTATTGATAAAGAATAATTAAATGAACAAACACATCAAGTTAAGGTCCCTGTGTGGTTGTCAGGATCATTATCCTTTCTTAGCCTGTGGTTCTCAAGCTCCCTAATGCGGCAACCCTTTAATACAATCCTCATGTTGTGCTGACCCCCAACCAGAAAATTATTTTGGTACCACTTCATAGCTATAATTTTCTACGGTTATGAATTGTAATGTAAATATATGATATGTGACCCCTATGGTGTCATGACCCACAGGTTGAGAACTACTGTTCACGTGACAAGACTTTTCACGGGAGGTGCTACACCCAGTCCATTCACCCCAGATAGGGAGCCCACCACAGACCAAAGTATGGATACCACCAACGTTCAACTAGGAAAACCAATGAGCTTTAGTGAGCTTACTTACAGGAGTGTGGGTGAGGGGTTACTTATAAGAGCAGATGTTACTCAAAGACAGCTGCATCACCAGTGCCCACCCAGCATGAGTGACAGATCACAAAAGCTGGAAACCTGGTGCACACTACAAATGCTGCAGACAGCTTACCAGGTCATGGAGTGCCCCTTCCAAGTGACTCGGATGTTCTGAATCTCTTCCAGGTAGCCTGGCAGCTGCTCTTGTCTAAGGGGTTTGGCAGCTCAGCTTGTCTGAGAGTGACTCTCAACAGTCTTCCATACTTCCTCTGAGAAGGAGAGGCCTAGCGAATGTGCTCAGTTTCAGGGACTTTCTGAAGTTATTTTGAGTTGTCTACATCCTGTTTTCAGGAGGAGCTTAAACCTTGTGGGAAATTGCTACACAACATAATCATTTTTAGGACCCTAGTAGTTGAGGATGCAGGCCTACCTGCCTATCTGCCTCCTGTTCACACCTGCCCTCCTGCCTCCTGTTCACACCTACCTGCCCACCTTCCTCCTGTTCACAGCTGCCCTCCTGCCTCCTTTCATACCTGCCTACCTGCCTTCTGTTCACACCTGCCCTTCTGCCTCCTATTCACACTTGCCCACCTGTCTCCTATTCAAGCTATGGACTTTCTGTCCCCCTTTGTCAACTTTCATCTCAGTTGTCTTGTTGTTTATCCTAAGTTTTTGGTGCTCAGATTGTCTACAGCTGCTCCTGCATTCGATTTCCACCATTACTAGGTCTTGAACACAGCCATATTCGAAAACTAGTGCTCACAGAGGCACAACATAGGCTTCCACGGAGATTTTATGAAGTTTCTGTCAGAACTAAGTTACTGAGTCATGTGTTACAATTCTCAAGTGGCTGTTTCAACTCTTTCCTTGCCTGCCAAGAGACATGTAAACTGTGTCTCTTAAGGCAATCCTCACACTCAATGATCTCTGTTCTCACAATCACAGAGGCCCTCAGCCTCCTTGTGATAGCCAGGTCACCAGATTAGGATTATGTGCAGATGGCTCTTCCTTGTTAGCTTCCTTGGTACCAAAATTTTCCTATTACATGGCTGTATCTTCTCCACTCTTTTCCACTTTTAAAGGTTGGGGGTATTGAGCCCTGGGCTAGTCTCTTATTCTCTTTCTTTTTTGCTCTTTTTGGTACTATTCTTTTTCTCGCCATGAGTTCAAGTTCCATCAGCGCCAGCACTCACTGGCTTCTCTCGGTGTAGCACTCTCAGTTTCCAACTCTCTACTGGGATTCAGACTAATAACCAAGTGCCTAACCATTGTCGTGGGTTATAACTGACATCCTAACAGAGCTTAACTTTCTCTTGGATATTTTCCTGTCTTTTTCATATAAATTGCACTGCTGCTGTTTAGATGTGAGTCTCCAGCAAGTGTCTCGTCTTTGGAGACATGGAACCTTGGTGAGAGTGAGTGGGTGGAGTCAGAAGAGGTGGTTGGGTAGTGGCAGATGTCTAAGGATTACAGCCAATCCTGACTTTTGGAAACACAAAGAGTGACGAACTCTTACAGTCATAGCCCGAGTTCAAAAGCCCTGGCGGACTTCACCCTATTAACTCTGAGCCAAAATAACTCTGTTTCCATTAAGTCACTTTAGCTTCTGAACTCTTCAGCATAGCCCTCTGGTCCCATGGAACCGCTCGATACCATTTCATGGTTTCCTCCCCCACTATCTCTTAAATTGCTAGGTTTCTCTCCAGCGTGTCTCTTAAATTTTGTCACCCCTGGCCCGGAATGTTCATTTGCACTTCATGGTTGTCTTACCCTCATAATGGAGTTTCCTATGCAGACATATTCTAGAAAGGCCATGCCTGAATTTTTCCAGTAGTCACCCCAAATCCTTTGCTATTTTCTCTCCTTGAATGTATAATCACCTGACTTCCTAAATATATTTTGAGTTGTTTGGTCTTGCACGTAAAGAAAGTGCTATTGGGGCATAGCCTTTTGGTTGCTCATAACTAGAAGAAAGCCTGACCTAGAAGAGACACTCTCTGAATACTTGTTGGATCAGTCAGGTCCAGGATGCATGTCTACACAAAAGTGTACAACTAGGTACTGGAACCACTCTTTTCTCTGCTAAAGAGGATGGTGCAGAGACTGTTTTACAGCATGAGGCCATCCAGATGGTCATCTTACCTTTGGAGCTGGTTTTCTTGGGCCTGTTTGTCATCAGCCTGGCCTGGCCTGTGAGGCAAGAGAGCTCTACCGTCTCACTCCTTAGCCTATAGTACCTTTGTCATCTGACTTGGTTTTTATCTGTGCTCAAACTTCTGGTACACTGGACACTATTATTTTAAGGTGTGTCATTTGTTTATGCTGTGGAATATTTGTTTAGTGGTGCAAAGAAGTGTTGCATTCCTTTATGTTGCATTTGTTTAAGTCAGTGAGGCTGTGTTACTTTGCCTGTCTAAAACACCTGATTGGTCCAATAAAGAACTGAATGGCCAATAGCAAGGCAGGAGAAAGAAGCAGGGTTGGCAGACAGAGAGAATAAACAAAAGGAGAAAAAGAAAGCAAGAGAAGAGAAAGAGTGATAAAAGAAGGGGCTAGGCACCCAGCCACAGAGGCAGACACAGAATAAGAAGGAAAGAAAAGTATACAGAAATAGAGAAAGGTAAAAGCCCAGAGGCCAAAGGTAAATGGGATAATTTAAGAACAGCTGACTAGAAATAAGACAAGCTAAGGCCAGGCGTTCATAAGAAAAAATAAGACTCCATGTGATTTATTTGGGAGTTGGGTGGCAGCACCCCAAGGAACAAAGACTAAAGAGTAAGGAGTCAGAGTATAAAATCCCAACAAGGGGACACTGCTGTTGTTGTTTCTCAGCGGTGAAGACATTGTTGCCAAGACTTCCTTCTCTTCCTGGTGGCAGCCTTGCTCTGCATCCTCCAGGGCCAGCTGCTGTTGACTCATTAGAGAAGCGAGATTCTCTGCAGCAGTATGAAGCTGGACTCCCACAGGACCTAGAAGGTTCATCATCACAAGTAGAGTTCCTGCTGCAGTCAGGTTCATCCGCGCCCCTCTTCCCCAAGGTTATTCGGAAGCAGGCTGGTTCCCTTCGACCCTTTTAGGAAAGAGCAAGCATATAATATATATGAATCCCCATTGAACCTCAAAGTCTGGTTGTGGTACAAACAAGGGGAAAACGAAGTTTACAATATCCAACTTGAGGCGTAGTGTAGAAAAATGGGTGTGGCAAAATAAGTATAATAGAAACCTTAGAACTGAAAAGGAAATCCCACACAAATGTCCTAGCCATTGTTTAACTTTTTGACAGTAGGTGTGAGAATGGAGGTTTAAGTAATTTA
The DNA here is from genome assembly GCF_982192425.1 of Myodes glareolus. Taxonomy (NCBI): domain Eukaryota; kingdom Metazoa; phylum Chordata; class Mammalia; order Rodentia; family Cricetidae; genus Myodes; species Myodes glareolus. Next base: position 47,677,175 of record NC_142045.1, read on the forward strand.
CATATCTCTGTACGCCAATTACAGGTTTATATGTGATGCATATAAAATACAGTGATGTTTAATTTTACCTTAATGAAAAGTGATAAAATGAGTAACATTTATTGAAGCATCTGGAATAACTCCTTTAGGTTTACTTTTTTCTTGGATGATTAACCCAGAAGTACTTTTAGAGAAAAAAAATACATACACACACACACACACACACACACACACACACACACACACACACATATATATTCCTGAAAGAACAAAGTGTTAGTTCCAAAGCATTTCAACCTGTCAGGAAAATATATATGTACATGTTTTTCTTTTGAAAGGCATATTATTATGTGCCCAGTGAATGAGCTCTTCTGAGAACTCACATCTGTCAGAAACATGAAAATTTTCATTTATGTATATCACCTGTTGGCTAAGATCTAATGCAGTTATTCAATGTCTGTAAAAATAAAATAGATATTTATGTAGTAAGATAAAATATAACATTAAAATTGTATTTCGTGATCTTTGTAATATAACTGATTCAACTATTCTGCTATTGATAGACATTTGAATGATCTATTATGAGACTACAAACAGTATTTATATTTATTTTCAAGTGGAAACATTTAAGATTTAATTGTAAGCTGGGTTGAGAGAATGAACATTTTAATTGGTAGACGCTGTGAGAATTGAGTTCTGGCCAACACTGCGGGAGCCTCTACTATCATACGCTCATCCACAACGAGATGCTTAGTTTGTTCATGCTAGGTGTGAACACAGTTTCCTATGGTTTTATCTGATTGGTTTTATAACTGTACTGAAATATAATTGACAATTAATGTGTATCTATATATGCATGTCTCTGTGGATCTATATTGTGTATCTATATATGTATTCCTCTGTCACAATGGAAGAGGCAGCCATTGCTGGGAGTTGTAAAAGTTGCTTTCTGCCGTTGTAATTCCTCTCTACTTCTCTCAGCACTGGGTAATTTGTTTGGTGACACTGTCCATTATTTCTAACTTCTTTCAATTCCTTTAAGCAGCACACTTTAACCTGGCTTCTTCCCATTGGCATGTTTTGAAACCCATCCATGTTGCTGTGTGTTAATAATAGATCATAGATCATAGCGTTTTATGTGCCCTTTATTGAATGGTATGCCTAGGTTCCCAGTTGTCTTCTATTCGCATGCACATGGACATCCGGCTGACATTCAAATGTTGTGGCTCCTAGAATTTCTGCCCGTTAACCTTATTTCTCTGGGCTGCCTAGCGGTGAAGTAGCTGTAATACATAGTAGAGCAATGTTGAACTTTTAAAAGGTTGTTTAATGGCCTCTGGAGTGGTTGTTGAATGGCTTCTGAGTCCTCCAGTGGAGTCACGCCTTTGCTAAGTTCCAGCCTTCCAAATTTTGGTTATTCTAAAGAATATACAGTGATAACACATTTTAATTTGAATTTCTTGATTGACAGATGATGTTGAGCATCTTCTTTGCCATGCACAAATCTTCTTTGATTGTATATGTGTTTAAATCTTTTGCTACTGTTTTATTTAGTTGTTTGCCATATTATTATTAAAGTTATTCAATTAGTGTAAAATTCTTTATATATTCTAAAAATATTGGTTAGATGTGTGTTTTGTAAATATTTTCTTTCAAATCTGTTGAGGGAAGTAGCTGAAGTAGGCTTTCCTCTAGGGGCTACGTCCTCACCAGCCACAGGCAGTTGGCTAGGTTTATTGTATGGCATGAATTCTCTGCAATCCATGGGCCTTAAGTCTAGTTTGATAGTTGTTGGATAATCCCAAGATAAAAATGCCATGATTGTACCCTGTGGAATATCTTGCTATTCTAGTCATTGTTGCTGTTCGTGGGCTTTTTAAGTTGGGTAAGACAATTAATTGCTTTTCTTCCTTGGCAGCATGCGCTGTATCTTCTTATACTGTAAGAGTTAGTCCTCAGGGAGGAGGCTTCCAGGTCAGTTGTACATCTGCTCATGCAAGTCCTGTGTCCAAAGTGTATGATATTTTCAACAATGAGACTTTACCGTCAAGTTCTGGGAGCTACCAAGAACAGTGGCAATAACCTAGATTATTTGGGGAGTCTCTTCATCTCTCCTGACCAATGGCTTGAGGGGAAGTTTTGTATGCCTGGCACTGGGGCCTGTTAGATAGTCCATGACTCTTGAAGGACAATATCACCTCACGTGGTGTGACTGCATTCAAATTTTGTATATATGTATATACATACTTTTACATATTATTAATGTGTTTTAAGTAGACATAAAATAATGTTTCCCTGTGGCTTTTTCGAATAACTCTAGTGTTATTTATTTCTCCTCCCTTGCTGTCCTTCTGCATTGCTCTCCTTTCTCCTTTCCAGTTAAAGTCTCTCCCACCTCAGGCTCTCCCATTGCCTCCAGTATAACACTTGGGTTTCACTGTACTCCTATCTCTATCCGCCCCCCCCCCAGTTCTTTCTTACTTTCCTGGTATCTGCAGTGACTCCAGATTATATACTCATAACTATAGATGAAGAGCTAAGATTCTCAAATGAGAGCGTGTGACGTTTGTCTTTCTAGGCCTAGGTTGCCTCACTAGGATATTTTCTAGTCCGACCCTGCTAATTTAATAATTCCACTTTAAAGCAGAATAAAATTCCAGTGTGTGTATGGACCACATTTCTGCTATCCACCCATTAGTTAAAGACCATTTAGGTTGTTTCATTTCCTAGCTCTTATGAATAGAGAAGCCATGAACATGGATGAGCAATTTTCTCTGGAATAAGATGTCAAGTCATTTTGGCATGTGCCAAGGAGTACTATAACAGGGTCATACAGTTGATTTGTTTTAACTTTTTGAACATTCTCCATAAATAATTTTCATAATTGCTGTGCTAGTCTGTGATCCTACCAGCAGTGAAAGAGCTTCCCCTTTCCTCCTCATCCTCATCTTTGCTAGCATTTATTGTCACTTGTTTTCCTGGTCTTAGCCATTCTGACTGGGGTAAGATGAAATCTCAAAGTACTTTTAATTTTCATTTCCCTAATTCCTAAGTTTGTTGCAGATTTTTTAGGTTGTTTCTTGGTGATTTTTATTTCTTCTTTTGTGAAATCTCCGTTCAGATCCATAGCCCATTTTAAAATGGAATCTGTTGTTGCCTTGAGTTTTTTATTTTTGAGTTCTTTCTGTGTTCTGGATGTAAATCCTCCAACAAATGTCTAGCCAGCAAAGGGTCTCTTCCTCTCTGTAGGTTTCATCTTCCCTCCTTCAATGATTTTCTTTGATACACAGAAACTCTTTGTTTCATGAGGTCCCATTTGTCTATTGTCCTTTCCCACACCTGTATCCTATAGGATACTGCCTATGTTTTCTTTTAGTAGTTTCAGCATTTGGGGTTTTACTTTGATCCAGTTGTGGTTGAATTTTGTGCAGGATGATGGATGCAGGTCTAATTTAACTCTTCTACGAGTGACTATGCAGTTTCCCCAGCATTACTTGTTAAAGATGCTTTTTTTTTCCTCCAGCATATTTTCTCGGCATCTCTGTCAAATATTAAGTAGCTAATGTTGCATGACTCATGTTTGATAGTATTTAGTTTTGCTTTGTTGGTCTCCATTTCTGTTTCTGTGCCAGTACCATATTGTTTTTATTAATATGACTCTATATCTCAAGATCTGGACTGCTCATCCTTCTAGCATTGTTATTTTTAGCTAGCCAGGGTCTTTTATGGTTCTATATGAATTTTAGGAATTTTTTTCTATTTCTATGAGGAAGGTTATGGGAAATTTGCCTGGGAATATATTAAATCTATAAATTACTTTTTGTAGGATGATGCTTTTAGCAATATTAATTTTACCAATCTAAGAACATGAAAAGTCTTTCCATCTTTTGATGTCTTTCTCAGTCTCTTTTTTTGGAGATTTAAATTTTTCATTGTAAGTTCTTTCATCTTCTTGGGTAGGTTTTCTCCCAGCCACTTTAGTTTTTAGAGACCACTGTAAAGTGAATGAGTATTTTTCCTTCATCTCTTTCTCTGCATGCTTCTCATGAGTACATTAAAAAGCTCTTGGTTTTTATAAGCTTGTTTTGTTACCATCACTTTGATGAAAATGTTGATTGATTTTAAAAGTTTTCTGGTGGAATTTTTGTGTTTTATGTATAATATATCATCTTCAAATAGGGATGCCTTGACTTCTTACTTTTCTATTTGTAGCCTTTTAATTTCCTTTTCTTGCCTTATTGCTCCAGCTAGTGTTTCAAGCTATATCAAAACTGAGTAAGAATAATAAATAGCCTCATTCCTAGTTTTAGTGGGATTGTTTTGAGGTTTTCTCTAAGATGATATTGTCTGGGGTTAATATACTCAGGGAGACTCCATTGGAGAGAACTAATTATGACCCTGAAGGAGGATGTCAATTGGAGACAATTGAGGCTCCATCAGACTTGAGCCTGTGCAGGCTCCATACATGCTGCCCAGACTCTGAATTCATATGAGGAGGATTGGTTCTGTTGTGTATATAAGACAGTGGGACTTCCTGTTTACCCCTCTGGATCTTATGATCTTTCTGTCTCCTCGTCCACATAGCTCCCTGAGCCTGGAGGGGAGAGGGTTGATGAAGGCATCTCACTTATGATTGAGTGCTACAAAATCTCTCACTTTTTCCACATTATCCAGTTGTGGGTCTCAGTATTAGCTCTCATTTACTATAAGAAGTATCTCTGATGATGGTGAATGAGGCACTGATCTATGGGGAGAGCAGAATGTCATTAGGGATCATTTTATTGCTATGTTCCTTTAGCAGAGCAGTAGCATTTGGGTTTTCCCTTAGTCTCAGGTTCTTGGCCACCCAAGCAGTGTCAGGCATTGGCTCCATCTTATGGAAAGGGCCTTAAACCTAATCAAGAGTGGTTGGGTATTCCCATATCCTTTGTGCCACAATTATACCAGCATGTCATGCAGGAAGGTCACTGCTGTAGATCTAAGGATTTGTAGATAGGTTGGTGGTTACCTTTCTCTGGCAGCGTGCAGATGCCTTTCAGAACTGTGGGTAAGTCAGTAGAGGCGGAGGTTCTGTTTAGGCACCTGCTTGACTTCCCTGTCTTCAATGAGATATACAAGTGTTGTCCTCAGCAATAGGGCCATACCAACAGTTTATAGACAGTAAACAATAGGTTGGCAATAACCTGGGGGGTTTTGGAGCTTCCATGGGGTCCTTTTTGCCTATGACTCAGCTAGATGTATCCCAGTCCTTCCGCTCAGGTGTTACAATACAGTCCGAGAATGGAGTCATTCAAGAAGACTTCTAAGGGCTGTGAGAAAATGCCAAGGAAGCAAGACAAAAGCTTCCTCAAACCGCAGAATTGTTCTAGCGTGTGTTTTCATGCTTCTTCCAGGTGTAGTGGATAGGAGCGAGTTCAATTCAGATTATTCATTACAACTGACTATTGTGGTTTGTTTATAAGCCTCTAGGGAAAAACAAGTCCACTGTGTTCAGCTTATCTGCCACGTGTGGCTTTTTCTTGTGACTGTATTTTACTCTTGTGACTCCTCTTAACCCCCAAACTATAAATTGTCTGATGCTCTGAATAAGGTTGGCCCATGAGTTTTTAATTTGCCTCATCTATTGTCTCCATTCTCCCAGGTCCCACCATCTTTAGAGTGGTGACATTGGAGATTCCACTTGGTGGTGAAAGATGTCTACTTGAAGCATTTTCTCCCCCGTTGTTTGGTTACTCCATGTAGACTTCTTTCATTCATGCATATATTTAAGAAGTTTCTACTATAGTTGGTTTCCATATGACTCTGTGCTAGATGTCCCTCCCCATACTCCTTCCCTTATACCTCTCTTTCATGCGCTCTCTGTTTAATCGTTCCTCTGTAATCTGCTTCCTGTCTAGCAGGCCTATCAAATGCTTAAATGCTAACATTGACACATAAAAAATTACAATATTTGACTTTGGGGGTCAGAGTTATCTCACTAAGGATCATTTTTCCTAGCTTTATCCATTTACTTGGAATTTTCATAATTTATTTTTTTCTTAATGAATGAATAATATTCCATTGAAGAAATGTAACACATTTTCATTATCCATTCTCTATTGATGAACATCTAGGCTCCTTCCAGTTTTTGTCCACTCTGAATAGGGAGGGAAACAATGAACCTAAATGAGCAAGTGTCTCTGTGTCTCAGTGATGGAATGTGGAGTCCTGTGCACATACCCAAGGGTGGGGAGCTGGATCTTGACATATTTCTATTTCCAGCTTCCTAAATGACTAACACCCTGGTTTCCACAGTGATTATATAAATTTGTATTCCCACCAGCAGCGAATGAGCATTCCCCCTGCTCCACAATCTTGTCAACCTGAGCTGTCACTTGTTTTATTGATCTTGGCTATTCCTCCTGTTGGTGAGACCCAGGCCTCCTGCCAGGGCATCCAAGAGGGCACCAGAGTAAGCTGGATATGGAGGCTTCCATCTGACCCAACTGCACACCAAGTACAAACTGGGACCTGCACCCCACAATGGCTCCCAGTCTACCCCCTAGGTGACCATGTGAGCACAAGTAGAAGCACAATGCTATGGCGTACAGGTGACCCAAAGACAAGCAAGTCACAGGGGCTCTGCTTGACCATGGAACAGATGGTGGTTTGACACCTTTTCTCCTGTCCTGCTCCCACAGGGCAGCAGGTGATCTGATGGAATAGCATTCAGGCCATTTACTGTAAAACCTATACTCGGCATAGTCTCCGTTCTGTGTATTCAAGTGTTCCTGTCTTGTATTTTGAACTGTTTTCTTTTTAATGTGCTAAGTTTGGGTTGAAAACTGACCACCAAATGGACATACCCTAATGACTCTCAGAGGCCAGGTGGCCCTCTAGCCAAATCCCTTCTCAGTATGGTCAGTGAACTGATTCTCTTTTTTTCAGTAAAAAAGCTAAGTGATTTTGGCCACATTCATGACATCAGGAAGGTCCTACTGGTTGACAAACACCAAGAGAAGAGCACCCCGGAACTCGTCTCCAGCTCGTGTCCTCACGAGCTCTTCACCAGCCTCGTTCACATGCTCCCTGTCATTGCTGTCCACTACAAAGATCAAACCTTGGGCGTTCTGGGAGTAGTGGCACCACAAAGACCAGATCTTGTCCTGGCTGCCCACATCCCACATGGTGAAGCTGATATTTGTGTACTCAGCCATCTCCATATTGAGATCAATGGTGGTCACAATTTCACCTCACTTCAGTTTGTGTAGAATTGCTGTCTTCCATGCAGCATCTGAGACCACCATGAGAATGTCCATTTCTTTTTGCCAAAAGGGCCCTTGAAGTGGTCTGCAAAGGTAATCCCCATGCTTGTGGACAGCCGGAAGGGATACTGGCCAGAGACCTCCGCCATGGCTGATCAATGTCAGGCTTTGGTTTCACTCTCATCTTTTGGCTGTCATTTGTTTTTGTTTTATATATGAACTTAGTGCTATGAACTTGCCTCTTCGAATTGCCTTTGTCATATGCTATAGGTTTGGGTATGCTGTGGTTTCATTTCCAGTAAATCCTAAATCATTTCTTTCTCCATTTCTGTATTGAATTTTCATCCAGGATTGAGGTGTTCCTTTTCTCTGAGTTGTGTAGTTATCGTTGCTGCTGACGTCCAGCTGTAATACATGGTGGTCAGATAGAAAGCAAGCTGCTATTTCAGATTTCCTTCTGTCTGTTGAGACTTGTGTTCAAGAATGTGCTTAATTTTTGAGAAGGTTCCATGAGGTGCTGAGAAGAAGGAATATTCTTTTGTGTTTGGGTGAAATGTTCTGTAAATATCTGTTAGGTTCATTTGATTTATGATGTTATTTAACTTCAGGATTTCTGTTTAGTTTTTGTCTGGATGACCTGTCTATTCACTAGAGTGGAGTTTTGAAGTCACAATCACTGTATGAGTGTCAATATGTGATTTTAGATCTAATAGTGCTTCTTTTATGAAATTGAGTGCCCTCTCTGGTGCAGAGACGGTAAGAATTGAAGTGTTCTCTTGGTGTATTTTCCTTTGATGAGTATGTCATGTTCTTCACTATCTTTACTGATTACTGTAGGTGTGAAGCTCATTCCATATGTTTGGAATACCTTTTTCCATCCTTTAGTCCTGAGGTCTTATCTACAGTTTTTGGCAAGGTGTGTGTCTTGTGAGCAGGAGAAAGAAGGATCTTGTCTTTTAATTCACTCTATTAGTCTGTGTCTTTTAGTTGTGAAACTGAAGCTATCAATATTTAGAGTTATCAATGAGCAGTAGTTATGGATTTCTGTTATTTTGTTGTTGTGATGTGGATCCTACCCTTCTTTTGATTTAATGTTCTGGGGTTATTTATTTCTTATTCTTTTTCTTGGGTGTGGTTCATCTCCTTGGGCTAAAGTTTTCCTTCTAGCACCTTTTGTGGGGCTAGATTTGTGGATAGATACTGCTTAAATGTGATTTAGCACAGAACATTTTTCTTTCTCCATCTATTGTGATTAATAGTTTTGCTGGATACAGTCTAGATGGTAGTAATCTGGGCTGATATCTCAGAGTTTGTAGAGCATTTATCCAGGCCTGTAAGACCCCGCACTTTTCAGTGGACATCCACACCCGACCCAGGCGCGTGCTTTCCCGAACTCGGGCCCACGAGAATGGGCGATTGTCCTGAGGGTTAAAAGAGACACACACAAAAAGAGACCTTTGCTCATTTACCAGAGTAAATGACCACTTTATTAAACTCAAGTCGGGTATATATACCAGTGGGCTAGAGGGATCGAAAATGCAAGGCCTCCTCCCATCCAGGAGCAGGAGGAGAAGATTAAAGTCTCCCGGCGCCTCAGGCAGGATCAGCTGGGGGAGGCAGGCTATGGGCCCACTGCTAAAACCTTGAATACAAGTGGAATCACCATAACAAAGAGAACCAGGTTCTTGCTAAGTTATCCCCTCAAGCCAGAGCTAGTGCAGAATCTCCAGGGAGCCGGAGGTCACAGGGCCCTGCAAATCGCCAGGAGAAGGGAAAAAACCTTGGTAGCTACACAGGCCCTCTGACTTTTAGGGTCTCCACTGAGAAGTCAAGTGCTACTCTGATTTGTGTGCCTTTATATTTCATTTCATATTTCCTCCCGAAGCTTTTAATTTTCTTTTTTTGTTCTGTATGTTTAGTGTTGTGATGCTTTATAGCTTCTTGAACCTTAATAGATACTACCTTCTTTAGGTTGGGGACATTTCTTTTATTATTTTGTTGAAAATATTTTCTGAAGTGTCTCTGACTCTTCTGCCTGCTCTTGGGACCCTTTTCCTCCTACTGGTTTACTTCCTCCAGCCTTGATTTGAGGGTTTGTACCTAGTCTATTTATAAACATATGCCATGTTTAGTTGCTATCTCTGTGAGGTCTGCTCTTTTAGGAAGGGAAACAGAGGAGTGCAACTGTGGGAGAAGGGAGTTGTGTGTGGTGGGGGCAACAGGCAATTAGGAAATTTAAAAAGAGAGGAGGCTGCAGTTGGGATATTTTTGTACGAGAGAAAAATAAATAAAAAGAAAATATCTTCTGTGCTTTTGACCTGGATTTCTTCTCCTTCCTCTATTCTTAATATTCACAGATGTGGTCTTTTCATGCTCTTCTAGATTTTCTATATGCTTTGTGTCTAGAATTTTTTTCAGATTTAACATTTTCTTAGACTGAGCTATCCACTTCTTCCATATCCTGCACTCTGGTTGAGGCTTGGGTCTGATGTGGGTTTGTTTTTTGGGGGGTGTTATTTTGTTTTGTTTTGTTTTTTTACTTTCTAAATTTTTCATTTATAGTTTACCTCAATTTTCATTTTCTTTAGTGATTCTTTTTCTTTGTTAAATCCTGTCGTCATGTTGTGAATTTTTTTCATTATTCCATTTGACTGTTTGTTTCCATAGACATCATCATAGGATTTATCCGTATTGTCTTTAAAGCCCTTGAACATAGTTATACTTGCTGTTTTGAACTCCTTGTCTTGTGTTTCAGCAGTGTTACATTTCTCAGGGTCTTCTGTACTAGGGTTCCTGGGTTCTGGTGGAAGCATATTATTTTGGCCACCAATATTTATGTTTTTTGTGCTGATGTTTAGGAATCTGAAGTTCTGACAATTGAGAAGATTCTAGGTGTTGATGTCTAGCCTTGTCTTCTTTGGGTGGACGTTTCATTCAGTGGTTTCTTTGGCCTTGGTGGCTCTTAGGAAAGTGTGATGTCTGTGAATTCCTTGGGAGAAAGTGCTTGTGGAGATTGGTGGGTAGCAGAGAGGAGTGGAGATAGGCTAGGAGAAAAGTCTGAGAAGAGCAGTGGGCAGAGTGAAGTGATCCTGTCCATACAGAGAGGAAGGTTCTCCAGGAAGTAAAAGGTATGGTCGGAGAAGGGATTCCTGCAAGTAGGTTGCAGTAAGACAGAACAATCTGGATGACAGGTAAAAAGGCCAGGGGGACCCTTGATCTGGACCAAGAGTTGGAGTCTCCAGTGCATGGATTTGAAGTGGGAGAAGGACCATCTGTAAGCAGATGGGTGAATAATGGAGAACAGCACAGATGGAGAAAATTGCCTACCCAAGTCCCATCCTGGTCTGGTCACTGGAGGTCCCAGGTAGAAAGTGTTTGTAGGTATCAGTGGCTGATACAAAGGAATGGGGGCAGGCTAAAAGGGAGGGCTAAAAGGGTCCATGGGAAGGACCAAAGATTGGTCTACACCAAGGTTGTGGTGGAGTCCCCAGAGAATGGCTGGTTTTTCCTTTTTTCCATATTCTTAGGTTGCATTCTTAAGTCATTTATGTGTACTCTTTCTGATATTTTTTAAATGCAGGTTTAAATTTATAAAGCTTAGTTTTAGAAATTATTACCTCTTAGGAATGTTTTTAATGCATCTCAGAGGGTTTTTTTGTGTGTGTGTGGTGTTTTCCATTCTCATTTAGTTCAAAGAATTTTCAAAAATTTTTCTTGGTTTCTTCTTTGACCCATTCATCATGCAGTAATGTGTTGTTTAATCTCAATGAATTTATGTACTTGCTTTTTCCTCTGTTGATTTTAAGCATTATTGTGGTCAGGTAATAGATGCAGAGTTATTTCAATTTGTCTGAATTTGTTAGGATGTGTTTTGTGTCCTAGTATATGATCTGTTTTAGAAAAGCTTTCATGGTTGCCAAGTAGATTGCATATTCTTTGGTGCTTGTGTGGAATGTTGTCTAGATGTGTGTCAAGCCCATTTGGTGTATAACATCATTTAATTGCAGTTTTTCTGTGTGCATTTTTGTCACATTGACTGTCTATTGGAGAAGGTAGGGAATTGGAATCACCTACTGCTACTGGGCAGGATTTTATCTGTGAAAGCTTAGTAGTGTCCTTGTTATGAAATCAGGCACCAAGAGTTCAGTGTGTGTATGTTTAGAGTTATGATGTCTTCTTGGTTAATTGCTCCCTTGGTTAGAATGAAGTGTCCTATGTCCCTTCTGATTGATTTTACTTCAAATTCCATTTTTGTCAGATATTAGTGATTTTGTCAGATATGGTGATACTTGCATGTTTCCTGGTCCCATCCGCTTGAAACTCCTTCCTCCATCCTTTCCCTATCTTTGAAGTTAAGATGAATTTCTTGTAAATAACAGAAAGATGGGTTTTTTTTTTTTCTTAACCCACTCAGCTAACCTGTATCTTCTGAATGGGGAGTTGAGGCCATTAATATTTTGGTTATTATTGAAAGATGTGTGTTGATTGTTTTAACTTTTCCTATTTGCATTCTTAGTCTTACTTTGTGCTTTAGTAATTATTGTAGTGGAATTTTATTTGTATTTTAATAAACAAAGCTTGCCTGAAGATCAGAAAAGTAAAACAGCCACACTGGCCAGCCTTCCAGACCAGGCAGTGGTGACACACATCTTTAATCCCAGTAGCCACACTAGCTTGTCATAGAAACCAAGCGGTAGTGGTACACACCATTAATCCCAGAACTAGAGAGGATTATTAGACTGGAGAAAAAGCTCTCGAAGACACAGTCTCATTCTGAGATTCCTGGAGGCAGGGTCGCCATTTCGGACTTAGGTAGAGGTAAGAGCCAGTGGCTGGCTGCTTTGTTTTTCTGACCTTTAGATTGAACCTCAGTTTCTGTCTCTGAGTTTTTATTATCCATGCTGCAAATTATAACTTAATTTATTTTCTTCCTATAGTCTCTTTGCCCTTCTCTCCTTAGTCTGAACTATTGCTTTCATTTTCTTCTGTAGGCCTAGTTTTGTGAACATAAATTCTTTCAGCCTGTTCTTATTTGGAAACTTTTTCTTTCCCCTTCAACTGTAACAGATAGTTGTGCTGGGCATACCAGTTAGCATCCATGATTGTTTAGAACATGGGGTGCGTTGCTCTAGGCTCTTCTGACTTTTCGATTTTCCATTGAGAAATTAACTATTATTTGGATGGGTTCTCCTTTTTATGTGACCCGTTTTGTTTTCTTGCAGCTTTCAATATTGTCTCTTTGCTTTTTTTAGTCTTGTCCTAATTATAATATGTTATAGGAGATTTCTTCTCTGGTCCTGTCTGTTTGGTGATTTGTGGACTTGGTGTACTTCTTTCCTTAACTTGGGGGGAGTCTTATTCCATGATCCTGTTGAAGATCCAATCTATTCCACCAACCTGGAGTTCTTCTTCATCTCGGCCTATAATTAGACGATTTAGTCTTTTCATTGTGTCCCACAATTTCTGCATGTTTCTTGTGTGTCTTTTTAATTCACATCTTTGTTTGACTATTACAAGTCCTCCATTTTTATGTTCCAGTCATGGTTTTCCGTCTTCTCCGCGAGCCACCCTACTTGTAAGGCTGTCACCAGAGTTTCCTAGTCGAGTCATTGAGCTTTTCAAATTCATCTTCATCGCAGGCTGAGCTCTCTCCAGTGTTTCCGTCCCTCTACTAAATCCAGTCTGTTTTCTTCCTCCGGTTTTTCAAGACATGGTTCTTCTGTGGAGCTCTGGCTGTGCTGAAAGTTGCTCTGTACCAGGCTGGCTTCACACTCAGAGATCTACCTATCTCTTCCTCTCGAGTGCTGAGACTAAAGGTGTGCCCCTTCACTGCCTGGCCTGAAATCAGTTTTTAAATGCCAGTTCGTCCTTGACCCTCCACTCAGCAGCGCGTTTGTCCCTTTGCGTGTCATCCAGAAGTTCATGCTCTCCTCTTTAAGATTCTTCCTTTAGCTCCTTCCGATCTTGGCTAAAGTTCACGATCGTTAGTTTAAATTCTGTGTGCTAGGCTTCATCTAGGTTAATTCTTATTAGAAAACATTTTTATAGGACTAGGGAGTTTGGAGGGTGACTTACTGTCTTGGGATTTCATATTGTCTGTGCTTTCTGGTGTGACCTACCCATACAGACTTCTTCCTTGGTTGTGTATTTGATGTGGAGTTCTACCCTCCCTCAGGTTAGGCGATTATAAACCAGAGCTGGGTCTGGGAGTGTGGGGTAGTGGTTGGTTTTCTTACTTCTTTCAGGTTGCCTACTGGTTTTGAATTAAGAAACAAATTTGTGATGTAATAAGCAATACGTAATATTTTTGGTATTAGGTTATAATAACCATGGAAAAGGAATATGACATGGAGTTTTTTCTTTAGCTCCTGATTTTCTTGTGTATTTTTGTTCTGATCTTAAATCCTTCAACCATGCTAAATTGACTTGTTGGTTCTTGTAGTTTTTTTCGAAAGCCCATTGCAGTGAGGATGCCTGTTTTTCTCTTTCTTACTGACTATGCTGTCCTCTCTGGTTCAGAGTTGCCTGGGGATAGATAGCAAGCATCTTTATCTTGTTCCTGATCTTTGGGGGGGAAGTGTTCCACCTCTCAGCATTACACTAGAAACTGCGTTCTCAGATTGCTGTTTTCCTGAGTATCGAACCTTCAGTGAGTTCTCTACCCCTGACCTGGATTGCCAGCTCATCTTTTTTGTAGATTCTTCTTATCAATTTGGAATTTCTTTGTTATTTTCAGTTTTCTGAGAGGTTTATTTTCCATCAATAACAGATGCTGAATTGCTTTTAAATTAATTTTTGGGAAGGCATTAATGTGATAAATTATACTAATTGGCTTTGAATGGTTAAACAATCCCATATTGATAGACAAAGCCTACCCCATTTTCTACGATATGTTATCCCTTCTGCTTATATTTTTTTCAATGTGTAAAATGTATGAATAGTTAATTTATCATTAAATACGGGAAAACTGATCTGCCATTTCCTTATCTTGCAATGATTTTGTTAGATTTCAACAGCAGGCCAAGACTAGCCTCAGAGAATTAGCGCACAAATGTTAACTTCACTTCAGTTTTGTCAAGGAGTTTGGATAGAATTGAGGCCACATTTTACCTACATGACTGGTAGAGCTCAGCAGTAGAGCCTTCTGTGCCTGAAGATGTCAATGCAACATGATTTCAAACAATAAATTTAATCTCTTTACTAGAGTAGAACTACTTAGGTTGTCTGTTTCTTAATGTATGAATTTTGACTATGTTCACTAGGATTTTTTTATTTCAAGAAATTAATTGAATTCCTCGACATAAAGTTGTTTATAACATTCTCTGCCTATCTTTTTATTGTCCATAATATCACTCATTATATCATATTTCACACAATTTTGAATCAGAATGTAACTACTATGTATCTCAGGCTAGTCTCAAATACATGATCATTTTGTCTCTGCTTTACCATGCAGGGATTAAAAGTATGTCCAATACAAGAGGCTCTTACTCCCTGTATTGGTCATTTAATTCTTGTTTTACTTCCCAGTCACTGCAGTGTTCTTAATCTCAACAATCTTCTAAAAACAGACACATTTTTATTTCTTTTAGTTTTTTTCTATTTTTAAATATTCTCAATTAATTTATTTCTGTTACCTTCTTTATTATTTCTCTTATTCTGACCACTTGGGTCTTTAAACCTATTGTTTTAATTGTGTATGTTTATGGAACAAAGAGTAATAATTTGATGTGTTCAGCATATAATCATCAAATTATACTGGTTACTTTTCCACCTCTTTAAGCATTTGCCTACTTAAATTGGTTCCTTTTTTCTTTTCTTTTTATACATGGTGGTCTCAGTTCCTCTTTGACACATTTCCTTTTTTAATTTTTGAGATTATAATATAATTACATTTCTCCTTGCCCTTCTTGCCTCCAAACCCTCCCACAGACCTTCTTTACTCTCTTTCAAATTCATGGCCTCTTTTTTCATTAGTAGTTATCATATACATACATGTATATACATATATATTCCTAAGTTATAACGTGTTCAGTCTGTATAATGTTACTCTTAAATATGTTTTCAGCGCTGACCATTTGGTTTTGAAAACCAGTTGGTGTGTTCTTCCCGAGAGGACTGTCTCTCCTTCTCTCGGCATTCCTGAGTTACCTGCAGCTCGTTCTGTGAGGTTGAGACCTTATGGGCTTTTTCCAGTGCACTTTGGCATTTCTCTTGGTGCCATCCTTGTTCAGCTCATGTTTAGGCAGTCATGCTGGTGAGACTTCATGGGTGTGACTTCTGATGTTACTAGGAGACACAATCTCACAGCAGGCTCCCTAGCCTCTGGCTCTTACAGTTTTTCCAGTCTCTGTTAGGCAATATGCCCTGAGCCTTAGATGCAGAAGTCTTTTGTAAATGTATTCACTGGGACTAAGCTCCACCACTCTGCGAGTTTATTGGCTGTGATTTTCTGTAGAAGTCTCTGTCTGTTGCAAAAGGATGTTTCCTTGATGAGATTTGAAGATGCACTTATCTCCAGGTCAAGGACAGCTGTTTTGATTGTTAGCGGTGATGCTGGTTTAGTAAGTAGTGGCCGTAGGTTCTCCCCCAAAAGCCATGACTTCACAGGCATTAGATAGTTAGATAGGTTTCCAGTACTAAGCTTAGCTTCCGTCCTCTCTTGCAGGGTTGAAGTCCAATTAGAGCACTGTTGGTTACACCAAGGTATGTGTGCCACTACTGAGCTCCCAGGGCTATTGCGCCATGCTAATCCATGATGTGGTTCATAGACATCACAGCTGACTAGGACTGCTGGTCTCCTTCCTCCTTTCGGGAGCTCACATGACACCTTCTGGTACCATGAAAGCCAGTCCTCAGGGAGGAGGCTTTCAGGTCAGTTCCAGCTCAGGGGCCTCTGAGCCCTTTCCGTTGTGAAGTGCATGGGTCTTCAGCAGTAGGGACTTACCTTTCACTTCCAAGGACAGCAGCAACAAGCTGGGTGTTTGGGGAGTCTCTTGGACAGCCATGATCAACAACTCAAAAGAAGGCTTCTCTTGTCTGCTGTTGGGGTTTTGTTAGGTGGTCTTTGACTCTTGGAGGGAGCATTGGCAGCCTAGTTTATTTAGAGTATATATGGATATTTATATAGAGAATTACATGTGTGATAGGTTTTTAAAAAATAAATAATTAACAGCATGATTCCTCGTAACATTTTCAGACACCTTTATTATTATTTTACCCTCTTTCTTCTGTATGTACTTTCTTTTCCCTTCCATAAAGAGTCCTCCTTTTCCCATTACCCTGATGGGATCATTTTAACCCCGCGTTTCCCCTTTACACATTTTCTTTTTAATATGATGCTCAGCACTGAGACGTCTCTCCACTTTTCTAGAAACATCTCAGGACATCCTGACACAGCACAGATGTTTTCTCTCAGTATAAAGTTCATTCAAACTTTGCTTTTGATTTTTCTAGCACATGGAATGTTTACAACTGTTTTGTTCTTAGATAGTTGGGGTTTTGCCAGTCCCTTCTATATTATTATTATTTTTTTAAATTTAATGCAGTTTTAGTCTGAGAACAGACTCACACTTGTATGATTAGAAAATTTAAGGTGTCCTAAAGCCTGGTTTATGACTCAGAATATGGCTTGAAAATTGTGTTTTACTTGAAAAAAATCCCTTCTGTTGTCATTGGTTAGAATGTTATACAAATGTTATTTATTTTAAATCCCTTGAAAAAGTGTGTGTGTGTAGGCCAAAGGAGAACTTGTGGGGGTTGGTTCTTTTCTGCCACTATGTATGTCCCAGGGATCAAACTTAGGTCATCAGGCTTGTTGGCAAGTATCTTTGCCCATTTAATGTCTCACCAGTGCCTGCAAATGTTATTTAAATCAAGTTAATCATTAGCTTATATGAATTGAGAAAATCATACCTACAGCCTACACATTTTCATACAGTCTTGTAAACCTGTGCAAACTATAGCTTTCCTCTTTTCTTCTTATGTCATTTAAGATAATTATTTAAATTTCAACTATTCATTGTGGAATTATTTAAATAACTAAATTAGTTTTACAATTTATTTAGCTTTTTATTTTTAGTTCTCTCAGTTTGTCTTCACTTGCTTTGAAGGTGTATTAGCTGAAGAAACATTTAAGGTTTTTATGTCTGCATAGTACATGAACTTGAGGTTGAAGCAATGACTCCTGGCCTCTTCCTGCGTATGTTAGCATGAGACATCGTTTTATCTTTACCTTATTTGTGTGTTTTAAGTTAGTTTACAGTAGGTAACATATTTGAGTTTTATTCTCCCCCACACACATTTAGTGGGTAGGGACAGGAGCCGTTCATGACTTTGTGGGACTTCTTAGACTGATTCTCTGCAGTTCTTTGGGTGTTTATGTCATTACCTCGAGATTTTCCCATGAGCATGTGATAAGCAGTTCTTGGCTGAAAACTCAATGGGACCTCTGGAATGCTCCACTGACCCTTCTTTCTTTGGTTCTCTGTAAAACATGACCACCTCAACCTCACAAACTGTCAGCCCTAGGTCCTCAGTCTCTTGGGCTCTGAACACTGCAAGACAGTGCTTTGTTTTCCTTGCAGTGGAATCTGGATTCTTCCTCTGGACCATAAGCCGCTTTGGGGCTTATCTGTTTATTCCCCCTGTATTGCACTACTTGCGTCCTGTGTCTAACATGTCGCTTAACTTAACACATTTCATGTTGGTTTTCAGTTGTTTCTTCCAGAGGCTTACTGTAGTCGCTGCTACTTCGCCTTCATTGAAAGGGACGTTTCAAGGGTCACTATTTCAGTTTTTCTTATTTTTAATGTCATTAGCATTTAAAAAACATATTTATTGGCTGGCAAGATGGCTCAGCTGGTTGTAGGAGTCAGCCATGATAAACTAAATAGAAACAGACCACCCAAAGGAAGTTCTTTACTTCCAACCATTATCACCTGCCAGAGTAGGACTCACCCATCCTACTCTGTTTAATGGAGGCCTGAGTCTCAGTAGTTTACCCTGAAGCAATACCTGGTTGCAGGAAGAACAACAAACTGAGATTACCTGAGCACCACCCAAGACCAGACCATCCAAAGGAAGTGCCTAACATTCCAACTGTTGTAGATAGGACCACCTGCCAGCACACATTCACCTGGACACCCCTAGACAAATGTCAGCCAATCAGTGGTCCTGAACCTCAGAAACCTCTCACCCCTACCTTTACTACTATAAAAATCCAACTCTAACTGAGCTCAGGGCTCTCTGCGTATTCCAATACGTTGGACATGCGCAAAGACTGAGTTTGCAAACTTGTATAAAATAAAGTTCTTTGCTTTTACATACGGGACTCCGTCTCCTTGTTGGTTTTGGGGGGGGGGCTTTGCGGATCTGGGTATAACACTGGTAAAAGCACTTGCTACCAATGCTTTACAACTTGAATTTGAGCCCAGAACGCAGAAGAAGAGAGGAGAGAATAGACATCCTGCAAATTGTCTTCTGGCCAGCACACGAACACTGTGCTGTGTACACCGTCCCATCCCTGTGCACATGCAAACACACACACACACAATAAATAAATGCTAAGAAAATATACATTCAGGCTTTTAAATATAAGTTATCTTTTATGATCTTCTAGTTTTTTATAATAGTGTGTAGGAGCACTCGGGAGGCAGAAACAGATGGATCAGAATCCCAGGACAGTGAGGGCTATACAGAACCCCCTGTCTCCAAAACCCCCCAAAACAAATAAACAACGACAAAACCAGAGGGGAACATTAATTAGAAACTGAGAGTTAGCTCCCACAGCACATTCAGAAAGACTGGGGGGATCCAACCATGGTGGAAGGTCAGTGGGGTCCTAATGGGTATGCCAGCAGGAGACGCTGTAAGGCGTGTCATAAGGGATGGCTAGCTTAGCATCCAGGGATAAATCTGAGCCAAGAGCTGCAGAATAAAATGACCATCTTCATAGTCAGTATTGACTGCCAAAGACGAATACCATATATGCTGGTTTTGGGGTTTGTTTTGCTAGAGTTTCCCACACGCTAGGACCTAATAGCGCTGATGTCCAGGTAAACTGACTACAAACTTCCTCTGTGAGACTCATTAAGGAGAAGGATTAGGTGAGAACAGCCTATTTCACATCAAGAGGAAATACACAAAGAGGTGAAGAGCTGCTGAGACGAACTGAGGAGATGAATGTCGTAGGCCATGAAAGCCAAACTGAACGCACCTGCACGCTGACGCTTCCGGCATAGGAGGGGGATGCGGAAGCCTCAACCCTAAGGTAGGCTTGGTGGGTTTGGTGAAAACGGACTGACAATCCTACCCTCAGGACAAGCGCACAGCCTCAAATCCAGCTGCAGGTTTTGGTGAGACAGTAATTTCTCCAAGAACAGCCAGCTGCTGGAAAGGAGTCCCGTGTGTGTCTCAGAGAGAGGTGGCTGCTTATCCGACTGAGAATGATCCTATTTTTAAAAACTGAACTATTCTGATGATCCAAGAACAGGGAAAACTCACAACTCAAAGAGCCCGAATTTAACCAGCCGTTGCCCATGGATATGAGATAGTCTTGGAAGACAACTGTGGGGATCAGGAAGGCTGCTGGCTGAAAGGGCCGGCTGCAGGAGGTCCAGATGAGGAAGTAGAGGACACAATCTCACCGTTGGAGGTAGGATTACTCTGGAGTTTGATAGCTCTAAACCTGATGTCAATAGATGGATCTATTTATAGAGCCACCTATGTGTTAGGAAGCCCCACTCGTTCTATTCCATACTCCACCCCGAGAAAGACCACCATTGGTGGCTCCTCCCCCCTGAGATGCTCAAGACCACGCCTAGAGTTTATGTAAGACCCGCCCATAGAGCGTCCATGCCCTTGTTTCCTCCCTCCTCCCTCCCTGAGAGTCACCAGGAAGTGCTCTGCTTTCCTTTGCTCTGTTTATTAAATCTGGATTTATTAATTTGATTTGATTTGGCTTATTACATCGGCGGAGGAACCCGATAACTGGGGACCCAGTAGTTATCACTGTACGGAGTGTTGCTGTAGAGCCCGAGAACTCTGAAGTGTGTCCCACAGGCAGGGTGATTAATGTAGAAGATCCGGAAAGTACGGGCAGACAGTCCTTCGCCTAAGCGCATCAGTGCTGTAGCTGCTCCCCACACTCTGAACACTTTGGGGAAGCAGCCATCAATGAGAAGGTGGTTATGACGTGAGAAAACTCTGGAACTGAGAGAAACTGCCCACCGCATACACCAAGAAGCTAAATGTGGTCAACACAGACTTGTGGTATGGGAAGAAGGAAAGTCACAAAAGTGAAGACAGCTCTCGTGAACATTAAACACATATCCAGTGCATTCGACAGCAACATAAACCACAGGAAAGGCAAGAGTCCACAAGTTCAGATGGCCCCACGAGTACATACAAGTGCCAAAGTCCCCAAAAGAAACAAGTCCAATGTTTCAGCCTCCTCCTTCACCTTCTTCTTCCTTTTAAGTTACACCTTTTCAATATTTTTACTTTTTGCATTTAAACTTTTACGATACTATTTTATTTTATTTATGATTCTGGAGATTGAACCCAGGGCCTGAAAGGCAGAATACTACACACGCAGCAATTTAAAAATGGCAGTATTAATCTTTGTGAATTTCCTGCCATGCATTTTGATCAAATTCACACCTACCCCCCAGCTCTTCCCAGCTCCTCCCACCTCCCTATTTACCTACCTTCAAGTTTATTCATTTTGTGTGAACTAGTCAATCCAATTTGTGTTGCCCAAATTCTCCTGGATGAGGAGCCTGACCTTGATCATGTTCACCTATCGCGGGTCATACTGTGCCTCTTTTCCAGCAGCTCCCCAAAACAGTTCCTCCACAGCTCCCCACTGTGGGGACGAGGCCTCAGCTGAACTCCCGGTTCTCTGATACGACTTTGTCTGACCTGAGCAGTGCGGGTCTTGTACCTGCTCTCACAATTGCTCTAAGTTCTTACGTGCAACTTCCCTGTGTGTCCAGAAAACACTGTTTTTCTATTTTGCAGTTAGCTAGTACCTCTGCTTCTCACAGTTCTGTGCCTTCCTTCATGAAGATCCCCAAACCGTTGGAGGAGTGGTCTGAACAAATGTCCCATTTAGGAATGAGCAGGTCATGGTCTTTATTCTCTATGTGTCAAGCCCTTGTGGGTCTGCAAGAAGCTTCTCTGCTGAGGGTTAGGAATAACCCATTAGGCTGTATCTTTTAGCAGAGTAATAGTGGTCGGTTCACTTACAGTGCCTGTGACCCTATGTAGGCTCAGGTCCTTGTACCAATAATGGGTATGAGTTCCATTTTCTGGAGTGTACTGTGGAATATTGATCATTTGAACATTTAATCCTTGGTAGATTGCACTGTTTTTGTGGATTAGGACATATGACTTTCTGGAGGAAATATGTTAAAAGATATAAGGGGCTTTCAAAGCTATAAGTCAGTTCTTTCTTATGTCCTTCTTCAGCCATTTATTGTAGCCCATCCCCATTTTATTGTGAGTGCCTATTGCCGTCACATTTGGCTACCTTGTCATCTACCTATGTTCTCTTCCTTTCCTTCTTCCATTCTGATCTCTCCAGCGTACTCTTGGACCTCCTGCTGCCTGACCATCTCATCCCCCTCCACAGTCGAAGCTTGCTCTGTCTTCTTTGGAGTCACCACCTTCTTTGATCAGAACCAGGGTCCTCTGGTTTTGCCTCGGCTGCCCTAAATGAAATTGGACCCTAAGTTCTGCTTAGGACAACTCCAGAGTCAAGTCCCTTCTACCATCTGCTAACTTAGTACACACTCCATTTCCTGCACTCGTCTGGAGCTGCTTGGTGTATAAACCTAAAGGTACAACCAAAGATTCAGTTTGAACCCTAAAGCCTACAGTGACCCCAAGACTGAAAACCTTGGTCTTCTTCTGTTCTATAATCTGTCCAATTGGAGCAGCAGCATCTAAAGAACTGAACACCCACCCACAAAAGGCCAGACCAGATATCTATGCCAAGAAACACCACAAACGTCATAACTCTAGATGCCTAGATCCCAGCACAAGAACACAACCCTGAACAACCAGGCAGTGCCTCCTCTGCACACCAGGGCCCTGCTGCAATGTGCCCTGGGAAAGCTGATTTAGCCAAATCACGAAACAAGGACTTCAAAGTGCCAATTATTAATATGTTCAAAGATCTTAAAGAAGAGATGAATAAATGCCTCAATGAAAACCAAGAAAACAGAAAACAAACTGCTGAATGGAATAATGAAAACCATCCAAGATACAACAATAGAAGTTAGCAAAAAAAAAATCTCTAAAGAAAATCCAAATTGAAATAAAACTTGAAAAGAAATAACTCAGGAGGTCAGACAGAAGATAGGCTTTCCCAGCAGGTTGAATAAAATAGAAGAGAGAAATCAGGTTTTGAAGAAAAAGAAGAAATGAATAATTCAGTCAAAGAAAGCGTTAAAACAACAGATCCAGGTACAATGAGTCCAGGAAAATTGGACACTATGAAAAGATCAAACCTATGAATAAGGTAGAGTGGCAGGAGAAGAAATCCAGATTGAAGACACAGAGAATATTTTTTATCAAAAGCACTAAAAAAAACTTTTCCTAATCTAAAGAGATGCCTACGGTGTGCAAGAGGAATAACAAACACCAAATAGAGAGGAAAATTAAAGAAATTCTGTACAATACATAGTGGTCAAATATACAAGTAAACAAATCAAATGAACAAAGAGTGGCTGTTAAAAGTTTCAAGGAGAAAAGTCCAAGTCACATCTGAAGTCAGGCCCATTAGAGTGACGTCAGACTACAGTGGAGACATTGAAGGCCAGAAGGGCCTGTAGACATGATCTACACACTCAGAGATCACAGTGCCCGGCCAGACAACTGTGCATAGACAAATGCTTATAACAATCCACAAAGAAAGACAAAAAATTCAAACAAATTTAAACAGTTCCTGTCCACCAATCCAGTCTGCAGAAGATACTAGAAGGATAACTTCAATATGAAGAGAATAACTATCCCCAGACCACAGGAGAAATAAACGGTTCCAGAACAATTAATCAAAAGAGGAAAGAAAGAATAACCTTACAACAAAATATCAGAAATTAATAAGCATGGGTCAATGATAGCTGCTTAATAAAAAAGACACTGACCACAGACTAACATTGGATTTGAAAACAGGATCCATCTTTCTGCCTCATCCAAGAAATACACCTGGACCCATGGGCACATATTCAATATTCAAACTTACAGATAAATACATAATTTAAAAGTAGTTAAAATAAATCTTAAAAATAAAAATTATCCTGGGATTATATGCGATAACTTCCTCATTCTTTGGCAATATCCACTTATGTATTACACATGGCTCAGAAAAAAATGGCATACATTTATGTGAAGTGTACAAAGTATAAAAGTGGATTTAACATTAAAAATTGGTAAACTGGGACAAATGGGAACTTTTCACTTTTTAAAAAATTGAAGTAAGTGAAATACATTAAAATTAAATAAATTTAAAGCAGAAACCTAAAAGTTATATAAAAATAATTAGAAAGTATAAAAACATTCAAGGCGGGGAATCAGTTAACAAAATTATAAACACACATACACAAAACAAACAAAAAACCAATCCAACAAACAAACAAAAAATAACACTTGGTAGCTTAGAGAGAGATTGGGGGATGAAGCGCACCAGCCAGGCACTCGTTCGGGGTGTTCAAGGCACACAATAAAGACCTTATAATTTGAATTCTAGAAAATTAAAATGTAGTGATGGGCTGGTAGAGAATGGTCCCATTCTATAGCTATCTTTCTATATTATGAACTTTTATTGCTCTGCTGATCAGTTTTGTCAATCTCTATCAACCCATGATAAGGTGACTGTCAAATGCTATGGGTTATTCCCAAATAATTTTTATTTCTCTGTACTTTTCATAATGTATATATAATGTCTGTATATACATACATTTAATTTTATTAAATGCATATAATTTTATTTTAAAATACAGTGTGTGCTCTAACATATAGAATGGAATGGCATTTGCATTCTGATTCTCTAAATATAATAATATTAACTCTAATTTGATGAAGTATTAGCACGCTGAAGTCTTTTCCAGTTCCATAAACAAACTAAAAACCAACACAAAGTATCTGCACTACACTTCAAGAGTAATGAGTTCAGTCGTGTTAAGGTTATAATTTTGTTAGTCTGTTAATTTTTTCCCTCTCAATGCAACTATAAATTAATTCTTTGTCAGTCTTAACAATTAGTGTTCTTATCTTTTTATGAAATAAAGATGACATTACATCAGAATCTTTTCATTTTTCTTCCTTCAAAAAAATTTGCAGTAATAGCCTAGTCGTGACAAGCATTTGAAAATATCTACTTAGAAAAACAAAATTCAGGATTTTGCAGCTATTCCTACCAAGTACCTTGTTGTGCATGTGACTAAGTTGAAAGTCCTTCCTCACACTAGTTCTCAAACTTCTTTTATTTCAATTCCTTGTGCACGTCCACATGGTTCTTCTCTTCACTTTTTCCCAGTCTGGATGGAGTTGAGATTCTCATGAGGTCGGTTCTCTTTAGAGTGTGTGTCCACTTGAGTTGGATGTGTCTACTGTTTGTTTATGGTTAGGTTCAGGAATTTTTTTTTAACAATCCCATGTAGTGTGTCTTTCTTGGTGGACTGAATTCACAGGTAGATATCTGTTCAGTGACCAGCTTTCATCAAAAACTTGGTGTAAGGCCACTACCACTTCCTCTCTCTAATTAGTTAGGTGTGTTGACCTGAGGTATTCTGGGCTTAATTAATATTCTGTGAGTCATCAAAATTTTGACAACCACTTTTGGCATCCAGTTTTTTCTTCTTTCAGTATTTATCAGTTGACTTTTACTTCAAAGGTATTTAGTCACTATTTGATTACTTACTTTTCCTTACAGTGTGCACTTCCTGTAGATTGAATTAGGTCCCCCGAAGCACTGCCCCTCCTCAGAAAAGGCATGTGCAGCTCAGCCCAGTTCTTTTCTGGTCCATCACTCCTTTTTACTCTTGGTCTCTTTTGCTGTCCTTGGGTGTAACTGCGTGGGCTCTGCATGTATTCCTTAGAGCCTGCCTGTTGAAGTAGGCAGCCCCCTTTCCTTAGTGCATGGAATATCTACTTTCTGAAGGTCAGAGATCAGCTGTCTCTGGAGTCCATGACACCTTGCCAAGAGTACATAATCACATGCTTTACTATAGGGACCCTTGCCCATGGCTACTAGGTTAGTTGTTACTCACATTGAGGAGAGGTCCTGGGTGTTAAAACAACTTTTACCTAGAAGTGTTCTTCCTGTTCTCAGAGTGGTGTATCTGCTTTAATCTCCTTTGCTTCCAGAATGCTATTCAATATTCTCTAGACTATTCTTCCATCATTAACCTTTCTTTTTTGAGGTTATTATATAATTAAATAATTTTCCCCTTTTCCTCCCTCCAAACCCTCCTATATATCCATCCTCGCTCTCTTTCAAATTCATAGCCTCTCTTTTCATTTATTGTTTTGTGTGTGTTTGTGTGCGTGTGTGTGTGTGTGTGTGTGTGTGTGTGTGTGTGTGTGTGTGCATTCCTAGGTATAACCTGCTTAGTCTGTATAATGTTACTTGTATGTTTTCTTTCAGGGCTGATCTTTGATATTGGATAGCCAAAGATTGGTGTTCTCTTTTCTTGGGACGACTGTTTCTCCTGCCCTTGGCATTCCTTAGTTTTCTGTAGTTACTTGTGTATGTTTGAGGCCTTGGGGGGTTTTCCCCCACCCACCTTGGCATGTCTACTGTTGTTATCCTTGTTCAACTCTTGATTGGGAATCACGTTGGTGAGACTTGATGGATATAGCTTCTGACATTACTTGACATAATTTCAATACAAACTCCCTGATTCTCTGGCTCTTCCAATCATTCTGCTCCCTCTGCCACATTGTTTCCTGAGCCTTAAGTTCAGTGGTGTTTTGTAGAAGTATCCTCCACTGGGACTGATCTTCACAACTATGTGTTTTGCTTGGCTGTGGCTCTCTGTCACAAAGAGAGCTTCCTTTATGAGGGATGAAGACTACACTTATCTGTGGGTAAAAGGACAAGTGTTCATAGATTATTGTCAGAAATTAGCTGGGTTAGTTGGTTGGTAGCTGTAGATTCTCCTCCAATAATCACTTGCTAGTACTAAGTACTTAGGTTTCCAGTACCAGGCATAGTCTCCCTCTTGTCTTGAGTTCAATTAGAGACCTGTTATTTACCACCAAGGTGCCACTGCAGCTCCCTTAGGGTTATGGTGTCATGCTGGTCATTGATTTAGTTCACAGGTATCACAGCTGGGTAGGAGGCTTGGTTGCCTCCTTCCTTTAGAAGCTTTCATGGTAACTTCTGGGTCTATAAAGTTAGTTTTCAAGGAGGGCAGCTTTCGTGTCCATTCTAGCTCAGGGGTCTCTGGGCCCTGTGTCTGAAACATCTTATGTCTTCAGTGATAAGGACTTATCTTCTACCTCTGAGAAGTAACCAAGGGCAACAGTAATAGGCTTTATGGTTTCAGGGTCTCTTGAACAGTGCTAGAAAAGAACTCCAAAGAAGGCTTCTCATGTCTAGTTTGTGCTAGATCTTTGGCTGATGGAGGGAACACTGTCAGCTCAGATGGGAAAGGTTCATTACAACTACTTATGTGTAATTGCATGTGGGATACATTTTACATGTGGGATACATTTTTGGTGAATAGCCAATAGTAGAATTCCTTGTGACTTTTTTCAGACATCCTGATTGTCATTTTACTCAAATCTTCCTTTCTGCTTTTTTGTTTGTTTGTTTTTGCTTTTTTGTAGGCATAGATTTCCTTCAGAGGACTTCTTTAATGTATCCCAACAGTTTTTTTTTTGTTTTTGTTTTTTGTTGTGTTGTGTTTTCAATCCATTTAGTTCTAGGACACTTTTCTTTCTTTCTTGATTTCGTCTTTGACTATTCTTAATTCAGTAATAAACAAGTTGTTTAATCTCAAGTAGTTTGTGTATTTACTAAAGATTTATTTGCTGTCATTTTAGGTAGTGTTTTATTGTGGCCAGATAAGCTACAATGAGTGATTTTAATTTTTTGAATTTGTAAATATTTGTTTTTGTGTACCAGGATGTGGTCTGTTTTTGAAAAGTTTCCTGTGCAGCTGAGTATAAAGTATATTCTTTGGCGTTTGAGTGGAATATTCTGTAGATATCTGTTAAGTCTATTTGATGTATAATGTCAGTTAATTCTGATATGTCTCTTTATTTTTGTTTAGATGATTTGCCTATTGTAAAAAAGTGGATTACTAAAATAACTTGCAACTGTATTTTTAAATCCAGTAGTAGATTTTTTTTTATGAAATTGGTCACCCATAATTTGCATGGTTAAATGTAATGTCTTTCTGGTTAGCTATTACCTTGATTAGAAGGAAGTGTCCCTCTTTACATCTTCCAAGTAATTTTAGTTTGAAGTCTCTTTTGTCAGATATTAGGATAGTGATACCTATCTGCATCCTGGTTTCCTTTGATTGAAATACTTCTGTCCATCCTTTTACTCAAAGACAGTGTCTATATTTAAAACAAAGGTGTGTTTTTGTAGACAACAGGGAGAAGGATTTTGTTTTTTGATCCATTCTGTCAACCTTTTCAGTGATCTATTTACACAGGTCTTTTGATTGGAAAATTGAGTGCGTTATTGTGGTTATTGTGTTGCTGATTTTTTGTGTTGGTTCTCAGTGGTTTAATAATTATGTGTTTTAGTAATTATGACTTTGTATCTCTTGCCACGATCTCTCTGATATGCTCATTCTCTTCACTCCTAAGTAAGGCTTCCTGTATTTTCTTTAGGTTTCGTTTGTTGGAAATATTTTTTTAGACTATTTATGTTATAGAGAGTTTTTCTTTCTGTTTGAATTATGACAGATAATTTTGCTGGGTATCTTGGTCCAGGTTGCCTATCATTGTCTTTAAGACTTGGAATACATTGTTTCAGGCTCTTTTGGCTATCAAAATTTCCATTGATCGATCAGCTATTACTCTGATGTGTCTTCCCTTATACACAACCTTTGTTTTGTCTCTTGTAGTTTTCAATACACTTTCTTTGTTATGTGTACTTAGTATTTTAACTATCAGCTGACATGGACCTTTTCTTTTATTGACTTGTCTATTTGGTGATATATGTGCCCTTCCTTAGTTTGGCAAAGTTTTCTTCTATGATATTGCTGAAGATCCAATCTATGCCATTGACATTAAGATTCTTCTCCCTCAACTGCCTTTAATTCAAAGGTTTGTTTTTCATGGTATCCCATATTTTTTCTGTGTTCCTTTCTTGTGATTTTTAGAATTTTTTTTTATATCCCTCACCTATTTGGTATGAATTCTCTACATTATCTTTGAGTCTTGATAGTCTATCTTCTGTTTGTTTGATTCATTCTGCTTGTGGTGTTTTCCTTTGAGTTTTCTAGTTGACTTATTGGGTTTTTCAATTCCATCTTCATCTGAGTTTGAGTCCTCTTCAGTATTTCTATCTCCTCATTGAATTCCATTCTCAAGTCCTGAGATGTCGTCATCATTTCCATCATGTATGTTTGTGGTTTTGGGTGTCACTCACATGTTGATTCTTCTTGAGCTCTTTTCCTTTAATTTCATTGAGCTGTTTCTTTGTGTCTTATTTAAGTTCTTTGAATTCTTTGATGAAGTTAATGATTGTCCTTTAAGTTCTGTTGAAGGAGGGAGGAGAGGGCCTGCTTTTGGTCCTGGCCACCCAGCTAGCTTACACCCAAAATAATCACACAGAAACTGTATTCATTTAAACACTGCCTGACCCATTAGTTCTAGCCTCTTATTGGTTAACTTTCATGTCTTCATTAACCCATATCTATTAAATCTGTGTATCACCATGTGACTGTGACTTACCAGAAATATTCTAACCTATATCTGTCTCAGGCAGGAGATTCATGGCATCTGCCTGTCTGTCCTTCTTCCCAGCATTCAGTTCTGTCTACTCTGCCTACCTAATTTCTGCCCTATCAAAAGGCCAAGGCAGTTTCTTTATTCAACCAATGAAAGCAACACATAGACAGAACGACCTCCTATACCAAAATTCTGTGCCCTAGATTTCATCTTGGTATTTCCCATTGGCAAACATTTCTACAGGATTGGTAGGTTTTGGAGAAGAGATACTGTTTTGATCTTTCATATTGTTGGTATTTTATTTATTTATTTATTTATTTATTTATTTATGTTTTTCAAGGCAATGTTTCACTGTAGCTTTGGAGCCTGTCCTGGAACTAGCTCTTGTAGACCAGGCTGGCCTTGAACTCACAGAGATCTGCATGCCTCTGCCTCCCGAGTGCTAGGATTAAAGTCATGCACCACAGCTGCCCTGAATTGCTTGTATTCTTGTGATGAGATCTGGACATGTGAATTTTTTTGTTAGCTCTATGTGTTATCCAGGAAGAGGAGATTAGAGCAGAAGAGATGATGTATCTGTGGGTCTATCTTAGAGGTTGGAAATTGCTTGGGTGAAATGAAGTCAGATGGACAGAGAGGACAGGGTTAGGTACAGAATGTGTTTCCTGGTCCAAACCTAGAGTCTAGGTAGGAATAACTGGGGGGAAAGGTTGAATATGACATTGAAAGGTCCTCTGGGCTGGGGGTTAATGGAAATGGTATTGGTCAAAACCTAGAGATTATTTGTGGTACAGGCAAAGGAAGTCACACTAGATCAGAACCCTTGATGTGAAACCTAGGCTAGATTTGGTCGATTTGGGGGAAAGGCATGAAGAGGGAGGCTAAGGAGACTCACAAGACTTTACACTGAAGAGGGAGACGGGCAATCTGGCTGGTGAAGAGGTTGGGTGTAGAAAAGGAGGCACAGATAGGTGGTGGTAGGTAGGGCTGGAACATGGGGAAGCATCCCATTGTGATCAAAATGGACAGATGTTGTTGTGAGTTGGTGGGCTTTGCCACAGAAGAATCTTCCCTCCTTCTCTACTGAGTTCAGTTCCAAAGGATGCCATCCTCTGTGTGTTTGCTAGCTGGATTTTTTTTCTTTCTGATTTTAGAAGTTCTTTAAGGCTAGAATTTTTTTTTATCATTTAAGATATTATATATTGGAAGAATAAGTTTTTATAGTTCTGATTCACTTGGTCATTTGTTCCTAGATTTCATTAAGAAGGTTTTGTAGAAATCTTCTTTTTTTTAAATCATATTGATGTATGGAAGCAGAATTTGCTCAGGTTACAGTTGGAACTTTAAAGGAATCAACTGCGCTCAGTACTACTGTGAGTCCCTGAACTACATTGAAAGTTCTTAAATCAGCATCTTCAGAAATCAACTTTCTGGTTAAACTCTATTTTGTTGAACTGAACAAGGTTTTTCTTCTCATAAATGTGGTGATTATCATGAAGCTAGACATACTCAAACAGATTTTTCGTTCTCAATTTATGACAAACAATATTACTCTGTTCGAATTCATCCCTTGGCTTTCTGTGTTAATGGTGTGCTGTGTGAATAGTGACCTTGTAACTAAGGGCCTTGCTCTCCAGCACATTTTACTGTCTCTCCACGAGATGCCTTCATTATGCTAGGGCTCAGTACCACAGACCTCACCAGATGCTGAACAAACACCAGCCACAGGCTCCGAACTTCCTAACCTCCACATTGTGAGACAAATAAAAATGCAATCTTTTCAAATTAAAATAAAATTAACTTTTTGCAGGTGCCATAGTGTGTCTGTGGAGATCCCAGGACAACTTGAAGTCAGCTTTCTCCTTTTACACCTATGAAGATTCTGGGGTTTGAGCTCAGCTCATTAGACTTGGAGGTCAAAGCTTTTACTCGCTGCTTCAAAACGCCCATTCTTTGTGGATTATCTGGTCTTGGGTGTCTTGTTATAGCAATAAAAAATGACTTACCACCATATCTATGAGGTACAATGTGGTCTTTTGATATATGTATGCATTATGAAATGATTAAATTAAACCATATTTATTACCTTGCATGCATGTTTTTGCAAATATTTCAACTCCATTTTAGCTGTTTGAACTGTATATTGTATTACTATTTACTATATGGCTCTGTGGGTCAATAGACCTTGAATGCTTCTCTAAGCAAAACATTACACTCTCTAGTTAACGTCTTCCACTGCCCTCTCCCACCCACATCTGCTGTTCACCACTCCTCTTCAGACTTCCGTGAGCCAACACTTTGAAGATTATACATGTACATGAGACCACACGATATCTGTATGCCTGGGTCTGGCCTATCACTTTTGGTATCATGTCTCTTATCAAGGAATCTCAAATGTTGCCAATGGCACAATTACTCCTTTTTGATTAAGCCTATTTGCCACATTGTCTTTATCTGTTCATCTATTGTGGACATTGGTAATACTTCTGTAGTGAACACAGGAGTGTGACAGGTTTTCTGAACATTTCATCTTATCTCTTTCCGGTACATACCCAGCTGGAGCATACTGGGTCCTAGGTCTATTTCCAGTTGTTTTGAGGACTTCCCATCTGCTTCTGCAAAGGTTGCAAATACTTTCCCCAGTGGTATGTTGATCCTTTGTTGGTTATTTCTGTAATTGTGCACAAGTGTTCAATTCAAAGCAATCTCACTGTTTTCATTTTTGTTTCCTATAAGGTCAGATTTAAAATATTTTTTAAAAAGTAAATTTGGGGTGGCTGGGGAGGTGGCTCAGAGGTTAAGAGCATTGCCTGCTCTTTCAAAGGTCCTGAGTTCAATTCCCAGCAACCACATGGTGGCTCACAACCATCTGTAATGGGGTCTGGTGCCCTCTTCTGGCCTGCAGGAATACACACAGGTGGAATATTGTATACATAATAAATAAATAAATATTAAAAAATATTTTTTTTAAAAAAGTAAATTTGGGGGGTATTATACCCCAAACAAAACAAAACAAAAAATTATTGCCCAACTAATGTCATAAAACTTTCCTCTTATGTTTTCTTGCCTAATATGTAATCTGTGATCTCTTTGGGGGTTGATTTCATAAGATAACGTGCAATAAGGAATCAACCTCATGTTTCTGTGTGTAGATATCTAGTTTTCCCATCAACATTGTTTTCCCCTTTCCATCTTCTTTAAACCTTTGTCAAAACTCAACCGAGTGCCAGAAGATAGGTGGCTTTCAATGCTGTGTTCTCTGTTCAGTTGGCTGGTGTGTCCTAACAGACGCTCTCGACACTGTCTCAGAGAAAGGCTTCTCCTGGCAGAGCAAGAACATACATGGGATATGTGTAGGACCCAGGTCTGCCCCTGCTCCTGGGGTGCATCTTGAGAACAGTTTCTGGTCAGTCAGCTAAAACATTCTTGATGGAGGAGGGTCATCGGTCTATGTGTTACTCTCATTGGTTAATTAATAAAGAAAACTGCTTGGCCTGATAGGTCAGAATATAGGTAGGTGGGGAAGACAGAACAGAATGCTGAAAGGAAGAAGACAATGAGGCAGTCACCATGATTCCCTTTTCCAAGACGGACGCTGGCTAAACTCACGTGGTCTGTTTGTTCCTGAGCTCCCTCTGCCCTGCCTGCTGATTAGGTGTAGGGCCTTGTTTCATCTTTGGTATGGTAATTTCTTACCTGCCTGCGGGGGAAATCCTTGTGCAGCAGCTAGGTGTCTAAGATTTTCCCCAGAGTGAATAAAGGGCATTTGGCTGATCTCCTTTCGAATGACCCAGGTCTCTTGTGTGTTCTTTCCATCTCCAGGCCCTTGCCCGACTCGTGTACGGTACAGTGGCGCGCAAACTGTACCGAGGGGGTAACACAGAACCGGGTGTTACAGATCTGGTGGGAATTTCTCTGGCTTTGGAATAAAAACGTTACCAGAAGTGCAATGGTAAAAAGTCACACAGTACTGTTCAGGCTGTGACTAAGAGCTTCGGGTGAACCTGACTGCCCACGTTTCTGTAGGCTGTGTTTATCTTACCTTGATCTTCATGTTCTGCATAGCTCTGATGGCCAAGTGGAAGAATAATAGCTCCTGTAAATTGACTTTGACTATGTTCAGAGGGTAACAGCAAAACGTTTAAACTATTTTCTTTTTAAATATTTATTTTTTAATTGTACGTGTATGTGTGCGCACCATATGTGTGCAGGAGCTCTTGAAGGTCTGAAGAAATATCTGATCCATGAAACTGGAGTTAGAGATGGGTGTGGGCTGCCATGTGGGTGCTGGGAACCAAACCAAGATACTATGCGAGCAGTAAGTGCTCTCAACCACCAAGCAATCTCTTGGGCCCCCAGACTACTTTCTATCGAAGTCAAATTAAGAAGAATAAAAAAGTTACCACTTGGTGATGGAAAACATTTTTTATCCTCTACTTCATTTAATTAATTTTCAAAGTGTTGGAGAATTTGTATGCTTTGGTGGTAAGTCCCGAAGCTAAATGGACACATACTTTGAAAACCACATAAATAAATCAAATCTAGCCAGTGGCATCCCACGAACCTCCAACAGTTACTATAATTCAGAAAATCCCCAAAGAAAATTTACTTTTTGAATTACGCATAAAAAAAGAATTCACCAAATAAATGAAGATGAACTGTTGTTTAAAGCAATCAGGGAAACTCCTCCACGTGATTTACAGACATTTGGCTAGTGCAAACAAAAGCAACGTTAGTCATAACATTTTTAGATTAATTAATTGATTGATTGATTTTTAATGTAAAGACAAGCAAATTGCAGTTTCTGTACTTGAGACTCACGAAGTAAGGGAAGAACAGCAGACAGAGCCCCCAAATGTGGTGTGGAAGAGAAGTCATGAGAACTCACGAGAGATCCTTGCTGATCTTAATAGTCAAAACCAACATTGGTGGAATTCCTGGTCAGTGGCCAGTTACGAAAAGCCTAACTCAAGAGGGATGGGTCCCAAGGCCTTTGGAAGAGTTGTCCTGTTGACGTTGGCAGTGTGGCATTAAGCCCTTAGTGGAGCGAGGAATCCCTCCCAGCTTTGAAATGTGACAGAAAGAGGACAGAGCGGTGGAGACTTGGGAACAGTTTTTCATCCGTGTTCTCCAAGAGGCAATGTAAAACTCTTTAATTTTTTTGTCATGGATGAAACTAGACTGTGGAGTGCTGGGTACTCTCACTTGAGTAGCGTGGGGGACTTGAGAGTGAGCATGTCACTATGGACAAATGAGTACCAGGTTCCTGCTCTGAGCCCCCTATTCCATGCACCAAAGAAAACCACATAAGGTTAGCATCTAGGGAACTGCTGGAGGTGGAAGAAGGGCATCTGACTTATGACAAATGGGCATCAATACTGGATGGCAGGATGGCTCATGAACAGACACAAAGCAAGCAATGGGTTCACTGTGTCATGCCAGAGCTGGGA
Organism: Myodes glareolus; assembly: GCF_982192425.1. NCBI lineage: Eukaryota > Metazoa > Chordata > Mammalia > Rodentia > Cricetidae > Myodes > Myodes glareolus. The sequence continues at coordinate 47,711,769 of NC_142045.1, forward strand.
ATGCTTGGTAGCTCAAGAGACAGCACCGTGCACAGCTCTCTGCTCCACATTGAATCTGGCTGTCTCTCCTGAGGTTTGGTTCGGTTTTTTATTTGGAAATAGAGTCACTGCTTATTCCAGAATGGCTTCAAACTTGAACTTTTCCCACCCATCTCTTAGTGTTGGAATTACAGGTGACTGCCACACCATGCCTGCATTCTCTTGAACTTAGGGAATAAAGAGATAAAATGGAGGCCAGGCCAGTAGGCATATCCATAGGCAGTCAAGAAAGTGCCCGAGCTGCAAAGAAGCCTAGTGGATGGACAGTTGATGACGTCGCTGTATGCCTCGTCCTAGTCCAGAGCTCCTCAACTGTGGGTCGCATATCAGATAGCCTGCATCATATATTTACATTATGATTCATAATGGTAGCAAAGTTACAGTTATAAAGCAGCAATGAAATAATTTTATGGTTATTATGGGGAACTGTGTTAAAGGGTTAAAGCATTAGGAAGATTGAGAACCTAGTTGAAAAACAACCAACACCAGCTTACTGAGTGTTCTGTATCAGATACTGCCCAGTGTTAGAATAATTCTGGCTTCTACATAAAGATGCTACTCCAGATGCTATATAATCTTATTTATTTCTCCATGTTACACGGAGGGGAAAAAAAAAAGAACATAATTGTTTGGCAGATTGGTCACACAACTAGACAAGTTGCCCTGCCCAACCACAAACATTATTTTAATGCCTTTTCACCACCTACATTTCTTTTATTAATGATTAGAACAGGAAATGAGTCAACAGGAAAATAAAATGAACACGGAAGAGCACCTAATATGGAAATGCACTTAATGACAAAATTGGTAGAAAAAAATCATTTTGACAGGCTGGAGCAAGCGTAATCAGAGAACATTTAGCAGAGAGACTTGTGAAACCATGGGCTTAGCTCCAAGCAGTTGGACCAAGTACTTGGCCCAGCACCTGGGAGAGCAGCAGATGAATTGATTCAACAGCGAGACTTGGTGGTCTGCAGCAGAGGGAACCAATGCCTCATTTATACACTGTCTACTCTTGAAGGAGGGGATAGACGGTGCTGGCTGGGTGTGTCTAGAACCTGTGATGAGGTCTGGCAGTCCCCTCCCCCCCCCAACTCTACCATCTAAGAACTGTTGCTTCAGGGATTTCTAGTCCTCACGAACTGCTTCCCAAGGGCTTTTGCATGGGAAGTTGTTCTGAGGAAAATGAGCTATCTTCAGAGGAAATGGTTCCTGAATAACTCACTTTAGAGGGAGTTATTCGGATGGGACTCAAACTCCGTATGATGTAGGAGATGTGCTGCGATAAGTAATCTGAACTCCAGAAACCCACATGTGAATAGCAAGTAGCAAACCTTCGTCCCTTCCTAACAGCCAGATGAACACCGCTCTAGGAAGATTTTTTCCTATTTGTTTGGCTTTGAAAATTAAAAAAAAAAAAAGAAAAGAAAAAAGAAAGAAAGAAAGAAAAGAAAACAAAAAGGGAAAACTCTGGTTTACCAAGTTCCAGAGTTGGTTAGGGTCTCCAGTGGCTATGAAATTACATCTACGAATTGAAGACAGGGTAGAGAATTGATGTTTCATTGAGCAACGACAAAAGAAAAGAACTCTTTTCTAATGAAGGGAAAGTGTCATTTCAAAGCCAGCCTGACTCTCCTACAGCATATCAGGGTATCCTGGAAGCTCATTTCCTGGTAGCTTTTAGGTATTATTTTATTACTATTATTAAATTAGGGCAAAAGCACAAAGTCAGAACAGGCGTGCTGGAAAATGAGCTATTCTAAATTATGTGACACAATTAGCCTGGTGGACTTCATGGCTGGCGGTGACTTCTCTGCATGCTCAGGAGCTGGGCTGAGGACCTCCTCATTTGTTGAAACATATGCATCTCTGTTGCCTTCACCACACAGCTGTGGGGGAAAATGTTTCTCGCCCTACGGTTATAACCCCCCTTCTCTAAATTACTGTTTACTGATGTGGGAGAATAGGACTCCAGGCATAGCCCAATAATTACTTTTGGCACTGCTCAATAATTAATGAAGTGTTAAAGAGTCTCTGCTAAAGTTTGCGCATCTGCTGTGGAGGGGGCGAGAGCACAAGAAACTGGGCCCCGTCGCCAAGTCCGGCGCACATATGCCCTTCCATGTCCTGCCAGGAGAGGGCCCAGCAGGGACCCAGCGCCAGCGGAGGAGCTGGTGAAGACACGAAGGGGACCTATTCTCCCAAACTGTTAGCAGGTTTTGGAGAAGAAGCCCAAGTTGTAGGTTGCTGTTTCCCAGGGTTTTTTCCTCCTCTGTGACTTCTAGGTAATTCTTTTAAATTGTGAAAAGAAGATTATATGGACAAAACGACATTTCTTATCGCTCTACTGTGGCGGTGCAGTACTTGTTAATCAGAAGTTTCCAATAATTTTGTGATAGTCACAGAAGGGCACATAACGATTGTCACTAGCGTGTGGCTCGTGTGCCACCAGTGTTCCTCGTCTGAGTTTCCTGACGGCATCGTGCCTGGTTGATAATATATCAAGATTGTTTTTTGAGACACAGAATTAACAAAAGAAGGAATAAATATTATTTTTCCCCCTCCAAAGAGGTCTGGAAGAAGCCCAGGGATTAACTCTTTGTGACTCGGGCCTGATTTCACAGTGTGTCACCTCTCACACTTGCCCTCATCAATCATTGACAGGGGCTGGGCCTCCGACAGGCCCTGGGGCTTTCCCAGCAACCCCCGCTGTTTGGCTGGAAGTCGCTTCAGGCCAAGGGTTTCTGAAGTTGGTTTCAGCTTCAGGCCAGTCTCTCCAGCAAAGGGTGTCTGCTGCTCCTGAACAGAGAAAAACCACTGTGAGTTTCGGTTGGTCGCGCCCATTCCTCGCTTCTTCTACCTACTCTCTCCCTAGTACACTGGTTAGGGTCTAGGGAATTTACACTTCTTAGTGGCCAGTTTTTTCCTGTGACAGAGAGCAAGGAGGAAAAGCTTGAGGAAGCAAGGCCAGACTGCCCTATTTTTCCTCCTTTTTAATATGAAAGTGGTTACAGGCACAATAAAAAAACAAAACAAAAAAAAAAAAAACCTCTCAGCAGGCATTGCAAAGTTTCCTTAGTCATCACCTAGCAACAAAACCCAGCAGAACATTTGCAAAGCAGCTTCTGCAGCAGGGCCCTCACTGAGTGGCAGGCCGGACTTGTGGAAGGCTGAATTTGCCATGGAAGGGAATTGAATGCTTTCTTCTTTATTCACGTAGAGTGTGCAGTGTGGATCTTGCTGGAGCCAAATTAATGTATATTAAAGAATAAACTATAAGGCCCATTGTGAGGGGGAGGTCAGAAGGATTCCACAGAATTTGATGATGGGCTGCTTCTCATTGAAACTATTTAGACTGAACTTTTAAAGTGGCCGTTTTACATAAAGCTGTCGGCGAGTGATGCCATTGTACTTTATCTTTCTACATTAGATACAATGTCCTGGATCTTTGGGCCCTAAAGGAAACCTTATGCCTGTTGAGAAGTAAATCGAGAATTTAAAGATTAATCCCTCAAAAATAATATTGATAAGAATTCCCTTCAGAAAGAGAGTAAGTCTGCTTTGACTGGCTCTGGCCCCTCCTCTGTCAGCAGTCAGGAATAATGCCTGTCACCCTGAAAAAAATAAGCCACCCTGGACCTTAGATACAATGGCCATCTGCGAGTCCCTGCTAGGGTCTTTTTCCTTAGACGCAGATAAGACCCTTCAATGGGATTCTTTTTCTGTGCCACACACTTGAAAACAAAAGATGAGATCCAAACACATCTGATTTTTTCTGTGTTTCTGTGCTAAACAGCCAGGTATGAAGATAGGTACATCCAGTCAGCTGCCTGATGCAGGAATATTAAATTGTAATGTTCAGATGGGACCTCTTGAGGCCACAGGCCTGAGTCAATAAGAAGAGTTTCTTTAGCTTGGAGCTACAGGAAGAAAGCAAATGCATTTGTTGGATATGATGCATTCCATTCTCCAATAAGATATGGGAGGTTCAACCTATCCCATGCCAAGCTCCTGTCTGCCAAGGGACAAGAGAGTCTTGGTTGAAGTAGAGAGGATTAAGTCTTTCCCCACGTGTGCCATAGGCTTGTTGCTGATTTGGAAGTCAGTTTTTGTTCTTATCCCATATTGCTAACGACAAAATTATTGCTCTGAACATTTGCGTATCTCTGCTTAATGTAGCTTTAAAAGAATTATCATCATATTTTTATGGTTCAAAATGATGCTTCATTATGACACTGTTGTACAAATATCCTTTGACCGTGTTTGTAGTCCCATACTCTTTTGACTGCCTTCCCTGCCCTCTGTTTTCTCTCTTCCCAAATATTCTCCTTCTACTTTTTTATCATGTAAGGTAGCTTTTAGACCCTGAGTACATCTCTGCTAGCTGTATAAAGAGCAATGGATGCTTACTTGTTAGTGGTACTGACTGGATGGTTTTGTCACCTGCCATCTACTTTAGTCTGAACTCTGACCATTTTTCTTCTGCCTTAGTCAGCACTTTTCTCAGCAGTGGGGGCAATGCTCTACCCTCTGCTGCTCCGATTGTGGGTGATGGACCGTCAGCCCCCCCACATCAACAACCTTGCAAGTGTCACCCAAGAGGGTTTTCCACATAGTCGAGGAGTTTGTTTTTTTCTTTTTAAGATTTAAGTTTATTTTTAATTGTGTGTATATGTGTATGCATGGCTTGTTAGCATGTGACTTCAGATGCCTTCAGGGACCTGGTATCAGATTCCCCTGGTGCTGGAGTGACAGGAGCTGCCTGATCTAGGTGCTGTGAACCGAAGTTGGGTGCTCCCAAGTCATGTGAATTCCTAACCTGTGAGCCAGCCCCACACAGTGAAGTTTGCGGAGCACAGGTGATTTGCTTCCTGTTGAGAGCACTGCCTAACAATGATCTTCCTATTGACTTTGCCTACAGAACGCCACTCTCCACTCTCCGCAGCACTGTGATAACTTGGCAGCTGAGTGGAAGAGTCGTGGAGACCAAAACCTTGTGTTTACAGATAGAATGACCCCACATTCCCCTGTGACCTGGTGGACTTTTGTTCCGTGTATCTGGGGGAAATTCCATCTTCTTTCGTGTCTTATGTTGATTTATCGTACTCCCAACATTTACACTGGTCCCTTCCCATTTACATCTGGATCTCAGAACTCTTACTGTTGCAGGAGCTGGAGATGGATAGGTTGAATTGGTAACATTCACCAGTAGATACAGTGTGTTTAAAAGTCATAGCATTGGTCTTCTTGGCAAGTATATGACAGAAAACATCCAGAGAAAGTGACTTGATTACACCACAGTATGTAGAGTTTGGTTCAGTTAACCCTGTTCAGAGTGAAACTACCAAGCCAGCGTATCCTAACACCTATTACATTTTTTGAAGAATCTTTCTGATTTCAGGAGTATAAATGTTAAATATGCACCCAAAACAATCCCAAAGAAATTGAAAGGGCTCCAGAAAGTGGAGGAGGCACTGTTTCAGTGGTTGTCATGAACCCGTGAAGGTCTCTGTTGAGAGGGGAGACACCAAAGTTGCCTTGGGAAGAGGAGGGCATGAGTCTCCTGTGTGTGGAAACAATTGGTGAGGGACACACTGGGCAATGGGTGGAGATTAGCCAGTGTGAAGACAGTGGAATTGTGGGTGGTATAGGCCATCAAGGTCCAATGTCAACATGACTTCTCTCATTCTAGATGGAGGTGCGGCCATCTGAGAGAGCCAGTTTATATCGATACAGAGTTTGACAAAGTTTGAGGGTGAGTAACTCTGGAGTCCTCACACTGCCCCCACTCCCAGGAAGGTGACAGAAAGCAGGGTGTAGAAAGTCGTTCATGTTGATTCTTACAAACCCACTTCAGGAGAGTGTTGCCTCACAGTGAAAATCAACCTGTAAGATGTCTTCTTCTTTTTATTGTTTTTATTGCACTATGCACTTTTCTCTGGTCCCTTCCCTTCCTCCCCTCTCCCCTTCTACCCTCTCCTGTGACCTCCACCCTTCCAATTTACTCAGGAGACCTTGTCTTTTTCTCCTTTCTATGTAGATCCGTGTAAATCTCTCTTAGAATCCTCTTTGTTGTCTAGGGTCTCCGGGGTTGTAGACTGTAAGCTGGTTTTTCTTTGCTTTATGTCTAAAAGCCACTTAAGAGTGAGTCCATATTATATTTGTCTTTCTGGGTCTGGATTGGTAAGTTATCTTCTAAAGGCACATTTGAATTACTGCTTTCGTTCCTTTAGAAAACAGCCGATGGCCAAGAGGACTCTTATCCTTGTTTAATAGAACAAGTCTGCGTAAGGGAGGAGTTGGAGCTATGGGAGTGGTAAGTACGGTAGAGAGGAGGCAGTACTGTGTAAGTTTTAGAAGCATGAAATTTCACGTATAGCTGAAGGCAAATCCGCTGCTTAATTAGGAATTCTGACCCAGGTAAAGGGAAGACAGCTGCTTTTCTAGGCGTTTCATGCCTCGCTGGTCCCCGGTGACCAGATGGCATCGTTGTTGCTGATGGATGAAGCAGAGAAGGAGTGAGAACCTCCACCCAACCCACCTCTGTGAAACCACAAACCGAGGCAGGGGTCTCTGAAGGCATGAGCCTTCTCGAGTGTCAGCAGATGAGGCTGACAGGCAGGTTTGGAACTAAACAGTGTCTTTGTCTGCTCCCCTGTCTCGGGCTCCTCGGAGGAAGCACTGAAGTAGGGCAGGAAGTGACTAGCTTTACCCTTCAGCCATCTTTTGTGAAGCAAAACTCTCAGAGAATCTTTCAGTAACTAAATATAATTCCGGAAAATTTAACTCGTTTTCATCCACCATTTTTTCCCCCAAACATTCATAGTAACTCTGGAGTGGGGCAGAATTAAATTTATTAAATTAAGATGATGAGGTTTAGAAAAAGTTGATCTGGCAGACAAGGATCTTCAAAGCTAATTATAAACATAAACCTAGTCTCTGATTTCTTGGACACAAGCATACCTGAGCAAAGACAGATGAAGTGGTCAGTTCTTTTGGTCGTAGATATGCAAGAAAAATATCCAGATGCAGGGCCTGGAGAGGTGCACAGTGGTTAAGAGCACCGGCTGCTCCCCTACCAGACCCAGTTTTGATTGCCAGCACCCACATTGAGGCTCACAGGCAACTCAGTGTCAATGAATCGGATGCTTCTTCCGGTCTCCTTGGATGCCAGGTACACAAACGGCATAGACCTATATGCAGGCAAAACACTCGAATGTATAATGTAAAATTTAAAAAATCAAGATGTCCCTTATCAACGCCATAGTAATGACGATTGTTGACTGGTGGACACAGAAATGCACCTGGTCCTAGAAGTGGTTACACCCAGTTTCCTCACTCTTACATCTCTTTCCCTCCCAGTAGCCTTGTGGGAAAATCCCTGTATATAAAGAAGCTTATACAATGATGCTTATGGGTGAAGGCAATTAAAAATCGGAAACAACTTTAGTACACACATAAAAGTGTGACACAAGAAGGTCCTTTCAGAAACAGTGCAGCAGGTATGTATGGACTGCGTAGAAATCTTCTCACACCACATCTCTATCAGTGTCTGTCCCCAAGTCCAGAGAGCACTACCGATGAGAGGTGAGGAGAACTTAAGAGTTGGGAGAAGTCACAGAAAAACTTTAAGAGCCAAAAGGCGGGGAAGGGTTTCATGGAACGCTACTATCCAGATGACACGTGGCTTTCACAGCTGTGAATACACATCAGCTGTGGACATCAGCAGATGGGGTTTCCCACTTTGCATCACGGACAGAGGAAGGTGTCTGTCGGGCTCCATTTCTTCCCAAGGACCTAAAGACTGTCAAGGGTTGCTGAAGGAGGGGGATTTCATTTTCTCTAATGGTGAAGTCGCTGGGAGACTGGGTGAAAAGAAACTGGTTTCAGAGAAAGGAAACAGGATAGCAGAGAGGAACCGGAGGAATATAATCACAAAGTATTTGGATATGTATGAAATTACCTAAAATTAATAAAAATGACTAACTGAATGGATGTATGCTTAGCTGATTGAGCTCATCTATTAAAAATTTGTCTTTTCCTAAGTAGCAATTTTAAATGGGCGAGAGCGGCAGTCACCAGTTGTTACCAGCATCTGTATTAGTGACTTCCCTGTCGCTGTGACAGAATGCCAAGACCAAGGCATCTTAGAGAAGGGAGAGTTTAGTCTGGCTTATGGTTCTGGAGGGGATAAAGTCCAACCAGAGCGATGGCAGATGTGACAGCAGAGGGTAGACTAGGTGGTGGGAGCAGGAAATAAGAACTCATATCTTCAACAGCAAGCCAAGAAGCCGCCCTACTTCATGGCCCCTGCTTCAATTCCTGCCCTGGCTTCCTGTTGTAAGGGACTGTAAGTTGGAAGGTAAAATACACCCTTCCATCCCCAAGTTGCCTTTGGTCACGCAAATGATCACAGCGGTAGAAATTAATAGAACAACTCTCCTTAAGAGTTCACAAAATGGCAACAGATATTTAATTGGAGCAAGAAAGGAATTTCCCAGACGTGTTACTAAATAGAGCAAACTTAAATGTGTATGGTTGTTTATATATTTTAAGGAATTCTATGGAGATGCATGGATATAAAACATAAGTATAAATAAAGTATTCTTCATATAAGAAGTTCTGTGAGAAAACCATGGTTACACCAATGGTAAGAAGTGGCGTGGTAGGGCCTGGATGGTGGCCAGGAAACACTATGCTTTGTTTAGTTTTGCATTGTTTACTATCTAACAGGAAGTACTTATATATTTTGCCAAGTTAAACTTATAGAAAAGTTGAGGGGCTGGAGATCTGGCTCTGAGGTTAAGAGCACTTGTTGCTCTTGCAGAGGACCCAGGTTTGATTCTGAGCACCCACATAGCAGCTCACAACCTTCTGTAACTCCAGTTCTAGAGGGTACTATCTTGTTCTGGCCTCTGCAGGCATCAGGCATGCACATGGGACACATATGTACAAGTAAGTAAAATACTCATATGTAGTAGGAAGACCACTTGTTTGTTCCCAGATATCCAGACTCCCAAAATAACCACATAGAAACTGTATTAATTAAATCACTTCTTGGCCTATTAACTCTAACTTCTTATCAACTAGCTCTTACATATTAATTTAACTCATATCTATTAATCTGTGTATCACCATGAGGCTGTGGCTTACGGGGTAAAGTTCTGATGTCTGTTTCTGGTGGGGTTACATGGCTTCTCTCTGACTCTGCCCTTCTTTCTCCCAGCATTCAGTTTAGTTTTCCCCACTTAGCTCTATTCTACCCTATCAGGCCAAGCCAATTTCTTTATTAACCAATGGTATTCACAGCATACAAAGGGAAATCCCACATCACTTATACACTTAAAATAAATAAATCTGAAAAATTAAAAAACTTTAAAAAAGAAAAATTGATCTTCTTATGCTTTCTTTGTGTATGTTATGCTCATATGTGCATATGCTCATGTGTCTGTTCAGGTATGTTCACATGAGTATGCTATGCCCATGAGTGTGTATGCTTATGTATACATGTACTCATGAATGTGTTCATATATATTCACATGTTATGCTGTGCTCGTTTGTGCAGATATTCATTTGTGTGTTCATGTATGTTCACATGTGTATGATATGCTCATATTTGTGCATGCTAGCTATGCTTATGTGTGCATATGCTCACATGCATACATGCTCAGTTTATGTATTCATGTATGTGTTTATGGGTGTTTACACACATGGTTTACATGTGTGTGCATGCTCATGAATACAAGTACTCATGCATGTCATTTGTATGTGTGCATACACATGTTTGTTTCATGATTCAGTTTGCACTCAACTAACTAAACCATCTCCCATGCCACCTTTTCAAAGGTTTCTTGACTCTGGACTACACTTCTGGGCATTGCCTGGCTATTGGAGCCATCCCTGTGCCTTGACTAGATCTTGGCACAGTCTCCACTTCTGCACTTGATCAGCAGAATCTTCCCTTGGTGGTGGTGGTAGTGATGGTAGATCCTTACATGTGTCAGGATCACCCAGGCTTTCTAAAATTCCTCTACCACAAATCTTTTTCAAGCCAGCTGTGTGATGTCACATTGGTTTTGCTGAACCTGTGTCAGTCAGTGATCTCAAAACACTCTGGCAACAGCAATGGTATTTGAAAGGTCATGAGAGGGCAGATCACCTCCCTGGCAGGAAACCCTGGGACTTCACCTAACTGAGAAACTGCCCCCACAAGTCCCAGGCTTTCCTCATCTGGTAACTGCTGGTGTCTTGTCATTTCATCAAGAAACCGGTGCTCAATGAATCGAAGAGACTCTATCAGTGTCACTGAATCCACACATGGCAGCGTGGGTGGCCTTTGGGTATAGATGCTCTAGGCCCAGTTCGATCAACACTCCTAAATGCTGTCTCTTCTTCCAGGTAGCTCCTAGTAGTTGTAGTTTCTCAACATTTTTTTTTTCAGCAAAAGACAGAAAATGGCATCCCTCAAGATTTTTTTAAAAATTATTATTCTCCCTGTGTGAGTATTTTGCCTGTATGTAAGTGCACCACATGTGTGCCTGGAACCCTTGGAGACTAGAAAAGAGTGTTTGGTTCCATGGAAGTCACCTTACAGTTGATTGTAAGTTCCCATGTATGTACTGGGAATCAAACCTGGTCTTCGCGATGAGCCCCAGGTGCTTTTAATTGCTGAGCAGCCTCTCCAGCCCATCCCTGGCATCTTTATCCTCTTGGCTGCTTCCTGCTATCACACAGCAGCTGTGATTGCCCTGAATTGTCTTACTTTGGTCTGATAGCCCTTCCTTGCAGATAGGACAGTTTTCAGAGTGCTGAGCCAACACTGTTGTCACCGGTGACTGTCCACCAGGGCTTGATCATATTATCTTCGAGTTTTCACATTCTTTTACCTTTTATAAATGTAAATATCAGCATAGGGTTTTATTTGCTGTGCGTCTCCCTGGCACGTTGCATAATTTACTTATTAATTACTTTATTTCAAGGATTACCCGAGAAAGACTATAAGGCAAAGTTTACTTTCCTTGTGGTATTTTAATTCTCGAGACAAGACGTTGAAACCTATAATCACTGTAACCTGTCATTTTGTAGTTATCTGGACAGTCCTCATTTGGTTCACACTGAGACATAATAAGCTAATAGTAAATTGTAAAGTCGGGGTGTGGGACAACTGTCAATCATTGTTCTGTTTCAGTGTCCTGGCTTTAGCAAGTAGGACCAACAAGTCTTTAACTAGACTAATTAGGTCACTCTTACCAAAAGTTTTTAATTTTTATCCACAAAGAATTATAGGAGACTTATAGACATCAGTGGTTCCTTAACATAGCAAATCAACCTTAAATGTCATAAAAGTCAGTTCATTACTGATTAGAATAATGAAATATAATCTCCAAGAGTATTATTTGATCTGTATCATATGATACCACTGATTGTGATGGCTTGGCTAACACAAATTAATCCCTTTAAAATGGGAATACTTAATAACATTATCCTTACTATAAACATTTTAATGTCATCATTGTCATAGCCGCCACTGTGGTTTATTAAGTGCCATTTGCTTGTCTGAAAAAGATCAAGAGTATCTTTGTGTTATGCTGAACACAGGACCAGGAAACAGAGGTTCAGCTCCTTTCAGCTCTGACACACTCTCACCACTCGGGGACTCCGTTTCTAAGGTAGGACGTGGAGGGGGTTTTTGACTGTATCAGCTTTATCTAAACTAGGCACCTGGTTCCCGAGATCTCAGGATAGGAACAGTGGGAACTGAAGACCCTCTTTAACAGGTAAAAAAGTCTAAACAAACTGTTATAGTTATTAAATGAGTCTCTATAAGTAAATAATGTATCAGCTGATGGTTAGTCATGGCCTTTCTTATATCAAATATTTTATATAAAAAGTAAAGAAAAAACCCATTGCTTAGTGAATATAATAATTTAGTAGCTGAATTTTTCTTTTACTTTTGTTTATAAAATACATATGTGTGTGTGTTTGTGTGTGTGTGTGTGTGTGGCTGTTGAATATATATGTGTGCCACAGGCACACTCACCAATGTGTTTGTGACCATGAGGACCAAGGCCAACTTCAGGTGTCTTAGTTTGTAGCTCTCTGCCTCAGATTTTGAAACAAAGTTTTGCTAGCCATGGAGTTTGCTATCTTGGCTAGACTGGCAAGGCCCTAGCTGGTTTCTACCCCCCAACACTGGACTTAGAGGTGTATACTACCATACTTGTCTTTTATGTGTATTCTGGGGATTTGAACTTAGACCCTCACTGATTTATCTCTCCAGCACCCACATTTTATGTTTTGTGATCACTTCTTAAAATGAACTACATGAAAAATATAAAAAGTAGATCAAGAAAACAAAAAGATGAATGAATGACAAAAGGAAGTAGGAAACACAGTAATGCTGTCCAGCCACCACATATGTGCACACACACAAATATTATTTAGCCTCTACATGTATGTAGTAGTACGCACACATAAACCAATATAAATAATAGATAGACAGACAGACAGAAAGGTAAGTGTAAATGTGTTAAAGAATAAACAAACATTAAACAAAACAATTACAGGATATCTTAATTAGGGTTTTTATTGTTGGGAAGAGACACCGTGACCATAGCAACTCTTACAAAGGAAAACTTTTATTTGGGATTGTTCAGAGGTTCAGTTCATTATCATCATGGTGGGACATTGTGACTTTCAGGCAGACATGGTGCTGGAGAAGAAGCTGAGAATTCTACATCTTGATCCCAAGGCAACAGGAAGTTGTCTCAGATACTGGGTATGACTTGAGCATATTTGAGTCTTCAAAGTTCACCTGCACAGAGGCATACAAGGCCATACCTAGTTCAACAAAGCCACATCTCCTAAGAGTGCCATTCCCTATGAGCTTATGTTGTCAATTACATTCAAACTATCACACAGGAAATATTTTAACAGTAGGATCTTCCTGGACAATCCCAGAATCAGTTTATTTATACTGTCATGTTAGAATAAGCTGATTAGACAAAAATACAATAAAACCAGAGATTCTTTTTAAATGTACCATATCCTCCCTTATTAGATATCTCCTCTAATCCTTAGCAAAATATTCCTGCAAGTAAATTTCCAAAACTGATACATTCTGCATTAAATTTTAGGAGCATTGCCATCTAATCCTATCTAGAAGCGTGTGTTGTCCCTGTTCTTCCCTTCTAGTATTTCCTGAAGAGTAAAAATTGCTTTGTTACCTTGGCAAAAGAATCTGCCCAATACTCTAGAGTCTTATTCATAGTCAAGTAGGGTCATGATGCATAGAATCAGCCAAATGGCATGAGGAAACAAAATGGAGTTCTTATGCAACTTCCTCCTTTGGTTTGATAACCTGACTTCTAGTCCCGCACAAGTGAGAGATGTGGGTCGAGAAGCCATATCTACAGTTTCTAGAAGGACATTTCTGAGCAAAGAGTCCAGGATGTGTAGGGAACTTTCAAAAGGAGCTGGGATTATGTGCTTCAAGCACACACCCCCAAATGGCTGGCTTCTGTCACTGCAGTATTAACAAAAAGCAGTGGGGTGCCCACAGTTGTCACTATTCCTTTAAGGCAGAAGAACACCTAATGGAAAAGGCTCAACAGAAGCCTCTAAGATGCAAAGAGACAGTTGTGAAGCAAACCTACTACATTTCATCTTTTAATGTTACCCTGGAGCTCAAAGCCTATTTTATGTGAACTTTTTTTGGGTACAGTGCTGCTAATTGGCCTAATTGCCAGTCAAGCTAAACATGCAAATGAGCCTTTTCTAGCATCATATAAATCAAGGGGAATATAAACTCCAGTTGTCAATGAAATGCTGAGGGATCTGGTAAAACAAATAAAGCACACATTTTTGGCAATAGATATGCATGATGAAGGCAGAAATAAAATAAGCAGGTCACCTAAGGAGCAAGAGATGAAAGAGTATTTTAGAGTTCCTAAGAAGTTTCCCTTGCAAAAAAGATCAAACAATAGTTGAAAGTATATTTAAAAGCTTCATTGTGGTAGCACTTCTATTCTGAAATTCTTCTTTAGCTATTCTATCTGAAAACACACGGTACCTGCCAGGGTAGCATCAAATATGGAAATGTCAAAATGACCATGGTCTTGGTGATAAAAGGCAAAGCAAGAGGCAGCGTGTTGTAAAAACAAGTCATTAACTATGCTGGTGCCTCGGGTTCACTGACCTCGAGGATACAAGTTTTTCTTTGCAATCGCTGATTGCCCCACCCCCTGGCACAATGAACCCTGTTTGGTTAGGTGTGTGGGAGAGTTCTTCTTTGAAGGTATTGTGTTTTATTGTGATGAGGTCTGGTTCTCATTTTCCTGAGCATCTTTTTTATATATAAAAAAACGGCTTTCTTTCTAGACAACAGTGGTGGGGGGGGAAAAAAACCGCAGTCAAAACAAACATTAAGAAGGGCTCATTTTGAAGATTTTAGTAGCTGCTTATTCTTGCCAAATCATTTAATTGCCTTTTCTTTGCTTCAGAGGCAAGGTGGGACTACCAACCAACTCATACTGATTTCTTAGACCAAAAGTTGTTTCTCTCTGCCACTTCAGGTGAACTTTAAAGTACAAAATGAGAATCTATGTCCCAGGTGAACTACATTTGTGTATGTGACATTTGCTAGAAACTTCCATGTTTATAAGTAGCAATGTATTTGGGTTTGAAATATTCTCCGGACCTGGCTCTCGTGTCTCTGACTCTGTGTTCAGCATATGATATAAAAAGTTAACCTTACCTTCTATGTAGAACACTTATACATTGGGTTAAAATAAAAGAATTAATGTAGTCTTTATAAGGCCCTTGGTAAGAAGGAATGTGTTTACCTATATTTTGAGTGAAGTTTTTTTTAAGAGTGCAGACATTAATATCTTAATATGTGCTACACTGTCAAACTCACCTCTCTCTGCTCACTCAAATTTGTGCTCACTAACAAATGAAATGGGGTCATTTATCAGTGCTTACGATTCCATTTCTTCTAGCACCACTATTTAGCTTTTAAAACAGGAAATAAGAGGAAAAGCAAGAAAAACTCATCGGTCTGGCGTGGATGAGTATGAGAACTAAGGGGTGAGACAGACTCCTAGCAGGCACACAGACAGATAGAAGATGGACCTGGGCTAGGTAATAAAGGTGGTGAACTCCCAAGAGGGCCAGGTTCTTCCTCATCCTACTGATGCCAGACAAAGCCTGGCAGCTAGAAACAAAGGTCACGTGGGCTTTTGTGTCCTACCAGTTGACCCCTTGCTGGACTGACTCAACCAGGTCAAGGCTGGATCAGGACTGTTACCAAACAGTTCTGGGCCAATCAACCATCCTGTCGGTCGGTCTTCGAACTGACGAATCCGAAATTAGGAGAGAAAAATTCTCCAGACACTTCAAAACAAAACAAAATAAAACAAGCCCAGTCCTTGAGAAGCAACTGGCTATTTCAGCTTCCAGAGTCTGCTTGGTGAAAGGTCTTTCTGTCTGTCTGCTGCATGTGTGCTCTTCCTTCCCCGCTCTGGTAAACACTTTCCTTCAGCTGTGGATTCTGTCTGCTGCTGCTGACTGAAGTGTTGGAGATCTTTCTGTTGCTACCTGCTGTGCTCAAGAACAGTCCAGCCCTTTAATTCTTTAACTGGCAGACAAAACAATTCAATCAAGGTCCTTTTTCAGGAGTATTTAATGCTCTTCCAGAGGACAGGGTTCAGTTCCTAGTACCCATGTGACAGTTTACAACCAGCTGTAACAACAGCTTCAGGGGGCTGACATTATCTTCTAACCTCCCTGGATACCACGCATGTATGCGGTGCACATACATGCATACAGGCAAAAAATAAAAATTAAAAAATTAAAATAGAAAAGAGAGAGAACAAAGACAAGCAAACCATAACACACCCCAACATTTTGAAGAAGTCATAGTAATTTATTGATTATTTAGATTGGGGGATTTTTATTCTAAAGAGTAAAACTTACCTCACAAAATACACAATTGTGACAGACAGGCCTCATCCTTCAGTTGCATTCTGAGAGGGTCCACACCTGTGGTGACTGTCCGTACTCTCCCTGACTGTCTTGAGTGCCGACCAAGACTGCACTGAGGAGTGACGAGCTTCCTAGGAACACCGTCCTGTGTGAGACTGTGACAGGTTATTCTCGGCCATTTTTAAAGGGTGTTTACTGAAAATAAGGAAAAGAACTAAAGCAACTTGGAAATAAAAACAAGTACTTACCAAATATATTCTTTATGTCAGACATTTATGGGTGCATAGTTTTTATTTGACCTGACCTGGGTGTGTATATTGTCACCTTATTTTCACAGGTCAGGGTTCAGAAGCACAGGAGGCTGAGGAAGAGAAGGGTGTACTTGACAATGGAGCCCAGGATGCTCCACTGTCTCACTGCTGATGTGGACTCACAGGAATCAACCCACTTGACATCGGACCTTGCATTTACAAAATGAATCAGCTAGGAGAGAGACGGTGATTTGGGTGGATCCACTCAATCATGGAGAAAGAATCACTGTACCAGCACCTCAAAATAATCACATCTATTTAAAAAAAAAAAGATAACAATCATCTAAGGAATGTTCACATTGTCAGTGATTATCTCTGGCCCATAAAAAACAAAATTCCCATGAAATTTTGGATTAGTGAAGAAAATAAGGTTGATGGGCTCACATATTTATGTTTTTGATTTTTTTTTGTTTTTGTTTTTAAATTGCAAAACAACAAGGGAAGGAGAAAGGCAAGCATTTCAGAAATTGCTTCTGGACCTTCCACACTCTTGAAATGCAGATGGTAGCAGGTGTCGAACATTAAAGATTTTGGTTTAGAAAGAAGAGTCAGAGGATTAGGGAAATAGAGAGGGAAAACCAGGAGAAATGATAAGTTTGCTGTTGCTATGTCATTCATTCTGGATTTGAGTCGGCCACCCCTGTGGCTTACTGTGGGTTTACCAGTGATCCAACAGGATACAGGTGTCTAGATAGCAAATCTTATTGTATGACATCTTTGCCTCCTCCGGAAAACTTCGATGACCTCCTCTATCTGACATATTTTAGACACTGAAAACAGAGCAGCCTTTACTTACTGGGTATGAGTTAAAACAGGGGACATATTCTGGTCCCACTTGTCAGTTGGTCAGTTACTTTCCTTATTGCTATGATAAAAATCCCTAACAAAACCAGCCTAAGGATGAACAGGTTTATTTTGGTTCAAGGTTTGAGAGTGATGTCTATCACGATGGGAAAGACACAGTGCTGGGAACTTGAGACTGTCAAGAAACAGAGAGAGAAGAAAATCTACTCCTCCCCTCGTTTGTCCCTTCTCCATGTTCATTCAGTCCAGATCCTAGTTGTGCGATGGTGCCACCCACATTCAAGATGGGCTTCCTTATTTCATTTCCACCTCTCTGGAAACACTTAGGCACTTAGAGGTATCTGTTCTTGGTGGTGCCAAATCCAGTCAAGTTGAAGATAATTAATCATCATACCATTGAAGACTCTGTGGAGGACATAAAAATGACCAAGTATGTTATGATTTTATCTGAATTTACTAAGTATAAGAGTATAACTGTTAAGCAACAGGAAATATGCATGTATCTAGTATCTATCTATTTTTCTATCTATCCATCTATCTATGCATTTATCTATCTTTATCGTCATCATCTTGCTATCATCTATCTATTCTGATTAGAGAAAAAAAAAAGTTCTTTCTCCTTCCAAAGATTCAGTTAAAAAATGTTGAGCACACTGGGGACTTATGCTCAACTACCTTTAATTGATATGTGAGTTAGTTCTTCATGTGCAAGTTGAATGCAAAAGTTTATAAAAAGAGGGCAATAAACTTAATAGGGTGTTATATAGTATGCGGAATAAATATTAGTACAGTACACGAGCCTAAATGACAGCAATAAATTATAAAGCTTAGCATGCAATTAAAATCACTAATGGAGCGGTGTGCAGCGAGAATGGGCGCGTTCTTAGTCACAGAGCAGTGATGTGGTGTCAGAGCGCCACCTGAACTAATGACACCTCTTACACTTATTTTTAAACACCCTGCCTGTCATGTAGCAACTACACTTTGTGGGTTCTAATGTACATCTTACATGCTAATAAAATTTGCCCTTGAGTCAGAATGAGCCTCATAACCAGGAGACCGTCTTCAAGTCTGTGCTTCGGAGAAATTCTTCTGCTGTAAATGACCCTTAGGAACAAATGTCAAGAATGGTGGATCCACCCTGCTTACTTTGCCAACAGTGTGTGGCATTTAAAGTTTAGAGATCAAACCGCTGGTGGCAAAGGTTGTTGCTCGGTCTTCATGCTCTAAAAATTGTCATGCCCTGAGTTGGTTTGTGGGCTTTTCCCGTTTGTTTTTGTTTTGTTGTTATATTATTTTATTTAGTTTTTAACAAGATTGGGTTTTCTTGGCTCCATGCTTTTGTGCCCAACATGATTTGGCCTGCCAATAGTATTCATTTTGCCATCCGTGGGTACAAGCTTGATTCATATTTCAAGTCCTAGTTTAAACACTGTCTGTTCCGTACGACACTCCCCTGACCCTCCTGTCTAGAAATAGTGTCTGTTTTCTCTAAAATTTTGCAATGTTTTATTTGTACCTCATTACTGAATTTCACGATGTAAAGTATTACATAATTGCTGTGCACTTTGTGTGTTTTATAACTACATTTCTATAAAATACACAACTATTTTTAGACATACTTTATCCTTTCCTTTGGGTCAGCAGTGGGGAGAAGCCTCTCAGAACTAGGTGTGGAAACAAAAGAAATGCCAGCTTTGGTTTACAAACCAGATATAAATATTTACTGAAAGCTTAGAGTCTAAGTGAGAGATATTCGAAAGATGATGGAGTGGATTTGTACTCTTTATGGCACAGTACATAGAGATGTCCTTTCTATATGTAATTTTAAATGTCTACATCTGTCAACTTAATGAAGAGGGAAACAGTCATATAAGTGGAAGGCTTTCAGTCCATCCCTACAATTGAATGGGAAGAAGACAATGCCTTCTTGCATCCAAGAGGACAAATCTCACAGAGTTCATTCAGAAAAGAAGTAGGAAGTGTGGTGATGGAAGGGGGCCTGGCCTTCTCATCTTAGAAGCAGGAATTGTTTTGGTTTCTATGACCCTTGGGGTGTGCCACTGAGAATGTTGTCAAGAAAGCATGCTTGTAAGGCTAGCTAATGGGCAGCATCCAGATCCTGCAACTTTAGGCCATCCTCAGTTTTGGGTGCTTGCTCTTCTAGGACTTCCTGAAGATTTCTGATATGAGTTTATGAATGGACAATAATAAGACTGTGCCTACCAGTGTGGCTTGCCTGAAATGTTTGAGATTTAAAACCTAAAAGCCAAAGACCTACTTGAAATGCTCTCTCTCTCTCTCTCTCTCTCTCTCTCTCTCTCTCTCTCTTCCTCTGTGAGGCAGCTGGTGCTGAA
Organism: Myodes glareolus; assembly: GCF_982192425.1. Lineage (NCBI taxonomy): Eukaryota > Metazoa > Chordata > Mammalia > Rodentia > Cricetidae > Myodes > Myodes glareolus. The sequence goes on from NC_142045.1 coordinate 47,731,264, forward strand.
GTAGATCACATCTGGCCAACACAGGATTCTACTGGACACCTTTAGCTCTGCAGTGTCCCTGCCCTGCCCACTTCGTTGAGTTGCCCAGATGCCCACCCTTCAGTCTTCAGCTCTCTCTTCTTGCTTCCCTTCCTTTCTGCTCTCCTTTCACAGGATTAGATCAGTACTGTGTGGTAAAGTCTTTCCTTTTATGACCCTCTCTTTTTTTCTCTATATAAATATTTAAATTGCTTTGGAAATCTCGTATGTGAGCCTTGTATTTACATCATTTCCACTCCTCTCTCTTCCCAGGTCCTCCAACTCCCTCTCAAATTGATGACCTATTTTTTTTTGAATTATTGCTACACATTTATACATAGGTATGTATGATACACACACACACACACACACACACACACACATTTATGCACACACACACACATTTATGCACACACACACACATTTATGCACACACACACAGCCTGCTGAGTCCGTTTGGTGTTACTCCTATGTATACATGTTTAGAGTTGACTTCTTAAGATTGGATAACCCACGGGGGTCTAATCCCTGGTGAAGACTGAGTCTCCCTCTTTCAGAAGCCACTAAATGCCGCAGCTCTTCGTCTAAAGAGATCTTACGAGATTTCCCCTATTCATGTGAACAAGTCAACAGATGATGTCCTTGTGCCAGCCTTGTTTTAAGAGTGCATGCTGTTCAGATCTCATGGCTTCAGCGTCCCTGTCATACCGCGAAGAAACGACTCACAGTAGGACCTCCTGCTCCTCTGGTTCCTAGGATCTTTCTGCCCCTGCTTCCATGATGCTCCCCGAGACTTAGGAGTAGGGGTTGTGTTGTAGATACATCAACTGGTTCTGGGTACCCCATGGTCAGTTGTTCTCTGAACCTGTTGTGTTGTTTTAAATGATCTCTGTCTGTCACAAGGGTGAGGGGTGAGAGCTACGCTTATTTGTGGGCATAGCACCTGCTGCAGTTAGAAATTATTTTGGTTTAAGAAAGTGGGACCATACTCTCCTCCAGGGTTCATGAGTTCACCAGCCATGTGCCGTTGGCTAGATCTATGGTACCAGGCATTCATTCTTTCTTATTGAGAAGACCTTAAATACATTTAGATGAATGTTGGTTTTGTCCACCACATAAATGCCACTGTTGTACCCTTGGGGGATATCTTGCTGTTCTGGTCACTGTTGAGGTTTGTAGGTTTTGTAGCTGGGAAGGACTATAAATAGCTTTCTTCTCTTGGCAATTTGCCTCACTCCTAATGCAATGAGAACTAACCATCAAGAAGGAAGCCTCCAGGTTAGTCCTCACTAGATTTCTCCAGATTCTGTCTAAAGCATGTGGTGTCCTCAGTGATGGGGTCTTACCTTCAGGTTCTGCATGGCACTGACAATGGAAATAGTCTATATTATTCTGGGGATTTCTTTCACTTCCCCAACCAACAACTTAAGAGGAGGTTTTGTGTGCCAGGCACTGGGATTTATGTTAGATAGTCTACAGCTCTTGGGGTTCATCCCTAACTGATCACATACAAATTGTTCCAAAAATGGGTTTCATTGTGATATTTCCATACATGTTTGCAGCGCTTTGACCAAATTCACTCTGCTTCTCTCGTCTTCTTTCCCTCCTTCTTTCCTAATAGCTCCCCTCCTTTCCCCCAAATAATGTTTCTCTTACTGTCTTTTTATTCTTAATCTTTATTCTGTATATGAGAGAAACACAAGCTGTCAGTTTTTCTAAGTCCTGCATATTTTACTTAGCGTTCATGTCTTACTCTGTCTCTGCATCTGCCAGAGATAGACTAAACATGCTAGGACCAGCAGAACATCCAGCTGGCCTTCACATTGACCAGACATGATGGTGAAGTTAGTTCAAATGCCCACATCTAGGAGTTCATTCATTAACAAACATTTTGCTCACTTCTTCCTTCTTTCCTTCCTTCCTTCCTTCCTTCCTTCCTTCCTTCCTTCCTTCCTTCCTTCCTTCTTTCCTTCCTTCCTTCCTTTTTTGGTTTTTCAAGACAGGGTTTCTCTGTAGCTTTGGAGCCTGTCCTGGAACTAGCTCTTGTAGACCAGGCTGGCCTCGAACTCACAGAGATCCTCCTGCCTCTGCCTCCTGAGTGCTGGAATTAAAGGTGTGCACCACCACCGCCTGGTTGCTCACTTCTTTCTGTTCTGGATAGCACGGGTATAGGATTATCCATGGTAGAAGAGGTAATTGCTTATAGAATTTAGCTTTGTAAGGCTGCTGATTGATTGATTTTTCTCTTCCACCTTGTGTTATATCTCAGAAGATTGAAGTGAGTGTTTCCCAACTCTTAAAAAACGGACATCTCGTAAGGTCTCTTCTATGACCTTTTCCATTTAAAAAAATTCTTCTTTCCTTTCTTCTACTGAAGTTAATTAATAAAAATGAATTCTAGATGGATGTAAATCTGGGGCTGGCTTGTATGAAGTAAATAAGCACAGCATGTCTTGGACAGCATTACAGGATGCTGAGTCACTGCAACCACAGAGTAGAGGGGCAACCACAGAGTAGAGGGGTGGAGGGAAAATCAGGGCTTCAAACCCACAAGCAGTAGCAGACTGAGCTCATCAGAAATATGGGCTTCTTTCTAATCTAAATTTTCAGGTTGGAGAAATATTTGAATTATTTGTATTTTGGCTAAGGCCTGACTTGCTCATCTTGGCATTTATTTTGAACTGATCTTATAATATAAAAGAATTGCCAAGTCTTAGTCTAGGGGTTGGAAACCAGTGGACTAAGTCTAGCCAGTGCTGATTTGAGCAAATGCGGACTATTGGAGTGCAGGCGCTCACCCACGGGGCTTTTCTCTGGGCTTCTTCACGTTATACCCCAAGAGCCCAGTCATGATGACAGATGGATCTGGGTTGCAAGTCTTAAGATCTTTACTATTTAACATTTTACAGAAGAAAATGTGTTGACGTGTGGTCTAAATATTTTCACTCTGTTAACCCAGTTATTATAAAAATAAAAAATGCAAAAGGTTATCAAAATATAAAGCCAGAAACATAGTGTTTATTATTTACTTAATCAGATCTAATTTTCTATGAAACTTGCTTACTTGATATATAGCATTCCTTTAACATTTAAACATACCCTCAAACAAACCACGCATACAAAATATTACAATGGTCCCCAATCATACTTTTGTGATCATAAAGTCACAAAAACTGTCACATTAGAATCCAGTGTGACAGACTAGACCTACCCACATGACTTCTCGCACCGTACATTTGTGTGTTCCCTCGTCATCTCTATTTATATCTCTTTCCTTAATTTTCATTTTATACCTTCCTCAAGATTGCCTTCCTGGTTGCTGTAATTAAGAAGAAACTATTTCTGGGTTGTAAAAATCTTCCTAGTTGCAGAACTATTAGCTTGGATGATTGGGGGGTGACTACATAAAGCTGCAGGATCCAAACTTACTTAAAAAACCCACAACAACAACAACAAACAGAATCTCTCACTCTAGAGCCTCAATCATCCTGCCTCAGTCTCCCACATCCTGCAATTAAACTGTGCATGCAAATCTGGTCTCAATGAGGAGCCCAGAGTGGATTGCAGAACCCATGTGTGAAACCCAGGCTATGATTATAAAGGTGAAGCGATTTTTATGGTTGAGACTCCTATACTGTGGTTAAGAGTGGGAGTTCTCAAATCCTTACTGTGCTGTCTCAGAATCTGGAACCCTCCCTGCCTATAATGGACATTGTCCTACCATTGGGATGTGTTGCTCGTGGTCAGCACCAGGTATACACCAAAGGGGACATTAGCTAGAAATTTTCTGCACAGACAATGAGCCATCAAGTTTGCTTGGCCTATACTCCTCTGGGGGAGTTTTGTTCTGGATTGTCTCTATGTGACACTCTGTCAGCCACTCTTTTGAATTTGCTGGTGGGTGTGGCCTCTGAAGTTGACCAACTGCTAGATTTGGGAGGCTGTTATCTGTGGGCGCTGGTGGTAAATAGTCACTGTAGGTTCTGTGGCTACCTATTGTGGGTTTACCCTTCTTCCCTTACTACCCATAGTCACTCTTCCATAAACCCAGAGAGAAATGAGGACATATATTGGCTTTCAAACCGTGAATATGCTCATAGGAATGAGAACAAATGTCTTCTCTGGCAACTTCTCACTATTAAAACAAACTCGAATGCTATTTTTGTAGCATGGATGTTTATGTCAGCAGTCCTCTTTCTGGTGATATAATGAGTCCTTTCTTCCCTAGATTCAGATATTGTGGCCAACTGTAGTTATTACTATATTCCTTTGCTTTGAGTATTTGCGTCATCGTGCATGCTTTTAGTTGGACCGATTGTGTTCTCAGTGCATCTCTTGTCACCCTGGAAAGGGTTTGAATTGTCTATACCCTAGTTTGGGTCATTCCCAGCCTAATTTCTCATGTTTTTAAGACACCAATTCGGACATCTTCAAGGCTCCTGGTGCTATGAGCACGATTTGAAACCATCATCGATGATTTTGAGTGCTTGTAAATGTAAAGTGGCCATACACATGCCGTTGCAGCCTCTGTAAGGCAAAGGAGGCTATGCAGGGCTGGCAAAGGCTATTTTGTTTGAGACAAGGCCTCACTTATAACCTAGCTGGGTCTTGAATTTACAATCCTCCTGCTTCAACCTCCTGAGTGCTGAGATTATAGGCACACAAGACCGCAATGAGGTGAAGAGACTTTCTTAAAAAGAAAAAGTGTTTATAGATTTGCTTACCAGTTTTTTAATTGATAATAAACTTTCCATGATGCTTGAAAATATAAATCAAATTCCATAAAGTATTATTTGTAAAACCTGGGATTATCTCTGTCTAGGATCAATGGTCTTCCTGCTGGTTGCGGTAAAAGTTGTGGGCGTGTTTACCTGGCCCCCACACCTTGTTGTCTCCCTGCTAGTCCTCTAGGGCTTTCTGCGAGGATTATTGCCTTCCTTTCATGTGGTTTTCTGGGGTGGTCATACAGAGTGCTCCATCCTCCTAGACACGCTTCTTGTTTGCCTAGAACTGAGGCAAAGCGCTGGCACCCACCTTTATAATGAGAAGGTTTTACTCAGTAGAGCAAGCGGGAGTCGTTTAATTCATAAAATGTGTTATCTTTTTTGAGGCATTCGCTTTGTTATTTGTGCTTTATATTTGTATGGACACTCACTCTTAGAAGTTATTTACTTATATGGGGAAATGGCAGATCCTTGAGCCTCACAGTTCTCTGAAGTTCCTCAATCTGGGTCTTCATAAGACAACGATATATTGGTTTATTTGCTTTGAGGTCTTGGAATGGGGACGTGTTTACAGATGACTTTAAGTCATAAAGACTTTGACCTTGTTGAAGGGTTTATTTTACTGATCAACAAAGGGCTGTCTATATTCCTTTCCTGTGACCTTAAATTTTGCTGGGCTAACTTGCTAGATAGACAGTCAACAGTCCTGGTGACCATGAGGTCAAGTCTAGCCTGAGTACCGCCTGTGTTCTTCAGCACATTACTGTTGATTCAGATTTGGCTGTTCCAGTGGCGTCTCTTTATTGGGCTTAGAGTGCTGGGCACTGTACTAAATGTTTTGTAGAGGCTGTCTTCAGTTTTCATCAAAGGTTTCCGTAGATTTTGTTGCCATTTATAGACAAGGGCGTATGATCCGAGGCTCAGTGATTTCAGGTTCTTCTTCCCACAGCTTCTGATAACTTCTTCAATTGACAGTTACCCCAGTTCCACACATTTTATCGATATTTCATAATGTCTGTGTGTCTCTAATAACTAGTCTTTGCTGTGTCCCTTCTCAGCAGAGGGCTCCACCGAGCCTTCCAGTTTCCCCAAAGGAGTATTGGGATTAGAGATGCTTTTTACTGGGCCTGTATTTGTGTGGAGTCTAGGGATTAGAACTTAAGTCCTCAGACTTCCATAGCAAATGGTTTGCGCACTAGCCTTCTCTCTTGCTCCTCCGTTTTTTTTCTGTTTTGTTTTGTTTTTGCTGTTGTTTGGTTTGTTTTGCTTTGTTTTTTGTAGGACAAGATGACAGCATCCTTTGCTTTCCCCCCTTTAGTCAATAGTCATCTGATTTCATCAAAAATATTATGTAAATGTGAGATTCGTTACGCCACTATCATAGCTGAGTGCACTATGACCTCTTTGCCTCACTGAGAAGATGGCTGTAACAGCATTATGTTGTATTCCGAAGAAGCCCATCATGTAGACTGCATATCTGGATCCGTGGAGCCCTTGGCTTTGCTTCTTGAGGTTGAAGAGCAGAATGAAGTTGGACAGCCATGAATGGCCACAGCCTGGTTGTAGAATATCTCTGACAGGGAGGGAGATAGACAGTGGGAGGTTTAGTGCCAGGCTAAAGCTGCAGTGGAACTCTGCCAACCAAGGATCTGAGATGAGATCATTACATATAAAATGCCCACAGGAGTAATTTACGGGCCACTTCAAATATATAGCCAGAAAAGTGTCCTTTATTCAGCCTGGTGATGAGAGCTGGCTTCTGCCACAAGGAACTCTCGGCCTGAAGTTATGTCACATAACTACAGTTATGTCATATCAGAGGCAGGCTGAGGGCAGGGGCCATGGGATCCAGAAGTTCCAAAGGTTTCAGTTCAGTTGATTAAAGCAATTTGTTTCATGTCATAAGACAACGGACGGATCTTCAGAAGCTCTAGGTATGCTGCATGAGGATGTTGTGATCAGTAGGGTGTCCTCAGGGGTGGGGAAGGCTGGCAAGCAGGGAGGACAAGATGCAGAAGCTAGGGCAAAAGTGGAGTCGCTCCTGGGCATGTCTTATCTGCTGGCCTTTCACATAGACTTTGAACTCTGGACACTATGGATGATAGATCGCAGCGGAGAGACAAGCGGAAAGTCCTTAATGAACTGTGAACAGCCAGCAGTGCATGAGGAGGAAGAGAAAGGCAAGGCTGAAAGCCGGAGATGGAGGCTCGTATCTGTGGTACCTCACACCTGGAAGGTTGAGGTAAGATCAGGAGTTCAAGGCCAGTCTAGGCTATACAGCAAGTTCAAGGCCAGCCTGACCTATGTAAGTATCCCCTCTCCTCATCCTGTCCTGGTTGATTATTTTACCAACTCGATACAAACTACAGTCATCTGGAAGGAGGGGGCATCAGCTGGGGAAAGCTTCCACTGGCCTGGCCTGTAGGAAAGTCTGTAGTGTTTTCTCTTGATCAATGATTGACGCGTGAGGGCTCAGGGCACTGTCAGTGACATCAGCCCTGGACAGGGTCCTGAGTTAAAAAGCCAACTGGGTGCATGAGGCCCCTTTCCTAGATAAGCCTAGCTACCACCCCTCATGAGGAAAGCCCCTCTTTGCAGCAGGTGGAGACCACCATGAAAACAGCTGGACACAAACCCAGAGCTCAACGGCTTGTGAGGAGCCCAATCCCGCAGCGAAATTTCCATCATGGTTCCTGCATCTGAGGGAGCATTGCTGCAGAGGAGGCAGAATGGTTGTAGGAATCTGGATACCGAGAAGACTGCGGTGGAACCGTCTCCTAGAGATGACTGCACAGGCACGATGGGGACAGTGGCGATATCAGTTCGTTAGCAGGGAAGAAAGAAGTCTCCAAGGGGTCCCCACCCCTAGGCAAAGAACTAACTGCTAGCAACTGCTGAGAGGAGAGAGAGAACAGTCTCTCCCAGACATGAGCCCCCTTATCGGTTACTCAATGAAGAGTGGTCAGCCTGGAAACCATACACATGCTAATAGCAAAACAGAGAAACTCAGTAGGTTGTATTTATACATAATTGTGCGCAAACACATGCATATATTTATATATAATTGCGCGCTCGCATACACACACACACACACACAAGTAACAATAGTCAAGGAAAAAGAGGAAATCAACTCGAAAGTGGGAGAGGGACATGGGAGGAGCTGGGGCTAGGAAAGGGAAAGTTAGGAAATTCTATTTCAATTAAAACCTATTTTAAAAATTAAAAAGCAAACTGAGTCAGCCATGGAGAGCAAGTCAATAAACAGCACTGCTCCGGGGTCTCTGCTTCAGGGCCTGCCTCCAGGTTCCTGCCTCGAGTTCCTGAACTGGCTTTCCTAGACAGTGAGCTGTAATCTATAGCCAAATAAACCCCTTCTTCTCCGAGCTGCAACAGAGAAACATAACCAGGACACAACCATAAAAAAAGACAACATTCCATAAATAAATAAAAATTAAAAACAAAAAAATGAAAGGGAATAGAATCCCTGTAAATTGAAGCAGTAAACAACTGTGTAAGGAAGGCACTTGTGTCCTCGACACGCTGTTCTGATAGGATATCCTCGCTGAACTGTACAAAGGTTATCTTCTGGTTCATACGGTGTTAATGTCTTCACAGATTGAGAGTTTATTCAGTTACAGACCTGCCGGAGGCAAGAGCCTGAAGACTGAGCATCTTTCTGCAGCTCCAGTGGTGAACTTCGCTCAGTCTTGGTTAGCTATAGATTTGAAAGTGGTCAGGGCCGTACCCACACAGGTTGGGTCATCCCACTTGGGACTCTGTAAATAAGGCTAAGTCACAAGTTAGAAATAGCCGGACCAGATGGAAGGACACTTTGTAAGAAAAAGATCATAGCAACAGAAAGACTGAACCTACGCAGAAGACCAGAGTGCCTGGGATCCTCAGTGCAGGTGATGGCTTTGCCAAAGCACAGTGGGATTTTGCTTCCCTGGTGTCCTAGCTCCTGTGTAATAGGCAGGGTCTGGGGGGCGGGGGGGGGGGGGTAAGGCATTAACAGTGGCTTCCCTATCGAATAGCACACTTAGCCTGGGAGAGAGACATTATGGATCTTTCACAGCCAAGAGGGGCCATAGTTTCCTTGAAAACAGTCTCCCTGCTCGCTCACAGGATTCTGATTTCTAAATTGGTTTCAATTAAATATATTTTTCCCTTCGAAGAAGCAACACTCACCTGTAATCTTTCCTAACTATTGGCAGATCTGATGCCGCAGCGCTCCACACCTTCCCAGTGGCTGCAATTACACACATCAAGTTTCAGCGTGGACCACAAGGTAAGAGTCGAGAGGTAAAAGGCGACCACTTATGGGCCCCATTTTGCTCTCATGTGTCCCAGCCTTTTATTGTTGGGAGTTATTTAGAGACACAGTCACTGGCTAACAAAACCATCTGTTAGTTAACAACGACAAAATATGAAGTTGTTTCAGAGTGACACGGGGGCATTTCAAGCGCAGGGGTAGGACTGCCAAGTATTCTTCCCCTCCAGTCTCTCCTTGTTAATGAAGAATGCGTTTGTTATCAAAGCCCTTTTGGCAAATGCGCTTTCACCTCTTACCTATCTAGAAATCAAAGCTGCCTGGGGAGTTATTTGAGGGTATGGTCTCCCTTTGGAGTCCACCTTGCTCCAGTCACGCTAACAGAATTGTATATGTGCATCAAGAAAACAATACAGTCTTTATGTGGTTCCGCCAACACAGCCTACCCACAACATGGTAGATGTTGGGAAAGCAAAAGCAGTCTCACCGGGCAGATTCGGTGAAATCTTCACCTTTGTGCTTTCTTGCCCTGCTCTATTATTTTTCAGAGAGGAGGGGTGGGAGATGAAACATCTCTGTTCCCCTCCTTTTCCCTCAGCCAGATAGTTTCTCAAATCAGCTAAATATAACTCCATTTATTGTCATGCTAAAACGTTCTATTTAGCCGTGTTTAACTGGATATCATGATTCCATGGGCCGACCTTTCACTCCTGGGAAGTCGTTTTAAATTCAATCCTCAGCAAAGGAAAATCCTTCCAATTCGTTGGCTGTGAAAGGTCGCGAGTGGGATGTGTTTTGATGGTATCTGCTTCTGGTTCAATTCTCAGTAAACCCGAGCACGAACGGGGCCTCAATTGGCCTTTGTTGTGGGAGTCTGAGTTTTAAGAAGCCTGGGAGAGCAGAGCAGGAGACCTGGGGCTGGGTTGCTGGCATCAGCCGAAGGCGCACAAAGGTACCAGCTGAAAGGTGAGGCATAGGAGCTAAGTAAGGTCGATGCCGCCTCCTTTCTGAGCTGATGGGGAGTTCAGACGAAAATATATGGTTTCTCTCCATTTCATTTGATCTCTTTAAAAGGGACATTTCCCACTTTCTGGGAGGCAAAGAGGGCTTAGGTGAGGTTAGGGAAGGAACTAGAAGTGTGTGAACCAGTCAAGAGGAAATTGGAGTATCCTGAACATTTATCCATCTCAGGGGCTCAGAGCTTAAACCCTACGTTTCATGCTTGAATGTCCCCTTTTCAGGAAGTTTTTCTCTGCTCGGGTCAGCAGTGCTTCAGTCAGTCTTGGCTTCTGCACCATCAGTATACTTAGTCTTTCAATGGGAATAAAGTTAAATTTTGTAAAAAAATTTTGTAAAAAAAATATTAAATTTTGTAAAAAAAAAAGTCTTGTTAAAAAAATCTCATTATAAAAAGTCGTGTTTTGCCAAAAAAAAAAAAGAAAGAAAGAAAGAAAGAAAAAAGAAAAGAAGTTCAGTTTGACTAAATCCATGAAGGGTTTAATGGGTATGACACTAAAAGTTTCAGGTGTCAGGTTGTGTGAGATTGTTTTTTATTTTTGGTTTTTGTTTTTTAATTCTGTTTCAACTTTCTAGTCTCTCTATGGCATAATCTTCCAACCTAAAACTTAAATCTCTTCCTTTTAACTTTTAGGTAGAGAGTAGTTTGTTCCATTCTTCAGTACAAACATGTGCGCGCGCACGCGCGCGCGCACACACACACACACACACACACACACAGAGACCCACCCCTCTCTGTGGATGAAGAAGGCAAGCATCCTTCCACAGTACTTGGCTCACTTGTCTGTGGGAGCTTCCACCACAGAGTTGCTTTTATGCAATCCCCGCTCTACCAAGCTCCCTAAAGACAGCAGCAGGCTTCCTTTGTTTTCCAGAGGTCCAAGTGGTGGGACTCAGAAAGAGAGCTTTCACCTTGCCGTCACAGTCACATGAGTAGTTAGCCTGCTTCCTCCATTAGACAGACCTGGTCCTCTAAGGACTGCATGGTGTGAATTACCCTAACTCTCATATGATGATCTGAATAGTCAGCATCCAACTGTATCCACCTCTATCACCAAAGCCTCTGGATGGGGAGTCATCACGTGAACTAACATGAAGCATAATCTCTTGGTGGTGGGGCCGACTCTTTGGTATCATGAGAGCTTGGGTAATCTCTTCTTTGATTGCTGTGTTTAGTAAGATGCCCATCATTTCTCGGGGACAAATAAATATCTCTATGAGACAGCAGGAGTTCCCTTTGCAGCCGCTCTAGCAATCTCTTTCACTTCACATAGGGGAGCCCCCCCATTCCACTGCTGTTGCAACCTGGTCCTGAAGGTCCCCATCTTTCAGAAGGAGGACCTCCATTTCATGGTGGTGATACTCTTTACTCAGAGAGGTCCCCTTGAAAAATTTGTGCTAAAATTTGTGAAAACTCCACTATCATCCATGTGACTAGAGAGGGCTCCCCAAGTTGGTCCACTTCCTCTCTTCTTCCTCAAAACCTCTGGAAGGACCCCTGATTCTTGGAGGTGGTCCATATCTCCTATTTTCATATGATGGTTTGGTGGCTTGCTCCATCTTGACGGCTTATCATCTAAGGACATTACATTCATGTCTCTGACAGCATCCTTTGCATCTGCTGGGCTTCCAAAAGTGATAAAAACAAATCCTCTTAGTTTATTTGTTCCTTGGTCCTTCATCTAAAGTACTGGCACCAATGACAACTGCCAGGTTTCAACACCGGTCAGAAATGACAGTAGGATCGCTGTGCAACAAGGGTGAACAAAGAGACAGCACACTTTATTCTACCCAGGAACGAGGCTGAAGAGCCGCATTAACTGTTTCTAAATGCGAGTCTTCTCTGGCTTTAACTGGAGGGCCTTTGATTGGTGGGTCCTAGATCTGTGCGTGTCTTCTCAGTTAGAGAATTATGGAACTTCTTGTTTGCCTTCAAGGCCCAAAAGTCTCCCAAATATTACAGGTGTATTTTTGCTATTCTCATATGACTATCATAGGGAAAGCTTTTTTTTGTTTTGTTTTGTTTTGTTTTAAGGCTAAGCCAATAAGAACAAGCGGGGTCTATAAAGCTTGCACAGCTGTGCTAAGGAGGTTTGGCAGGACAGCAGGTCTGTGTTAGTCAAGCTCATGGGAAGTCCTTGAGAGGCCGATGAACACAGCTAGTGTGTTTACCTGGTAATCTTCATGTAACCTGCACTTTAGTACTGGGGAGTTCTTGCTCTAAAAAAAAACTTTATTCTCTCTTTTTGTCTTTAAATATGCCAGTAGTAAATGATTTGTCACAGTTACTCTTTTTAGTAAAGACTCTGTAGTTATGACATCTTTATTCTCTGAAAAGAAATATTTGCTAATATCCGGCTTATTTGTTCCAGACCAGATCTCATGCCCTCCAGGCTGACCTTTGAATAGCCAGGATGATGTTGAACATTTGCTCCGGTTATGGCCACCTCTCAAGTGCTGGGATTACAGATGTGAGCCTTTCGTGCCCGGGTTATTCCAGTGCTGAGGATGTTGCCTTGGGCTCTGGCACACCGGACAGCAGACTATCATCGTCAGAGAAGTACATTTGTTCTTAATGTTGCTTATTCCCTCTCTGTTCCCTTGATTACCACGATGAGGACGATCTCAATCTCACTAGTCTTTTCAACGACTCCATTTGGGGTTTAATTTGCCCATGACTTAATATATATGATTAAATCATTAATTTTCAGCCTTTCTTTTTGCTAACAGTCAGAATTTAAAGCTATAAATTTCTTCATCATTGCACACTGATGTTCGTACATAACTCATTTAAAATGTTGTGCAATAATTTAATTTTGATTATGATGTCTCTTTTTTGCCATTAATTATTTGAAATGTATTTGAAAATTTCCAGGCAAGCGGCAGTGATTTCATTCCTTCTGGGGCATTGCTCTCCGAAGTTTGTTAGACTCTGAGGTTTGCTTCTATGGCTGTTTCATTTTTGTAAAATGTCTCTGTTAATCTGACAAGTAATTGGATGCAGTGTTTTATAAGGGATTTTGGGGGAATTTTTTTTTTTTTTTTGGTCAGGCTCTGTTCTCAATGTTCTTTGTTTGCCTGGTCTATCGGAGCTGCAGGTTGGAGTATAAGAACACGTGTCTCTCTTCCATGCATCTGTTCTGGTCTATCGGAGCTGCAGGTTGGAGTATAAGAACACGTGTCTCTCTTCCATGCATCTGTTCTGGTCTATCGGAGCTGCAGGTTGGAGTATAAGAACACGTGTCTCTCTTCCATGCATCTGTTCTGTACTCGTGCACTCTGGAGTTATAAACACACATGACTTTAACATGGGTATGTGCATCTTGGCAAGTATGTCAGGCTAAACCTTTTCTGATGATGTGGGGGCATCTTCACAAACGCCTTCCTGCCTCTGTGGGAAATGGCATGACTCACTTGCTCTGCTCAGTGCCAGCCTCACAGGTGGGTAGACTTCTCAAACCCAGAGATTATACAGTTTAGAAACATTTCTCACATAGCCCTGTGTCTGGGCTTCCTGACGCAATATCAGCCTTATCACTTGCACGCTCAGGAGACATGGATTAATATGAATTAAATTATCTTATGGGACAGAAATTTTGCATGAGGAACTAGTGAGGTGGATAGTGGATAAGCATAGTTTCCTCAGTTGATCTCTAGTTGATCCCCCAGGATATACATGACAGAAGAAGAAAACCAACTACTATATGACCCCTATATGAATGCCCTCTGACCTCTATATGAATAATTGCACAACACCATGTAGATAAATAGATATGATTATTTAAGAAATCTGGCATGAAGCATCTATCTGTTAGCAAGGAAGACGTCCAAGATAAATTATTCTGGGGCTAGAAATTATCCCTGAAAACACAGCTGGGGACTTAGGCATCTAGTCCTTCTAACAATTTGAAGTTAGTCATTTCCAGGTGAAAAGTCCCTATAGCTAGTCAGAATGGCTTCTGTCATCTGCAGCTGTGCTATGACACACACACGCATTACACAGAAGAGGAAACTGAGATGAGCAGATAGCTAATGCCTTGCACAGGATGCACAACTAACAGATGTAAGAGTTGGCCTGAGAACCTAAGCCCTTCAAAGCCAGGCCAGGGTCGTCTCAATAGCAGGACTGGCGCCGGTTTCTAGAAACTCCTAGATCCATTAAGGCACTTTAAAGGAACTTTATATGCAGATCCAAGGTCTTGGCTCATGATAACCCCATGATGGCATTATCAACTGAGAGATGGTGCAGCTCCAACAAGACTGGCCGGAAGTGTCAGAGTCTCTCCATCCATCCTGCCCCACTGCTTAACCTTTTTGGCAATTATGTCCCTTCTTCCGTGTTCCTTACTCACCTATATTTCTGTGTTAATTTTGAGACTCTCTGGGCATTTGCTTATTCATTCACCCAGGACAGCAAAACAAAAGACAAAAGCTCTTAGCATGACAGGGATACTTCTGTCATGTCTTTCTTGTGAGCAGATAATTAGTAGTTTTAAATTTAACTTTATGTCTTTTAAATCCAGTATGGAAACATTCAGAGCTGATCTGCTGCAGGCAGAGAGGGAAGAACAGGAGGGAAGCGAAGAAAAATAAATCAAGAAGATGTTTCGAGAATGAAATGGTAGAGGTGATGCAAAGAGAGAGAGAAGGAGGAAGAGCACAGTGACGACTTCTCTCTGCCCGCTAGTCACTGACCGTTTGCGGCAAATATTCTCCGTCGTGTCCCACGTACGTACGTTCTCTTAACCATCTTGTTGCTGTTGTCTAGCTGAGCAGAGGAGTTCAGAGCCGTTAATAAGTAACCACCCCAGTCACACGCTGTTAAGAAGGAAAAGCAGGAGCAGCTGGCTCAATCAAAACCACAGTACGTTCACCTGGCGAGGGATGACAGCCCTCTGGGGATGGTGCCCCATAAGCCTCCCACAGTGCATCTGGATTATACACTGCAAGCCTCCCCTCTAGGTGGGACAGTGAGATATCAGCACTTAATGTATATTTATTTATCTGTTAATTCACACACAGAGGCACATAGACGCACATACCCCACAATTAACCTCCCCAAAGCAAAGAGAATTGGTTAATTTCTATGTATACTTTGACCAAAGTCTTCTGGAATAAATACCAGAAGGAAGGCATAATGGATGACAAATGGGGCAGCATTCTCAAGTGCCATAATTTGAGGAGTGATGCAAAACCCTCACTCCAGCCTCACCTCCCACATATATTGAGTAAACAAAGCCAAATAGACCAAAAAAGCAACAGGAACATAACACACAAAAAAGTGGAGGGGCCATGAAAATACTTTCTGAAGGTCCATTCCCCTAAGGGTTGAGGTCAGACATATGGTTCTATTCATCAAGCGCTAGACAAAGGACTTGGCTATTTCATGCCCTGATCATTATTGTTGGTTAAATTAAAGCACGATCAAAAAACGTGTAATGGAATATTAATTTCAGTTACTGTGTCTAATTGAAAACACAGCCAGGCTTGTGACGATGGAAAATGGAGTGAGAACACTCAGATGCACGTCCAAGTCTAGCTTACTCTTTTCAAGTCGGGCAGTAGCATATTTTTAAGGAATGGCAGTTATCCCTAGAGCCGTGTTTAAGTGCATCAGGAGTAAGAGTTAGCCTGGGAAAAAGGAAGAAGACCTAACTCTCAGCTATCAGCGGATTTTGGAAATGCAAATTCAGCTTTAAAACTATCAATCACTAACGTATGCACATGAAAGACACTTCAGACACACACAGTCCCTGAAACCAAGAGCTGAACCTCTTCCGTCTTACTCTCAGTGAGGTCTAGACCCTGGCACTGAGGTGATATTCATCAATAATTGTTGAGTGATCGAGGGGAGGATTGTTGGAGACCTCTGTCTGCTGTCACAAACAAGAGTGCTTGCTTTTTCAGACAGTTGACCTTTGGCAGTGAAAGTATAGACCAGCAAGAATTGGAGAGGTGAAATCAGCTGTATCTAGGTCAAAAAGATGATGGCTGTAAGTAAGAATTTATTTTTAAGATTTATTTACATTTCATTTATGTGTATGGGTATTTTGTTTGCAAGCATGCCTGGTGCCAGAAGAGGTCAGAAGAAGGTGTTGGATTCCCTGGAAATGGAGTAAGGGATGACAGTGAGCCACGATGTGGGTGCTGGAAATTGAATCCTGATCCTCTGTATGAGTAGAAAGTGCTCCTAGTTGCTGATTGTCTCTCTAGTCCTGTAACTTGGAAGTTCTGTCTGTTTTATTTATAGCTGTATTTTTAGTGCTTACAATGATGCCTGGCACATGTTAGGTGCTGAATAAAAACATGTTAAATTGATACAATAAAAGAGAGGACTGGTTTGGAACGTAGAACTCTACAGTGTGGTTTCATATCTGTGCTGAGGGCTGGGTTATGTTGTATTATTGTTATTTAAGGAAAGTATGAGAACATCCTCCTCAATTTGCATGATATATCTTGTAGGATTAACAAAACACAAAGGAAGGACTAGGCAATCATTCTAAAGACATCAGCTACAGCCAACTGAATGAGAGTTGTTCTAGAATGACTAAGACGGCTGGAACCTGCGAGAGGCTGCCAGTCATGCTTACAGTATGGGGGTGGGGTGGGGAGGTTAGCATGTCCTTGAGGAGAATTCATAGTAAGATGGGGATCTGTCTTCTCAGTGTCTCCTGCCTGTTAATAGGGATTGACTTTTTCCTAGAGGAGGCTTGTACTTGTTTCTAACAATTGTGCTCTACTGATTGGCAAAGGCTAGCGTGGTAGGGGAGATGCGAGCGTCTGTGTGTAAGCACGGCTACTGAAAACGTCCTTCTGAAGAATACCCTCCAGATGTACCCTGACTGTAACTCCTGGCAGCATGAGAGAGGCAAGCTCTGACAAAATGAGCTGTGTGCACTGTAGCAGGAATCATTTGTGTGGGGTTAAAAACATGTCATCAGTATTCAATGGTCTCCCTATATGGCGTCTGACAGCTCCTGCAATGACTGTGTGTGGTACTCTGTGCATGTGGGTGGTATTTTTTTTTGTCTTCTCACACAAGTATGTATATGCCATTTGTTGTCTTCTCCTTTTGTTATGCTCTTAACCATCAATTTAAAGGGAAGGAATGAGACATGAAACAACATTTATTCTCACTTGGTCAAGTACTGCATTTACCAAATGCATTTTGAATTCAGTT
Organism: Myodes glareolus; assembly: GCF_982192425.1. Lineage (NCBI taxonomy): Eukaryota > Metazoa > Chordata > Mammalia > Rodentia > Cricetidae > Myodes > Myodes glareolus. The sequence continues at coordinate 47,748,473 of NC_142045.1, forward strand.
CAAGTGACTCAGAATTGAAGAAATTCTGCCCACCATCACAAATTGGAAAATTAGTCACAAAATTTACGGTGCCTTTATTGATTCATTATCAGACATGGGAGGCCAAGTTATTTATTTTTAATGTATCTTGTTTGAATCGTACTTCCAGATGCAGGCAGCGGTTTTCACGCGGTACAGACATACTCCACAAGCTTTTGCATTCTTTCTGTGCCAACAACTGTGCGACTCTAACTCCCTTCCATCACTGAGTGAAACTCTTGGTCCTGGGACTTACAATGGGACTCTCTTTAGATGAGGGAAAAAGTCACAAGGGCAAACTCTAGACCCAAGGGCACATACGGTTTACAGACGCGAAACTTACAGTAGTTCTTTAGACTCTGAGAGCTGAAGCTGGCCCCAGCAATAACTCACTGAGGTGGCATTTATTTGGCCGATAACCAAAGGTCTTGCTGAATTGGTAATACATGAAGCTGATCTTGATGGAAGAATGGATTACAGTAGCAGTGCTCAGGAATATTATTTGCATTTTCCACTATCTAGAGTGACCCTCCCCCCTAAACTCCCTCACACCACCATGGTTCAACTTTCTCCTTTGACACTGAACCCGACGTGGTGCTTCTTTTCTTTTTCCATAGCCCAGGAGACTTTTGTGTGGGTTGTAGTGCGGTTTCCCTCCAGAGGGCAGGTGACAAAGCTATCCTGTAGGAGTCGGCTTCAGGATGTAGCTGAGCTATAGGGAGCCTTGATAGAGCCTTTGTGTACTGAGAAGGAGACGGACTGCTTCATGGTGCTTGCTGGTAACTTCTGTCTGCGAAGGAATTATGCAGCCTGGATGGAAGAGCTTAAGGTCTGTGATGCTTTTGGTGATGCCTGGTGTCAGCGAGACTGGAAAGTGGAGTTCTTTATAAATACTAGTTTTTCAGTTCTTTTTATTGTCCTCCTAAAGTGGTAATCGTCATTGGCCCTCAAACGTTTTGTAGTTGAAGCTTAAAACTTAATTTCTAGTCCAGCTAGAGCCTTCGCTCTATAGTACAGATGAATGAAGGCATTGACCTTTTTGTGAGGGGAAGACTTTGTCACGTGAGGCTTAGGCTACATAGAACACTATTTTTCTTCCAAAATATGCGTAATTTTCCTTATAGACCCCCTGGATTCCAAGCAGCTTGGGTGGAGGCAGCCTAGAGAAGTAGCTAGGTCATCCTTCTAATCCAAGGATTTGGCATTGGTTGAAGGCATAGGGAGGAGACCTGGCTGCTGTTTCTTTTGTGTTCCTCTCCCCTCTTTCCCGGGTATCTCCCCACTGCCACAGCTCCAGTGTGGGAACTTTAAACCTGAGCCAGACAGAAGTCATCAGGAAGATTGGACAGTCTGTGGGGAAAACTCTCCCTCAACTGCCTACCTCCTCAACCAAAGCTAACTAGCATCTCCCCCCGCCTTTCTCCTCCATTCCTGAACTTCTTGGAGTTGTTCGGAGTTGTTTTCCACTCATACTGGCTTCTGATGTCCTCAACCTAGTGTGGCCCAGTTTCTGCTTTCACTTTGCAAAATGGCTTCCTCTTGGTTCAGCGATGACACCGTGGCAAATTCAGAGACTGTGTCAAAGTTCTTTGGTGGTAACCTCCCTCTCATTCTTAAACATCTTGGTTCCGACAATTCCTTCTGACCACGCCATCACCCTATCTCTCAAGCTTTTTTTTTATGTTGCTATTCCCCCGTGGTCTCTGGGTTCCTCTTCTCCTCTCTCTCGTCATTCTCTCTCTTCTTCACATACAGTTTCAGTTGCTTTCTGTTGAGCTTCGGATTCAAGTTTTACAACCTTGTGGAATTTTCGTGATGACGCAGTAGATAAAAACCCGTCCTCCCTCTTGTATTTTCGGCATGCTTAATACTCCACAGTATGATTTGAATATGAAGTGTCCTCTGAAGGCTCGTGTGTTGAAGACTTGGCCCCCAGATGGTGGTGCTATTGACAAGAGTGTAGCTCTAAACCATTGATGAGTTCATACAGAATGGGCTATGACGAGGCGGGCCTAGTTGCAGAAAGTGGGTCACTGGAGTCAAGAATCTGAAGGAGATATCTTGCATTTGGCCCTTCATTTTCCTCCTTCTCTACCTCCTGACTCCCACAAACTTGTCTTCTGCCACCCTTCCTTCAGGATGGTTTTGCCTTGTCACTGCTCTCAAGGACATGGAATTAGCCAGATGCAGATCAAATCCTTCAAATAAATCTTTCATCCTTTAAGTTGATTTTATCCCCTCCCTATTTTTCATATTAACGAGATGTTAACTAACGTCCCTGCCAAGTGTCTGGCCTCCTATGTCAGAAGTTTGGAAAGTCATTTGATTGCCACGCAGACAATTTTCACCAAATTCTCTTGCTTTTGCTTCTTCAATGATCTTTGAGTGCAACTTCCTGTTTTCTCATGTGGCTTAGCTCCTAGTGATTTTTGGCTTGTTTTTTGTTGAGAATGGCTAATATGTCACCTGGCTAATCTTGAACAATTTAAGTTCTTCTAACTTGGTCTCCCGGGGCTGAGATCACAGCACACCTTACGACACAGAGCATAACTGTTCATGATTAATCCCGATTGAATTTTTTAAACTTCTAGCATCCTTCTCCTGATAATTATTTTTATATATTACTGCAAGAATTATCATACTGGGTGTAGCGGCACAGGAGATGTGCAATCCTAACACCTGGAAAGGGGATTACTGTGAGGTTGAGGCTGGCCTGGATTGCATGGTAAAATACTATCTCAAAATGCTAAAACAAACACCTCTTCCTAAATAATTATCTTTAAAGAACATTGCCTTAATGTTGTTGTTTATAATTCTTTCATAGGTTTCCATTATTTACAGGATAAAGGTCGAAAATATCATTATACCTCTTGTACTGTCAGGGGTCTTCCCATAGCCTTACACGCATTGGCTCTTTTACCACACCAGGGTGGGTTAACCAGCACAAGGGTGGTTAGTATTGCAGAAGTGGGATTCTGAAAGATAAATTTGACTCTCTCTTTTTCTCTCTCTACTCTTCCCCTTTTCCTTCTTTCACCATGAGGTGGTACAACCTAGAAATCCTGGGATTTCACTAATCTTAGGCTCCCCACTGCTCAGGACTGCAGGAAATAAACCTTTGAGGATTTTGTTTTTGTTTTTTAAATCTTATTAAACTCAGATTTCTGCTAGAGCAGGGCAGTACAGACCGAAACAGGAAAATCCACAGAGGAGATAGAAGATGTTGCTAAACATGGCAGGTTGGTGAAGCTCAGCTGGTACCCAGCAGCAGTGCCTGTGCATGGTGATCTGATGAGCGAGGGCTGCATGGTGAGGGTGGGTTGTGCAAGGCACAGCTCTGCAGTCCACGTATGCTGGCTCAATAGGTCAAACACTCGGACAATTGGTCCCTACCAAGCTACCTTCTTCAGTGAAGAAGGCTCTAAGTAATATTATGTAGATGAAGTTAAGTTGAAGGAACTCAAGAGATGGCCCTTGAGAACAAAGGATGCTCAGCAGAGACACCATAGTCTCTGTAAGGTTAGGCAACAAGGGACAGGCAACACCGTCTCTGGAGACCAGCAAGAATCCTGCTGAGGGTAGAAAGCATTGCTTTTTGGTGGTCCAGTTTCCTTGGCTTTATTTATTTATTTTTTAATTTTTTAATGCACTTGGGAGCGAGACCAGAAATAATCAATTATTGTCTACAGTGAGTCTGTGGTAAGAAACAGCAGTAGAATGGCGTCAAGGGCTACTATAGATTTGTCTCCCAATGTCGCATTAGACTTTTGAATTTTATAGGAAAAAGAGGGAATTTGGAGTTCAAATTAAGAATTTTTTTTACGCTCAAAATTATGTATAATCTATACTAATTTTGAAACTGCAACAAGTAAAACCAAGGTTTTTGTTTTCAAGGATATAACAATGTATATTTAATTTTGACTTTAAAAAATGTGAAAGTGGAGAACTTGTTGTAGAGATTAGCTCTTATCTAGGAGGCAGGTGCACCAGAGACCAAGAATGTACAAATAAATAGTAATAGTATAACACGGATTTCAAATTTTCTGAGTGTCACTTTAACAATGTGAAGTTTTCCACTGACTGATATTTGAATGTCACACCCCCAACAAACCTGCAATTAAAGTTATTTTGGCATTTTCAAATCAAATCCCTGCTTTTGGGGGGTGGGCGGGTTATAATTCCACTTTCAAAATGAGCTTCCAGATAAAATTTGACATGCAATACAAAGTCTTCTCCTGGCAACTCTTCCCCTCCACCTTCCAGCGTGAAGTTGAAGTGTTTAAGTTGTCGCAGCAGGTTTAAGGTGCATATCGACCTGACTCATTGGAGGTACAAACGGCACACACCGTGGTCATTGTAACACAAGAGACATTTGCCTCTTCCCTCCTATTAAGAAGAATGCTGATACTCTCCTCTGAGGGAAGCAATACGTGTCTGGTGAGCTTCCCCAGGAAAAGGATTCTGGCAGACAGTGGCACAATTTCAAAAGCAATAAGGGAGAACATCAAACCAGAACAAACCAGCCAGTTGGCCGGTGAACCATCAGAGATCTCTGGTTTTGTGGACTGTCTCTTCCTTTGAACGTTCCGAGCACCGAAGTTTTGTGTGGAATTCTACCGGTTTCCCTGCCCCTCCTGCCTGGGTCTGTGGTGTCTGTAACAGGAAGGGACCAAGCGCCCAAGCGTCCAAGCGTGACCAGGATTATCTTCTCTGTCTCTCCTCCCTCTTCCTCTCAGTGTTGCCTCTAACTAGGGAGGAGCACCAGTTAGATGTGTTTCAAAGAGGCAGCTAACTTCTCTACTGGCATTTAGAAAGTAAAAAGAGAGTGCTTGGGTGGGGAGGGGGGGAACCTCTTTATACTGGGGGAGGGGTCATGGAAAGGCCGTTCAATTCTTGCAGGAAGGTCACAGGGGCAGTGGGAGGGGTCATGGAAGAATGACATCTTTTAGGTTTTAGGCATATTTGAGGGGAGGAAAATGTCAGCATAGTATTTCTTGTGCAACAACCTCTAGAAAATGTCTGCCAGGGTACTACCGCAGTCGACAGCAGTGCGGCTATTAGAATCATTTCTTAATTTCACAGTGATCTTTCCTAAAAACGGTAAAGCACTTTGTGCTCCCCAAGTCTTCCGCTTCCTTTGAGAAATGGCTTCAGTCATTCACCTTTCTCCCTTTCCTCCCCAGACTTAGCTGGGACAGGATTTCCTGGGAAATAACAGCGTTCCATCCCTAAACACAGCGTTAAAGCCCCGCCTCTCTGATGCTGTCACCTCAACTGGTAAATATGGAAGGAAACAGGAGCGATGGGAGTTCAACAGACTAGTCCTTATTCCTTGATCCGCCTTCATGGAAAATGAGAGGTTTCCCGTTCCCCCGGTCAGCTGACCATAAGATGTCAGGAAGTGGTTTGGTTTTGTTTTGGGCGCGAGGAGCTTAAGAATTTGTAGCCATGTTTTTTTTTTTTTTTTTTTTTTTTTTTTATGCCTGTCAGTAAACAGCTTCCTCAGGACACAGGGCCAGTAATGGAAGCTGTTAACGAAGTGTGAAAAGCAACAGGCTGGCAAAGCTTAATCACACACTGCCCACTAATGACCCCTACAACCCTCAGTTTAAACCCAGCAGCACTTGTAAAGGCCAATCAGGTGAATAATTTCCTGTCTGAGGTAGCCTTTATGGGTCAGAATAAAAGCGAGCTGGTTTTGAATAGAAAGGCCCTGGCGGGGGCGGAGGTCATTATAATGAAGCTGATCTAAACACCTGGGTCTCCCACTGGACCTGATTACAATTCCTCCATTATGTCCAAATATTTCAATCATTTCGGTGGCATTGTGGATTAGCACATGGCTAAGGCAGATGAGAACTGGGAGACAGGGAAGCTGAGGGGTGGCAAAGACCCCATCCCCACGGTGATGACATCAGGTTCGGAGACTGTTAGGCATGGGAAGGGTTCCAAGGGTCAGAGTCAATCCTTCTGCAGCTCTCTGACCCCATCCTCCCTCAAGGCAGACCATATATAAAGACTTTCAGACTAAGAAAATTTTCCTATTTTAAATCCCCCAGAGAAGAGGAGGCCGTAGCTTGCCCTGGTAACCTGTCTCACTGTTTTACAACCTCACAGCCAGCAGTGGTTTTCTCAGACAAAGAGCTAGGCATTTCTGCTGTGGGTCCACTTTCCCTGTGCTGTCTTTGGGTGGCTGTATTTTGCTGGTCCTTCCATGTTTTATTATATGCTTGGTTAAACATTACTTTTGGTCCAATACAATTCCTCAGGTCTTTGAAGATTTCATTCTCACCTTCAGTGTGCGGACCTGCACACACTGGGGAGAGGCGCAGGGGCGAAGGCTTGTCTCAGGAAACAATGACATGTTTAGGCTCCTGGCAGGGGCGGGATTTAAAAAGAGGAATGGGATTCCCAAGATACCACTTTGGAGGCTACAGTTTGGGTGGTCCTTAGGGGAAGCAGATCACTTACCCTGTTAGTATGCACCACTTCATATCACATTTACTAGGTGTATAACTAGTAAATGAATCAAATTGTAAGACATAATATCAAAACAAAATATGAACAAAAAAACCAAACAGCACAACTTTCACCTTACGGGGAATAAAAGAGTTCACTCTAGAGCTGCATTTGAATGGCTATGGGAACAGAGATTCGGTTTTCCCCGTATTCCATGCACCAACATGGAAAGAGTTTCAGGAAGTCTTAGAGTTGTACAAAACAAAGAAAGTCACAAATCAAGGCAAGTTTAAAATGCATCGGTGGGTACATCGGAGAAGTGGTCACAGTAAGATGGGGAGACTTTTCCACAGGACTTAGATGTTAGCTGGTGACATTCTCAGCTTAGGGGTTGGTGGAATTCCTCGATTCCAAAAGGGTTTTGTCAATTCTAACCAGTCCATCCTGCAGACAGGCTTTCTGGGCAGGAGCTCTTGCTGATCCCAGATCTCACGAATGACTGGAAATGAGGAGTCCTCTGGTAGTAGAAAGACACCTTTCTTTCTTCTCTGACCCTCTCACAGGTTCCTGGTTTCCATTTGTGTTGGGGCTTGGTCACAGGGTGAGTTCACATTTCCTATCTTTACTGTTAGTAAAGGTGCCAATTACCCCTGAACTCAAGCATCGATTCCCATCCCTGTGTTCCCTCCAGAGACACAGGACAGGCGCTCAGATGAAACCATGTCTCCCTGGGCAAGCCTCTTCCAGGCTGTGTCTGGCTTCAGTCCCGCCATGAATGGATGCCCTGCAACTCAAACATCCCTGACCTTCCAATTTCTCTGGGCCAATTGATCTTCTGTGGGACTAAAAAACTTATCTGATAATTACTCTGTCTTAATTTTTCTAGATATTATCTGGTTTCTAGATATTATCTAGATACCATCATTCCTTTGGATGATGCTGATCATGAGAGGAGGTGAGTAAGAAAGGGGAGGTGCTTTGTAGCAGCTTCTCAAAGACTTCAGGCCACCCAGCCTGCCTCCACCTTTACCTCTGAGACACACACCTACAGACTGACAGTCAGGGGAGCTTTCTAGACAGCTACAAGAACGGGAAACATTGATGGGAAAAGCATTGAGATCTCAGAGTCGTGTTCTTATAGCTGGAAAGGAGGCTATGACAGAAGCTTCCTACCTTAGAGAGCATGCCCTGACCTCACTCTCCCTGGTCTATAACAGCTTATATTTGCCCTCTTTGGCTGGAGCCCAGGACTCCGTGATGGGAGGTACACAAAATCAGAGAGGAACATGGAAAGAAAACATCCCATACTGACTTCTTTCATTTCTGTTGGTCTCACAGGAGCAGAAGCAGGAGTTGCATGTCTGCAGAGCCCCTGAAGATGCTGCTGGGCCCCGTGTCAGGCTGCCTCTGCGTGTGCATCCCCGTCACTTGTCTGAGGACTTGGGGCAGAGCATCATTCATGTACACACTTCTGAAAGTGGTTTTTAGGTGTCTGCTGTGTGTTGGGGACTCTCTTAGAGACCGTTGGTTCTGACACAAACAGGACAGTTCTGTCATCATGTTCTCTTACACTCGCGAAACACACCAATAAGTAAAATGAACGACAACAATTGTGGGGTAACACAGAAACAAGTGGTGTGTCAGAGAGACTGTGGCTATGGCAGAGGTGCAGAAGTGTCAGGGGACTTTCTGTTTGGCGAGATTCTTGCACATGCTCACTGAGTCCTGTTCCTCCACACTGCCATGACAGAGGATCAGAGTAGCGAGGCAGGAACTTTTTCCTAAAGACAGGAGCTCATGGTACAAACCTCAGACAGGGTCTTAGGTATCCCTGACTGGCCTGGTGCTCACTATGGCCAAGGATAACCATGAACTTTTGATCCCAGTGCCTCTACTTCCTAAGTGGCGAGATCACAGGCCTGTGTCATCCTAGGGAATCTACCTTTATAATATCACAAGACCTTATGGGGGGTGCTCTCCATTTCATAGAGGACTTGCCCCATAGAATGCATATAGAGGTCTAAGGTCTAACCCCAATAGAATGCACAGTTGATGGGGTCTTGACACCGTGGACTGTCCTTGGCTCTTGGGACTTCTCACAGTGACTGAACTCCTTCAAACCTTCTAGCAGCCTGAGATGACCCTGAGAAGCCTTTGCTATTCAGTTTGAAAACAAGGGAAATGAAGCTGGGGAGCTAGATGTCACCACTAATACAGGTAGACCCGATTAGGACTCAGGATGGCTTCCTCATAGTTGAGCCTTCTTCCCTGCAGAAGAGATGTAGGCTCTGCACAGGTGTAAATAATGAGGCCCTGTCCCTACTCTTGTCTTATTCTCCATTACCACCGTGGGTCCCATGCTGGGTTTAAAGATCTCACGCCACCCAATGAGGGAGGCTGGGTTATGAGAAAATATCATCTTCCTGGGCTTAGAAGGAATGGCAAGGACTAATCTCATATCCTTGCTTAGAAGTTGTTCTAGCAGAAGGAAGAGTAAAATTTACTCTACCAGCTCAACATACTATGCAGAAAGCAGTGATCTGAAATGTGTATTTTAAAGGAGCAGTCAGAGGCAAGGGCCCGGTAGCTGCCTCATGACGAGACCTGACAGGGATGTAAATGTTGCCCTGTGCCCACACAGTCCAGCTTATTAGCAGACGGACAGCGGTGAAGCATTGTGCAGCATGCACTATGGCTGGTGGTTCCTGTACTCTGGAGGTCAACGACACAAGCCCAGGTGAGCCCAGGTCTCATCTCCAGCGGCAGTGTCCCGAGAAGCTCAATAACAAAAGCTGCCGTATCCTTGTCCTTGTCCGGTTAGCCTTGTCCCAGACACCGAAGCCTGTCTCTGGTACTCTGCTGAGTAAATTCATCATTCTCCGTGAACAAAAGTCCCTTCATGTGACTTGAACAACACACAAGGCTCTCAATGTCTAGATCTCAGCATCTTGAGAAAATATGACCCTGTTCTTTTCTTGAGAATGTGATAGATATTGTTTACTATTTTTTTCCCTGAGAAATATATAAAGAAATGTATGACAAGGGCAAACTTAATTGGTCTTTCACTGTGACCTGAGGTTAGACCGAAGTTGCGATGGAAGCATTTCACAGATAAGAAAAAAAAAATACATAGATGGGAAAGCTCTCAAAGAAATAAACCCTCTCAGAAACACAAATTCAAGTCTAAATAAGTTCAAAGTATGTAATGTATCGCATGTGCTGAAAGGAAGATAAAACAGCAAATGCTAGAAATATGAGGAAACTTCCCCAACTGGATTAGTAGGAACGTGGTGGCAACCTTCCGCTTCCCCGGCCCGGGAGCCAGGGGTGCAGAGCTTAACTTCTTTTCAAACTCCACCCAACACCTTGGTTTTTTTTGAGACAGGGTCTTTGACTGTCTGATGCTGACCAGGCTGAGGGATCCACCTAATTCTGGCTCCCTGGTGTTGGAATTACAAGTGCAGACCACCACACCTGGCTTTTCCCTAGTAGGCTCTGAGAACCAAACTCAGGTCCCCATGCTTTTGGGGCAAGCACTGCCTCCTCCGCTCTCCATCCGCTGATGAGGTTGCCCTTAAGACATGGCTTCCCAGCTCTCTGGTCATTCTTCTCTGACTGGGTGGGCATGGCTCTTTTGACATTAATGCTATCCTCTACACGGTGCTGCCCCATCCCCATCATGTCGCATTATGATAAGCTCTTATTAGGTCGTCTGCATTGGAGCTCTGCCAGGAATGATCCCACTGAGATCGCCACGCTGTATTGAGTTGCCCAGGGCAAAGCAGGTGCTCAGTAACCAGTTGTGGCATTAATGATCAAATGGATAAGCGAATCTTGGCCTCTCAAACCCAGTTGAAAGATTAAACAATTGTCTATAAAGAATTACGTTTTGAAGTGTAAGTTCAGGCCTCATGGTATGTGTACCACTTAGCATCACCATGTATATCGTTTGTTAATTACTCTTAGATGTTTTAAAGTGAAACTTATTCAGCCTGGTGTAATCCAGTTGGAATCGTGTCCAGGAGCACTGAACAAATCATGCTTTGAGAAATAATCCCGTCAAAGTTGTGTTAAGAATCAAAAGCGGTTAGTCCCAGGTTTTTGCTGAACTGTACAAAGACCAGTCTAAAAAGGAGCTGGACGAATGTGGAAAGATTTGGAAAAGCTTGCAGTGGGAGCTCGGATGACAGACTGAAGCTGCCCAGCGGGTAAACATGAGGGACCATAATTTTCCATTCTCCAGCTTCCAGAGAAAACTCACTTCTGCTGCCAGCGCAGACCCTCCGTGTGATCGTGGTGGGTTGGAGGTGGTCAAGCACACTTTGGAAATGCCATTCTGGTTCTGGGGTGTGTCCTCCTGGGGTTGTGATGACAGCATGGGAAAGGAAAGACACCGCACACCTTTTCTCCTTGCCACTGCTCACGAAGTATCTCATCAGTCTTGCCTTGGTCTGACCACAAGCCTGAGCTTATATCTCTGAGACTGCCTCATAGCTGACGCCCTTGATTCAACAATGAAACGGAAGGCCAGGAGACAACACATGCTTTCCTGCCGGCCTCACTGAGTTGACACTGGGAGTCGGGACTCTTCCAACTCGAGGTCTTCCTTATGTCCGTAAGTGAAGAATGTATAGGGAATCCAGCTTCATTCTATGGTTTCTTGGTAAAGCTGCCTGAAGGGAGTTGTGAAGAGCGCCTGGCCTCTCTTGTCCACAAGACACAAGTGCAGGTGACCCCCCCTCCCTTAGCAACTCCACTCCAGTTCCAGAAGTGTCCATCTTTAGGTCATGTTTTCCCTGAAACTTGCAAGCTTTTCCAGTGCATGTATTTCCCTGGTGCAGAAGGTCTTTCCAGCGTGCCTGGCCTGGATTCCCCTTGGACTCTATTTTTGATCCAAATGCACATACTTTGTATAAAGTATAACTTCTCCTGTGCAGCACACCTCCTTGAAAACAGACGAGTGGGGGCGTGCTGGCTTGACACACCCTCTCCTGACCTCCTGTCTCCCCTTCTGGGCTTCAAGTCAGTTTTTATTCTCTACAGTGGTGGCTTGATTCATTTTTCTCTTACCAGTTTGTAAATTGGGCTTTCTTGCTTGGCTATATAGATTTTTTAAAAACCGATTTCAGTGATCCAGGTTGAGAAAAACACTTGTATTAATATATACATATTTATACATTAATATATTATATATTTAACTATATAATATATATTAACATAACATACATATTGAACTCTTAATTAATCAGATACTATTTAGAACTGAGTTTGGGAGAGGGAGGTAGAAGCCAAGGTCATTCAAATTCTTGTTCCTGCCTCCAAATTTCAGTTGAGATTGCCAAAGAGAATAAATGTGAGGAAATAAGAGAAGGGGAGAGGCAAGAAGGGAGATTGGAAGCAGGGAGGGGGAAGGAATGAGAAAGTAGTGAGTTTCTCTCTGAGCTTTGTAAACATCTGTACTTCTCAGTGTGAATTGGTTCCTTTTCATTTTTTTAGTTGCAAAGCAGAGACCGCGATGTCAAGCTCCTCATGAGATCACTCTGAAAGCAGATAGTCGGGGTTCCTGAACAGGTCGGGTCCATCCTCCCCAAAAGCATGTGTATTTCTTCAGTGTAGATGCAAATCCACCTGATCGGCCCAGTGCGCAGAGACCAGAAGGTATCCAGTGGGGAGAGGCTGCACATTCGTTATAGAAGCAAAAACTCTGTTGGTGAAATTCCTGCTGCCCGTGACCCGATCCGAGGCACAGGGTCTTTGTTGTTATTGTATGTGCTTGCGTTTTGTTTTTGTAAACATATAGAACCTTGGTGCCATACTAGAAGAGGTCTGCGTCTAGCCAGGCATTTGTGCCAGTTGAAATAGAAAAACAAGACAAAACAAAAACAACAAAGCCTTTCATTCAGAGTCCTCTTAGCCTCTGCCTGGTTAAAACAGTTTGTATAGGTGCCTTGGGAAGAGAAGACCACTGGTTCAAACACTGGTACAAAGAAACTGGCCTGCCCTCTCTCATCAGCACAGCTTCGCAGCTCACTTGAGAAAGAAGTTTCAGACAAACACCTAATTTTGACCAAAGGGACTCGATTCATTAAAAAATCCCCCTGTTTTCTCTCCTGGTCGGCTCTGCAAGGTTGTTGAACTGAAGTCCTATTTTGTGGGCGCAGATGCAGGACGAGGTTGAATCATCAGCCCTATTTGGTGTGTTTCGATGCTGTGTGTACCTCATTACTATTCCCGGAGTGTCCAGTGGACCTTATGCTCCTCCTCAGTAGCACGAAGCAGTCAAAGAGCCCTTTCTTCTCCTCCTGCCCCCTCGCCCCCATCTTCGTTGAAACTTTGCCAGTATCAGATCTCACTCTGTCTGTGGTGCATTAAAATGAAGTGCCTCCCGCCCCCGCCCCCTCCGGATCCCCCACCCCTCTGCTCCCCTCTCCAACCCCACAGTTTCTTCCTAAGTGGGTAGCCTCTTTCACTTGCTGTGGATGAAGAGTCTCCACGCCCCCTCTCCCGCGCCGGTCTTTCTCTCTTCCATTTCTGCCTGGCTCCTTAGTGGTGTTTTGGACTGGGGGTTGGGAGTTGGAGGGGGGTTGTGAAGGGAAAGAGGGGGGGACTGGCCCCAGCGCTGCAGGAGCAGCTGCGGCCACTTACATGCTGAAGCTCCTGACTCCCTCTCCAGACCAAGGGCGCTTCACTTAATCCCCTCCTGCAATCCATGGGGTCACTGCAGAAACCCCAACTGCTAGGGCTCGACTTCTTATTGTTGCTACAATTATTGAGTTGTTGTTTCCTTCTGATAGCAAGATTTTCAGAGCAGGGACCCGGAGAGTGAACTATGTTTTTGTAAGTTGAGCTGCATCTCCAGAAATAAGGCTTTTTTTTTTTTTTTTTTTTGCCTTGCTCCCAGTCTGTCCTCCGCCCCCTCCAGTCCTTACCCCCTTGAAGGCCACTCAGGAGGTTGTACAGGCGGAACTTTTGTGTGGTTCTGCCGTCTTTTATTGTCCTGTGGGCCTCATCCTCTTCTTAAGAATCGGGTGGCTAGAGCTAGTGATGAAAATGGTTTTCTTGAACACCAGCTTGCTTTCTCAAGGTTCGCATACGCCTCTGGCAATCACCAGACTGAAGGGTCCTTTTGTTTTTATTTTCCTTTTGGTTCCCCGTGAGTGCTGTAGTCTACTGAACAATTACTTCATGGTTTTTAGGAAGAATGAGGCAGGGATAAAGAGAATGGGCAGATCCTTGTTTTTTAAATGGCACCGAGAATGCCTAGATAATTGGGGAAAATACTCATATTGCTGATTTAAAGCAAACCTTGTATTTCGAGGGTCAGAAAATATCCAAATAACTGACCTCGATGTCTAATTTGAGATTTTGGTCTGCATGTCTTAATTTTTACTTTTTACCAAAGTACAGCTCTTCCGGAAGGCTCTCGGGAGTTTTGTACTAACTGCACACTGCCTACTCCTTTGTGTTTAAATAGCGCTTTTGTTATATGGACTTGGCTTTGAATGATAATTTATTTGCAAGAGAAACTAAAGCTACAAAAATATCACTACTATGAATGACAAAGTAATTGGTCTCAAAGAGAAAGTAAGCAAATAGAAATGGTTGTCGAATTCAGCATTGCAGTGCTGTTAGAGGTGGACAGAGGTTCCTCCCAGCTGTGACCAGAGAGATGGATGGACAGCATCGCACTTCTTAAACCAGTGGTACTTACTTCCAGTCTGAGTGCTGCTGGCTCCTCACCTGCATTAATCCCACTGATGCATGGTGCTGCTTAGGGTATGGATGGTCCAAAGTCTATTGTGGACATGGTTCTAGAATGGCTATGTCAGCTGTCTGGCGGGACACAGAAAATAAATACTTCTAGCAAATGAATGGAACCACTGCTTATTCTGGTCTAGAGAATAAGAGTCGAATAGTAGAGGCAAAGTTCAAATGTTAACAAAAAAAAGAAAGAAAGAAAGAAAAAGAAAATGAGTTCCAAGATCTACACAGCAATGATGGGAACAAAAAATGGTAGAGGATGAAGCATTCAGAGAACGTGTGCTAATGTCAACAATAGGGCACGGGGTGCCTTTAAGAAAGTGTCATCAGTGCTGAAGTGCATGTGAGTTTCCATGGCATGCACGAGGCTCTGACAGTAGAAAACAGAGGGTGAAATCAGACTAGAGTTGAACAAGAAGAAGACTCCTTAGCTCATCCCCATGAGTCAGACCGTAATGGAGAAGACAGCTCAACTCACCTCCACCCTCCACCCAAGATTTTATCTGCCTCAGTCCAGCCCCTGACACCACCCTGCCCCACCCTGCCACCACCACCACCATCTTGCCCCCATGCACCACCCTGCCCCACCCTGCCACCACCCACCACCCTGCCCCACCCTGCCACCTCCACCACCATCTTGTCCCCACCCACCACCCTGCCCCACCCTGCCACCACCACCACCATCTTGCCCCCACCACCACCCTGCCCCAAACCCAACCACCATCCTCCAGTCACACTGTACCACTTAAGTTATCAAAGTCTTGCACATTCAACTTCACTTTCACTGCAGGGCTCTGAGGGAAGGTTGCTATGCTTCCCTAGGTTTCTGTTTGTGTATGCATTAGATGGTTAATGGCAGTTTCTAAAGTTGATGCAGTTTGTTATAAATTACAATCATTATGCTTTTTTTCACTGGCCATCGAAGTTGATCTAACCTTATTTTCTAATATGCTGATATTGTTTAGCAAGCCTCACTGAGGGCTTCCCATGTGAAAGGCTCTGTGTAAGGGGCTAGGAGAAGGGGCATAGCCAGCTGTAGTGGTGTTTGATAAAAGCTCTGACAAGGATAAGGATCAAAATAGCATAGCATAGGTGTGATTCTCTAGTCGACTCTGTGGTTGGGAAAACTGACAACCTGGGGCCAAATAGAAACTAGTTAAGTGAAGTGTGAAATGGGGGTTCTAGCAGAGAGAAAGAATGTTTCAGGGGGAAAAAAATCCTCAAAGACCACCAGAAGGTAAGTGTGGTGAGTTTTGAGAATTTAAGTGGTTCAGAGTGGTTGGAGAATGGTTAGTGGAGATTGCATGGTGGGTGGGGGTAGCATAGTAGATGGGGGTAGCATGGTGGGTGGGGTAGCATGGTGGGTGGGGGTAGCACGGTGGGTGGAGGTAGCTTAGTAGATAGAGATAACATGATGATGGGCATTGGCAGGGTTGCAGATGTAAAGAAAGACCTTGAAGGGATTTATTCAACTTGTTGAGTGCCCAGAAAAGCACACATAGGGTTTTATGACCAGGGAAAAGAAATGACATTGGGTAGAATAAGTGCATCTGGAAATGGGGTTGTAGATGCCCCAGACATGAGAGGAAGCAAGACTAAGGCTGAGAGTATGTGAAGTGAGGAGATGTGTGGCTAGCCAGTAAAGGTACCAAGCTCATAATAGCCACTAGGGCCTAATTCTGAGTATGTGAGTGACCATCACCTTCCCGGATTCTCCCAGAAAGATAGTTCATTAACCTGGGTACCATGAAGGAGGCTTGGCAGAGAGAGCATGCTGAGGAAGGGTCAAGAAATAAGGAATCCTTTTTGTTTTTCATCAAAAACTATAGTGTGGTGTATATGTGTGTGTTGTGTATGAGTGTACAGGTGTGCATACCCCTGCAGGCACATATGGGGACTACAGGCAGATATCAAATGTCTTTCTTTACCTGAATTCTTCCCAGGAGATAGAGTCAGTCATTGAACTGGAAGCTTACCATTTGGGCTAGGCTGTGAGCTTCAGAGACCTGCCTGTCTCCAGTCCCAGTGCTGGGGTTACAGGCATGCTCTCTTGCTGGGGTTCAAACTCAGATTCTCATCCTTGTCTAGCAACTGTTTTTACCCACTGACCTTTCTCTCCTGGCTCTAAAGATAGAAGTTTTTGAAATACAGTTGAACAACAATAAGCTAAGGGGTCTTGGTTATGTCCCTATTAAAATGTGTTCTATTTTTGTGTATTTATCTTACCTTGACAATTAGCTTTCTATGTTAAAGGGAGTAGCCATTTCCACCATCAGGTATGGCGATGGTATTAACGAGAAGTGACATTCATGAATCAGCCTTGCTGGGCAAGCACAGTGTAGAGCACTTGATCTGAATTTCTTCATTTAATACTGTCCTCCAAACTCTGGGAAGTTTGTATTTTTTAAGCCAAGAGCACTGACTAAGACCTACAAAGGACAAACAAGGCCATAGCCAGATGGTGGAAACAGAAGATCGCGAAGGAAACCAGATTTCTAAAATTAAGGAAGAGATGTTTTGAGAGCGAGTCTAGTGATTGTGGTGATATTTTGTGTGTGTTTTAAGCTTGCCTGAAGATCAGAAAAGCAGAGCAGACAGCCACTATTTCTACCTCTACTGAATCCTCGGACCGAATGGGGTGTCCTGTGTCTTCCAAGTCCTCAGACTGGATGCCGTGAGCTCCTGGGTCATCGTGTCCCTTCTCCCTGTCTTAGATTCCTCTTTCCGTCCAGCCATATCCCTGTCTGTCTCCACCTCCCTAGTGCTGGGATTAAAGGTGTGAGTCACCACTTGCCTGACTGTGTTTCTCTCTTAGACTGAATCTATCTTGTGTAGCTCAGGGTTTTGCCTTGAACTCACAGAGATCTGTCTGCCTCCGCCTCTCGAGTGCTGGGATTAAAGGTGTGTGCCACCGCTGTTTAACTTCTATGGCTAACTTGGGGCTAACTCCATACTCTTATCTTCAGGCAAGTTTTATTTGCTAAAGCACAAACAAGATATCACGACTAGTGATGAACTGTAAAAATAAATCAATAAATAATAGGCATTTTAAATGGAAGCAACAACAAATAAAACTCATTAAAATCTCTTCAGGCAGGTGACAGGTGCCCCAGGGATTGGGTGTGCCACTACAACAAACATATATGTGCTGGAGAGATGAGAAAGATCAAAAAACAGATGCAGTTCATGCGCTAGGGAGAGATCCGACACTGGCAACTTAATGGCCGTGACAGGTGTCATTGTCCAGAAGGGTAGGCCGAGTGGTGTACAACAGCCTGGAGTTTATGCAGGTGCAGACTCAGCCCCTGAACCTGCCACCTGGCAGTGGAATCCCTGGCTCTGGGCAAAGACCAAGGTCCTAGGTGAGGAAAGGTTTCCTTTTTGGGTTTACCTCCACGAAGGACCACTGTGGTCCTCGACACTACCAGAGGCCGTGTTGGTGTCTGTGGTCCATGGTACTGCTCCAGATTGTGATGAAGCCTGAGATGCATGTGGACTCATGCAGTCTGTGCCTCTGGTCAGTGCCTTAGTGATGTCTTCAGGCTTTGCTGCGTTGGGGAGCCATGCTGATGTCGGTGGCATGTGTATCCACCCGAGACCATGTCCGTGCAGCCACTGAGGGCCGGGAGTGGGTCAGTGCTCCTGATACTGTTGGTGTCTGCAGCCCGTATTACCACCAAAGGCCATGCAGATGCCAGCGGCTGAGGCTGCTGCCTGAAGCCATGTTAGTGTCCCAGGGTACCAGGGTATAGTAGAGCTGGCCCCATCACTCGAAAGGCCCACGGTACTGCAGTGCTGGCGATGGCATGGGAGAGCAGGTACCGCCCCATTCCCACCATCGCATGGCTCTCCTCATCTGATGACGTCTGGCGTGGATGCAGGTGGAAAAAGACTCATGATCCCTTAGGGGACTGGTCACTAGGAATCTGACCATGCTCCGGAGAATATATGGACGACTCAAAATTGACTTGTTTTTGAGGGGGAGGGAGGCAGACCTCAGAAGACGGGGAAGTGAGCACAATCAGGGTGCATGATGGGATTCCCAAACAATCAATAAAAAATAATTTTAAAAGAACTTATTAAAGCGTTTTTTAAAAAAATAATTAAAAACTTATTTGAAAGGTTTTTTTTCTTTGTTTCTTCAACTTTCTCTTGGAATTGTATTTCAAGGAAGATGCTTGCTTAATTAAGATTTATGACTAATTACTTTAAGTGAAACTTGCTTTTCCTGAGCAGGCAAAACCAAAAGGAAATACAAGCAAGGCAATGTGTTTTTTGCATATATTTGATATCATTAAGCAGCTCCTATTGTTACACTTCACGTTTGGAGGCAGCTTGCACAGCAGACCTATTTTTAAAAATCCAGGGTTTAGCTATGTGAATCTTTAGTAGCTCTTCTGGTCTATTGGGAAAACAGATTTAGTTAGCAGAATTCCCGTGCCACCCTACTGTTCTAATGGTTACAGGGGTTCAGACTCTTCATCCGCTGCTCTCATCTTACCCATCAGGAAGCCAAGAACCCAAGCCGACTAGCAACTTTCTTGTCTGAAGCCACAGTGTAAGTCTATATCAGGGCTTCAGGATGGAGTCCCCCATCATGAAAGGGAGCCTAGCCCAGGCGATCCAGTGTCTGGAAACCATGGTTCTGCTTGCCTGTGGTCTACTGAAGTAGGCAAACACAAAATGCAAAGATCCAGAAATTATTCATTCATAACTTCAAATCAGTTTCAGAGTACTATATTGTTTTGAGTAGTCCATCTATTTTTTTTAATTATTATTGCCACCTGTTTCTGAGCCAAGCTGATAAGAGGTTGGTGTTTATGTGGGAAACGGTAAATAAAAAGTTTGGCACTATGTGGATCTAGCAGGACTAGTAGAATACAGCCTGTAGGTAAGGTGGACGGATGGAGGTCTATCTTCCTGGACTATTAGTTTCACACTGTAATTTAATTGCAGTGCTTAGTAACTGAAATCCCTTTTACACTGAGATGAACATAGTCACATTGAAGAACGAGTTATTAAATGAAACAGAAGAATCCAAAGAGATACCTCTGTGAGGAAAGGCCACAGGAGATCAAGCAGATGTTCTGACTGCCTGGCGTGTGTCTTGTGCTCACACGTGCTCTTTCTCCTTTCTTGGGACACTCATGGCTCTCTGTGATGGACAGTCATAAAAAATTAATTAATAACACTACTTGTAATGATTCTGTTCAATGTTATTGTTTGATGTAAGACGCGTACTTTTGGTTGTCCATTGATATACAATTTAAAGTCGTCTAAATATTTGTTAACAGATGCTTTAGTATAATCAGTTTTAATGTTTATCTACAACATTCAGACTTTAAGCCAGCTTCAATAAGTTCTGTTCTTGACTAGAAGTGAGCCACTCAAATGAATGCTAAGGCGGTCTTTGAATTGATGCTAGCAGCCTGCTTTATCACCATAGCATGGTGAATGCAGACACTTCATTCTTAAATGTGGAGTTGTCATTAGGTACAGAAGCCGACCCAGTCTTCTAGTAGGCTAGTAGGCTGTCCAAACTCTGGGTGGTCTTGGCAACTGTACCATATGAACTGGAAAACACAATAGAGTGAGTTAGGATTTCTTTTTTTTTTCTTTCCAGTTTTAATTCTGAATCTTGCCACTCCTGTTGGTTGAAATGGGGTAGAACAGAGTAAAAGGCCACCTTTACGTGCTGAAGCTCAGTGCTTCATGAGTTAAAGAATATAAATGCTTGATAATTTTATTTTGTTTCCACATGTAGTTTATTTACTGAGTCAAACAAGCTCAGCTCTCAAGGAGCGCGGGCAGAGGATGGCGCTGGCTGTCTGCGTGCTCGTAAAAGAAAGAACCGAGAACAACGGAGCCTCATTAACTACATCTCTAATTGAACCAGCTCTCAGTAAGTTTTGGAGGAAAAGCACATAGGTCCCAGACTATTTGCCATGGGTTTTAGGATGAAGCAGAAACAACACCCTTCGAAAGGCTGGGACTTGAGCGTTACATATATTTTAAGCTTATTTATAAAAATAGTCTAAAATGCACTAAATACAGTAAGCACCCAAAAGCAGCTACAGATTTGAATTTTATAAGACACACGTGTCCATAGAAGCCCAGAGTAGAGGAAGAATGGCAAGCTCTCTTACATATTTATGGTTTCTGAGTGATATGTATGTTTTTGGTAGCTCAGGAAGAGAATTCTCCTCAGAAGCCATTTTTAATGTTAAAAAATATTTTTTCTAACATTAACTTTGTGTAAATATGTTTACACAAATGAGATGACGATGTAAAATTTTCAAATATGTAACCAGAATGACAGGTAAGCTGTTTCTCTTTCCTGGTACATGAGTTACAAGTCAATATAGATTTTGGAAATATCTAAATACAAAATATATAACCACTAAACAAAGTTCAGGTTTAAAACACGGTGCTTTTCTTTCTGGTATGGATGATTCTCCCACCCCAGCCAGGCCAGCTCCCTTACTTTTCCAGTGTAGTCTGAGAAAGGCCGTGGAAGCCGCAGCTACGCTCTGTCTGAAAACTATTGCGTTTCCACCGCGAGTTTCGTTTCTAACTTAAAAGATAATATTTTTTTCTTCATGTCATTCTTCTACTATTTCTTTTTCAGATTTTAAATCTCAATCCTTGTTCTGTTCATCTTGGCCTTCTACCTTCGAAGAGCTTTGGTTTCTTGCTGGCTTAGCCTTAATAAATAACATCAAACTGCCCCCTCCCCCTCTTCAATCCCCCTTTTCCCACCCCTTCCTCCCCCTCCATCTCCCCTGGTCCACACTCTGGGTCCCCTTTGGTAGCCCCTGGAATGATGCTGCTCCTTGTTGAGTTAGCCTCATTAACACTGCTGCCTTGGCTCAGTGGTGGGGGCAATCCGTCATGAGAAAACCGAAGAATGCACCCCATTTGCATGCTTCTGGGCCAGAATGCAACTTTTCCTCAGCTGTTCTTTGTGTGCTGTCCCCTGAGAATGCAACTTTCCCATGAAGCCCTAGAAATCACACACCAGTCTCCAGCCCAGCCACACTGCTCCCCATGGAAGTTCTACATCCTTGCTTCCTTCCCCCAACTATTTCGGGGTTGGTTGCAAACAGAACAAATTAGTACATAAAAAACAGGTTTTGTCTCTTATTGTTTTGAAATGTAGGGCACATTAAATGAGCAATGCCGCTTTGAAAGCACAGGGATACACATTGTAACTGCAAATATATATTTATTACACATGTCCCAAAGAGGCCACCGCACTAATAAAAGCGAGGCAGTCTCTGCTTGCCCCTCACTCACTACTGCAGCAGAGCACATTTGGTACCCCACCACAGAGGACTCCCCAGGAGTGGCCCAGACTGTTGACTCTGAAGCGGGAACTTCCCACACAACTCCAGACCGCTTTGTAGTATTCGGAGGAATACAGTTCAATAAACGAACAAATTAATTCGGAGCAGATAATCAGCTGCTGATTAAATAACAAGTCTTAATATATTTTTTTTGCATTAAAAAAATGACCTTTACAACTCTGGGACGCACAGCCTGTTACCAA
The DNA here is from genome assembly GCF_982192425.1 of Myodes glareolus. NCBI lineage: Eukaryota > Metazoa > Chordata > Mammalia > Rodentia > Cricetidae > Myodes > Myodes glareolus. The sequence continues at coordinate 47,770,260 of NC_142045.1, forward strand.
GATGAACGTCGTCCAGAAATTAAGAGGCACACAATGTGCCTTCTGCACAGGGGATCCCCGTTCTCCCCCAAAGAGAGTACATTCATTCGGTTGCATTTGGTTAACAATTTATTACACTGGCAAATTGTCTTTAGTTCTTTCAAAAATTATGTTACCATTTTCAATGTCATTATATGCAAATCAAGAGTCTTTATTTCCACATATTTTATTTATCATCCTTATGCTAAAAACTGTAGGATTGCACCGTTTATTGAATTATCCCTGGTCCACTGGTCACATGTACTCCTTTGGGTAAAGTGATGAGAGCATTTTTAAAGTGTTTCAGTTGTAGATGCTCAACATCCCAACTGATTTCATGATCATTTGGAAGAAAAAAAAGGCATTTAGAATGAAAAAAACAGAAAATAGCCAACTTAAAGCTCCCTGAACACCAAAGAGACTAAGAATAACTTAAAGATAAGCCCCTGTACTAACCCCAGGGGGAAATAAAGTTCCTAAAATACAAAAATTTCATTATGAGTTGCTCTCTCACAGGGTGATTAGCGTTACATTGCAGATTTCTTTAGTCATAATTGACTGATTTTTCCAGGGCCCCACAGCCCAGGTCTCTTAGCCCCACCACCCTCCCTCCGGCGCTGGTTCATCTCTAACCGTTGTCTAACCTTTCCCTTAATCCATTTCTTCTTGAGCTGATGGGAACTGCTTTCGTTCCTCTTGTGGAGGTAATGAAACAATCTTCTTATTCACTTGGTTCCTTGGGGCCAGCGCCGAGCAACAACAACCCCAGAAAAAGGAGCACCCTGATTAATGGCTGCTAATTAGCAATGTTAATGACCAGGTGTCCAGGAGCAGGCAGCGCCTCTCAGCGTGGAGCAGGCTCAATGAGGACCCTGCAAATCCTTTCCGTGACCCTGCCCCTCAGCTGGCAGCAAGGGAACTGCTCGCTGTTCCCAGGAGAGGCCCAAGAGGGGACTCAGGCCTGGACCCAAGCCTCACCCTTCAGTCTAGTGGGTCTTTCATGAATTAAAATGAGCATTTCTAGTCCCCCAAAATGCTCAAAGGTAATCAAGTGAGGCGATACACTCAAACTCTCATTTGTTAGGAGATTATTGTTTTGCTTCCCTAAATGGAAGCGGTGGTTCCTTTCCACAATTTCTTGCACATCTGTGCCTGGATGAGGTATTGGCTCCTAGGATCTTCCCCGACTGCAGCTTTATTATTCCGGCATAACGCACGGAGTGAAGCTCCCTCCCTGCTCTTCCACACAGGTGACCAATGGTCACAGCTCCCTGCAACTGGAGTCCGGCTCTGAAAAGTGAGGCCATCTTGAAAATTTTTTCCTGGTTAGACCTGCAAGTGCCGTTGGCTTTAGTATTGGAGCCGGAGAATTCTTTTACGCTTGAAACAAATCAACAGAACAAAACCCAGAGCTTCCTACAAAGACCCCAAAATTATTTGACTAATTAGAGTAGACTCCTTTTTGAACGCTGACTAGAAGGTTGAAAAGTGACAAGTCTTCGCAGATAATTAACCATCGACGGTGTTGCCAATTGGTGACAGACTGATTCTGTCTATGAGTTATGCAATTGTTCATTTTCTCTATACTGCAAAATAACCTGTGCTTTCTCCAAGAGGTGGGGGGAGTAGGTGTGTGTGCATCTTGTTCAGAGTGGAAGAAAGAAATACACTAAAATGAAAAAAAAAGCAGAGTGTCATTGTTTTGTTTTGTTAGCATTTTTTCCCATATCTATCTAGTTATATATCTGTATCTCTCAGGTTAGGATAGTATGTTGGTTGATTTACAAATCGTTTAAATATGTTACTAAAGGAACTTACACTAGATACTATTATGATCTGTTTCTTTCAATTACTTTTTAAAGAATATATAATTTGCTGGAATAGAGCACTATCATATAAATTACAAACTATTCATAGATGACAAAATGCAACACATACATTGACTCCAGAAGCAAGATTTTCCAAAAATTATTGTGGTGTGGTTTTGGGCATGGTGGGTATGCCTGTAATGCCTCGCTGAGGAGGTGGAGAGAAAGACTGCCATTTGAGACTGCCTGGGCTACCTAGTAAGACCACCAAAAGCAAACAGAAAACCCAATGATATAGTTCATTGGTAAAGTATTTGCCTAGCAAATTCAAGACCCTGGGCTTGTTTTTTTCTGACACCAAACAAGTGTGTGTGTGCGTGTTAGCCAACAGGTCCAAGTAAACAAGCAGTGTGTCACAATTTTACTTCCAAATGTCGGCAAGGCAAAACAATATTACCCCATAAACTACAAAAGGAGGTTTTTATATCTCACCTTCCATTGCAATAATATTGTAATATTTGGTATAATTTGGAGGTAGGAGAGTTCTCATAGTTAATGAAGTCTATACAGTTCCATCCTGGAAGGCACTGAAAAGCACCTCACACATGCTCAAGGGCACTTGCTATGTACAACACGTTCAGTCCCATGCAGAATTCACCAGACAAGCATGTTGCCATGTTGCTAGTCAGCTTTCTTTGTGGGTTATGTATAAAGTTACAGAGAATGCATTGTGCAATGAATGATCTAGTTCAATGTGTGAAATGCCCTACAGTAGCGTATTAGGACAGCCACCGTTGGAGTAATAAGTCTTCAGGAACGGATTGAGAGAAATGCCCATAGTAGACCATCGTATGGTGAGAATTCTAACACTGAAGGAAGGACGTGGGTGCCATCTGGCTAGCCCTTCCCACACATTGGATTAAGGTTTGTGGAGGATTGGGTTATACCCCTCCATCAGCCCCTTACCCTGCTCTGTCTCCTCTTCATTAACCACAGAACAGTTGCAAGGAGTCAATGAAAAGGGGGCACTGAAAGACAGTGTTCAATTAATTCACTATTAGTAAGGAAGAGGTGTCATATAGGACAGGCTTCCCGCAGGCGGCAGAGCTCCGGTGTCATCTCACCTGAGTACAGACAGTCCCTAGCACCATGGCTTGTATATGAAAATGGAAGCAAAGGCCTGGATTAGTATATTCAGTGAGGACTCACTGTATAATCTGTCTCTTGCTTTTCATGTGCTTTCCCTCTGTTTTGTCAAAATAATAAGTCTAAAAGAGAATTTCTTTTCCAAAATATTTTGACTCTTGAGATTCTTACTTTGGACGTACTAACATTCATTCTATGTGAAATCTGTCCATTTACAGACTTAAAATATTTGACTTACTTTTTCACTGTTTTAGTTTCAGGACACGAAGTCCACATGTAGATAGAAACACACACTGCCTGAAGAGTTGGATAAATAAGCTTTCAGGTGCCAAGGAATTGATTAAGTTTACTGATTAAGATTAAGTCCAAATTAAGTCCAAATTAAGAGATTAAGTCCAAATTAAGTCCAAATTAAGAGGTATGAAGTTTAGGAGAAAAGTGTATTGTTGCTAATTTCACTTTTATTTTGGGGCTTGGGAAGTACAAATTTCTTCTTAAAGTGAACAATAATTAGCAGAAAATAACAGCCTTGCCTCAGAAAATGCTTTGCAGCAATTAGGCAAAGGAGAAACCAGACCCCATGCAAAGTGTCCTGTCCATCGTGTGTGCAGGAGCGGCTGTCCCCAGACTCCCTTCTCACCTACCCCTGTTGTTTCGTTCAAGGGGCAGAGGCAGAGCAAACCCACTTGGGCAACCTTAGCTTGTCATGGGGGCAAATGGAGAAGGTTGTGCAGCATTGGCCCTTTTCTCCGTCCATTCACACACTGTTGTAGTAATCAAGCCATTGAAAAGCCTGTTTAAGCGTCTCTTGACAGCCCCTTGTCCACTGAGCCAAATAGCAGGGCTTCCATACCTTCCAGATGGTAGTTTAAGAGAACGCAAGAATAGAATGGAAGTAGAACAGGAGACTGGTGAAGCACTGAGCAGGTATGTGGCATGAAAGAGATGACAAATGCTGATGCTGTCAATCATTTCACAGGTGTGCCAAGTCTCCTGATGTAACAGGATGGTTTTATGTTCATCCTGGGCTGGGGTACTTCCTAAGCAAAAAGACTGAAAAAATAAATAAATAGACATATATATATATATATATGATATATAAATAAAAAATGTGTATATATACACATATTTAAAACTGTGATTTGCATATATATGTATATGTGTAAATATATTTACATATATGTTGGTAAATTACAGTTTTAAATTGAGAAATGAACAATTTTTTTTTAAATTCTAGATTTGGTTTGTGGAGGGAAGTGTATGAGACCCAAGACATAACCCCTCTGGGGACTGGCTGAAAACATAATGACAACAAAGTCCCAGCATTACAGACTGAGTGGCCAGCAGGGTTCCCTTTCAGTCCTTCCCACTCTGTGTTTATCTCCTTCTGCAGTGTTGAGGCTGACGTGAAAGTTAGTTTCTGCAGAATTCTCCGACAGTCAGGGTGCAAGAGCCAGGAGACATGCTGGAAGAAGACACAGGAAACAGAGCTCCACCTTTGAGTGTCCTTATGACCTAGAGGAGTTCTCCAAAGCTCCCCAAATGGATCTTGTTTCTTATCTGTAGTTCAGGAGAAGGCAGTAGAGGGAAAGGGGCTCATTTAGGAGAAAGTCTACTAAGAAAGCCAGGATTCAGTGAAGAAATGGTAAGACCAGGCAATGGTCTCTGGTCTGCCTCATGACTGGTCTGTTATTTTTTTTTCTTTTGGTGACCCTGGCGATTGAACCCAGACCCTGTGTACATGCCGAGTAACTGAGCCATATTTTACCACTGAGCCATATTTCCAACCCCGTTGAGGCTCATTGATTTTTAGACGCGCCTTGGGTTTTTAAACCCCCTAGTTTGGCCTCTCTGATTAGTGGAAATTACAGGCCTATGTGACCAGTTCTGACTTAGAGCCTACATTTTAATCAAAGTATTCTGACATTGATATCTTGGCTTAGTACACGATTTTTGGAAAATTAGACTCACATTTTTGAAATCTCAGTAAAACAATAGGTTTTGAAAGTCTGAGTTGAGTAAAGTAAGTGGAACGATTATAATATTTTATAATGTCTGAGTGGTGAAGAAAATAAATCTTGGCTATCAACTCTGTGGTGGTTATTATGTCTACACACTGTAACTAATCCTTACAATTCCAAAATTAACTAGTATTATTTATGAATTATAGAAACAAAGGTTCAAAAAGTCAAGTGAATAGACACAATCCTAAGTTTCATCACCAAGTGGTTCAGAGTGGGTCCCCCGACACCAGGACTGTGTGTTGTGTTGTTGCAGTTCCTCGCTGTCTGAAAAAAAATTAGGAAACTTACTATTGATATTCTTTTCCTTTGGGAGATCTACTAACCCCGAGTTGGGCAAAGCTGATTTTTGTCACCCATGTAGTTCCTCTCCCCTCAGTTTATGTGCATGTGAGTTCTGGTGGTCAGGTATACGTATGGCCGTCCATCGTCTTGCATTACAATCATGATGCATTGCTCTCATAGAGCTAGTGTTGTCAAGAAAGGCAGGAACTGATAATGAGGCACTTGACCAAAATCTTTGAAACATCAAAGTGAAGATTTTATAATTAGTAGTGATCTTCACCTCCAAGATGAACCTGGGAAGGAGTACGCTGCTAATAGTCTTGGACCAGGTTCCACTGAAGTCAGGTTCTAGTTGGAAACACTGCTACTTCAGCCTCTTCTCAAATGTTTCTCACAGGAACCCGGGCTCATGTTCTCCTCAGAGGGGCTCCAAGCTTATGTCTTCCTGACTCTCAAGATGGAATAACTGAAGTCCTTAGAGGACAGGCACTTTTATAGCCACACCATGTGATAGTTTCTTCCACTTCTCTTTAAAAATACAACGGTGAAGGATTTTCAATACGAAGAGACCCCTTGGGTCTCAGAAGAACACTTTAATAGTCACCAATGCAAGGTGATGGGCACACTGGCTCATGGGGGTTGCCTTTTGAGAAAGAGTAAACAAGAAATTTCCTGGACCGTGATGAAATTCCAATGACCACAGCTGGCTGGAGACACTTTTATGGCTCCTTGGGAGCTTCCCAAGGATTCTCTTCCCCTTGCACTATTTGAGAGATGCTTTATTTTCAAAGTTCAAGTGTGGGTGCAATTACAAGTCACAGCAACTATGTTAAGTAAAATTAAATATAATTATTCAATTGTTTAGTCAAGATGCAATATTTTGAATGCTTATAAACAACAGGTAGTTGGTGATCAGTCTACTGGACAGTGTAGATAAAAAATGTTCCCATTATCAAAGAAGGTTCCTTTGGAGAGAGGCTGGCATGTATTCATGTGGGGAATAATAGCAATAAGGAGAGTCTACTTTAGTGGAAAATGATGAAGGTATATAAGACTTGACATTTTGGATGGGGGATAGTTGGTATAGGGATTGTCTTTTAAGCATAAAGAGCTGACTTTGAGCCCCAGAACCCTTGAGATAAAGTCACACATGATGGCGCACACTTGTGATCCCAGTGCTGAGAAGACAGGTCTCCACCTAGACTAGTTAGACAATTCCAGATACAGGAAAGACACACTCCAAATTAATAATGGTGATAATGGTGGTGGTGGTGGTGGTGATGATGATGGTGGCAGTGATGATGATGGTGGTGATGATGATGATGGTGGTGGTGATGATAATGGTGGTGATGATGATGGTGGTGATGATGATGGTGGTGGTGGTGATGATGATGATGGTGATGATGGTGGTGATGGTGATGATGGTGATGGTGGTGGTGATGATGATGGTGGTGGTGGTGGTGATGGTGGTAGTGGTGATGGTGATGGTGGTGATGATGATGATGGTGGTGGTGGTGGTGAAGGTGGTGGTGGTGGTGGTGATGATGATGATGATGATGGTGGTGGTGGTGATGGTGATGGTAATGATGATAATGATGATGATGATGATGATGATGATGATAATTGAATGATGGCCAAGGAATAATACTGGAAGTAGCCCTCATTTCTTGGCATGCATGTGTACTTGCACACATAGTAACACATATATGTTGTAGAGATCCCAAAATGTGAGCCTATTCCACCTTATCTGAAGGTCAGAGAGTTTGAGTTTATTTTACTTTCTCCAACTCGTTGATGACAAGTGTGGCTACACACCCTGACTTGAGGTGTGGTTGCTTGGTGTTTTGGGAATTAAGATAGTCTATAGAGGTGTATCCTCTCCACTCTGACCAAAGATCAGAGGATTCAAGCATACTTCTGCTCCATCCTTTGAAATGGGTTTGACTTAGGGAGTGGCTGCCTGCAGGGTACTTGGTCTAGGGTGTGCTCACTGCCCTAAGCATCAAATACTTTTCTCAAGAATTAACGGCTTGATGTCTCAAGTCTTGGTGCAAGTGACTGTTTGGGTTGTCCTTTGGGTCATGTTAAAGCAGTCTTTTGCCTTCTTCCCACTTTTCTATTGGAGTATAAGAGTGTCTGAAAAATGAATTTGGATAAACTCAGAAGTCAGACGAAGAATTCAACCAAGCAGCCACACCTCAAGTCAGGGTGTGTAGCCACACTTGTCATCAACAAGTTGGAGAAAGTAAAATAAACTCAAACTCTCTGACCTTCAGATAAGGTGGAATAGGCTTACATTTTGGGGTCTCTACAACATATATGTGTTACTATGTGTGCAAGTACACATGCATGCCAAGAAACGAGGGCTACTTGCAGTATTATTCCTTGTTCACTGAGTCGCCTTTCCGTTACTATCCCGTGTCTCTGTGATTCTTCCTTATCTCTGTCTTCCTGCTTAATGTTGTCTAACCCTCAAGCTCCTGCCTTGGGATGTATGAACCCACCGCGACTAGAATGGTGGCAAATGTCATACCAAAAAGATGGAATCTGACAATCTGTTCACACACACACAGACACACACAGATAGACAGAGAGAGAGAGAGAGAGAGAGAGAGAGAGAGAGAGAGAGAGAGAGAGAGAATAATTTTACATTTTGAAGACTTCATTGCCAAGGAAGATCTTTAGCAAAAGAAAATCTCATGGGAAATATCTATTTAAATGGTAGTATCTAATTGCCCACAATTTCAAATGTGATAGGTATTATGCTAATCTCATTAACAATTTATATTCACTGAAGTGACTGTTTGAGGAATGGGACATGGTATGAGTGAGGTTGGCAGCTGCATGCATCTTGGTAAGCAAGGTAGATCCCAACAGTGCCCGAGTGTGCTTCACATCTCGTCTGTGTAATCACGATTCCACACGAGACAATGTCACTGAACTACTAGGAGAACCTTCTGAGAGTACATTGCTGGTTGGAAATGGAGGCATCGAAAGGTTGGTCTTCAAATGCAGGAAAGGCTGAGAGTCCAGCGATGCTTCCCTTTCCACGTCGTCTCTGTGTATGGACATGGATGTCAGTAATCATAGCCATAGAGTTACCCATCTACGTAATACGTACTGCCCACCAGTCACAAGTTAGTGTGTGCACATCCATGTGCATCTATTTATGACAGCAGCAGTTGGACTCGCATCCAATGAGACTGAAGGGAGGGCCTTTGAGCTGGACGAGCACAAGTGATATATAATTCTGCTGGCAAAACTTCCTGCTTCAACCACAATTAAAGGAGAAACACATTGGTTATGAGTAAAACCCTAGTGGGCTAAATGTGATGTTTTCTGGAACTTTTCCAGTCTGTAAAGTAGGTTGTAAAGTTCTACAGATGTTATGAGGAAATCCTGGGGCCAGGATTTCATATTTGACTTAAAGACCCAAAAGCAAATTCCTGTTACCGTACCTGGGTGCAGAAGGTGCGAGCGGAAGCAGGAGTGCTCACTTGGTGCCTTTCCGAAAGGTGTTTTATTACCCATCCATCTCCGTTAGCTTCACGAAGGATGACCACGGCCAGCAGAAAGGACCACATCCTTACTGGCGACATCACCATGTCACACCCTGAGCACCGTCTTCTTGTCTGTGTGGAGGCTGAGTTTCCATGAATACACAAGTACTTAGAAGGTACTAACTCTTATGCATGATTTAAATAAAGAAAAACAATGTTAAAAACAATTAAATTTGCATTATTAATGGTGTCCTTTAGTTCTCAAGCAGAACTAATTCTAATATTCAATTCATTTCCTAATTTCTAATGAGTGATTTTAAAAGGATTAAGTATGAGCTCAGGGTTTTTGAAAATGAAAATAGGACTAATATTTTAAGTTTAGTTTAAAATTACTTCCCAGATTATGCTATTTGACCACAACATTAAATTATTATATTTATTATCACTATTATTAGATCTGTTGAAGTGCTACTTAATAAATTGGCTTGTAATATACTACAGTAATAAGTGACCATATCTGAAATTTCCTTTTAGATCCTTAATAACTAGAATCTTGCATTTGCTATCCCTATGTCCATTTAAACTTTTGTAATATAACAGAAAGTTATTTTACATTTTCAGTACTTGAACCAATGTTCGTTTTCTTGCGGGACTGCAGCGTTTGGAGTGTGGTTGCTTGCCTTTTCTCCTGTTTGAATTGTCATTTCTAAGTTTGAAAAACAGCTTCAGACATTCTAGATCATAACCCAGCACCCCACGGAAACCTGCCAGAATTGGAACTTGAACCCCAGGACTCTCTTTTTAGGAGTTAGCAATGGTCTAAGCTGTTGGCTTGTTTCTTAGGTCCATCTCAGACACACCAAATCTTGGTTTAGTAGAAGTTTCAACCATTTGAGAAGCAGACGGCTACCTCCTTTTGCAAAGGATCCTACTCCTTTCGATGTAGTCCAAAAACTGCTGTAACAAATGCATAGGTACTGTGTTTGATGGAGTATTATGAAACTGGCAAGGAGAACACCTTTGGGATGACTAAGCCCGATGTCCTGGGCTGTCAGGTGGAGAAAGCAAGGGTTTGAAGGAGCATTACAGGGCCACACAGCTTAGGGAGCCACTGCTCCAGGTGGCCTGACCTAAGACAATCTCTAACTCCTGCTAATTCTAGTGCAGTGCACACTTCCCAGCGGACAGTCAGGTGTTCAAACAAGATCCAAATATTGTTGAGGCCTATTGACTCTTGTTCTAACTGGTGTATGGGTGGTTGGAATATTGACAAGGAGCAAATATTTGCCCAAGAATCGTGAGTAAACTCAGCTGGACATAACTCGGGTATGCAAATGATAGAAAATATGAAACACGAAGAAAAGAGTTTCTTATGTTTTGCTTCTTTATAATTTAAAAAAAAATAAGCGATAAAGCAGCTGGGGGAAGCAAGCCTTGTGAGAAAACAGCGCTTTTCCCAGCATCGTGTCTATCACTCGGGGCTCCTGCATCGGAAGTGCGACCTTGATAATCCTTGGAAAGAATAAGGAGAAGAAAAACCTGCTTGCCGACAGCAACCTCGAGCCAGGCAAATGAAAGCCAGGACTATGCCCCGAGAGTTTTAGGTAATCCAGGCTCATAATTTGATTTGAGGAAGAGCTACTCCAGGCTACTTTGTAATTACGGCAGCATTCAGTGGGCTGGCTTCGGCTCGCCTAGGCGAGCTCTACTTCACTGCCCTTGCTGCCAAAGCTCCTGCTGATGAGAGGACGGAAATAGTAACTGCAAATGAAGCAATTAGCAGGTGAGGAACGCTACCACTGTTTAAGGCTAATGTACGATCTTTATTGGTGCTTATTAAGTAGGTGTCTAGAGCTTGGGGACAAAGGAAAATATCGCAAGCCACAAAAAAGAAGAGTGCGGCAACCAAAAGAATACGGGGAGCTTTTAAAAGCAACTTAATCTATTTGGTATTCTATGAATCCGATCCCAAGGCTAGTTTACACAATGCTATTAGGCTCCCGGATCACTTATATCGCAGTACATGACAGTCTCGTGCATGCGCTGAGTTCTTTCAGAGTTCTCGTACCCTTCAGAGATAACTTGAAAAATGTTTTCCCAACGGTTGCTGTTTTGAGTTTGGGTTAAACCCACCAGCAGGGGGAGTCAAGGAGAACAGCAAACCTTGGCCGAATCCAGACTCTCTAGGACCCAGCTACAGAGCTGGATGAGCCCTTAAAGGGTAAGAGACCTAACAGGCAAAGGGACATTGTGTGTGTGTATGTGTGTGTGTGTGTATACGGAAGTTCTGAAGGGTTTGGAATCCTAGTATATGGTGTTGAGTGGGCAAAATGTAGTCTACAGTTTCTGCCTTGCAGGGTAACTGTCCAATCGGCTCTGCAAGCTTGTCTGAAAACCGCTAACTGTCCTGAAAGCGGCCATCCTTGCGCTCGGTACAGTCTTGCTTTCCTTGCTCTTGCCTTGTTTGGCGTATGTGCGAACTTAAGCAAGGTGCACAAGAATGCCATGCTAGGAGCAGGCCCAAGGAGATTCCCTGCACCTGTTTCTGGCCTAGAGCTTCTCCCTCAAACGGCTGTCCAATTACAACTCGGTTGGCCATTTCCGCTCCCTCAGCGGGACATAGTTCCCAACATTCTTTGTAGTCAGCTCACTAGATAGAATCACGGAAAGCTGCAAAGAGAATTATATGTTTCGGCTTTGCTTTTAGAGTGCTGGGGGACCCGTGGCTAGGGGGCCACACATACTTCTGTTAAGGTAAAGTTTGGGGGCGCGTGGGGGGGCAGCTGATGTGCCACAGAGTGGCTACTGATGTTGGGATGCTCAACCTTCATTCTTGGTAAAGTGCAGTCTCGTTGACAGGCTAGTTTTAGTGTTCACTGTGTTTATTCACACCTATTTTCTTTGTGTCTGTCCTTCTATCTCTTAGCAACCACTTAAGGCCAAGCGAGAGAATCAAAAATAAAATGTTATGAGCACTGATATTGAAGAAAATGTTTGTTTTCCTCTTTGGAAGTAACTACGTGCTTGGCTGGACAGGACAGACCAAACACTGCATGTGCCGGTGATCACACCTTGAAGTGCCGGTGATCACCACCCGGGGGACATAATTCACTTTGAAAAACGGGAAGGTAACACCCAAGTGCACGCGGCGGAGGTCAGTGCTCTGGTATCTTTCAGAAATGTCAGTAAATATGCTCAAAATCGTTTCATTTTACAGTCAACTTCACAGTCATGAAGTCTCATCATCTCCCCAGTGATGATGTGAGGAAGCATTAGAATTCTCAAATAACAGATCCCAGGTGAGAATTCTGAAACGTGGAATTTTCACCTCTTTCCCCTACCCTTGCTGTCATCATCTCCAGGGTCACCCGTACCTCCCCTGCCAGTCACCATGCTTCCCATTCTCAGGTCCCTAAGCACAGTCCTTCTCATTAGCCTTGCGGTCTCACGGCTGAGATGGCGTCATGGTCTTGCTAACAGGGAGAGTGGAAAAGCCAGTAGCTGTTAAGGGGCATTCCGGTGTCTAGCCAGCCTTACTCAGAAATTGTCCCCACTTGTTATCAGCTTCACAATACAAATGCAAGAAACTGGAATTTGTTTCTTTAACTACTAAGCTTTTGGGGAATACTAGAATCCCATTAACAATTATTTGCATACTTCTGGCATTTTGGAAATGTAGCAACTGACAAAATGGGATATGAAGAACACAATCCACCCTGTCCCTCTCCTTCTTACATGCTTTCCGGTGGTATCAGCCTGCAAAATAAAGTAATGAGCAACCCAGGATGGGCAGACAGCCTGGTGACCCTGACCACTTGATCCTGTAAACAGGGCTTTGAAAGCAGGGAGGTTTGTTCTTTCCTATGAATACCTGCCTTAGTTTCTCTAGCCAGCTTTCCTTGACTTACACTATCCCAACAACCTTTTGCCTCTGAACTTTTACCTTTCTCTATTTCTGTATGCCTTTCTTTACTTCTTACTCCATGGGCTTTCTGTGTAGCTGGGTGGCTGGCCCCTGGAGTTCTCCTCTCCTCCTTTTCTCACTCCTCAATCCTTCTCCCCACATTTCTCCTCCTATTTATTCTCTCTGCCTGCCAGTTCCACCCATCATTTCTCCTGCCTCACTATTGGCCATTCTGTTCTTTATTAGACCAATCAGGTGCTTTAGACAGGCAAAGCAGCACAGCTTCACAGAGTTAAACAAAGGCAACATTAAAAAATGCAACACATCTTTGCATCATTAAACAAATATTTCACAGCATCAACAAATGTAACACATCTTAAAATAATACCTCACAACAATGGACTAAAACAGTAAAAAAACAAAAGTAGCCATTGCAGGTTTTTCCTAAAAAAGGGAAGCATCATTTTTACTTGATTGAGAATGTTACCAGAGATACCCATAGTCCTCCTCAAACAGTGTGGGTCCTGAATGCTTTCGATCCTTGCTTCCCCTCTAGAGGGCAGCTTTCAGCCTCTTTGGGTGTCACCTGAAAGGTACCAAAGTGGATCTCCCTAGACACTCAATAGCAGAGCATAAATGAGCGTGGATGCTCCTCTGCTGCCTGAAGCCATTGCATTTGACACCATCTGCATTGCCTGCAAGAAATGTTGGCTGTTCTGCTTCCAAATGCTTTCAGAACTCCAAACAAATCTTCCCCCCCCACCCCCCCCACAATCAACAACAAGACATGCTTCCTGCTGTTTAGGAGGCAACTCAAGAACAGGTTGCAGATCCACAACCCCAGCCTTTTCTGACCGATAGAGTGTGGTTTTGATAGCGCACCGTCGACATAGTATGGTTCTGTATAAGAGCCCCACATTGGCCTATAGAGCCACTGGAGCATCTGAAGGCCCTGTATTTACTATGAGGCTTTGGTGATGAACTGGCCTGATAGGGATCGAAAAACACCTCCCTTCAGAGCAGTAATCCCCACCAGACCTTCAGGTCTATTTCTTACTGGGCAAGTTGCCTTGGTCTATCTTGTAAAGGCAGTTTAGATGGGGAATGGAGGTCACAGTTTGGGATATGTGTCTGTGCTGTCATTGGCTTCTCAGAGACTCTGGGTTGGAGGTCTATATACATGAGCCCCGCCCATCCTCTCTGGAACGGAGGCAAAGTACACACCCCAACTGCCTTATAAAAAAGTAATCTAATCACATAAGGCTTCTATAATGTGGCTTTTTAAATTAAGTGACCCCCGGGATATTAATTTGGTGGTAACAACTCCCAAAGGATGTGGCACTGGCAGACACTTCAAGAGCAGGGAGGACTGCTATTAGATGTGATGTTCATTTCATCTGAACATATGGAAAGCAAGACTCGTCATGAGAGCTCTGTCATGCCATATTGTTCCTAAACCTGTCATAAATAAGAGTCTCTTAAAAAGTAGCCAATTAATAAATGTGCATTGAATTACAGTGTTTAAATATTCCATAATATGAGACTCTTCCCCTTCGCCTACATATTCCCACTCCTTCGGGGGCCTCTTGGTTATTCAAGTTGTTATAACATTTTCCACTGTGTGGCACATCTCAGTTTTGTTGTTGTTGATTGAGTTATTTGGTTGGTCTGCTGCCTTAAGAAAAAAAAAAAAAGAAAGAAAAAATCTGTAAGCTATAAAGTGCATCTTCTTTCTTCCTTTGTCTAGGCATTAGAGTCTGCTTGGGACTAGAACCCCACCCCAAACCTCCCACCAGGAGTCTGCCATATTTCTATAGGCTCCGACATGCTCAGCGCTACCTCTTTTGAAATGATGCCCAAACCCAGCAGTGTTTACATAAGTAAAAGGAGTTTTACTTTTATGCCGTAACTTCTGCACGAAGCAGAGAGTTTTCCTAGTCGCACCTTATACTTTGTTCATAGCTAAACTTCTATTTTTCTAACGTGACGGCTTTATCCAGCTCTGACAACAGATTTCTTTAGGAGATTACATACTCGGAATGAACTTTTTTTTTTTTTCTGCCAAGAGTTATGGCACACCTGGAAGACCTAAATCATTTTTATCTGTGTTTTAGAAGCTTTTCATACTGAAATTGCTTATGTCGCTTATCTTGAACTGGACCTGTATCCTGAGGAGAGCTTAAGAGTCAGGTGTGTGTGTGTGTGTGTGTGTGTGTGTGTTTGCATGTACACATGCATGTGCATACAGGGCTCATAAAATAAATATATCCAAGGTGCATTTCTTTCTCATCAGTCAAGTATCACAAAACACTATCTCCCAGAGTGCCTCACTTCTTCCATACCGAATAGCATGTGAGAATGTGTCTGTGTGATTTCCACAGACTGCTTACACTGGTTTTCCTGCTGATCCCCATTAATGTTTGATACGGTCCCCAACTGGCTTAAGGAGGTGTCAGGCACTGAATCTTTGACAAGTGTTTGGTCCTATATATACTTTGTCAAGGGAAAAGAGAAAAGTCTTAGGGGCTTTTTTTTTATCTCCTAAAAATGTGTTTGATAATTACATGATGTATTTTGAGAGAGGAAAACACTTTCTATGATGGTGAGAACACCACATCATAGCATCAATTGACTTTAAAACAAACAAACAAACAAACAAAAAACCACCCAGAAAGCTTGCTCTTAAGTTTGTAGACCAATATATTTCCTGGCAATTGTCAACCTGTTGATGAAGCTTCTCAGGCACACTTCTGGACTATAAAGAGAGTTGCATTATCAATTGCCAAAGTTGCCACAAAGGTGTGCTGACGCATTAGATAATGTCGTGCATGTTAGGAATTAGTTACATGAAATTAAGAAAAAAAATTCCTTCATGTTTTTCTGTGGCGTTGGAGCTCCTGGTTTTGCCGGGAACCCCAAATCTGCTTGTTTTCCTGACAGGAGTCTGGCTCAGCAGCCAGGACATGCTCTTGGTTCCTCCCCTTAGACTCGGTTATACCAAGGTTTGCCAAACTGGTTTTGTTTATTCTTGTTAAACAAGCCGAATTTCTGCTCTTGGTTGTCTTTGCTACAGAGTCAGCAATTTAAAGGCCAAAGTTCCCATAGTGACAGAGGACACGAGTATACACATTTATTTTGTTTGGATAAAATCCCTGAGAGATGAAGAGAAGGATTAGGAAAAATCAGGGATAAGTCAGAACACTTATTTTGATGACTTTTAGGTGACCCAAGGATGGTAGTGTGATATTACAAATAATATTTAATAAGGGGCACAGAAAAACAAAATGCAAATGCGTTAAAATATATTAACTGTTAAATTAACATATAAATCATTCAATTTCCCAAATTACTATTTTTTGTTACAATGGTTTAATTTTACACAAATGTTACTAAATTCTGTCCCAGGTGTAGATAAGGTCATTCTGTTTCTTTAAGAAGTTCAAATTTCCTGATAAGCCGACGTCGAACCAAGAAACAAGCAGAATTAGTAGACAGTCTAATGAATGACGGGGAAAGTTGTAGCTGCCTCGCCCCCTGGTTCCCACACACTCTAGTTACCTCATTACCTGCCCTGGGAATTTGGGGGCCAATTGGGCTGAAGAGCTTGGGTCAGGTGACCAAAACATCAAACTGTGTCTGAAACCCTACCTGCCAGATGGGGTTTCAGCGGGGCCTCTGGGTAGCGGACTCCGGCAAGGCTGCTGTGCAATTTTCGTATTTGATTTCACCTTTGCTTTCAGGCTCAGCTTTTGGCTCCACGGGCTGACTGCCGAAGCAAGCACGTTGATGTGGGTTTTCTGTGCAGGTGCGTGGGCTGAATTAGTTCCTGTACTACATGCTGCACCCCGTTATGCAATAACTAAGAAAACAAACCAAAACAAAAAGCGCTCCTTTGCCCCGGACTGCTTTTCATCAGCAGAGGGGGGGGGGGGGGGTTCTAACTTGCGCTTTTCCTTTTATCTTGCTTGGATGGTTGCGGATAACTTGGAGGGGGGTGATTTGTAGTTTAAATATATATAATACACATTATATATCCATGTATATATGTACCTATATATTTAATGTCTAAATGGTTTGTGGGCCACTGGACACACCTCCCCAGTGTGGGGCTGAGACTGTGTTCGGCATAGAGGGATGGAATCTGTAACTCTAGAGCCTTGCTAAGGTTTCAGAGGACAAGGATAGTGATGACAAAACTGCTTGTTTTGTGCAGATGCAGAAAAGGCACTTTTTTAAAAAAAAAAAAAACCAACAAGAGCAGGAAGCCATAGGAAGTTCAGTCTTAAGGGACAAGTGAGTGAGCTGAGTTGCAAGAAATAAAGTAAAGCATCCTTAAGGCTGCAGGGCCACAGACAGACCCCAGTCAGGACACCTCTGTACCTGTCCTTGCTTCTGTGCAGGCTGACATTTGTCTTGATTGTTATGATAGGTGCTGGGAACACTAGTGCTAAGAATGTCTTCCGAGTTCTCTTGAGAAAGTAGATCCCATCAGAGAGGCGGATCCCGTTGGGAAGCCTCCTTGAGGATGGCCATCAGGTACTCGGGGATGCCACCAGAGAGCAATTCTCCAGAGAAAGAGGAAAGTCAGGTGCGAGCTGCTTTTGTGAAAAACCATGCCGTGGAAAACAAACCGGCCTTCTTTGTAGACTCCATGTCAAATACACTCCCTGGCTCACACAATAAACATTCGCAGGCACTAATGGTTATACCACAGAACAGGCGTACAAAGAGGAGGACGGTGGGGTGTTGGTAGGATGGTAGTGTCCCCGTTTACCCAATACCGCGAGAGTGGCTCCACCACATCCGCACTCATTCTTGTGGACCAGAGAGGACCACGCTAACCTCTCTCGTTACAGGTGAACGTGCTAAGATTCAAAAAAAAAATCAAACGATGTGCTGAGGAACATGTACCTATTATTTGAGGGTCACGGCAATCGGATCCCACTCCGGTCTGATTGAATCTGCGACCCCTGTTCTCAACGGTCCCCCACTATTAGCTAGATACGGAACAAGGATATAACTTCTTGATCTTTAAAGAATAAATCAGATGGATAAGTAGTTGACACTATGTATATTACCACGTCTAAGCAAACTATTCTTGGAGAGTGAAACCTTCAGGGAAGAAAAGGTTGGGGCTGGAACATTCCCCGGGAGCCTGCGTCTGTTCTATGGCAGCGGAGAGTGAGTGGGAGACGCATGCTCCGTAGTCTCGCTCCCTGCAAGAAATCCCAAGGAAATAACTGATCTCCAGTTTTATTCTGTAAAATGATCATAGAAAGTGCTGTGTAAGTCAGAGCGAACTCCCATCCCGACAGGGGCCTGCCAAATAGAGTAACTAGGTGCTCACATATTTTCCAGTACAAGTGTTTCATTATTAATTCATGGTCCAGGTCTTCGGCACATGCTGTTACTAATATTAGGTTTCAAAGGAGAATAATGAACGGGGGCACTGGTCTAAATGTCTTAACATTTTTTAAACAATGTTTGCGGCGCTAAATTCTATTTCTGGCCTAATTGGGGTCTTTACATAAACAAGAGGAGAGCTATGGAGTGTTGGGGAGGCATAATTGTCCTACAGCTTAGAGGCAGAAAAGGTACCAGTGGTTCCCAGCTGGGAGCGGGTGCCAAGAATGTAGGTGGGGATTTCTTCCCGTTGGTTCTCAGTGTGTCAGTTTATCAAACTCTAGAGAGGGCTCCTGAGTGAGTCCAACCAGAAAGCTTTGCTCTGAAAGAAGAGGCCTTGTCCTGGTGGGGAGTCATCGAAACAGGGCCGCTTTCCGGTTGGGCCCTGAGACGCCCTATGTGGGAAACCCACGGCGTTTAAACTTTATGTTGGAATGCTCTAACTTTAATTCCACTTAAAGCAACACCACTGAATCCATTACTAGTGGATTATGATATTGAGTTTGGCCTAGTTTATATTTCTCGTTATTCCAGTGTAGTTGTAAATACAAGTTTTAGTTAGTTTGGGAGGAAAGATGTGGAAACAGTGCCCGGGTCCCTGAAAGTTATCCCAGGGTTCCGCTGCCAGAGGCTTCTCTCCAAATGGTCAGGGAGGGGTAAGTAGGGTAAGTAAACCAGTTAAAAGATTCTGCTAGACACCTGACTCTCCTCACCACTGTTTTCTCTCTGTAGATCTTATTGGTGGTGAATATTTGAGGAGACAAGAAAAGAAAATGGGTAAACTCTGTGTGTGTGTGTGTGTGTGTGTGTGTGTGTATGTGTGTTAGAAAGAGCATTAAATTTTTACTACTGTAGGTTCCCATGGTGCTCTACCTAGTATGACATTAGCTATTAGTTACATTTAGTTGCATTTGAATCAAAGAAAAAGCACTGACTTTAAAGAATGATGCATTTGCTATTTACTGAGGGGAGGCCCTGCAAGGTAGGGACTTAAAAGGAGGTGAGAGGACCTGTTCCCTCACCTCCCAGGGATCTAGAGAATTGCCCAATGGCAAGAAAACACAGAAACGACCATTTATAAGCAGGTAAAAGTGAGGCTGAGAACCTCAGATTCCTGCTTTTCATTTTTAAATGTGTTAACTAGCTAGGTGGGTGGAGGTGCTGGAGAGGTGGCTCAGTGGTAAAGAACATTGGCTGTTCATCCGAAGGACCTGGGTTCAATTCCCAGCACCCACATGGCAGCTCACAACTGTCTGTAACTCCACCTCCAGGAGATCCCACACTCACACAGTCATATATACAGGCAGAGTACCAATGCACACAAAATAAGAAATAAATAAGTCATGTTTAACAATGTAACAATATAAAAACTGGGATGAGTCTAGAGAATGGCCCAACATACAAAAGAACCAGGGCTTAACCCTTGGCACACATGCACGCACAGACACACAAATGTGTCAAGGAAAAGGAGATTTGCTTTCATGGCATTCAGACACAAACCGAAGTCATCATAAATGACTGTATATTTATAAAGCTGACTGAGCTATTTAAAACTAAAGGCGGGTTAATGGTCTTCAGCGGAACCCAGCTGACGACATTGATTGACATTGGCCTTCTGCTGCTGCTGGGCCTCCCAGGGTTCCTGCTCAGTTCTGAGGTTCTACTGATGTGACAGTAAGTTTCTGCAATACGATAATTTGAGGTTTAATCAAACTTGAGCTCTGCTCACTGAGCTTCTCATAACAGCACAAGAACACGTGGGTCTGCGTGGTCCAGTCACATGACAGCTATGGCTGTGCCCGCAGCTGTCTTGCTGAGAGGGGTCACTTCCCAGAGGGACAGATGCTAACGCTTCCACAGTAAACAAGGTGTCAGGTTTCTGAAAGTACCATCCCAGAGAATATCTTTGGGTTGTTTTTGTGACAGCAACCCACTTTGTCCTGGCATCCTATCTTACCTTGGCATTATGCCTTCCCTAGCCAGGATGCGAGCGTGTACTCAAGGCTGACCAATCAGCCTCTCTGTTCTGGAGTTTTGAGGAATTGGTTGTTGATTCCACAGGCATGTGACCTGATGTGAAAAGAAGACAGTGTCTGTAGTCCCACGACAGCCACAGTGGGCTAGATCCGTGTGAAGGGTGACTCCTGTGTTAGTCTGCCACTGGCAGAGTCAAGTTATTCAGTTATACGACCCTAAGTTTCCTTCACCAGTTACCTTCTTGGAAATCAATAGGGGTCACTAATAACAATCTCAGCATAACTGTTTGATGTTTAGGTCAGTGTGGTATACTGGAAAAAGCTGCTTACTCACCGAGATTGGAAGCCCCTTCATCAGGCCTCTGGGGGGAGCTCCCATAACCCCCCCCCCCACTCCTCCCACCACCAGGTAACTACTGCAAGACAAATCTCACAGGACACATGCCTAAAATCACCAGTCCTTTTCCTACCTAATTCTTCTGTTGCCTTCCTCCCTGCCCATTGTTGTCTTCACTTAGTAAGTTGCCATATTGGCTACAAATAATAAGATACTGTTCAAAAACATGCACTAATGCCTAAAGCAAGGGAAACAGTTAGAAGGCCATTCAGTGACTCTGCAGATCGTGAGGACTCTGAGTGATGTGTGCACCGGAAATTCGCCAGCTTCCTCAGCCCACGGCTCATGAACTTCACAGGGCAGGAGCCGGTCTCCTCCGATCTCCTCCGGCACATCTGGGAGGGCCGCATCACCAGCATTTGCGGAATGAAGGATTAATTTTATTGTGCTTTCGGCTCAGCAGATCTGGTGACATAATATCACGCCACGAAGGAGGATTACTCACCAGTTTCTGGAAGCTTCAATTTTAGAAATGAACTCCACTTAACGCTGAGTGTTGGAGCTAACAACTTCCCCTCTTCCCACTCCTGCTCTCCAATCACCCAAACAACAAATATTCCTTAATGCAAAAGCCAGCTCTCTTGGGACCAGATGGATATAATTTGCCTTTAGGATGAAACTTTGGCTATTCCTCCAAAGTAAAGGTTTTATTATACTTCTTTGATTATTAGAAACAGATGTGTCATGTTTATGATACAGCTTCAAGAGCCCCCCCCCCGCCACACGCACACACATGGATTTATGGAAAGCAATCTGCGTAGGGTGAAATAATATAGCATTTGCGAATCATTTCTGAAGGAAAAAGAAGTAAAAACCAAGCAAACAGGAAAATGCCAGAGTCTTCAAGACAAACGGGGAACAAGAAGTTTAGAAGGATGTTTTCACGTGTGATGTGTGTTCTGCAGGAAGAGGGTAACAGTGTCTGACGTGGGAAGACCTCCAAACTGCCACCAGCTATACCAGTTCTCCATGTTAATCCAGCAAGTCTCAGGTGCTGTCCCTGCCCCTCCTCACCCTCAGCAGCATTCCTTAAAACCACTCCTTCCTTCCTGTAGTGAGCTTCCTTTGTCCCTGCGTTATTTCTGTTTGCTGCTGGTGAGGCAACTGCTGGCCTCCTGTCACTTGGCTGGCTGACTTAAAGCCTGTGAAGGGTGCAGTGTGGGGTAAGGTCGGCACCAGGGACAGGCACAAGCATGCAGCGGCTGTACGCTGTTGACTGGATGCTGAGGCATTGCGATATGTTGGATTTGGAGTTGGGTGCATTTAATTGCTGTGACAGCTGCACAGGATAGGGGTTTGGAGACATCTACTCTGAAACCCTGCTGTGGGGCTAGGGAGATGGTTCAGCTAGGAAAGCGCCTCTCTTGTAGCATGAAGATACCAGTTTAATCCGAACATCCCCGCCCCCCCCCCCACAGAAAATGATGTGTCTAGTGGCATACCCTGGCAGTTCCCCTGCTGGAGAGGTGGAGACAGGCAAATCTGTGGTGCTCACTGGCCGGCCAGGCTAGCTAGTTGCAAATTCCAGGCCAGTGAGAGACCTATTTCAAAAAAGGTAGCTGGCAACTGAGAAGCAGTTGTCTTTGTACCTCCACACAAATGTGCCCCAACACACAAAAATTTTTAAAAAAAAACAACTTAAAAAATCTGTTTTGCCATTTATATGCATTCAGAAAGATATAACTAATATTCATATTTTATGGCATATTGCCATATTATATATTATAGGGTTCCAAAACCCTGCTCTTTATCACTTGCATATCTAAAGATAAATATTTTTGAAACAACTATTTAAAATAGTATCCTAGCAGGTCATGGTAGCGTGTGGCTATAAAGACTCATGTGAAGACTGATGTAGGAGTATCTAAAGTTCAAGGCCAGCCTGGGCCACAAAGTGAGACCCTATTTCAAATTAAAATGGAGAAGGAGAAGAAGAAGAAGAAGAAGAAGAAGAAGAAGAAGAAGAAGAAGAAGAAGAAGAAGAAGAAGAAGAAGAAGAAGAAGAAGAAGAGAGAGAAAAAAGAAAAGGAAATGAAAAGAAGGAAAAAGAAATGTATTCTAACCATATTCTTTGTATCTAGAGCTTTCCTGACTAGGAGGGAGACAGACCCTGTCTATTTTAAACTCTGGTTTAGTCTACACATGCAGCAGACAGTAACATATAATGGTCTCCTTATTCTGTTGTGATTGACAGCCAGACCCTGGTGTAATTTGCATCTGATCAGATAGCAGGTTTTCTCCCACAGCCTTGAAGTCCAACCCTCTCTGCCCTTTATTGTGACATCATTTTCCCTTTGACCCTTTGGAAAAACTGAATCTCACATCTTCTTAAAGTTTCTCCTTGGTCCTCCATGGATGAAGACAATAAGTAATTGTCTCTATGATATGACCACAGCAGAGCTCATTTTCACAGAACTGATCCTAATTGAAATTATAATCAAACATTACTGGAATATTTTAGAAACTAACCTAGAGACCCGGCCTTTGTGTCTTTTGAAGTTCTGGTAAAATGGCAGTACTTTTTCTTGTGCTTGCTTTTTCTTACTTTATAAAGTTGGAGGGAGCGAGACAGAGAGGATACTGAGAGCTAGGGCACACTCTTGCACACCCCCTGTCTTTTCCTGCACACACTCTTTCACACCCTCCCTCCCATCCTTTCCTGAGCACACTCTTGCAAACCCTCCCTCTTGTCTCTTCCTGCAGTACACTCTTGCACACCCCTTCCTCTCATCTTTTCCTGTAGCACACTCTTGCACACCCCTCCCTCCCGTCTTTTCCTGTAGCAGAGAGTGATACCGCAGCCTGGCTGATTCCTGGGGTTATGCTCAGAAAGTCCTTTTCACCTGTGCTATTTAAAGTGGCAAGAAAAGTGCAGTTGAAAACACACCCTGAGGGAAACTCTCTCCCCTGGATCAGGCTGGGCTCTTTTCATCTTCACCTGAAGGTGGCCTGTGCCCAATTTAATGTATCATTTAGTTCACCATTAGTAGAAAAAGCCGCCCCAGGCCTGCTCCCAACGGCCATAGGGCTCCACAAAACAAAGACAGAGAGGGAGAGTTAGCAGCTCTGACTTCCCTGTTTAGAAACCCTCCTTCAGGTAAATGGCACACAAGGACCCGGAGCCAAATGGCGAGGTCGAGGAGGGCAAGCTTTAGATGACAGAGAGGTTCTTTCGTGAGAGACTTTAGATGTTGTCGCCCAGGAGATGGGGAGAGCTGGGTGTAGGGCTGGGTGGGAAGGAATCACGGCATGGATAAGGAAGGAAGATGGCCTGCACCGTGCCGTACCAGGGTTTTTGGCATGGTTTCAGCTAATCTTCACGGGCCATAGGTACTTTGGTTATTCTGTCCCAGAGGCGTACAGTAACAGACAGACACACCTAGAGGGTGGGGGATTTCTCTAAACAAGCTTGCTGGTAGCCAAACCAGGTCATCTGCCCTTGTCCCTCTACCCTTTCTTGTAGATGTGGACCAATATTGATCCTAGTATCTTCTACTTAACCAGGCTTAAGTTTAGCCCTTGGGAGGTCTCTGTGGCCTCTACCAGAATGAGGCAAATTAACTTCCTTAGGCTTCTTGGAGAGGCCATTTACCCTCCAGGGGGGAAGAACAGGTGCAGTGTGGCTTGGCTATAGATTGTTGTGCCTATAATCTATATTATAGGGGTATCTGGCAATCACAGTATTGGGTCTATAATTCACAGCAAATCAATTTGTAAGGCTCACGGTGGCCTTCTGTTCGTCTCTACAAAGCATCTCTTAGAGATTTTTTTTTTCCTCCTCTGGTTGTGCAATTGCTGGCTCTGCGCACTGGGCATGTTCAGTCTTGATTAGCGTAAATCACTATGGAGCTGCTTTCAGTGATGTGATTGGCCTTCCGTGGGTCTCTTTTCGACTGATAATCCTGTCTAATATCTGTGTGATTCACCACGAGAAGATGCAGCCTGTTGTTTCTACAACACTGTGCGGGTGCTGAAACACATTCTGCCTCTGGTTGCACAGTCTTGGAGACAGCATTAGAAGGTTCTTCTGTGGTTTGTCATCCAAGCAAAAAAACCGACTGCAGTGGTGGGCTGCTAGAATCAGAGTAAAGCTTCAGGGGCAGCTGTAGCTCCAATTGTCTTTTGTCTTCCTCGCATACTTTCTTAATCAGGGGGTCGCAACCAGGTAGCAAAGCCTGTGAGTGAATGCCGGACTCTGTGTGAAAACTTTGGCAACAGTAAGAGGTTTCTGAGCTTAGCAACTAAAAATTAATGAAAATCAAACACATAACAAACCCGAGAAGTTTCTGCCAGTGCTTGCCCCTGTTTTGTCGTAGGACATCGCTGCAGCCTTGGTCTAAACCCTCAGCCCCTGCACGATCCAGCACTCACACTACCGCACCCGGAGAGACCAGCAAACGATGCCATGGAGGCGCAGATGTGATGAGGTTCAGGAGTGCAGTGAATGGCAGTGACTGACGGCCCAGAAAGTTTTCTGCTCTTATGCCAGCGTAAGCGTTCAGTCACAGAAGACATGCTGCTTTGTGAGACAGGAACTGTCTGCTCAGCCCCGGCTGGTCTGGAGCTCCTATGTAGACCAGGCTGGTCTCAAAGTCACAGAGAACCGCCTGCCTCTGCCTCCTGAGTGCTGGGATTAAAACTTTTATATTTTCCTAACATCTCGTCTCAGCACGTACATATCAAGTTAGGACATCCTTGGGTTGTGTTAGAAGGCTTGATTTGAGAAAAAAAAAGTGCTGTTTAAGTTGGTTTCTTGCATTTCATTTAAAAAAAAATAAGTTAAGCAAAGGGTGGGTGAGATGGCTCAGCCTGATAGCCTGAGTTGGACACATGTGGTAGAAAGGGAGAAATGAGGCCCACAGGTTGTTTTCTGACTTCCACATGTACACTCTAGTATGTACATGTGCACATACTTCACTGCACACACATCCATACATGTGCATACACAATAAATAAATAAATGTACTAAAAATTTAAAATTAATTTTGACTTGGGATTAGGACAAAATTTCCAGTAGTTTCTGAAAAATCCCTACATATTCTTCTTCCATTTGTTCATATTTATATGAAGTGGCATTCTCGGTGCTGACATTAGAAGGTCAAAATACCAACCAAATCTTAAAAATATTGAAGTTGTTCTATATCATGCAGCATTAAATATTCATCCAAGATTTAATTGTTTATGTAAAAATAAACAAGCATGCCCACCTCATTAGTAGTGGAATGTTCTTTTTGCCTGAAAAATGATAAAATTGTATGTAAACCAAATAATTGTTTTATATATATATATATATATATATATATATATATATATATATATTTCTGTTCTAGTTTGATTTCTGTTGCTAGGATAAAATATTCAGTTAGATCAAAAACAATGTGGGGAGTACAGGGTTTATTGACTTACACTTCCAGATCACAGTTTATCACGGAGAAAAGTCAAAGTAGGAACTTAAGACAGAAAACAGGGAGAAGTGAACCCACTGTCTCACCCTCGAGTTTGCTTCTAGGCTCATCTCAGGACCTCCTGCCTAAGGGTGGTGCTAACCACAGTGCGCTGGGTACTCCTACATCAATTCACAATTGGGACAATTCCCTACAGATGTGCCCACCGGCCAATCTGGTCTAAATAATTCCTCAGCTGAAACTTGGCCCTCACACGCCTCTAAGTTGTGTCAAGTTGACAAGGCTAACTAGACAGATTTATTGTTAACCATTGATCTGTGCGCCTATTTTATATACCTGTGTATAGGTGGGTATTTATAAAATTTTCTGGATGAAAATGGTCACTGAAGGAAAAATTGCAGAAGCCCTTATTTAAGCCAGAAGTTCAAGAATTCCAAGGTATCCAACTGGACTGCGTACCAAACCTACCACTTATTTGCTACATATTCCTAGGCAAGTTGTAAGTTTGATACTTTTCATCTAATTATATTATATATTTTACATATAATATATACTGATGCAATATATTATATAATTAATAACGCTTTCTGTGGTGTTGGTTTGGGGACATGGAGATTAAGTGTGAAGGACTGATGAGCATGTGGACCTGGTGATTTTTTTATTAAATTCAAACTATAGATTTTTATTAAACTTAATTTATTGTTATTGCTCCTGAAGAGCATCAGGTGTTGTTTTATTTTGTTTTTTTTTTTGCTTGTTTGTTGTTTTTTTAAAGTTTTGATTAGCTGGAATCTGTTGATATTATTCAGAACTTAAAACTCTCACGAGCATTAATAATATACAAATAATTTTAATTATTTGAACAAGTAAATGTATAAATCAACCAAACTCCTAGTTAGATCACTAATAGATGGGGGATTTGTGAAAATTTTTCTTATTAAGTCTCTAGTTTGGAAAAGCTGTCATGTACAGCATGAAGGTAGGGTGGTGTCAGCACTAGGATTGAGGGACGCCTTAGGTTTGTTACCAGTAATAAGCCGTGATTGGCTCCAGTGTGTGGAGCAAGAGGCACGGCAGTGTGACACTCTGCCTCATGTCCAGAAAATGTGTCGTTTGGAAATACAGAAATACAGAAAAACTGTATTTCTGCCAAGAAAGCAAAAACCCCACTCATGCCCAAGTAATCGCAAATCATGTTCTAACTCCTCTGTTCGGTAGTGCCAAACGCATATTAAGGATGTCTCCTCCTCCCTTACTGGCTCTAAAGAGTTTGCTCTCCATCATTCGCCTTGAGATTGAAAGTCAAATAAACTATGACATGCAGTCTACTGAGATGCTGCCTCCCATTACAGGTCAGAGTGGGGATTTCCAAGATGGAAACGGTCCATGGGAAAACAAGAGATGGGGCTAGAGATGTTGGTTAAGAGCAGTCTATCTGTTAGTGCCCCTTCCTTTTGCTTTCTTCCTTCTCATTTGGTGGGACTGAGGATTGAACTGAGGGCCTCCTGCATGCAAGGCAAGTGTTCCACCACTGAGCTACAACCCACACCCTTGGTTTTCTAAAGGATTTTATTGATTTCCCCCTACTCTTCAGCATTGTCTAGGTTACCAAGATCAACAATGAGACATTTCAAAAAAAATACTGAAAATACAATGTGCGAGTCAATTCCATGACACGTTTGAACAGTGCTAATGGCAGACATTTGTGCTCATACAGGACTTTGATGAGCTGGGATTGCAGGGTCTCTGCTCTGCCGGTTGAGAGTATGGAAGAACTTCCTGCCACCAAACAAATTCTGACTCCTCCGGAGACAGGTTTCATCAACAGGACTCCTGGCTAGACATGGTTTCTTAGTGAAGACAAAATCAACACCTGCTCCCCCCCCCCCCCCCGCCAGCCTTACCCTTTCCCTCCTGGGATTTGTTCTTTTCCTATCCCCTTCTGTTCACCTACAAATTGCAAATGGACTCACTGGGCAGATGTCATTAGAGGTCATTTGTCAATGTAAGAACGACAAAGAGACTGAAGTTGGACAAAATGAAATGAGAGCTTGGGTCTAAAGTAAATATACAAATACATCTAAAGGAAAATTTATAAACAATTTTCTACTATAATAATCTGGTGGGCAGACTAATGTTCCCTGTCTCTTCCCCAAAGATGCCTTTATCCTAATCCTTAGAACCTACAGATGTGTGAAGGCATGCAGCAAGGGGAACGAAGGTTACGGCCAGAATTAAAGCTGATAGCAGGATGAAATTATCCTTGAATATCTGCCTATACCCAAGCAATCCCAAGTGTGTGTGTGTGTGTGTGTGTGTGGCTATGCACATGTAGAGACCATTAGCATGTGTCACTCCTCAGCGACCATTTACCTAGTTTTCTGCCACAGGGTGTCTGAACTAAGAAGTTGATAGGAATTCTGGGGACTCTTGGTGACACTAGGAAGCTCTCAAACTCGGAAGAGGGAAAAAGAGAAACAGGACTTGGAAGAACTGGTGGGTAGCCTGCTGAAAGCTGCCAGCAGACATTGGGGTGCGATGTGGCCCTCAGAGTAGTTTATGATTACATACTTACACTTGGCAGGGATATAACTTTTATTGGCTTTCCAATAGAAAAGGAAACGTAGTGTTTATAAAATTCAAGCCCTCAGTGTTAATACACAGATGCAAAATCATTAGTGTTCTAAGCATTTGTAGTTTAATTAAGGGAATTTGACCTTTTAAGTAAGTGTCAGAATTATGATTCAGATTTTAAATGTGCAATCAAGCAACTGGTCTAAGATGATTATTTTTAAATTAAAAGTTTAATTTCTCAAATTGGAAAGTTTGGCTAACCACTGTGTTGCATAGAGTTGAAAACATTGAGTTTATATAACTGCCATGAAGAATATTTTAAGGTATTCAATTATCCATAGCTGTAAATTTGACCAAATATTAACCCAAGGCATTTTAGAACTGATTGTTAAAATGTGGTCTAAAAGTTTAAGGAAGCTACAACATTTTTTTTATTGAGACCAGGTGTTGCTATGCAGCAGCACAGGCTACCCCAGAACTCTCTCTGTAGCCCATGCTGGCCTCAAATTATCCATCCTCTTGATTCAGCCTTTTAACTGCTGAAGATCACAGATATGAACCTGTACACTCCACTGAAGCTTTTGTTTTTTTTTAAACTATGATTAGTTAAATTTAAAATTATTAAGCAAATTAAACCACCAATACTGTTATCTGTACACAAAAGCTTACCTCATGAAAAACTGCACCCTCATGCTATTGATCCTTAGAGCAGGAGACTTTAATAATGGGCATCAACCTATCAGTGTACTGGTTTCCAGACATTTTAAAGTGTTCACACCATCATAATAGGTTCTGTCAACAGGACCATGCTGATTGGGCCTTAGATAGTATCTGATTATTTTCCCATGTTCTTTTGATTGTTTTGATAATAATCTGTGTGTGGAATAGATTATGTCAATTTGATAGAAACTACAATCATCTAAGAGGAGGAAACCTCAATTAAGAAATGCCTCTGTAAGAACGTATGCAGACAAGCCTGTAGGACATTTTCTTAACTAGTGATTGATGGGGAAGGGTCCAGCCCATTGTGGGTGATGCTGTCCCTAGGTAGGTGGTCCTGGGTTCTCTCTGAGCAAGCCATGAGGAGCAAACAAGTAAGCAGTATCCTTCCCTAGACCTCTGCATCAGCTTCTGCCTTTAGGTTCCTACCCTGCTTGAGTTCCTGTCTTGACTTCATTTAGTGATGAAGTATGATGTGGAAGTGTAAACCAAATAAGCCCCTTTCTCCCCAACTTCCTTTTGGCCATGGTGATTCATCATAACAGTAGGAACCCTAATTAAGACACTGTGGATGAGGAACCATTCCTAAATTTTAAATTTCATATATCTATCTGCGTCTGAAGACAGAGAAGCAAGCAATGTGTATTCAAAGTGTATCTGGACAAGAAAACACAGCCTGGAAGATTTTTGAATGGAGGAATGTGAAAAAATAAAAAGCCTTGACTACAAGATGGGGATTATAATAAAAGTCTATATGGTAGCTACAGTGTTCTCTAAGAAAACCATTATAACAACTATTATGCAGTTTGGTTACAGCTCCTCTCCCCACCCACCTACTGCCACACAGATTAAAAAAGAAAGGAGGAAGGGAAGTCGATGAGACAGCCCTGTGATTGCACAGCCTAAAATGGTAGACTTCAAAGCCTCTTGAAAAACTACTCACAATCCACAGCTTAATTTCCACTAAGCACCAACTGGCAAGACTGGTGCAGTACCTTAAATATTTATTAGGATGCTCAGTAGGAAACATGCAGAAGATACGGGAGTGTGGGTCTGTGGGTCGAGCGCCCCTTATTTGTTCCTTTGTTTTAGTTTAGAAAGTCTTAAGGTCACTGAGTACCTGTTGCTTCTTTCATGGGGTTTGCAAAGGTCATCTCTTCACTTAGTTACTCATTTCTCATTTGGCAAATATCTGTAGCCTCTACTGTAGGCAGGATTCTACCTGGAGTTTTAGGGGCAGCATTCAGTTAGTAATGCTAGAGTCAGAGCTGGAAGGATTCAGTTGGCTAGTTTCTTCCTCAGCATCCTTCATCTATAGCCACGGTCTTGCCTGCTCAAACAGATCTCCTCAACAAGGAGAGGGAGGAGCCTGGAGGTTGAAGGCATGCTGTGGATCTACAGTCTGCATCTACAGATGACTTTTCTTTCTGCTTGTGTGCCTTGAATTGTATAGGCAGTGTGGGTTTCCCCTCACTGGAGCCTGAGCCTGGCATTCCAAGGCACACTTCTGTGGTGAATTGCTCCCAGACTCTTCCTGCTGGTAGCCTCTTTGGTTTACTTTGTCTCTAGAAGGTGTGAGGTAAGATGCTGAGGAGATAGAGAAGTTACACATACTGGAGGTGAGAACCAGCTGAGTCTAGGCTGATGTATTGCCTAGAGCTGTTACTCAGTCAAGATCTCGTCATCACTTTGGGGTATAGAAATGATGGGACAAAGGGATGGATTGTTGAGTCTACTTTAGAACAACCACTAGTTTCAAATATTTTGCATTGGTATGGATTTTTGTATATTAATACAAATTTAAGGTTACTTCTGTTATATTGTACATATGTTTCTGCTTTTGTTTAAGGTGTTGTACCTATGCAGCTCATTTAAAAATGTAAAGTTCTAGTATTTAGAAGCTATTATTAGAAACAATTTAAGATAATTAAGAAATAAGTTATATTGTTACCTATAACAATCAAACTTATAGTCATGTCAAGTATATTTTCACAGTCAAACAGATATATTTTAAATAGATGGTCTTCAAATACTTCAAAGGCCTATAGAATATTGCATTTTAAATGTTTTAATGTCACAAGGCTTTTCATGACAGTGAGACAGATCTGCTCCTGGCAGTACCAATTTACTTCAAAAAAGGATGATGGGCATCAAAGAACCTCCATATAGAGTTTATGTTCAACATGGTAAAGCTAGCCATTTGGGCAAGAAACTGCCTTTACCTCAATTGCTGACAATGTGCTGTCCAAACTGGACAGTCAGGACACAAAAATGGCAACTGTCAAAATTTGCCAAGCCAAGGTTGAACAGTCCTTCAAAATTCCCACTTCACAGAAAAGTTTGTCAAATATTCTAGGCCCATAGGCTGAATATGGATGCCCCCACATTGCAGAGGAACCTGGGGTAATTGTCCAGGCAGTCAGCTGTTTCTGTCATTTCTATAGTTTTGGAAGTTGCTTGTTTGTACTGTCTGTCTACTCAGGTAATATCATATCCTTCTCAGGTCTCTGATGGAGTTGAAGACTAGATAGTTACTGTTGCAGTTTTCCTCATTATCAAATTTAGAAAATAAACTCACAAAAGAGGTATAAAGCATATAAGGTTGAGAGACTTTCTCATAAAATCTTAACTTGTATATCTAAGAAAATGTTTTGAGGTCTAAAAAGATAGTTTTAGGATGGTAATAATAAAAGTTATGATAGAAAATAGTTTAGGTATAAAACTTTAAATTCATCAAGGTAAGAAAGATAATAGAGTATTTTCTCTGAATACACCAAATACAAATGGATTGGACATTTTAACTGTAATTCTTTTTCTTTTTAAACATTTTTTAAAGATTTATTTATGTATTATATAGACCATGTTCTGCCTGTATGTATGCCTGAGTATCAGAAGAGGATACCAGGTCTCATTATACATGATTGTGAATCACCATGTGGTTGCTAGGAATTGAAATTGGGACCTCTGGAAGAACAGTCAATACTCTTAATCTCTGAACCATCTCTCCAGCCCCGTGAATGTAATTGTTAACTGATAATTGTTATTGCATATAGTTTTACTGTGTTAGAGTAAAAATCTTTTCTTCTTATTTAGAAAAGAAGGGGGGAAATGTGAGATATTTCTACGTGAAGATGTATTTGCTGTGATTGGTAAAATAAACAGGTGAAAGGCCGATAGGTAGGCAGGAGGTGCAGGTGAGATTTCCAGGGAAAGGGAGGGAGAGGAGGCAGAATGGAGATGTGCAGGAGACGTGGAGAGGAATCAGGAGGTACAAGGTGGAAGGGAGGTAATGCCATGATAGAATACAGATTAATGCAAATAGGTTAATTAAACCTCTAAGAGCTGGTTGTGGACAAACCTAAACTAAAGACCAAATTTTCATAATTAATAAAATGTTTTCATGTTACTTTTTTGGAACTTGCTGAAAGGAAAGAAAAAGCCTTGTTATACTCTGGATCCCATCGCCAATCAGAGTCAGAGGCAGTCGGGCCTTGTCCTATAAAGTCCCTTTTTTAATCCCATAAAACTATGCCATCCAGGCCTCATTCCTCTCTTCAGTCCACATTCCTGACAGTTTTTCCTGACATGGATATTATGATAAGCTTAGGGAATTCATTATGATTCAAACCACTTAAATAACACTTACTTAAAAAAATATTCAAATGCTAATATGATTTTCATTGAAAATAAATATTTTTATCACTCACTATATTTTGATCATGGTTTTCCCTTTTCCATCACATCCAGATCCTCCCCACATCCCCAGTCACCCAACCCTCTCTCCTTAGAAAACAAACAAGAATTTAAAAAAAAAAAACAAGGAGAAAACACGAGAAGCATACACACACCAAAACCCATAAAAATCACAAAACCAGAAATCGTAAAATATCAACAAAAGGCCAGTAAGAGAGAAAAAAAGTCCAAACAAAGCAACATGGGATAAAAAAAAAAATCTATAGACATTGAGTTCATTTTGTGCTGGCCGTCTACTGCTGAGCATGGGGCCTGTTTAAAGTGTAGTTTACATATCCAGGGAGACTCCATTGGGGAACGCTTTGTTTTCCTTTGAGAAATGCTTATTAATTGGAAATAGTCTCTTGGTTAAGAATAGGAGCTCATGTCCTCCTTTCTTCTAGCTTGGACCAGTGCAGGCCCTGTGCATGCTGCCACAGTCTCTGTCCTGTTGGGTCCATAAGACATTGTTTTTGTTATCATCCATCCCCTCTGACTCTTACAGTCTCCCTGAGTCCTGAGGGGAGGAGATTGATGGAGACATCTCATTTAGGACTGCTGTTCTAAGTTCTCCCACTTTCTGAAGAACTGAAGCCCACTTTCCTTTGTGGGCTTCTGTATTAGTTCCCATTTACTACTGCAAGAGGAAGCTTCTCTGATGACGGCTGAGTCAGACACTGGCCAATGGGTACAGCAGAATGCCATTAGGAGTGCTATGTTCCTTTGGCAGAACTTTAGCAGTATTTGGTTTTCTCCTGCACCCATGGCCTTTCTAGTCTCAGGATCTTAACTACCCAGAGAGGGTCAAGCATGGGCTCCATCTTATGGAAAGCCCTAAATCCAGAGAGTAATTGGTTACTCTCACAGTGTTTATGCCATTATGGTACTGGTGTATCTTGCAGGCAGGTCACCATTGTAGACTGCTGGGTTTGTAGCTGGGTTAATCATTGCCTTTGGTGGCTTGTAGAGTACCTTCCAGTACCGTGGACAATAGTCAGTAGGGCTGAACCAGCTTTAGGTGCTATCCTCCGCAATATGGCCTTACAATCAGTTTGTGGAGAGCAACCAATAGCCATGGCAACAAACTGAGTTGTTTGGGGATTTCCATGGGAGGCCCTTTGGCCAACAACTCCATTAGATGTGATCATTTCCTAGCACTGGAAGTTTCACTTGGCGGTGAAGGTGTCTAGTTTGGGCTTTGTGTCCCCATTTCTTGGTGACTACATTTAGTAGGCTTCCATGTGACCCCTCAGATGGCCCTTAGATTAGTTGTCTCTCCCAGTATTCACTCTTTTTTCTTCCTCTTACATCTCTCTCCCCACTTAATTTTCCCACTCCAGTCTCGCCATAGTTATATAGTCTATTTCACCTTTCTTTCCTGCTACTCCCTTACTCTATACCTAGCTCCTGTGGTTATATGGATAGTAGCCTATTGAAGGCTTAAAACTAATATCCACCTATAAAAGAAACATAAACTACTTGTCTTTTGGGGTCTCAGTTACCTTGCTCAAGATATTCTTTTTTTCTAGATCCATCCATTTACCCATGAATAACTGAATAACAGTTCACTGTGTAAATTACCACAATTTCATTACCTATTGATAGGCATCTAGGATTCCACTATGCAAAGAAAAGCAAAGATCATGGATGGGCAAGAATGTCTCTAGTAGGATGTGAAGTCCTTTTAGTATATGCCCAAGAATGGGGTTTACCAAAATATATACTGAATCTTGAGGTAGTTCTATTCCCAGCTTCCAGAGGAACTGCCACACTAATTTCCATAGTGGCTGTACAAGTTTGCTCTTCCAATAGCAATGGATGAGTGTTCCTCTTACTCCTCATTCCTGCCAGCATGACGTGTCATTCATTTTATTGATATTGGCCATTCTGACTGGTGTAAATAGTTTTGATTTGCATTTCACAGATTACTAAGGATGTTGAATATTTCTTTAATTGTTTCTCAGTCATTTGTGTTTCATCTTTTAAGAACTCTCTGTTTAATTCTGTACCCGTTTATTGAGTTATTTGTTTTCTTGATGTCCAGTTTTTAAGTTATTTTTATATTTTAGAGACTAACTTATGACATGTGTAGTTGATAAAGACCTTTTTCCCATTCTTTAGGCTGCCTCTTTGTCTGAATGATGGTGTACTTTGCCTTACAGAAACTTTTCAATTTCATGAGGTCCTGTCTATTGTTTGTCTTAGTACCTGCACTATCAATGTTCTGTTCAGAAAGTCTTTTCCTGTACCAATGAAAGCAATTAATTTTACCTATGAATATCATCTTTAATTGACACATAACTACTAACTTAGTCCTAATTGTTAGATACAGGTGATTGGAGCTAAAAATAGCTAAATATATTAATACTCAAAAACATGTATTTGTGAGGTACGATTTTAAATTCTAAAGCTCAGAAGAGATGAAATAATGCAAAGAAATCCACTAAAACAAAAAAATTGTGCTGTTGTCACATTTTTGCAAAGCAGTTAGGTAGCAGATATCAGAGGCCTTGAATATTCATATCCTTGAGACAGCAATTCTATTTCTAGGAGTTTATTCTAAGAAATTATTAAGTATTTGTGAAAAGGATGTTTGCTATAATAAAATACAAATGAAGAAATGTAAGCAGTATGAATGGCCTTATAGCTGTTGGCTTAAAGAGATGAAGGTACAACCATTATAAGGGACACTGGAAGATCAGGCAGACAGAAGATCAGGCTCCGGAGATATATTTTAAGTAAAAGGAAAATGAACTCTGAGATAGTATGCTTCACAGCATCCTGCGCTAATGCGTCGCAGACCAAACATTCTACGTCTGTGCCAGCGGATTGGGAGTAGCCTTTACTGAGCACTTTGACTGTAGGACAGTTAGTCCTCTCCTTTACTGGCTCCTAAACTCTGTCTCCACTATTCTAATGAAAGAAAAACACAACACCTGAATGATTGAATGCATCACTTAAGGCAGACATCCTGAAACTTTGGGGCTCAGACCCTCCTTACTTTCTGGAAGTCACAAAGGAATCTAAGGAGATTTTGCTCATGTGGATTCTATATACCTGTATTTATAGACGCAGAACCAAGAAACCAAAATGTCATGCATTATTTCATCTAAAATTAAAATTTTATTGAATCTTAATATATTTATGAACAATAAATTTAACATTTCCAAAACAGCAGAAATATTAAGTGAGAAAAGTTGTATTGGCCTTGATGTTTGCACAGCTCTTGGGCATTAAGTTCCACACAAGAGAGCTGGGTGCTCACATGTGCTCTAATCTAACTCGTTGCAGGGTTACTGACTCTCCATCTAGCCTGTGGGCAGCTCCAGTGTGAAGTCAGGAGAGAATGAGAGTCTAGAGCCAACCACGGACCCTCCTGTGGTGGCCCAGGCTTGTAATCCCAGCACCTGGGAGGGGCCCAGTATTTACGATATATATTTATATATGTAACTGCTAAAGGAAAGGGTGAATCTTCCATCTTTATGGAAGAAAATGCCTTGGAAATAGAAAATACCAGAACTTTAGAGAAAAACTCCCTCAGCCTCCATAGCTTTGAGATTGCCTCACCCGGGGCAATGGGAATGAAGGAAGGACAAACGTACACACAGAGAATCTGGGATCAGATGGACCATGCTCTGATAGAGATGTACCAGTTGAAACCCTCAAGTATGGAGCTTTTTTTTTCCCATCTTTCTGAATCAAGGAAGTGAGCCTACTTGTGTACAACTGAGCAAGGGGGAAGGTTGAGTTAGGCAGTTTTGGTTTCTAAAGAGCAGTCTCAGGCTGTCATCACTCAAGAGGAAGCTGTAGTTGGTACTTTCTACACACAGTCACACACAGTCAAAATCTACACAAGATTAGGGGGAAGTTTTTCTATGTCTAGGGGAGCAATATATTTGGGGTCTTTGATATGGCTTTGCTCCTGTCAACAACACATTCACCCAGGGATTCAACCACACACACCCAAAAAGAAAGAATACAGAATTTTGTATAATATTATTATTAGCATATTTAATGTTACTTGGTTCCAAAGAAACCCCAAAAAAACACTCTCATGCCACACAAAGCGCAAAACCTTAGTCATGTTGTTTATATAAAGCTAATCACAGAAACTGTAGAGACCGTATTCTCAAATCACAAAACAATAAAAAGAAACAGTACCTTTCTTTCCATCTGCCCACCTCGGAAGTATGCATTATTCCTCAAAATGAACTGAAAGAAGATAAATAAGGAAAACGTAACATTTCATTGGGGTTGTAAGACTGGCTTCCTTACACCAGTGGTTCTCGGTCTGTTCAAGGAGGCTGTGCTGTAGGGAAGGCAGTCAATGCCAACCCTTCCTGTGGCTGTACGCTTTCGTTCCAACACAGCTAGTGTGAGGTGGTGTGTGGGGACTGTCAGAGCACAGAGCACCGAGAATTCTTCCACCTCTAGAGCAATTAAAGCCAAACGTGTCAAAATTAAGTTGGCAATATAACAAAAAGTTTAAAAACATAAGATGGAGAAGCTGGGCATGGTGGTGTATACTTTGTAATCTCAGTACTTGGAAAGTGGAGGCAGGAGGATTAGGCGTTCAAAGTCACCCTTCATTATACATAGAGTTTGAGGCCAACCTGGGCTACAGGAAACCACGTCTAAAACAAAACAAAGCGAATAATTAAAGCTACAGGTATACTAAGATGTCTGTGTTATCTTTGGAGGGATTAAGCACCAAAAAGCCAAGGTTTATTCTTGTCTACTACAAAACTCATGCCCATCTTAGAAGATCATTTGAATGAAAGAGAGGCTGTATGTAGATGGCCAAAACTCATCATGTCTATGCCCTGAGCGATAGCAGTTACCTCTATTAGTCAAATTCTCTAGAGAAACAGAACTGATAGAATGAATCTATCTATCATCTATCTGTCTACATAAATGGCATTTATTAGGGTGACATAGAGACTGTGGTTTGGCTATTCCAACAATGACTGTCTCCCAATGGAAATCCCAACAATCCTATAGTTGTTGGGTTCATAAGGCTGGATGTCACAGCTGGTTTTCAGCATACACCGGAACCGTGAAGATGTCAGTTCTAATGCCAGCAAAAGGATGAACTTGCCAGTAAGAGTGAGCACAAGTAGATGAAGAACAAACCCTTCCTTCTTCTGTAGACAGAGACTGTGTGCTTGTTTCCTGGTTGCACAGACCTGAATAATCACACAGAAACTGTATTAATCACAACACTATTTGGTTGATGGCTCAGGTGTATTTCTAGCTAGCTCTGACATCTTAAATTAATCCATTTCTATTAATCTGTGTATAACCATGAGATTGTGTCTTACCAGTAAGGTTCTGGTGTCTTTCTCCTTTGCCAGTTTTATGGCATCTCTGTGACCCCCACCTACTCTCTCTATATCTCTGATCGAATTTCCTATCTGGTTTTACTCTGCTAAGCCATTGCCTGAAACAACTTTATTCATCAACCAATAAAAGCAACACCTATAAGAACATCCCACATCATTCTTCCATGTTCTTTATAAAGGCTGCTACCAGAAGGTATGGTTCAGGCTTAAAGGGGTTCTTCTCACCTCAGATGATTCAATCAAGAAAAATTGTTCACAGGTGTGCCTAGCTGCTTGGATTTTTGCTAATTCCAGATGTAGGTCAAGATGACAACCAAGAACAGTCACCACACTATGTAACTGAAATATTCTTCAGACTTGTTAGAAAAGGGATTGAGCCAAGCGGTTGAATGTGGTTTAGAGTCAAGGCTGTAGGTGAACGATGCTCCTGGAGGCTGGGTAAGGTATCCATCTGGGGCTGCCATGTGTTCTGGGGTCTCAGATATGTAAGAGATTAAAAGCACAAACCCATTACCAACCCTCAGCAAATGAACCAAAATGTATTTTCTGTTTTAGCCAGAATTCCTTCTTCTAAGCTTGTTCTTTAATTGTTTTTTATTCCAAATTTCAAACAGCAAATCTGTCAAGAATCCTTTAATAAAAATAGTCTAAGAAGTTTTATTGCCTAGAGATAGACATCTTTAAAAGTCAGTCAGACAGCAAATGGTCTCACTTGTGTATTCTCCAAACCCTGAGAGCCAGGAGAGTTTTAGAATTGGCACCATTCCCTGACTTCAACAGTTAGGACCAATTAAGAGGATTTGTTCGTGTTAATTTCTTCAGCAAGGCTGTCTTTTACACAGCCTGAGACAGCCCCAGGCTGTGACATTAAACTGGTCTCTTCTTCATCGGATTACAAAATCTGATAAAGAAGAGGAGTGAGGGAAACTTCAGCTCTCCTTGAGAAGGAGTTGGTCACATAACAGCTGTCAATAGTTGCACATATGGGGCTCTTTTAATTAAAAGAAACTTAGCTCATTATCTTCTCTGTGAGGCACTAAGGCTGCATCACAGGGCAGGAAGAAGACGTGCACATGGAGATAGGTAGATTTTTCACTTCGTAGCGTATTTCAGCCTTGTGTTGATGTTGAGTATAAGAGATCAGCCTAAGCTCAGCCCCCATTATCAACCTCAGTGCACCTGTTCTCTCTAAGGTTTCTCCCATGTCCCCTGTGGGAAAGCACAGGACATTAAAGGAGAATTATCAAGCATTGTTTTTACATTGAAAAATATCATTAGTTTGGAAGTTAAAGAGAAAATGAATGTCTGCTGCTTTCAAAAGAAAAAAAAAACTTGTGAAATGGAATAGCTTTGTATAAATTGTTCCACAAAAGCGAATTCCTTTGCACTAGGTGTTCTCAGCTCTCGACCTTATTACACCATAAACCCCAATGAAATTCTCTCTAACACACTGTAAGTACTTTTGAATGTTGTCTGGAGACTTTTAAAATTACAATATCAACCTGCAAATAGTTGAGATGTCCTAGGCAGGAAAATATGCCGCC
This sequence comes from Myodes glareolus, assembly GCF_982192425.1. NCBI lineage: Eukaryota > Metazoa > Chordata > Mammalia > Rodentia > Cricetidae > Myodes > Myodes glareolus. The sequence continues at coordinate 47,810,035 of NC_142045.1, forward strand.
TCTAGCTGTTGTTCTTCTCTAAACAGGGCACCACAGTCAGCAGAAAGCTCTGTGTGCACGACTTTCAAAGTGGATCACCTTGAGTCAGTTCCTACAAAGCTGTAGAGCGCCACGAGGAAGGTGAGATTCATAGGTAAGCGGAATTTGTAGAATAAAGGCTAACAGTAGAGACATAAGATGTAGGATGAGGTTGTGGCATTTTCTGAGAATGTGTTGCTGACATTGGCTCCCTCAGACCTACACAGGGTCATGTGGCTTCCTCTCTGAAGGCTGGAGACAACCTGCTGAGCAGTGAGTTTTCTGGCACCACATTTTATTTCCCTGTCCCCATTTTCATTGTTACTAGACAAATCTTCTATATTTTGGACGGATTGCCATAGATAAAATGTTTAGCACACTTTTCCTTTCACACCTTCTAATTCCATCTCTGTGGATTTATTCAACTACTATAAATATGTGTATATATGTATGTATGTATGTAGTATGTATGTTGGTATGTATGTATTATATAGTATGTATGTATATATGATAGAGTAGAATACAGTAATGTGGTCTAACACTCAATGGGTGACTTTTGGGAGGTGATCTGTGGGTCTTTCTTGTCGCTTCCCTTATTACTATTTTCTTTTTGTTCTTTCTTGGGGTAAGATCTCACTGCTCCACTCCTCAGATGATGGGATTAAAGTGTGAGATCGCACATTCTAATCTCCTCTTCTAGCTCTTGGCGTCCTGCTGCCTTGGTTAGAGTCCAGCAGGCCCTGCTGCTGTGGTTCTGGGCTTTGCACTGGCTGTGCCAACCGCGCTTTCTGTCTTCGTTTCCACTACAGGACTCTCCTTGCAGCTCCAGCCTGGAGGCCTTTCCTGTCACTCCTGTGTAGTTGGGCATATTTCTTGTAATCTCTTTTCCTCTGCACTGCTTTTACCAGATTCGGGGCCAGGGCAGGGGGTGGTGGTGGAATGGAACTCATATGTTTGGTTATATTTACTTGTTCTGTTTTGATTATTTTCTGTCTTCTTTAGCTAGTTAGAATGAAGCTTTCTGGGCTAGAAGCAGCTTTACTTACATAGTTGATCTTCAATAAATATTTGTTGAATGAACAATTAAATGACTGAACACATGAACGAGTGAGTATAGGAAAGGTTTCACATCCTGCATCAATCTAGGTGCCCTTAACATAACCTCAGGCCAGCTGTGGGTCTTCTGCATCCATCTCTTCTGGGTACTCTTTACATATCTGTTTTTCCATTTTCCATAACTCATTGGGATATAGTGACAGTGTTTGTTTCTCTGGCATTCTGAATACTAAGTTTGGCTCCTACTATAACCATAATTTTATCACACAGAAAAAAACTGACTTAGTGCACCTTGTTTAATCTAAATTAAGGACTGTGAATTCAGTTTGATTTGATTGGTTTGGTTGTGTTACATACACATATATCACAGCTTTACCTGACATAAATATATAAAGCAGTGCATATTGAATATATTATACCTTTTTCAAAAATTAAAATATTCAGTTGAAAGCATTGACATGCTTTCTTGTTCATAGAGATATCTTAAAGACATTTGATTTTGTAAGCCCCGCTCCTCAGTCCTGGGAACTGGAAAGCTAGTAGGGCAGCTTCTGGATTGTGTCGACAACTGAACCTGATGGGGTCTGTGTTTAACTTTCTCTATTTGGCAATTCTGTGGTAAAAACTAATTTCTGATTAGCGTTTATTAGCTTCTTTCTCTAGAGAGATTCCTGCTTTAACGTTCCATCCGTATATGTAAATGTTAGACAAACAAGTCCTAGCTTTTTCACAGAATCAAAACAATTTTCCCATGTCAAGTATTTGCTTGAAAGTCATTCTTTTATTGATAGTGAAGTATAGATTTTGCTATGATGAAATTTTAAGAACCGCTTGTAGAAATTAATAGATGCTTTAAGAAGTCATTCCTGTGTGTCCTATATGGGCTTCTGCCTCTATGCGCTTAGCATTTGAGGCTGTTTTCCAAGCAGCACTACTAAGCCACACATGGGATGTGGCAGCCTGACCTAGGCTCTAGTCATCCTAGAGAAGAGAAAAATGCTAGCCGGGCAGCAGTGGTGCATGCCTTTAATCCCAGCACTTGGGAGGCAGAGGCAGGCGGATCTCTGTGAGTTCAAGACTGGCCTGGTCTAAATGTTTGAAATGTATGGCTAAAAGCTGAGTGAATATGTGGGAGTTGTTAGGAAAGTAGCTATTGCTCATGTGGAATACACTAGACATCAGGGGATCCAGGGCTTACCTCCAATTCTGTTACTTTCTGGTTATATTTTTAATTATTCTTTCTGTACTTCATCTCTTCAGAGAAAGTGTTTTAAAATGCTAAACATTGAACAGTCTTAGTGTAGTGGTATTTTGTTTGTGTTTTAACAAATAAAGCGTGCCTGAAGATCAGAGTGCAGAGCTAAGCCACTGGAGGTCAGGTGGTGGTGGCTCACACCTTTAATCCCAGCACTAGGGAAGTGGAGACAGGAAGGTATATAGCTGGGTAGAGTGAGGAATGTAAGGCAGGGAGGAGACAGGAGCCTCAGTGAAATCTGGAGATGCAGTCTGAAGCAGTCAGTCATAACACACAGTCTGAGGACACAGTCTGAGGACAGGATTGCCCTTTTGGCCTGAAGATTTGATAGAGGTAAAAGGTCTCTCTAGAGTTGACTGCATTGCTCCTCTGATCTCTTGGTTTTAACCCCTAATATCAGACTCCAGGTTCTTATTATCAATAACAATTAGAATTCGTGCTACACCTTAGGGTGTGTGGTTCTGATTCTTCACTCCACCTTTCTATAAGCGTGACCCAAACAATTAATAGATGGTTTTATAATGATCAAGCTAATTGCCTTATAGGTTTGTGTAGATGTCTCTAGTTCACATGCAAACCTATCAAAAGTGACTATTGGTCTTTTGTTGTTGCCGTTTTCAGTGCTGGAAAATGACTACGTAGGACTGAGGATGAGGGAGAGAAAGGCATCAGGGGGCTAACCTGGCTTGGATGACTACACACAGTGTGGTCTCAGATTCCTGATTCATCTGGATCATTAGAGGTTGCCAAGATGCTGTGGTGTTAGCCTTACTGCTCAGCCTAGAAGGGTGAATTTACCAAAGTAATTATGTCAACGTTGCTGGCTTAGTGAGATAAACTAATCAGTTCGGTTTTGTGGAAAAGCTTGTGTGTTGAACGTTTGCAGATGTGAACAGAACCTTAAAGCCCCTCCTAGGACTCTCACCAGGGAAGGGGCCAGGACTACTACCGTCCTGGTATAGGAGGTCCTTCTGTTTATGGGTTGCTTTCATTGGCTAATCAGTAAAGAAACTGCTTGGCCTGATAGGGCAGAACATAGGTAGGAGGAGGAGACAGAACTGAATTCTGGGAGGAAGGAAGGAGAGAGAGAGAGAGAGAGAAAGAGAGAGAGAGAGAGAGAACCACCATGGAGTTGCCAGAGTCAGACATGTCTTTCCCGGTAAGCCACGGCCTAGTGGTGAACACCGATTATTAGAAATTGGTTAAATCAAGATGTGAGAGGTAGCCAATAGGAGTCTAGAGCTAATGGCCAAGCAGTGTTTTAATTAATACAGTTTCTGTGTGATTATTTCAGGTGTAAGCTAGCCAGGCAGGATGGAACAAGGGGCTCCGATGTGGTAAATTAACTCCATGTAAAACCTGAGAGGGCTTGAAAAGGAATTCTAGACACAAAAATACAGTTTAACACAGCTTTTTGCTATTTGCTGGCGGCATGCTGCAGAGAGATTTTCCTGACTCAGCAGGAAAAAAAGCCACACCATTTTAAAACAAGGCTTCCTGGGCCCTGCCGCTGGTGCAAACTTCGGCTATGGAGCATTTGTGGGCCTGGATGTTTGTGTGCCCACTTGGGGTCAGGAACAAAGTACCTGAGACCATGCCTGTGGCTTGGCACTCTCTGCCTGGACTTGCGGCGGGATCAGGTTTACTAGGCGTTCACAAACAGGAGAGCATGGTTGATTCCTGCTGTCATACCACACTGCGCAGTGCTCTTCATGACAGATTTGGCTGTAACTCAGATAAAGGGAGTTTATGTACCGCACGCTCAGTCTCAGAGTTAAAGTGCTGAGTGCAGCTCCTACCTGGCGGCCCCAGAGCTAGCAGAAATGGTACGTCCACCATTTTGAAATTGGAGAGAGGCAGAGCCAACATCCAGAGCCGCTGTAACCAAGCTGCTCAGCATTTTAAAAGCTCTTCAAGACAGCAGAGAATCACAGACAATGCAATAAGGACAGATTCAGACATCAAAGACCTCTAAATGGGTCATAGTGTTAGATAAACATACATAGGTTTGGGAGAGAGAAGAAAAAGAGTATAGAGAGTCATAAAATAAAGTTAATGCTTTAAAAAAAGGGGGGGTAAAGACTTTAAAGAGATAGGCAGTACAAATACTGATAGATTAAAAGAAATAAAAAAATATAAGCCACGTAAAAATGGAAAATTCACAGAGAGGAACAAGCGGCCCCACTCCCTTTAACACCATCTGGCTTACAGTGTTTACCTTGTAAGCATGAGACCGGAGCTCCAGCTGCAGAACCTGTGCTAGGTTGGTGACCCGCTCTTGTAATCCCTGTGCCTGGGAGGTAGAGACAGGTTTATCAACTAGCCAACTTAGCCTAAGGCAAATTCTGGCTCATTGAGAGACCTTGTCTGGGGCGGGGGGGGGGGGGGGGGGGGAGGTGTTTAGTGCCTGAGAAAGAACACCACCACCCTACGCAACTGAAGTTATCCTCTAGCCTCTTCATGCATGTGCACATATGTTCACATACAGCACACCACACACACACACACACGTGCATACATGAGAATAGCTAAATAACCCAGTGGTTCATGCACTAAAGGGTGGCTGCAATATGGCCTCTTCCTGTTACCCAGGGTCAACATGCATGCATGTCCCTGCCTTCACTGTGCCCCCCAGTACCTGCGACTGATGAAATGTTTCCTTTGCCAGCACCAGCAATGTCTGTTGCCGACTGAAGCAGCAGGAGCCGGGGCTCTTCCTAAAGGACTAGCAAGACCTCCAGGATGCTATCTGCAGTGCTGAGAGTTTGACCTCTGTTCTGATCATTTGTAACTTGAAGGAGAATGATTGAGTTAAAGACTGCATTATTTTTTCACGCTTGAGTTTTATTTCTTCTGGTCAAGTGATCTTACCCTTGAATCTTCAGCCATCAGAGGCCACCTGTGTACAAAATAGTTTAATAAATTTAATTTTCAGAAAGACAAGTACAGAGTGAGCTCTATACCATGTCTTAAGGCAATTGATCAGTTTATCCTACCAACCCAGCCTTTTGGGTATAATTTAGTATATTCTCCCTTTTAGGGTGAGCAGTGAGATTGATACCACAGGATCTTGGCAAATCTTTAAGGTACAGATAATGGCCTCTAATGGTCCAGATGAATCAGGAATCTGAAGCCAGATAGACTGCAAGTAACCCAAGAATTAGCACCCTGATGCCCCTTTTTCCTTCATCCCCACAGCCAAATAGGCCCCTGCTCCCACTGACTTACCTCTCACATCCACCAAACAGATGCTGTCTGTGACAGCTGTTAGTGCATCTCCTAGGTCCCAGGTACAAGAGTCTGGACTTGTAGTAGACCCTTCACCTCTGATGTCTTGGTCTCCCTATCCTTTAAACTAACCAAATCAAAAGCTAGACTTTCTGAAGTGAAGAAGTCCCTAAGAAGGTTTCTGTTGCTATGGAAGAGTATTAATTAGCAAATGGTGCTTACTTACTCACATTGCTTAAAGGAAAGAAAGAACAAATCCTCTAAAATAGTGGTTCTCAGCCTGTGGGTCATGAGTCCTTTGGTGACCCTTTCACAGGGGTTACCTAAGACCATCAACGACACAAATATTTTCATTATATTTTATAACAGTAGCAAAATGCAGTGATGAAGTAGCAACAAAAATAGTTTATGGTTGGGGGTCACCACAACATGAGGAGCTATATTTAAGGGTCACAGCATTAGGAAGGCTGAGGACCACTGCTTTAAGAGTAGCCCGTGCAAGCAAAATTGTGGAAATATTTTACTATAAAAAAATGTATTTCCTTCAGTGATCATATATTTTTATCAATTGCTAGTAATAATTGGGAAAGTTACTGAGTTTACATACATAGCAATAACTTGGAGTGAAATAAACACGTTAGGAGACAGTACCAAGAAGGAGCATGAAGCAGAGGACAGCAGAGGTAGGATGGGGCCAAGGCCAACACTGGGAAAGCAGCAGCACCCCCTGTTTAGCTGTCTTATATATTTACTTGCCTCTCCTCATTTCTTCCCTAGTAGTAACATTTGGTAAAAGTAAAATATTTTAAAGATGAAGAAAGCCAAATTCATTTTGAATATATCTCAGAGAGGGGCCTGGTTAAATGCCAATTGTTAGCTTGGTATTTTGACAAAATTGCCGTATCAATAAGACGGTGTCTCAGCACCCACTCTCTGAAGCCTGCAATGGGCGTGCAGACGTGAGTTCTGAAAACTAGTTCAAAAGTGGCGTTTTAAGCACTATTTTATAATATCAAAGGTGTCAGTGAAAAGTATTTAAAAAACAGCCCCTTATTTGAACAATCAATCCTTTTAACCAGATGGTAGAAACCATGCAGAAACCTGGACTCACAGATCTCATAAGCTTAATCAATCAAAAGCTTCCTCCTTTGGTCTGTATTACTGAGTCATTAAGTAGACACTGCATACTTGGCATTTGTCAAATAAGGATTCTGTCTCCTGAAATAATTACTTTAAACTCTGAAAATTTGGTTTAAAATGCAAGCACTAAACTCTACAATTTAGGAAAAGAAAGTGCAAGGCACATTTTAAACAATCTTTTTATGGACAAATGTTCACATTTACATGGACCCAAGGAGTAAGTTCAAGGGCCGTGGTGATGTCGAATCTTGTCAGTCAGTGACAATGAACAGGTGAGTGGGGCTAGGTTAATGTGCAGGTGAGTGGGGCTAGGTTAATGTACAGGTGAGTGGGGCGAGGTTAACGTGGTGGTTTCATGGTTGACTGGTGAGGTCTTAGTCTGAGCTACTTCCCAAAGCTCAGCCAAGAGACATTCCTTCATGGGCCTCTTCTCTTTCCTCTCTGTCCCTGATGTTCCATTCACTGTCCCTTTCTTAAGTGGACGGTGTAATGAGTTGAACGAAGGGAGACAGCTTAGGGCTGTGAGCTGGTGTTTACTGTATATTCAGCCCTGGTGTTATGAGGGGGGCATACCATCAGGGGTGGAGGGCTTCAAGGTCCCTCAACCACAGGCACTGAGACCATGGAACAGCTGAATAAGAGACACTTAGGTGTGAAAGGGAGCCTAGCTTGCAAGCCTGTCAGCTTGTGGGAGGTACTAGGAGGAGGGCAGATGTTAAATAGACTACATTAAAAAAAAAAAAGCCTCAGGTGATGTGTGAGAACACAGCTCACTCTTGGATCTGTTAGGGAAAATGCCCGTAGGAAGACTTCACAGGGCTCTCAGATGACATTTAAAATTAAGTTTCCATAAAGAATTTCGGATGATACTCTCCAAAAACCGTATCACTGAAGCCGGTGCCAGAACCCCAAAGGCAGGGTGGAGAAGCGAGAGCCCAAGTATGCCTACAGTCCCGCTAAGGAGCTAACTCCCACGCGGGGCAGGCCAGAGCTGGCTGTTCCACGGAGGCCCTGTTAAGCAGCTGCCCGTGCCTTTCTTGGTTTACACCGGTTTTCCATCTGTTTTACCTGCCTCTTCTTCTGAATAATTTATTTTTCCATCTGCATAAATAGAACACCTGTCTGAAGGCTAACTCCTTCACCTAAATAATTTAGAGGAAATAAACCCTTTCATCTTTATTGAAATAATGTAATGGCTTTCCAGAACAAAGCCCTTAAGTAAATAATCCTTGGGGACATTTCTAGTATTTAAGTATTATGCTAAGAGTTTGAAACATTAATATCAATCTATTTTTTTTAATTAAAATGCCAATCCCCAGTTCTTCCTTAAGACTGTAGGTTTTAGAAACTGTTGTCTTTTTGCTTTCTTGCTAGTGAATTTTCACCTCTCCAGACTCAGGAGAACTGTTATCTGTGAATGGTTCTCACACAATAGATGCTGGCTGAAATGTTTCTGAGGACCTTGTTCAGCTTTTACTTAGCTATGAGAACTAAAAATGTATCTACCGGCCTTAGGGTAGCAGTTATTCTAATGCACACTACTTCTACCCTTAGCTAAGGGGCATGGCAGGGTGGGGGTGAGTGAAATCTGGCCCTCCAGAGAAGTCTTTTTGCTGAGGAACTATCTCAGGTTCCCTTTGAATGTGGAGGAGATGCTACTGTGGTCCAGACTTGCGAACTGATCCTTAACATTTGAATGTCTACAGGTCAGCTTATCTATTCCTGTGAATGCATTTGTGAGTATGTGTGTGTTCTCACGTGTGCTTCTGCACCAGTGTGTGTGCGTGTGTGTGGGGCTCAGAATTCGACTTCAAATAGCTTTCTCTGTTGAGCTTCGCCTTATTTTTTGAGATTTTATTGAATATTAATTATTTTATAATTAAATATATTATAAAATCAAATGTATAATTAATTATTATACATTTTTGAGTCTCTCACTGAACCCAGAGCCCATGGATTCAGCCAGACTGGCATCCAACAATCCCCAGGGATCCTCCTGCCTTCCCCTCTCCAGTCATGGAATCATGGGCCCTCACTGTCCCTGTTCTCCCCTCCCCTTTTATGTGGTTGCTATGGATTTGAACCCCATTCCTCATGCTTCTCTTGAACCGTATGAATCAAATTAGTAATAATTGTATGTACTCTTACCCATCCAAACTTCAGTGATGACAAGAACAGAAAGTATCCCACATCAGACCTCTGATTGGCAGCTGGCTCCCTAAGTGACCCTGAGTGATTTTAGCTCATCTCTGTGATTACCGGCTTCCTCATCTTGAGCAGGGATGAAGACAGAGCCTGTCCTGCGCAGCAGGGGTGATAACGATACTTCCATGTGGGCTCTGGCATGGCTGGAGTGCAGTATTTGGGTCCAGTCCCCTTACGTGGCATTCGTATGAAATGTGAATGAATTAACAGCTTTGGGAGGGCTGAAGTCACAACTCATTGTCATGACACTTGCTGCCCCACCAGAGGACCCCGCTTTGGCTCCCAGTACCCATGTTGGTTTTTCTTTAATTTTTTTTTTTTAGGTAAAAAAAAAAAGGTACAAAAAGGATAAATTTATTTTAAAGGTTCCAGGTGATGTCCCAATGTCAGTGAGTGGTTCTGTTTCTTGTAGCTTCCATCAGCCACATCCCTTTACAGTTGTTCATAAGAAGCAAGGCACGTGAGTGCCCCAGAGTCAGAAGCACTAGCTACCTCCCCAGTACCCATGTTTGAGAGCACACAACTGCCTCTCGCTCCAGGGCATCCGACACCCTCTTCTGGCCTCTGTGGACATCTGACCACATGTGGCCTTCAATCATACAGACACATGGACACACATAAACAAAAATAATAAAAATAAATCCTAAAGAAGAATTGGCAGCTCTGATGAACAAAGTTTAAAGCAGTTTTTAAAATCAATAAATTCGATATAAATTGTAAAATGTTTTCTACAACTCTCCTTCCTTTAGTACAGAGCGTGTGGAGCATAATTCTGTTTTCAGAGTGCAGTCTCCAGTGTTAGCATTGCCCACAGCACATACAGGGAACTACTGTGTAGGATAACCCAGCAACGCTGACCAATAGTCAGTGTGCTGTCTGCTGTCTGTCCCTGGGTGGTGTCTGTGTTGAAGTCTTAGACTTGCTTTTCCTAGTTTTGTCCCTTTCCCTGGCTCTTGGCTGCAATGTCCTGCCATGTTGCAGGCTCGCGGGCATTAGTTTTCCCATCAGTGTCAGCTTTGCTTGCAGTTCTAACAGACATGTTTCCTCGGAATGCGCTTTAGTGCGAGGCTATAGAGACATTCTGTTTGCCATTGGCCAGTGGCTCAAACTGTGCAAGATCCCTGGTTTCTGCAGCTCTAAAATGCTCACTGTATCAGCTTGGAAATCAGAGGATGCGCAGATGCAGTCAAGTGCTGCTTATGTGTTACTGCCCACCGTGTCGCCTAGGAAGAGAGCACAATAAATTCTTACACATCAACAATCTTAGCACTTGCAATTGAACAAACTAGAATAAGACAAAAGTCACAGGTCAAGAAAGCAAACTTGGGCTGTGGCTGCTAAGTTTTTTAGTTTGGTCAGAATTGCGTTCCAGTAACTGAGGAGAGATGCATCTTCATTATGGAATTCTCACGTATAAGCCAGAGTGTGTGTGAAGTGATACAAATATCACCTGGATAAAGGGTGTTTTGCATCTGTAGAGGCTAGCCTGAGGGCAGGAATGAAATTAGAGCCTTAAACAAATGTATACAGCAAAGTACAGTAGAGCTACGATCCAAGAGTATCATAGCTCAGAGTACAATCGGGGTCACAGAAGCAGGGTGGCATAGTCTATGCCCTGGGCCCAAAGAAAGGGAAGCAAAGATAGAGAGACAGGCTGTACCTGATCAATGAACTAAGGTCCTAGAGTTAGATCAGGTTGTACATGACATAATTTAGAGGCTAAAGTGGGGGTTTGGACAACAGACCAGGAAGCAAAGTGACCTCAGCAGTTTCATGGCTGGAGGACAGTGTGCATGTGGGACTGGGAGGGCACAGAAACGGGACCGTAAGGAAGACTGGTCAGGGAGTACTTTTGGTTCCGTGCCTAGGGCTCTGGATTAGAGCAGGGTGAGTCGTGGACATGCTGTGTACAGAGGACTCAGTAGGATCCATAGCTGCGTTTCCCAAAGGCCCATTTGATGGCCGCATCCTGAGTGGATGCAGGAAGAGTGGAGACATGGTAACACATGATAGGGCTAGGGCCATGGCCCATGACAGCAGCTGTAGATCCTGAGCACAGGAAGTGGCATATGGGACTGGGCTAGGGTGGGGGATTAAGTGTCAGATGTGAATTGGGTATGAAACCGATGAGGAACCTTGGTGTAGGTGGCTTAGGGGCCACGGCAGGTTCACAGTCGAGTGGCTGGTTGGCTAGCTGTTCTGGTTACTGTAGGAAGCAGGGGAGCAAAGGTTAGGGGACAGGAAGTTGAGTCTGGGGTATGTTGCATATGAGGCCCTCCTGGCCTGATTTAGTGACTTATGTAGTATGTGCTAGTGCAATGAACAGTTTAATGAACACGTGTTATATCATAGACATTTAGTGCTCAAAGTACACAGATAGCCAATGGCAAGATTCATATGTTATGGTTGGAACCAAAAATTCTGAGTTAAACCTCTAGGAATGAGGTTTGAAGTCAACAAGGAAAAGGACTGCAGAGCTCTATCAGGTAGGAAAGTTCCAGAAAATTTACTTTTGGAGTGGTTCAGCTCCAATGCTTGATGGCAGAGGCTGGTGTGGGGACCAACAGTTTGCTGCATTCTCTTCATGCTGGGCTTGCTTTGAGCTCCCACTGTGTCCCGGTCCCTGCTAGTTAAAGCATCCGGCAGTGTGGCTCCCAGGTCGCTTCTGTCACTCCGTCTTTTTAGTCAGGGCAAATGACACCATTCTTTGTGGTCCCGTAATTCTCAACCAAAATTCCCATCTATGTATGCTTACTCGCTTTCATTGTTGCAAATTCATAACATTTCTGATAAAGACATCATTTTTTTAAAAAAATTATGTACCTTGATGTTGAAAATTGGGCCTTGTGTTTATGGATAGAAGCTGCACATATGTGATTATGTACCGTATGATTATGTATTTTGTGCTTGTATCACATAGTATTGCTTATGTTACTGATTATGTAAACATGCACTTTGTAAAACATAGGATATAATTATTTCTGATGTATTTGCAATTTAGTATATTTATTAAATGGATCAATCAAAAGGTATGGTTAAACACACTGTCTTGATCTGTTTGGCACATACGTTTTCCATCCTGCAGTTTGAGTACCCAGAGTGAGACAATTGGGTACCAGGTGCCTGACAGAATGTTACAGCATCTCTGTTGTTGAACAGGTCCTGGAAGCTCCACTATCTTGGGAGTTCTGTGTTTTCCTACCCCACGACTGACAAGGCTCTTTCCCTGCTCTTGCTCGCCTGTTGATTGTTTCAGGAGCTCTGTTAGCAGAGACGGTCTAGGAGGCTTGCCACTCACATACTGATAGCATTATTTGACATAGCCACGCCCACTCCCGGCAGCCCCTCCTTCCCGTCGCCATCTTAGATCTCTTACTGTCCCCACTTGGGGTGTGCGCACCCCCCCATTTTCCCTTCTTCTCTGTCTCTTTCTCCTCTCTCTCTCTCTCTCTGTCCCCCTTTCCCTTTCCCCTCCATAACCCCCTGAATAAATATTCAACCTCACTCTACATGTTGTATCTATCCATGTCTCTGTCTCCTGCCCACTCACCATGCATCTCCCTGCCTGGGACCAGCAACCTCTCTGGGGATCTTGCAGGGACCCGTAGCCAGTCTCTGTCTGGTCCTGGCTGCTCCCAGAGCTTGCTGCCCGCCATCACATGGCCCGCCAGGGATCAAAAATCATAAAAGTTCCAGTGACTGACAGCGGGCTTCTCTCATCACATGATCATTCCTTCAGAGATTCTTCACAGCTGCAGGGCTCTGAGAGAAAGAGGAGTCCTAAGGCTTCTGAGAGGTTTGGAAACCTTCAGAGGCACCTCTGCTGCATCGAATTGGTCAAAGCCAATTGCTTGGGCAACTCAGAAGTGAAGAAAATGGGAAGAGATGTCACAGGAGTAGAAAAATTCACATTCTAAAAAGTCCTCCGAGGTGGTCATTATGATGACGCACATCCTTCATAGGCTCCTGTGCTCACCTGTTCCCCAGCTGGTGGTGCCATTGTGGAAGGAGGAGACGGCATTGCTGGAGGCAATGTGTCACTGGGGGCTTTGGGCATTCTAGACCAGCCACCTGTGCTTCCTCTTGGAAGTTTTCGCTGCTCCGTCTTCCTCCATTAAACTTTTATATATCCTTTCACGCTCCTGCCACCAGGCCTTCTCTACTGGGAGGGACTGGAGCCCAATAATCTGTGAGCAAAACTAATTTTTATCCCTTAAATTGCTTCTTGACATGCTGAGCTCAGGGTTGAATTTGGCCATGGTAATAATAAAGAGAAGAAAAGAGAAAGGTATCATGTGTGCACACTCTGAAGGTCAAGGGTGTTCGTGTGGGCTGTGTGACAAGAAGGGTGGACAGAGGATAGACTGATGTAGATCCTGCAGCTATAATGTCATACATTTATATACACACTACACATGCTCATGCACATGCATCTCCACAATACTCACATACACAGGCTTATACATATCGTTCATGTATATACACACACTTAACACATGCACACACTTATATGTTCAATATACTTATACATATTCATATATACATGCATAGATACTTCAAGTGCACATATGAATATATATTCACATATGTATACACATGTGCACACACATATATAGTCATATATGAACAACATAACATATACACCTACACACATGCATACATATACACACACACACAAGCATCCAGATACTACACACATATATACGCTCTTCTGCCATCCATAAGAACAGCAGATTTTTGGGCCATTTGATAGATGGGCTGGGATGAGTGACTCAAGTGAAAGTGAAGAATATGTTGCCTCCAAAAATCAAAAACCCCAAATGCACTGTGATGTAGGAGGGTCATTTGTCTATGTGTTACTTTCATTGGTTAATAAAGAGACTGACTTGGCCTTTGATAGGACAGCAACTTGGATAGGTGGAGTAGACAGAACAGAATGCGGAGAAGAAGGGAAGTGAGTCAGATGCCATGGCTCTCCTCTCTGAGATGGACATGGGTTAGAATCTTCCCGGTAAGCCATGACCTCATGGTGATATACAGATTATTAGAAATGGGTTAATTAATATGTGAGAGTTAGACAATAAGAGGCTAGAACTAATGGGCCAGGCAGTGTTTAAATGAATACAATTTGTGTGTTGTTATTTCAGGTGTAAAGCTAGCTGTGCAGGAGCCAGGCAGGATGAAAAGCAGGCCTGCTTGCCTCATCACTACAGCACTGTTTTCCTTTCTTGGTTGTAGGAGGGAATGGATGAAGGGTCCTTAATTTTAAAAGGGACATTTCAGTGAGTTGTACAGGACCATGTCCTAGAAATTTCACTAAAGTAGAACTCCCCAACTTTCAGATAGATCTATATATAGCACAGTATTGGTCTGTCTGTCTGTCTGTCTGGATATATATTGAGAGAGAGAGAGAGAGAGAGAGAACACAGTATATATCAGTACACATCAGTACTCAGTGAATCTCAGGGAGTAGCTCTCTGCTCCTTGCTTGGGTCCAGTGTAATGTCTTCAGTTCCATGAACAGGTGTGGTATTTTATGAAGAGGAAAGGCAATCAATATGTCTGCACACTGACTTACAACTTGGTTTTATCTGGAAAACTGTTAGATTCCTTAAGCAGAGCATTGGAGGAGTTGCTGGCCAACTGAATTTGGCAGTGATAATAATGAAGAAGAGAAAAAAATCCCAAGACAAAATAACAAATTAAAAGGATCTTTTTTATTGGCTATATAGCAATATGAAACCACAGAGAATGCATAGGAAACCTCATTTCAGCAGCCAAGATGGCGATTCTTACTGAAGATGAAGGGCAGAAGGAGATAGCCAAGCAGGGGGGCTGCTACATGTATGTGTCTCTACATGTCTCTGAGTGTGTGGTCCACTTTCCTGCCATGCTGCCCTCTTCTTGCTAAGGGCAACCTTTTCAGCCTCAGAGGGCTCCAAGGAAGATCTTTTCTCTAATGCAAAAGAAACAATATGTCTGTTCCCCCAACCTTGCCAATGCTCTGACTCTATCCCAAAGAAAACAAAGATACCCTGGATCTTGCAGACTTCCCACCCAATGATAGCCCATTTTCCTAGGTGAGCCAGCAAGGGATATTCAAGAATGCAAGATGACAGAAGACAATTGGAGGTTTTCTTTTGCTTGTCTAGACTGTTACTTGTAGTGAGTTTTCTGTCCTGCCTGCCAGCTCCCAAATAGTCACACAGACACTTCTTATTAATTATTAAAGCTTGGTCTTAGCTTAGGCTTATTTCTAACTAGCTCTTTTAACTGAAGTGAACCCATTTTTATTAATCTACCTGCTGCCACGTGACTCCTGGCTTCTACCTCTCTTCCTACATGTCCTTTTTCCTTTGCATCTGGTTGGTGACCCCACCTTTCCCCCTCTCCAAGTCCTCTCTGTCTCCAGAAGTCCCATCTGACATCTTACTGCCAAGTTATTGGCTGTTCCGCTCTGTATTAAACCAATCACAATGATACATCTTCACATTGTGTAAAGGAATATTTTGCAACAGTTACTGTAGCAATGCGGAACTTTATGGCTGAGAATAAAGCTTGGAAAGAGAAGGTGGGGGGGTGAGTGACGTCAATTCCTTTCATAAATTTTCCAATGATTGTGACCTCCTGCTGTGGGTGACAACCATGTTCTTCTTTGTGATTTGGGAAGAGAGTGGCAAGATACTTAAATTCTGCAAATTACATTGTAATTAAAGCAATACCTGAAAATAAAACTTGTGATATACTCGATGGTCACTGCAAGATTTAAATCCTCTGGTTGACGATATTTCTCTGATATTTATCTCTACTGTGTAAAACAGTAGTAATTTCTTCATTAGAAACATGGATGGCCCCAATAATTGGCCATCTCTAAAGATACCTATCTATCTTTATTTCCTATAAAATTTAAACTAATGCCATGGGGCTGAATGTTTAACTCAGTGGCAGTGTGTGTGTCTAACATGTGCAAGACCCTCAGCCTAATGAGAAACAAGGTAAAACAAAGCCTCCGCATAGTAACAATCACACATGCCCATTGCATGAGTAGGTGAATGAAAGGTGAATAAAGCCTTCTCAGGTTAGTAATGGCTGGTAATCTTGTGGTAACTGGTGGTTTGTTTGATATTCACAATTAAAGTAATTTTTATGTCTTTATAACTTTGGTGATTCCCTTGATGGCCTGCATCACATACATAACAACGGAAAGATGTAGTGTTCCCTCTCACTGTTAATATGTGGCTTAATTTTTTAAGTTCTTAAAGGGGATATTCCAGTTCTTTTACAAATCCAGTGACCTCTCTAAGAGCACATTCTTCCGAGAGACACAAGCATCTTTTCTTCAGGCCTGTTTTCTCAGCCTGACAACATGTTTGTTCCCTCCTGGGGCCATCAGGCATATTCTCCTTTGCTTCTGTGTTTAAAAACTGGAGGTCAAGGATTTCCAAGGTGGCACTTAGTTGCCATTGCAAAATAGTGCGAAAGCACCATGGGGAGAAGAAAATCCAGGTGGTTCCTGGCTCCCTGCCTTCCTCTGCATTTACAATGGGGGAGAATTCAGGGGAGACACTGCTCCCTTTAGATGTCTGTTTCCTGTGGGCTGTCTCCAGCCCGGAGAGAGACTGACAGAGTGATAACACCCGATGCCAGGCTCTCTTGCCCACTCAAAGACCCTTCCTCAGGTGTCAGTTGCTTGGCTGAGCTTTGAGGTCAACTAGACACCTCCCTTGAGGCTTGCCTGGCCTGAGGGACACAGCTCGCAGAAAACCCTCTCAGGGAGTGCAGCTGTTATCCGAGCTTGGATCAAAGGCCCCCTCTGTCCTCCAGAAAAATATCTCCCAAACGAGGTCTCTTTCTCCATGATTTGAATGAATGTTGAATGAGTCCCCAGGGACACCAGTTGCTCTGCTCAGGGACAGACTTGGAAATGAAAAGTCACCTCCCTTTAAGGCCCGTCTATTTGAGTATTTCAATTCATTGGAAACCCGTCAGAAATGAATCAGAAAACGAGGCAACAAAGAAGCATGAGGATTTTTATTTTTGGCAGTCTTCATTTGTGTATTATTATTTTTTTTCTTTTCTCCTGGCATATGACATTGTTTCTGGTAACTTTCACAGTGCCCATGAAAGACACAGACAGCATTAAAAAGCCATTATTCAACCACTTGGGTTTGAGCATGAAAGCATGAAAACTAACCAGCAACTTTCCTGAACTGGGCTTGTAAAGCGATAGCCCCTCTCTTGCCATAGAACAAGCCCTTTAGAACGGTGCACAGTAGTGACCTTAAGCTCGGTGATCTGATTGTCCAAAGGTTCAAACCATAATTGCCCATTATGCAAGTACTTGGTTCATCCACCCAGTGACTTAGAACTCCAGAACCGATTAAATGAACTAAAGGTAAACAAACGATAGGCACGGAGCGTGTACTTGAGCAAATGCAGCATTTGATGAGGCCTTTTGAATATTTCCATTCTTGTCAGTCTGAATGTGTTTTGCTGACATTGTAGTAGCGCTGGTTTTATTCTACACAGTTCAGGTTTTCTAGTTAAGATTGCTGTGATTGGTAGCATCGCCAGTGGCAGGTGAGGGGTCAGATATTTTAGTCATGGCTCACACTATTGTACAGACATCTGTTATATTGAATGGATTATTTTGTTTATCAAGTTCCTTTGAATAGCATTTTCAGTTTTGTATCTTATTTCCTTCTTTGATGAGGGTATTGCTGGCAGATGCATGCTACATATTAGCTTGTTTCTTGCAATTCTCTGGCTTTTTTAAGTTTTCTTTTTCCTCATCTTCATATTTTTCTTCTCAACAACTTTGTCTTTCTAAAGAAATTAAGTATTTGAACACAACATCCTAAAGTGAAGAGTGCACAGTTCTCTTCTTCAGAACTGTTTCTTATCTCCTCAAGGTCATTCCTAATTCCTCAGCTTCCTTTCCTTTCCCTCCTTTCTGTCCCTTTTTGTCTTCTTTGTTCCTCCCAGGCCCCTAGTTCTTCTTTAATAATGAATACTATCCGAGAGAGTATCTCTGTGGCTTTGTTTGGTTACTCACGAGCAGTTGTTCTGTCCGGGAAAATTGCTTCACCAGTCTGAATTAGCATTTGTCCCCTTGTTTGGAACTGGAAGGGTCAATGTCAGATATGTACTCTGAGTAATCTGAAGTCAGGTGATGAAAGCATGTGTTACGGTGTAAACATGTCTTATGATGAACTTGCGGATGGTATCATAGGGAACCAAGCACCTACCCATAACCATTTGAATGGCAATAATGGTGGCAGTGGTGGTGATGATTTTGGTAGTTAGCACTTACTCAAAATTTAATGCCAGTCATTGTTTGTGTCATCTACCTGCTGCCTATCATTTACCTGTTTATCATCTATCTATCTATCTATCTATCTATCTATCTATCTATCTATCTATCTATCTATCATCTATCTGTCTATCTATCATCTGTCTATAACCAATTACCTATCTACCACCTGCCAATCATCTATGTCTCCATCTTTCTAACTATTTGTCATCTATTATCTAGCTTTCCTCTCTCTGCGTGTCTTCCTCACAGTGACCTATTATCTGCCTACATTCTTATTCAAATACCACAGCAAACCAGGATAGGGTTTTCATCTTCCCATCACACCTAACAAGCTCAGAAACAATAACACTAGTTCCAGCCCCGAGGTTCACCCGAGGTGATGACTAGTGGACTCAGATAGGTGCTCGGTGGGTGACAGATGATGACCAGAAAGATGACTGACAGATATGCAAAGCTAGGACTCAAACCTGTGTTGCCGGGGAGCAAAGCTGGGTCCTTAACCCAGTGCTCTGTCACTCATAGCTACACAGCAGGAAAGTGAGCACTGGATATTTCTAGATGTTACCGTGGATATGAGCGATAGGGAGCCAACATGCCTTGGCTTTAACTGGCTCATAGCCTAGTGGAAGATGAGAGTGAGTGTATGGTAAATGACTGTGAAGATGAAGAAGGTTGAGGAAAGATCTGTGTCGACCTGAGTTGACCTGATCAAAGACTATGAAAGAATAAAGCAGTTAATGAAGAAGGTGCAGAGGTTATAAAAGGTAAGGAGAGGTACGGTCAAGGTAGAGGTTATAGAAGGTAAGGAGAGGTACGGTCAAGGCAGAAGGCTAAGGCATCCTCAAGTGGCTGTGAACAGAGTCTCTTCCCACAGCATTACTGGAGTGCAAACGGCAATCCTAGGGACAGGAGAGGAATGTGGAAAAGACAGGCTTCTCATCCTAGAGGCCTGCTCTCTGTGACATGAAAAACAGACACCTGCCAGCGCCTCACTCCGTCTCATCAGCCCCCCAAGGCGGGGCTGTCCTGGCATGTGGGGCCTGTGACCAGAGGCTCACTAACCATTCCCTTGTTCTGTAGCACATGGCCTCAATCTGAAGTTTGCGGTGCGAAAGGGGTATATGATTCCTTCACCTGGACTCGGTAACTCCATAGCATCTTTTGATTTGGGGCTGCATGGCTATCCTGGAGCAGGAATGCAAGGCAGACTATTGGTCATTCTCCCTGTTTGGTGATGCTGTGCCTGCTCTAAGGGTCACAGTGGTTTTATTGATGACCATCTGTACATTGGCCTAGCAGTCTAGGAAAATTGGAAAGTCATCTAATTAGCCATCTTAAGAAAAGAAAAATCAAAAAGCCACTGTCTTAGGGTTTCTATTGCTGTGAAGAGACACCATGACCATGACAACTCTTATAAAGGAAAATATTTAATTGGGTCTAGTTTACAGTTCAAAGATTTAGTTCATTATTGTCATGGCAGAAAGCAAGGCGAAGTGCAGGCAGACATGGTGACTGAGAGTTCTACATCTGGATCAGCAGGCCATAGGAAGTGAACTGTGTGACACACTGGGCATAGCTTGAGCATAGGAAACCTCAAAGCCTGCCCCCACAGTGACACACTTCCTCCAACAAGGCCACACCCACTCTGACAAAGCCGCAGCCCCTTACAATGCAACTCCCTATGGGGGGGTATTTTATTTCAAGCCACCATAGCCACTAAATATGTAGGGGGAGGGCTTTAAAGGACTTTCAGATATGAAGCAATAGCAGAAGATCCTAAACACATGTCTTTATCACTAGACCATGAAGTCCCGAGTCTAACCTTATTTCTCTCACTATTTCAATGGCCTATCTTAGTGCTTGGCACAAAGTTGCTTTTTTGTTTTTGTTTTTTGCTTGTACATTTTGTTTTAAATAAATGTGCACTAAATTAAAAACAGAAAAACCACTGAAAGATATGGGCCTAACCTGTCAGGTGGGGAGTGCTGCTGTGGAGGGCTTAGGATGGGGCTTCTAGGGGGTGGGTGTGCTGAGACATGTGGTAAGCATGGCAGCAGCAAGTGCAATGGTTTTGACCTCTGAGAAACTCTGACAGAGCAGAAGTCCTTAACACATCAGATTTGCCAGGTTTGGTTTCACTGACCACCTTTTCTGTGTTGTTCTGGAAGGTTCCTTGCTTCACTTGGGGCCACCTAGACTTTTCCCTTAGGTTATTTTTCTGGAAATGTTGCAGCTTTGTTATTTTACATTTTGTTCTCTGACTCACTTTGAGACAAGAGGAATGTCATTGGTGTGGCCGAATGTGAAATGCCCCCTGCTGGCTCGTGGACCGAAATCGTGGTTCCAGCTGATGGCGGTATTTTTGGAGGCTGTGGAAGCTGTGGAAGCTGTAGAAGTTGTGGCCACTGCTGGAAGTTAGTCTCTGGGGGTAACTTTTGAAGTTATTACCTAGTGTTGGTTCCGAGGTGTTTGTTGCTGCCTCATCCACCATGACATGATGAGTACCCTACTGGTGTGGGAGGTCCTTCTGTCTATGTGTTGCTTTTATTGGTTAATGAATAAAGAAACTCCTTTGGACCTATAGCAGGGCAGAACTCAGCTAGGTGGGGAAAACTAAACTCAATGCTGGGAGAAGGAAGGCAGAGTCAGAGAGATGCCATATAACCCTGCTGGAGATTAGACAACACAGCCACATGGTTGATGCACAGATTAATATAAATGGGCTAAATTAATATGTAAGAGTTAGCCAATAAGAAGCTAGAGCTAATGGGCTCTCAGTGATTTGATTAATACAGTTTCTGTGTGATTATTTCAGGGCTAAGCAGAGGGAAACAAGCGGCCTTCTTCCTCTTAGACACCACTAACTCCTACTGTGACACCTGTCTGCTCTGATAGAGGGAAATCTGAACTTCAAGCCACAAGTTTCCCACCTTAAGTTGTGAGGCAAGTATTTTGGTCATGGCAGCTCAATAGTAACTAATGCGTTCAAGTGTCTAGACTCATTTGTTATTCACCTACTGGATGGTTTTACTAACCTGTACTGGTGGCTCTGTTTCAGTTGTGGGCTGTGTCTGTCTTACCTGAGCAAGTCTGTGTGTACTCAGAGAATCATATGGTCTTCAACACCCCTCACCCCTCACAGGCTCCATGACAAAGTATGTGGGTTTGAACACATCCTTTCTGTTTCCCTTGTATTTTATGATATATAATCTCAACAATGCTGGGATGAAAGATTAAACATTTTTATCCACAGCAAGAAACGAGGAGTTACACTTACTGTGAGCAATGTTTCTACAGCCGCACTGGGAATTGTAGCATATCTCTTTAGCTCTTAAAATAATAAACTCTTGCACAATGTTATTCTATTTCATCATCTAAGAAGCACAAAGCATAGGAAGGTCCCAGAGGTGGATCTCAGATCTGAACCAAAGTGTCTGCCGTTCCCTTCGAAGATACCACTTTCCTCTCGAAAGTCCAGGAAGGCTAACTTAATTGTCCTTGGGTTGAGCCAGAAGGCATGCAGAAGAGCTCGTGTTAGTGTTTGCTCGAGAAGGCAGAACAGGACAGAGGAAGGGCTATTAAGAAGACATCAGGAACATTTGCTTACTCTTTACCCAGGGACTAGTCAACTCTGAGCCTTTAATGAAGAACGTGGCTCTGATTAAAGCCTTCTGAGGAAAGGCATGCAGATGATGGGAGGGTCAACTTGGAACATTGCTTCCTCCATCAGGGGCTGAATTCCATCCTGTAGGATTAGCTTATGCCTGTGGGAAGCCTTTGAGCCACAGCATAGACACTGAACAGGTCATGACGATGATGAGCCCAGCACTGACGACCCCAGGAAGCTGGGTCGGAAGAATGAGCTTGAGAAGGGAGGGGCTTCTGAGCTGGAGTGGTTCCTGCTGGTGACACCCGAACTCTGCCACAGCCTCTGGTGCACACTGATTCCAGTCCTTACGGGAACCGTGGACTGTGACATGTGGGTATGGTGATCCTTAGTCAGACAGAGGCTGATTAAACTGTCCTGTGTGAGGTTGTGCACATGGAAGTGAATAGGAGGGACAACAGGGAGAGGCGAGCAGAAGGAGGAAGAGGGAGATGCAATCTGACTGACGAACAGGAGAGGAAATGAAGACAAGAAATTGGGAAAAATGGAGCTGGTTTCTTCTTTCAAAAAAAATGTAATTGAGATCTCTTTCTGCAATGAGCTGGAACAGGTAACAAAAGAGAATCGCTTGGAAAAAGGCCTACTTGTGGTGGGGCTTCCTTGTTTGTTATCAGCAGATGGGCAAATGGTGCATCCAGCGCTGGAGGATCAGTTTTGTTTGGAGGTGGGGGTCAGTGTCCACTCATCTCCTTTGACTTGCTTACATTTGTCTTGCTTACAAGGACATCAACATCGATTGTGCAACTCTGCCACTGTCTTGTAGCAAGGCAACGCTGCACCACCTGGGAGCCTTGTGGAGCCCTGCACTCCAAGGCCACATCTGGAGGTGTGAAAAGCCTGTGCCTGCCGCAAGGCTATGAGGCAGGGCAGATGTTTCCGTGTTTCCCATCACTTCCTTCTTGATGGAACAAATTCTTTTTCCAAGTCTGACTGTTTCTCTTTGCACCTCTATTGAATATGTAAGTGGTCCTTAGTCCGTTCAGCCCCTTACATTGTAACTTAAAAGCCTGTTATTATTATGTTTAATTGTCATTCAGATTTTGTTGCTTTCTTTTGCCTAGGCCTTAGGAAACCAGGGGCCATAGGCTTTCCTCTTTCTTCTTTCCAGTTCTTTGCATGGGCTACCTCACTGGTGATAACTTTCTTTTGTTTTTAAGCTTATAAACTCAATCCCCTGCTTTCTTGACTCCTGGTTCCCATCAGAAAAACTTCTGAAACTGTCTGCATCTGAGCTTGGCATTGAGATTCGTCAGTCCTGGGCCAGTGTTGTACCGCAAAAGACATCTCTGGGAAGGGGGTAGAAAGGGCTTTGAGACAGCATAAAAGACGTATCTAGCAACACAAACAGCAATTTCCAACCAATCTGGTTCCCGTGGTGCTGCCCTGGAAAGCTCCTAAGGAGTTCTTTCACTACTGCGCCAGCAGAATGGCCGCCATGACACTGCTTGCAACCCCAGGGCCTGTCTCTCTTTTACAAAGCACATACCCCCACCATCTTTAAGTAGGTTATTTAATTCTGCCTGCTAACATGTCTGAATGCCGCTGTCGATATGAATCATGGGCGTTATCGTCACCCAGGAAGAGCCTAGCTTACCTGAGTCACAGATTCGGTTTGAAGGCCCCAGTGTCCTGGGTTACAGGAATCCAGTGGACGGAATACTGACTCTGTAAGCAGTTAAGTTACAGAGAGAATTCTGAGCTCACACAGGCGAGTATCTTAGGTCCAGGTCATTTCATTTTAGGTGAATTTGTTTGCTAAGTCGCAGGAACTGGGTTGCTGAGCAAAACCCTCATTCTCCCCCCCCCCCCCCCCAGTTTTAGCAAGTCTAGAGTCAAGCCCCTCAATGTGGAATCTTCTTGGGGGCATAAGGGAAGGATCTGCTCCCTGTGGCGCCCTTCCTGGGCTGTGAATGCTACCCTCCCTGTCTACACTCGGCCTGCCTGTCCCAATGCCTCCTTTTTACAAAGGCACCAATTAATTGGATTTGCCCCATTCTGGAGATTTCCATCTTACCATTTATGGTTAGAGGCATCCTGTCTCCTAAGAAGGTAGCCGTCTCAGGTCTTGGTGTTAGAGATTCAGTATAAACTTTGAGGGAATACCATTCAGCCCATCCCTTTAGGTATCCACAATTCTAACCCCCTCACCACTTTCCAACTCCAGTGAATAATATATTCAAGGGAGGACGGAATGTTGCAGCTTGCAGTCTTGGACACTTCTGAAGAGTTTCGCTGACTTAAAATATTAAGTTTAGGTCAATTTGAAATATGAAGCCACTGAACTGAGTATATTTTGGTTTATTAGTATTATTATTATTACTATTAAATGCTTAAGATGTCAGGGCTGACAGACACAAGACTGTCTGTGAGAAACTATGTGTGTTTCCGTGTTTCATGTAAGAGATATTGTTCCTTTGCTCAGAGGTTCTGTGGGAGAATGTGGTAGTTTGGATAATAAATTTATGCACACACACACATACACCCCCACACACATGCACACACATACATACACATATACTGTGTTTGATTATATCAACCCACTAACCCTTTCTAAATCTAAATCCCACAACCCCCTCCTAGCTTCATGTCTTCTCACTGTACCCCCCTGAGTCCAACAGCACTGAGCATGCGTGCATGGATGTGTGGGGCCAACAACGGGAGCACGGACATTTTCCTGAAGGATACGGGTTCTCCCTGGTCTTCAGCTATTACGGCTCTTCGGGTGGAGCTTGGTTGCTTTGTAAGCACCCCTTTCTATGTGATGCTGGCGTGTTGACTGATATGATTCTGTACCTCTCTTATGCTGATATCCACGGCTGCTGTGCGTTCATGGGCACAATGGCGCTGTCGCGTCCAGGAGACACCGCTCGGCAGCGTTTTCCACAATCTGTAGCTCTCACAATCTTTCTAACCTGCCTTCTGCAATGGTCTCTGTACTGTGCAGGGATGGTGTGTGGAAAAAAGATGTCCCATTTATGCCTGAGCACTCGCCGGTTACTAATTCTCTGCACTCTGTAGAGCTGTGACTCTCGGAATTAATTGCTGTGCCCCGTGAAGAGAAGCCTCTCTGTGGAGAACTGCGTGCTGTGCTGATCTGCAGGTCAACAGATTAGCATTTAGAAGGCAGTCTCATGATGTCCTCTTAGGAACATAACAGTAGTAGACTCTCCCTGAGGATCTGTGGCCTCCCCAGCCGTGTGTTCTTGGTTATGTTTACAGAATCAGGCATGAGCTCCATCAGAGAGGTAGACCTTCTATCCAATTAGGACACAGTTAACCTTACCTACTTCATTATTGATCACTCGAGCTGCCGGTGCAAACCTGGGAGAGCGGGGCCTGACATGAGGTAGACACAGTTTCACACAACAGCCAACTTTACAGAAAGCATCGGGCAATTTATACACCGATGATTAAGAGTCACATGAGTAAAGTGTCCAATCACAAGGACAAGCCGCACGTGGTGGGCAAGCTGCACGTGGCAAAACGTGTTTTTCCATAGAGGCATATAGACAAATGACAAGAGCCAATTGTAACGAATATAAACTCACTCCTATCCGCTACTCCTGGGAGGGGCATGAAAGCACATTTCAGGAACAACTCCATGTTTTTGAAGAAGCTGAGGTCACGAGACTCTTGTTTTGTTTTCTTGGAGTTTTCTCACAGTTCATTTCAGTATGGCACCCATGGGCACATCCTTCCAGGAGGGTTATTGTTGTCTAGGTCACAGAATTCACAACTAGGTAGGCTATTGATAACTTTTCTTCCTCAGCGGCCTACATAGTACCTTCTAACACTATGAATGAAACTTCTGGGTCAGCACAAGTCTGACTTCTCCATCACCCTTGATCCAAGAATGTAGGGCCATCAGCAATAGGGTCTTACCTTCAAGTTCTGATGGGTACCCAAAAGAAATGGCAACAATTTTTATTGCTGTCGGAGGTCCACAGGACCTCATAGGACCTCCCTGACATACATTTCACAGGAAACTCTCCGACCCCTGGCACAGGATTTTTGTTTAATAGCCTATGGCACCAGGACAAGATAGAATAATGACCAAGTTTTTAATGTGTAGACTTTGAACTGCCTGTCTTAGAATCATGGGTTAAAGGGAAAATTCCCTGGCCCCCAGCAGGACCAGTAAATCCAGGTTCCTCTGGGTGATGTCGAGGACTTCGGTAATCAATACCAGAGAAATCTGAACGCTGTTACATTACAGAGCGGCACATTGTGCAGGGAGTCTGGTTACCTTACAGGCACATCACCACATTCATAGGTCAGCGCAGGGATCAATCTGGCTGAATGTTTCAAAGCGCAAGGGCTAACAGTGGGATTCATAATCAGTAACCGTCTGTGACATCAGCAAAGTGGAAGCAAAGATAAATGATGTCTAGAAGACATTGTTTTCCTCCATAGTCATTCCTGCCTGTCAGTGAAGAGTGGTGAAGCCTATCTTTGAACGAAGGAAAACCTTGGATCTGAAGGGCGAATGTCTGTGTGCTGTGCCATGTGGGAGGAAGGTGGTCTTCTCCTGACTACCAAACCTGAGGAGGACAGGGCCATCTCTGCACTGTCATGGATTGCTATACAGGTGAAACACACTCCAAGTACAGTTTTTGGGTTTAATTTGCTTTTTTAACACATATAGACAATATGTATTTATTTTCTCTCTAGATAACATTTCTTTATTTTTGCTCCAGGATGAAAAAAAATCCCCAAAACACCAAGTATTAAAAAAAAAAGAAGCAATTTAGGAAAGATTAAAAGCAATTGTTCTGTTACCCCTGGCAACAGAATCGAGATGCAGCCAATCAGCAAAGTTGATACATTGTTTTGACACACGTGCACATATTTCTAACATAAATAGCAACAGAGACCTAATAACAGTAGGTTCTAAAGCTGGCAACTGATGTCATTTTAAATGTGTCAATCAAAGAGAACCTAGGAAAGTGTTTTTCTCAGTCAGGCTGACATTAAGTATATACTGCAATGGCTCCCTAAGTGATGGTAGACTTCTGTCAGGTCATCCGGAGATGCCAAGTCTATAATTAACACTCCTGCTTCTTGGAATGTGTCCTTTAGAACATCTCAAAAAAAAAAAAACAACTTTAATAAGAAAATAAAATTTCAATCTCACAATAAATTCATCTACTGCATTATTATCAGAAGGAAATATGTTTCAGAGAGCGAGGGAAATGAGACTACAATTAGCTTGTTTATCCATAAAAAGATGCATTTCTTTGGCTCCTATGTCTGCCGAGTTTATGATCAACTTGTGCCAGTAAATCCTGCTAGTTAAAATTGTTTCTAAGATGCTCAGAAGTTGGGGTTTGGCTGGAACAATAGTAGAAAACAATAGTATTGGGATGTGCTGGGGAAAATGAACGGGTGGTTAGGAGTCAGCTCTGGGGACGTTGGCTACCCAGGGTGGAAGGAGGAGTCAGCTCTGGGGACGTTGGCTACCCAGGGTGGAAGGGGACGGCTGCTGAATTAGAGTCCATCCTGCCTGAAACAGATTGTAGCGGTGTTGGGAAAAATGAAGAAATCCAAGGTAGCATTTCTCAAGTGCTTACAAGGGGCACCCACCATGTCAGGGCTTTACAGACTCTGCAACACCTCAGAGGTGGGAGCTGTTCCACCATATAGAGACCGTCTTTTCCAAGGGCTTCTGGACCCGCCTTGGGCATCTGGCCTTGTCTGACTCCTCAGTTTGATGGGACCTAACCTTTTCTTCAGTCTTGGTCCTTGGAATTCTAATTCACAAGTATGCCTGAATGTGATTGGTTGATCTCCACTTTGTCCTCTTACACATGGTGGATCCCCGTAAAATCATGGGGCTTCCTCCTTCTTTGTATCCTTTTTCTGTGAAGAGCTGGATCTATGTCCTGGAGCTGCCAGGGGCACCACTGAAGTGTCTGATGGAGCACTCCCCATCAAAGCTGGTTTTCCTCCTTTAGAAGTCTCTCTCCAGAGCACCAAGTGCTGCGTTGAGAGCTCTGTTAATGTTTTGATCAATATACCCAAGAAGTGACTCGCAAAATTCAAATCTTATTTGGAATGAAAATACAGTATTTATCTGAAATATTATACTTTGACTATTTAGCGTGAACATCTTCATAAAGATACAAGCACGTGTCCATTTTGACCCTGCACAACAGTGAGAACAATGAGAGCCTCAGGAACCTCAGATCATCGGGCACTCTGTGCTGCTCCTGTGACCCCAGGCCCCACACCACGACCCATTCCGAGTCTCTGCACTCACCTAGTTTTGATATCTTTATGACTGGAGTCATGCACATAGTGTTTCGCATCTTGCTTCTTTGACTTCGCTGCGGTGGGTTTCAGCTTGTGTGATACAACCTTTTGGGGGTCAAATGACCCTTTCACCGAGGTCACAGATCAGATCTCCTGCATATCAAATATTTACACTACGATTCATAACAGTAGCAAAATTGCTGCTATAAAGTCGCAATGAAATAGTTTTGTGGTGTGTGTGTGTGTGTGGGGGTCACCACAACATGTGAAACTATATTAAAGGGTCGTCGCATTAGGAAGGTTGCAGCGTTTGTGAGAGTCATTGCATTTTATCATTTATTGTTACTTTATTCCTTTTTCTGAAAGGAATAAAACACGCATTTCATAGATCACCCTAATTTGCTAATCCACGCATCTGTTGATGGGCATTTGGCTAGTCCCAGCTCTTGGCTATTGTTACTGATACCGATACTTCTGTGGGTGCATGTATACTTGTACTTTTTCCTGGAAACCTCTCTATCCCTTGTGAGTATGCACCTATCAGTGGGATTATGACCAGGTAGGAATGCTGTCTTTAACTTTTTGGTGCACTGCCAAAAGTTCTTCCACAGCACAGATCCCAGTCAATCCTTACTGATGCCATGCAAGATGATGCATGCAGTCATCTGCATCCTGTAGGAGCTGTCCATTTCAAAATGATTGACATCCTGTTGGGGGCTGTCATGGACATGGAGGTTGACTGTGACCTAAATTACATAACTGACATTATTGCTGTCGGCAGTCTCTGCTTCTTGGCTGTCCGAACTGCCTTCATTCGAGGATATTTATTTTGTAGCTGATGTGTTGTTTGTCAGTGTACCTCCTCTTCACGGCTATGGCGCTGACCTGAGGAAGAGTTGCTGACGGCAGCGGCACGAAGAGGATGCACACTATTGCTATTTGTGTGTTTGCAAGTGAGCACTGCCTTCAGCGTTGCCAAAGTACCCTTTCCCAGAATGCACTCGCAAACGGGACCAAGTTATGCCTTGCAAACTCAAGGTGGATTCAAAGGCAACTTGAAAGCCTGATTGTACGTTTAGTATTAAACTGCAATGTCTTCTGCGCATGGGAGGCTCCCCCAAAGGGTTAGCTTTTGAGCCATTTGTAATAGGAGTACAGATTTGTTGAGGCATTATGGCCATCGAAAGATGGTTACAGAGCTGAGCTGCCCTTGGGTTCTGTAGAAAAGTGCAAGGTACTTGTGTCCCCTGCTATCTGTGGGCTGTGGACTCCCTCCCCTCTCTCCTTCCCTCCCAATCCTTTCCTTTACCTCCCTTATTCCCTCTCTGTAGTATAAATAATGCTTTATAGGTAGAGAGTGGGAGGGGGTGTTCTTCTCCTCTATTAAAAGCCCATGAGATATGTGGTCTTTGTGGGTTTCCTTTAGTGTTGAATTTTTGGAAAGTCTGTCTTGAAATGGCTATGCCGTAGTAACCTGAAAGATGTCTGCGTTTTATTTATTTATTTATTTATTTATTAGATTAAAAAAAATACCAATCCAAGTTCCCACTCACTTCCCTCCTCCCATTCCCTCCACACACCCTCCTACCCACCCCCACCTAATTCTCAGAGAGGGTAAGGGACATTGCCCTGTGGAAGGTCCAAGGCTCTCCCTACTATATCTAGGCTGAGCAAGGTATACATCCAAAGGGAACAGGTTCCCAAAAAGCCAGTACATGCAGTAGAGATAATACCTGGTGCCACTGCCAGTGGCCGCTTAGTCTGCCCCAGCCATGCAACTGTCAACCCCATTTAGCGAAACTACTTTGGTCCTATGCTTGTTCCTTCCCAGTCTGGCTGGTGTTGGTGAGCTCCCATTAGTTCAGGCAAACTGTTTCAGTGGGTGTACCCATCATGGTCTTGACCTCCTTACCCATATTCTCATTTCTTCCACTCTTCAACAGGACTTTGGGAGCTCAGTCCAGTGCTCCAATGTGGAACTCTGCCTCTGCCTCCATCAGTTGCTGGATGAAAGCTCTATGGTGATATTTAAGATAATCATCAGTCTGACTACAGGGCAAGTCAAGATCGGGTCCCCTCTCCTCTATTGTCCAGGGTCCTAGGTGGGATCATCCTTTTGGATTCCTGAGAATTTCTCTAGAGTCAGGTTTCTACTAACCCTATAATGGCTCCCTCAATCAAGATATCTCTTTCTCCTTGCTCTCTCTCTCTGTCATTCCTCCATCTTGACCATCCTATTCCCCCTCTTCCCTCGTCTTCTCTTCCTACCCTCCTCTCTCCCCTCACCCCCATGCTCCCAACCCTTCCAGTCAATTCTGTATGTTTCCAATTTCCAGGTGGGTCTATATATGTTTTTCTCTGGGTTCACCTTATTACTTAGCTTCTCTAGGATCATGAACTATAGGCTCAATTCCTCTGTTCCTAGCTAGTATCCACTTATGAGTGAGTACATAGCATATTCATCTTTTGGGGTCTGGGTTACCTCACTCAGGATACTGTTTTCTAGTTCCATCTATTTGCATGCAAAATTCAAGATGTCAATTTTTTTTTAACTGCTGAGTAGTACTCTAATGTGTAAATGTGCCACACTTTCTTTATCCATTCTTCAGTTGAGGGACATGGTTGTTTCCAGGTTGTGGCTATTACAAATAATGCTGCTATAAACATAGTTGAACAAACGCTTTTGTAGTATGATTGGGCATCTCTTGGGTATATGCCCAAGAGTGGTATTGCTGGATCCTGAGGTAAGTTGATTCCCAATTTTCTGAGAAACCGCCACACTGATTTCCAAAGTAGTTGTACAAGTTTGTGTTCCCACTAGCAATCGATGAGTGTTCTCCTTACTCCACATCCTTTTCAGCATAAGCTTTCACTTTCAAAACACAAAAAGTAGTGCTTTCCACTGGATAAGGTGGCGTTCAGCAAAGTTTACTGGCATTTCAGCCAGGTGTACCAATCAATACCCTGGCCATCAATCAATGTGCTGGCCATCAGCAGTGCTTCAGGCTGGGTTCTGTAAGCAGCTGAACCTCAGAAGGGACAGTGAGAGGTACCCATGGCTGGGAGTCATCGGTTTGTGCTGCAGGACTAACAAATACTGCCCAACTTCACCGGCTCTCTGGAGGAAAGAAAGGGAGCCCCACGCTATCTCAGGCCTCAATCTAGTATCACACTCTTACTTGGTCAGTGGCCAGCAGAGCCCAGCATAAGGAGTTAGTCTGAGCCCAGCTCTGAGGCTGATCTTGGAGAAACCCAGGTACACCTCCATAATCTACCTCTGTAGTTGTCACATGTAGACCTCCTAGGAGCAACTGCAGTCTTGAATAAAGAAAAAAAGCCAGGCAAGGTGTTGCATTTGTAATGTAAAGGGTGCAGAGGTCACTGGTCAGGTGGCTTAGCCTACTTGGTTAGCTTCAGGCCAGTGAGAGACCCTGTTTCAAAAGACAAATAGATGGGTCCTAAGAAACACACCCAACGTTGTCCTTTGGCTTTCATACACACATGCACACACCAGTCTGTATATCCATGCACACCTTTGTACACCTGCATGCATATGTACAACACACACACACACACACACACACACACACACACACACACACGAAGCTAGAAAATGCTTGCTAGCCATCACCTCTCACCTGATACCCTTTTTGAAGAAATAGTTGGTGATTACTTGGTTTACAAAGCTTCTTGGGCAGCACAGCTCACAGCTCTCTGGCCTTGACATTTCCTGCCCATCTTTAGGACTCTTGTGTTGGCTGACTCCTTTCAGTATCAAAGCACCAGGAGGAGGCAAGGC
Organism: Myodes glareolus; assembly: GCF_982192425.1. Classification (NCBI taxonomy): domain Eukaryota; kingdom Metazoa; phylum Chordata; class Mammalia; order Rodentia; family Cricetidae; genus Myodes; species Myodes glareolus. The sequence goes on from NC_142045.1 coordinate 47,841,971, forward strand.
CACCTCACTGATCTAGATAGAAACCAAGTCTAGAGCAGCGTGCGCTCATGGTAGCGGTGAGAAAGGCTTGTGAAGCGAATGTTCAAGAAAGCCAAATCGCACGGCCAACCACTGTGGGGCTCTTCTGCATGTGGCTTCCATTCCATGGGTCTAGGAGTAGTAGCACAAGACCAGATACAAGTGCTGTTTTGAGTTTCTTGAAAATTTAAAGCTACTTTTTAATTTTTTTAAAAGATCTTCACTGTGTTTCAAGTATTTGGATCATGGCAAAGGCCCAAATTCATTATGCATTTTACAGGAGAATTTTCCACTTAATTGTAAAATCCCTGTGTGTTTTAAGGAAAATTCAACCCACATGTTCCATTATTTAATTTACACGTAACCATAAAGTAGTTGTTTTGTAAAATTCTGGAGTACTAAAGTATCCAATAGGTCTTTGGTATAGTTTCTTTTTTGTTTTTTTGTTTGTTTGTTTGTTTGTTTTTGTTTTGCCCTAAGAATTAGGAAGCCCTGCTTATAAGAAACTCAATGGTGGGAACACAAGAGCTGAGAGGGAGCTAAGAATTCTGGGTGTTCCGGCTGGATCCCCATGAGGACCCTTTCTCTGGCCTCCTTTCCCTGCCTCCCGGAAGTGAGTCTCCATTAGACTGGAGGGAGATCCCTTGTGAGCCTAAATAATCAGCTCTTTTCAGGAGATCTTTAAGGGTTGGACCCTGTGATGATGGCAATAGCTACTTACTGTGGCCTTGATTTCTGCTGTTGGAGAGACAAGATTCTTTCTAACTTGAAAAGTAAAGCAGAGGCCCCTGTGAGCCTGCAAGACAGCCCTGCTCCTAAGGATGCCAGCAATGCCAAAGAGCCTGCTCCTGAGACAGGAGGTACCTCACTGTAAATTAAGAGTTAATTAAATATGTGGGCAAGAAGGGAGCATAATTAATATGCTTTCCAGACATTTCTATAAAAGTTTCTGAACAACACTCCGGACTCTCACTTGGTAACAGCAAGATTTTTTTGTTTTTGCTTTTTGGGGTTTTTTGTTTATTATTTTTTTTCTTTTTGTCACAAACATTAGAGAGTTTGGGCCACACAATTTTGTTTTTAAGTGTCGACAGTTGAGCCTAACATACAAATTAGCACTTGGATAAACACCACATTCCCATGACCCTTGAAATCTCACCCAGGAAGTGAATCTGTATGTAGAAAATATAGCTATAGCTCCAACAGACTGCTTAGCTGTTTGAGAAGCTGGAAAGACATGGAGTCAAATGGGGGGGGGTAGTGGTCACAAAATTCAACCTAAAAGTTCTTTCTTCATTAACACCAGGGCTTACTTGTGCTTGTCTTAGGAGATAATTTGGAATTCCGGTGGACAGTCCAGGCCTGTAGAGCCAAAGCCTTTCTGAAGGTGCTGTAGAGATTTGAGTATTTCTACCATACAAAGAACACCCTTGGTACCCTTATTAGAAACCCAGGAGGGAAGAATGACCTGCCGTGTATTTTGAGAATGAATATGCATCCAGGCTAGGTTCTGGTTTAACATTCTTGTTATCAGTGAAATCTGCGTCAGGAATGGCTTCTCCTGTGCTTTGCTCCTCAGACATTTGCATCATTGGAGGAGAAGAATGTCAGTGTAACAAGCTAGTGAAACTTTGAATCCAACACTGCTGTTGGCAGAAACCTTTCCATACTTGATCTTGGCATCCTTTTAGTACAGGGAAACTGGGACGGGGGAAGCTCCATCATAAAGCCGGCCTTCCACACCACTCCCTGTGGGTTCTGCCATACACAGATGCACCAAGTATGGTCTCCATGGAGAGTGGGGGAAGAAATGGATATGTGTGGGGGAGGGGTATATTCCCATGTGGACAGGTTTCCCTGTCTGTAATCACTTCTCCTGTCTCAGTTGTCTGCTTGCTAGATCCCACCATAGGATTAGTTCCAGACTCGGGGCTTGCAGTCCTCAAGATACCATTTAGGAAGGGAAACCCAGGGAGCTGGCGATGACAGCGCCCTAAATGAATTATGCCATTTTATAAAAATGTCTTTTTAAAAATTATCTTAAAACACATTTGTGACATCTTCAACAGCTGAATTGCACACTAAATTTCTTCAACTTTAGTGGTAGAGATAGGAGGTCAAGGGACAGATTCTTGCTGCCAGAGAAGATGACAAAGATGTATTAACCCTTTGCGAAAAGATTATTTGTTTGTTTGTTTTGATTTTTGAGATGCTATTCAGGCTGGTCTCAAACCTACAATCTTCCTGTCTCTGTTGCTTCAAAAAAAAGACTCTTAGATGTAATGAAATCTTCTGGCTTATAGTGTTCAGCTCTAACTCTGTGATTTCACTCAAGGACATTCTTTCACAAACTATACTTTTTTTTACATGTCCTATTGAAATGTTTTCATATAAAAGTCATCCTATATCCACCATCCAATAATGTGTTACTATACTGTTCCAAGTCTCTGCTGTTTCTCTGTAAGGATAAAGTTTGTGTCAATACCGACTCCATTGTTCTTGAACTCTGGCCTCACCCTCACACAATGTACTTCATCCCTGAGTCGCATTCTCTTTTCGACCTGTGTGTACTTCCTCTTCTGTTCCCTGCCTGCCACCGGCTTTCTCTCTCCTTCCTAACTTGCTGGGTCCAGACCAGTGGCTTTTCCTAAAGCTCGGAAAGGCTTGCTAATTGTGGTTTTATTTTGATACCTATAAACAAGCCTAGGCTTCCATCGGTGAGTTGCAAATGCTTTCTTTCCTCTTCAGATGAGGTGGTTTTCTCTCTCAGAAGACTGAAACTAAGCAGACTGGACACTTACTAGGGACACAGCAAACCAAACACATGGACATTTCCCCCGAAAAACCCACATGCAGCTTTCTCTGTTTTACTCACGGATGATCTAGAATTTCTGAACATAATAGGTGTGCAGTAAATGTTGCCTGGGTAATTCAGCTCCTGGAGTCCAGCTATGCTGTTAACTGTTGATTGTTTCCAAAGCTAATCCTCTAGCCCAATTGCTTTGAGACTGTAAAAACCCATGTGTGACCTTTTGACCCTTAGCTTCCCTGTTAATTTTGTGAAACGGGGGTTGTGATCAGGTGAGCAAGTGCTTGAGAAATGACCTCCTCTTTGTTAATAACCTTAGGGACAAAATTCTCCAAACTTAAGTGCTATGCGCAGAACTCGCCAATGTAGAGTTGCTTAGCTGTGGGAGTGGGGGCAGCCGCTCTTGCTTCTGCCCAGGGCAGGATGGCCTGCAGCCAGTGTCAAATCGTGGTCACTATCAGCTTTTGATAGCTGAAAAACTGTGGAGGAGGCTTGGCTTCTTTCAAATGCGGTGCTGTTGAGGAAGAGCTTGAGAAAGTTCCACACATTGTGCTGTGTAGTGGGACAGCGTAGGTCTCCAGCAACAGAAGATAATACGAGATACCTTCATGTACAAATCTTTCAGCAATTAAGAAGAATGAAGTTATGTCTTTTTCAGAAAATTAGGTACAACTGGAGGTCATCATATTAAGTGAATTAAGTCAGTACCAGAAAAATAAATATATGCTCTCTGTTTCCTGGTCCTGAGATTTTTACCATCACATATAATCATGTGTGTATATATAAAATGAAAATTGAAGTACAGTTGTCTTGGAGAACAAAGAGGACCAATGGGAAGGGGAAATAAGAGCAAAGGAGGGTAGGAGGGGCTCACGGGGCATGCTCAACTCATAATATATACCCACACAGAAACTAATAGTGAATTCATTGCTAGAGGAGGAGCTGTAGACGTTTTTCACAATAAAATCCTGGGGCCCGGAGAGGCAGAAGATAGCTCTCACAAGGCATGTGATCCTCTTGATTTGGACCCCAAATGACTAAGAATGCACACCTGTAAGATTCCCCCCTTCCTCCAATCCCCATAACTAATTTCTCAACTTCTTTTGTATTTGGATGAACTGAAGCAAACCACGAGGCAGCTGCTCAGCCACTTGCCATGAGCACTGTATCCGTCGAAGGCGGAAAGTATTAAGTTAGTCAGGTGACGGGCAAGAACAGGAGCCACGCACAGTGGCCTGAAATCAACCCCCGGTGCCCCCCTCCAAAAAAAAAAAACCCAACAAAAACCGTATCAGTTCTTCAGGAGATCTTCAGCAGAGACAAGAGCAGGGTAGAGGGGGAAGTATTCAGGTTGTGTTTCTGGGCAGTCTTTTCTACCCTAAACCCAACACTCTGAGAACTGAAATTTGGCCCCTTTGCGAGATTAGGCTTCCCAAATTAGCTGTCTTTGGTGACAGCAAAAATACCTGCCTGTCCCCTTAAGCAAGACTCTCCCACCTGAGTGAGAAACCAGAGGCATGGCCCAAGCCCAGAACAGGTGTTTAACAGGATGTTGAGAAGCAGCAGGCTTCCACACGCGTACCTCCAAGCACATTGCTGGAGGGATTTGGCTGTGTGAGACACCTTGATTACTGTGGGGCTAAATTAAAGGCAGGTTCTGTAATTCTGGTACAGGAACCAACAGGGGCATATTTGTTGACTCCCATGAGAAATCCTAAGTCTTGTTACATCTTGAGAAAGTGGGCACCTTCTGGTGCAGGCAAAGCCTGTGGTAAGAATTGAGTTGTAGGTTCCTGGCTGTTGAGATGCTTCACCGTGGAGGGCTGGTATTGTTACCTTGAAGGAATACTACACTTGGAAGGAAATTCTATAGGAACTGTTCTAAATAACGTGTGGAATGTTGGAGATGCTTTCCCAGT